>NC_091691.1:62270000-62895000 GCF_041296265.1 Equus caballus | reverse complement strand
GCTTACTAATTGTGTGACCTTCAGAAAGCTATTCCACTTCTCTGTGCCTCAGTTTCTTGGTATGCAAGATAACAACAATAACAGTACTAATCCTACAGGGTTGTTGTGAGAACTCTAAGTGACAGATGTATGTTGTGTACTTAGCGTTTTGCCTGGCACGTAGTAAGCATCAATAAATTCAGCCTAGCAAAGGAGATTTTTAACTGGTGTTCTATCTTTTCTGTTATTGCCTTGGTATCAGTAAAACTAGAAAGAAGCAATAATAGTACTATCTCAGATATAGGAGTTCTCAAGTCAGACTAAGTCTTTTTGAGAAAAGATCATGATTATAGAAATTGGAATGGTAGAATTCTGGGATTGAATGGGCTCTCCTGGTTGTTGTCTTGCCATGTATCCTGCATAGTATCGGTCATATATAGAGTTGGTACAAAAATTAAATGACTGATTCATGTCATGTTCTACCTATGCTATCACTCTATAATATCCCCAGAGCTGGTCATCCACCAATATTTGGTCCAATTAGTTAACTACTGTTGGCCTAATCTGTAAAATAGGCGATACAAATATCAAATTCAGAGATTTATTTTAAGGATTTGATAAAAGAAATTCATATAAAAGTATAGTGCATTTATAAGTTTAAATATTATTAAAGATATATTATATTCACCATTTGCTTGAATACCTCCAGTGATAGGAAAATCTCACCTCCAGTACTAAAGATCTACTATTTACCAAAACACTTGTCCTATTGTCAGAGAGCTATAATCATTTTGATGGTCTTTAATTTGAACTCAAATATGCTTCCTAGAGCTTCTACTCATTAAAGAAAAACTGCTAGCAATAATGAAGAGTGTGACTTTTTACTACTGCCCTGGGAGTAAGGACTAGAATGGGTAGGGACCAATGGTCCTTGACCCTACTTCCCTTATTAACTGTTTCTTTTTTCCCCTCATACATAGTGTTCATTTATTGCAAGGCTCTGTCACCAGGGAATGGGGGATGTCCAATATTGCCCCCACATAAGAATATTCTTTGTGGGCCCTAAAAAGGTTCAGTGCAATTGGGATTTTGGGGGGATATGGAAGAAATGATTAAAAAAAGTGCTTTCTATGATTTATTGGAAACCTAATAGGCATTTTATAGACTTTTTTCATTTGGTATTCTCACCAACTCTGTGAGAACAAGTGTTATTATTCTCATTTACGTATGAGGAAACCGAGGCTTAGAGAAGTGGGATGACTTGTAAATGTCGCCTAGCTACTTGGGCAAATAAGGTATAAGTTTATATTACCTGAGGTTGACACTTGTGATGTCTCCATCATCCTATAGCTTTTCATTGATCATGTTCACCGATGGAAAACCTATGTTCGGGAACAAATTCTTCGGACTCGTAACATTTGTGCCTCTGCCCACAATGTTTTTGACAGTGCAGTTTTTTGTTGAAAAACTATCTGCTTTATTCACAAAGATTTTTGCACTCTTCCATAACTAGCAATCCAGGTTTCCCCAGTAAGCAAGTTATTCCAAGCAGGACAGTTTTGTCTTAATATGAACTTGAAAAAGGTTACAAGCTTCTCAAAGTGTTGCACTTCACCTGGGGAATGGGTTATGCACTAGGCACTGGTTTAGTGTTTAGTTAGCCTTTTAAAATATATTAAACATAGCTATTTTAAAAAAATATCTAAACTATCTTTTCTTACTGTGAATTCTACAGATTCCATTTGGCATGCCACACAAAGATTTCTACCAAATGATTTTGCACTTCCAACCAAAGCATGAAGATGGGGAGAGCCCTCTCTTACTTGGATCTAAACTCTCCTTTTGCCCACGTAGAGAGAGCCAGAGTTCTTTTGGGTGTTGGCAATGAAATTATCCTTTTCTGTGAGCATTCTTAACCCAACTCACAATTCCTAGAATTTGCCAATGACTCAGAGGTTCTCCATTATGCCCCTGCCTTTCCCTAGGTACATGAAAATTCAAAACCTGGACAGTTAAAATCTGGATTCTGTTAAGCCACACATCTGACTGCTTGCCGCTCATGATTAACCACATGTAGAACTGTAGTTATGCAGGTTCTTCAAAGTTTATGACGCTCGATGAATTAATTGGGTTTTATAAAGCTCTTTGAGCTATGAACATGAAAGGCATTACAGATGTGTTAAATACTTTATTTCATATGGCCACCTTGCACCAGAATCCAGAAGAGGCTTGTTATTATGAAGCCTCAGCCCTGAAGCAAGTCAGGGGCAAGGACAGGTGCCTACTGCTTTATCAGGAATCAGATTTCACAGAACTGAGGTCAATCCCCAAGGCATTATAGAATATATTCAGCATTTCTTTTTGTAACATAAAAATCTGGAATTTTTATGCTATCTTGGAAATTCTTCCTCATTTTGATGATTCAAAAATATGGACAAAGTCAGATTTCACTTTTGTAATTCCATGACATAGCACAAATTAAAAGATTGTCTTTTCCTCTATCTTTATTATTTAGATATTATTTCATTACTGTTTCCTTAAAATCAAAGCTATCTCAGTGTTCTTGGTTATAATTCATCTAAATAGAGAGACAGAGGCAGAACGTGAGAGATTAGCATCAGCTGCTTCCTGGTGATTTCTCTCCCATTAGTGTATATTTTTTGCTGTTTTTGAGTGATGACATATTTTATTCTTTGGCTTGCTGAAGCTTTCTGAATAACGGAAGGGCTCCTTTGCTGTATTTTCTCTCAGTTCTTTCAGTTAAATTAGCGCGTAGCTCTATAGAAGGGGTCACATAACCATGGCCAAGGGCTTCCCCAGCAGCAACACAACAGACACAGCCCTCAGGAAGGACAGCACAGCGTGAGCGCTGGGTCGTAGTCTTTGTGGTGACTTGGACAGATGGGAAATCAATGGCAGCTGTGAGACACCTTTGACTCTATTGAAAAGAACCCTGTCAGAGGAAAGAGGAAATGGCATGTTAGTTGCTTGTGACATAATAATAGGTGAGAAAGCAGGAAAAAAAAATACTGAAAACTGATGTATTGCTAAGTTAAAAAAGAAAATTGCTGCTAGTAAACCAGCAGGAGACCATTGGCCCAGGACCTAAACATATTGAGTAAACCTATCGTGCCTACTACACTGTCATCTTAGTAGTGGGATAGTCACTGTGACCAGCATCTTGTCATGATTTCTGCTTTGTTCTGTTAGGGTACTAATGAGTGGGCATATTATTAAGAGAAATGCAATTGTAGGTACAAAGGTTTGAAATATAGACACATAAGTGTCATGGCAATTTTCATACAGACTTTTTTATATTATTGTGGATGTATTTGAAAACTATAAAAAATACCATGGTCAAGACATCGTTTTTGAGCCAGGCAGCTTTTCTTTCATATTTCGTTCTGGAGTTGTACGTTCTTTCGGTAACATTTATAATCTTTAACAAATACATAACTAAAAGCAACATTTTTTAATAGGGTTTTATGCTTAAAGTTAAACAATGTGATGGTAACTGAGATATGGCTTGAGACCTGTTTCTGTGTCCTTCCAGCACACGCCCCCTTGCCCCGTCCTCTGTCACCCTCAGCTTTTATTCTACTCCTAGTGTTGTCCTTTCTTATATACAATATTTTGGAGAAAAACTCTATCTTTGCATCTTTCAACATATGTGTCAGCATGACCCTTTCGTCCAAAGGAGGAAAATATATTCTATAAGAAAAAGTACCATCTTGGGGAGTTCCTAGAATACATTATATTTCTTTTGTAACATGTATAATTTTAAACTGTTTGAGATAGAATGAATATGCTTCCCAAGTCATCTAACTTGTCACAAACCTTATTTTCCTCATTAATGATATTATTAATAACAACAGCAACAGAAGAAACATTTATGGATGTAGCGCTGTGCAAGGTGTGGTTCTCAAGCCTATTTTATGTGATTGTCATGGCTTTTAATGAAGCAGATAAACTGAGGCTTAGAGCTCTTAGGTTGCCGAGTTGCTCTGAGAAATGAAGGAGAGTTTGACAGAAAAGCTACAGGATGATATCCTAGACACAGAGCGTTTCCAAACACAATAAGTTCTTGAGTATTAAAAACAGTATCTTCCTATGAGGGAAACTTGAGGTTCTTGGGAAGAAATGAAAGGAGCAGGTATTGGATATGAAGGGTTAAACTAGACTGTGCGGGGTTTTATATGCTCTTTTAAGTTAGTTGGACTTATGTACGTGCCAGAGAGAAGAGGGAGGGAGAGTGACATGTCCAATTTTTAAGAAGCTTCAGAACCCATACACAACAAAATGCAGGCAAGAGTAGGGGCAAAGGTGAGGTCCCAATTCAGCAAGGAATGACTTCCTCTACAACCTATCATTTCAGATTTGCTATTTAAATCTGACGATATTTAAATTTGAGCATATGCCAAAAAGCAATTACGAAGATTAATCTGCTACAAAATAATCAAAAATGAGTAATTTGGGAATACCTACTCTTCCATACCACAGCATTACTTCAGCTAATGAGGAATCAAAGTTTAATGTTTTCCTATAGGTTTAGTTTATGTGACTATATACAAAGATTATTATTGTTTCTATCTTAAAGATTTTTTAATCGTTTTCTTTTTATGTCTCAAAAGACTGACACTACAGTTTCATCAAACAATGAATCTTTGTCTTTTTTCTTAAATTTAGAGTAAGGTTACTTCTGTATAAAATTTTTCCTTAGTGTACATAATTTTCCTTTTATAATGATGTATTCATTTATATCTTAGTACTGATGTTGAGTATATCATTTTATTGATCCCTCAATAGTACTGTGAAGCATGTAAATCAAATGGTATCTCTTTTTTATGGATGGGGAATCTGAAGATGAGAAACTTCCTTTCTGCTGACATCTGTGGGTTTTGGGGGAAAGCTGGGAACAAGCATCAATTTCTGATTTTTTGTCTTTCTCTTACACATTCTACTTTACTATTTGGTTCCCTGGCTTCATTGAGAATTCTCCCAGATTTGTATAGAAATGATTTTTTAAAATTTTTAGGTACATCTTTGGGTTAGGATGTTATTAATTTCAAGTGAATAAACATCAGGACGTGAGTAGGTGGTTTGAATTCAGACAGAGAAATTCAACATAATATGTTGATACACTTTTTGGTGCCAAAGTCAGGGGAACATATGGTTTACTAGGTTCTCCATGAAGACAGCATTTTTTTTAATAGAATTTATTTTAAAACAAGTTATTTTTAGGCTTAGCAGATAAATGAAGAATCTGACATATTTGGTTTATGTCAAATATATTCATTTTTATAATTTATTTCTCATAATTTGTTCATTCCTTGTCCTGTCTTTTCTCTTGAATCTAACCACTTTAAAACCCATTAGATACTGTGAAACAACAATATTGTGTGTATTGGAGAAATTTAGCCATAGTCACAAATTTATTATGAAATTACATAATATAATAGCTTGACAAATCAGGCTATGCTTCCGAAAGAGATTTATGATGTTTGACATGACTCATGTGGTAAATAAAATGGACCAGTGGCCTCAAGAAACACGCTGCTGTTCCCTCAGGTACTCAGTACTTCGAAACAGCAGGGTTTCTGCAGAGTTGGGTATTCTAGGTGGCTGAGGCTTAGCCTTCATTAAAAATGATTTTACTTTCATTTTTAGTGGAAATCTTTCTAAAATATCAATGCATCTTTCTTTCATGACAAAAGTCTTCTGATTATAAGTTTTAAAGATAGATTTGGTTAGTAATCTTTACTGAGGATCACGCAGTGCTAACATTACAGCTTTTGCTGTAGACATAGGTACGCAGAACAGGTGATCCCAGAAAGTCTGTCCTAGAGAACACCCCTGGAGCAGGACAGCTTGCTTTCTTGGTAATTTACCTCTTTCTCATAATGGTGAAGGGAGCCTCACTGTCTGATAGGCTTGCCAACAAAGTTCATCTTTACCCATCAATTTTGCTGAAATGGATCAAACTCTTATAAGTTTCTCACCTTCAGGAAGAAGCTCTGTCTTTCCTGTGCTCTCAGTGTTCTTTGCCTTGTCAACAATATTTAAAAAAATTTTTTTTTGCTTCAACAACCCAGTGGCTTCTAGATGTCCACAGGGCAGTCTGTGTTTGTTCTTAATTACACCCTGTGAAGGGGATATAAGGAGGACCACCTCTCACTGTTTTAGGAGTTTATGCAAAGCTATTTCTAAGAGCTCATACCTGCACCCTTTTTCTAGAAAAAAATATGCTTATATAGATCAAAAATCAAGTCACATTTAGTTCTAAGCTCCTTTCAATGTTTTGCCTTGAACACAGCAAGATCAAAATAGCATTTTAAATGATACAATTAAATTGAAAGTCCAGTGAGATTCCTACATTAAGATCAAAGTTTTCATTGAATCTGGTAACATTCCATGTTCTTGGTTTTGGTGCTAGTGTTGTTATTTAAGAAAACATAATATTGCATTCTGGTCCTGATATGCAAGCACACTCAGGAAATGGGAGCACATAGCAGGAACATCACTTTTTTCACCTGTGAGGTTTGTGGTTAGCCTCCTGTTCCCAAGTCCCTTATGAAAATCTAAGTGAGATTTAGTAGAAGTTATTGTTCTGAGTTCTAGAAAGAGGGCAGAGGGCAAAAGTACAAAAAGAGGTCATAGATTTAACTGTAATCTAAGTAATAAAATCAGTAGATGTAAGTGAAAAGTTTATTTGGATCCCAGAGACATTACGATTTCCATCCAAAAATAGCAATTAAAGCTTTTTACTATACCAACGTCTTTCCTTTGGGTTATTTCTTTATCTTTGCTACAGGATTGCTTTCATGTGGCAGGACATGAGAAGTTAGAGGAAGGAGGTAGCCTTTGATTTAGGCCTTTGGAAAACAAATAGTCTAGAGAATCAGAAGCAGTGGGATGTTTGAAATACATATGTTGGGGACTGACCCCATGGCCGAGTGGTTAATTTCATATGCTCCACTTGGGCAGCCCGGGGTTTGCCACTTCAGATCCTGGGCACAGACCTATGGACTGTTCATCAAGCCATGCTGTGGTGGCATCCCACACAGAAAAACTAGAATGACTTACAACTAGGATATACAACTAGGTACTGGGACTTTGTGGAGGACAAAAAAAAAGAGAAGATTGGCAACAGATAATCGCTCAGGACCAATCTTCCTCACTCAAAAAGAAGCATTAAAAAAACGCAAAACATGTGGGCATATACAAAAGTTGCTATACTTGGGGACTGCTAATCTATAACTTTTCAAAAGAAGGGCCTCTTTTTCAAAATATTGTTATTTTGACTGTAGGACATATCAGACTTGTTTAAAAAAAAGGTAGAGCTACAGAGACCTTACAGACTACTTAGTTCAATAAATTTATTTCATAAAAGAAACAGGCCTGTGAAAGTTAATTTTCAGTTTAGATTTTCTTTCCTTATTTCCTTCATTCTTCCTTTCTTTCTTCAGTGATTTTTTTATTTTTCACTAGAAACACTATTTCTCTTTAAAAAGAAGAAAAAAGACCATATAACACAAAGAATTTAGTTCCCTTTTGATTTCAGGGTAATGTTCTGAGTAATGAAAATCAGAATGCTTCATAAATTTCAACTCTTAATGCCATCATACATTCATAGCATGCAAGAATTTGAATACTTATTTTGGATACAGAACTCAGAAGGTCACATTAGTTTAATTCAATTGCATCTTTCTATCATTTATTATTGCCTATGAAGCAAGTTTGAGAAGCCCAATGAAGCTGTCAAGATTTGTGTGTCTCCATACATGTGAGGAAAATTTCCTTTCTAGGGAACTGCCCAGTTATCCATGTGTTTTCTTTCATTCTTTATATAGGATCCTGCATTTGAAGTAGTTTTTAAAAATACTGAATCCTTTCTGTAGTTTTTTACATTAAATTAATTTCTTTATAATTTATTTGATAACTCTTATTGTAAGAACAAAACTTGTTGAAACCATTTCAAATTACCCAGATTCAGGTATAAATTCCAAGCTCTTCACTATTCAAAGTATCATCTCAACTACGTTTGGGAAATAAATCAAGATGTGTATGGGAAACACATCACACATGATCATAATAATGTTTGTGTGTTCTCTTATACCTTAATGTTGAGTTTACATAAATGTTCTCATTTAATTTTTCCCCCCAAACTCAGTGAGTTATACATCATTACTAATATTACTCATGACTAAAAATTACACAAGTAGGAAATGCAGTTCCACATTGTTGGTCCTGTTTTCTTTCAATAGCCATGGCACTTTGGAAATTTAGAGGTATGTGAATGTGGAGATGGATTCTTAATCCTCTAAGCTCATCCTAAGTCTTTCCACCACTATGTCTTTGCCCAGGCTACTGGTCAGTTCCAACTCCACTTCTAGTTTATTTATACACCCATCTCAAAGTGCACCTGCTTTAAGAAGCACCTCCTGGATTAAATCTCAGTCTACAAAACTAAGTCCCTTTCCTCGTTCTCTATGGAGCACCAGCTATCAATACAACATACTTTAGTATTTTAGTGTATACCCATTGTATGGCCTCCAGGTGTCTTTTTGAATATTGATCCTACAATTTTGTGTCACTCTGTAGGATTAAAACAGCTTTGGCTTTTTATCACTTTGAGTCCCAAAGATACCTCTTTATATACTGGGATGAGGATAAGCACTAAATAAATATCCACATGTGGCTTGACGTAGATGGCAAAAAGTTCAGTTTTAGGGAGATACCTGCTAACATAATAGGAATGCTCAAGCCTGAGAATGGTCAAACAGAGCAGTGGTCACTAGGATGAATACTGCAATTTAAAATGTTTTCTGGTAGCCTAGGAAACATAGTTTTAGCACCAATTAGGAAAAATCACAAACGCAATATAATATGAACCAGGGTGTATGCTGGGGAGAGGATAAAGAATATTTCAACATTTAGTTCTTTGCACACTATTACTTTTCACTGTTCAGTGAGAAAAAGAAGGCAGCTATTAGGTTTCTGACAAAGCAATTATAGCAAGACACAGATGCTGGGAGCTGACCTGACATTTGCCCCTGGTTAGTTGTCAGAGCAGCAGGCTGAAGAGAGCAGTTTGATACAAGTGCTACTGCAGGCTCTGGAGGAAGTTCTGCCCTAAATGAAACATACTTGAACATTAATATACAAGTATGTGTATCTTTCCTTAGCGGTGGCCATCTTCCCCCTTTATTCGGTGCTTATCTGATTTTTAAGTATTCATTTCTTAAGAAGTCCATGACGACTACATGCCTTTAGACAATTTGCAGCACCATCCGCCATAAGTAGATACTGTGTATCTAGGGTATTGTTCCTTGGGGAGAATATATTTTAAAACAGCATTGCTAACGAAAGAAAGGTTTAGATGCTGTAAACTGGATGTAGCTTTTTTAAAACTGTATATGCTGTGTCTACACTCAGCGAATAATTTTTGTCCTTATTTTCTCTTTGCTTATTCATAAATATATGCATGCACCTCTATATCTGTGTCTTATACACAAAAGGTAGCTTTTTAAATTTATGTATAAAAAGTTGTACATATATGTAAATACATTATGTCCACATAAAGGAGAGGGTATCTGTCAACATGTTAAAAAAAGCTTTAGGATCATTACTGGGATACTCATTTGAGATTTTAAAATATTACTTTTGGTTTAGTAGGCTAAATTTGGCATTAATGTGGACATATCCTCCCCAAACTGAAATCTTAATAGCAACATCAAGTTATATATCATTCCACAGTCATATTTTATAAAGTTATAATTAATGCATGCATAATCTCTAAACAAACTATTGATAACTGTATAATTTTTTAGCAAAGAAACCAGATTTATATTCCAATGATAAGATGCATGATAATATTGGATGATTCTGCCTAAAACAAAACAAAATCTTAATACCATCTATGATCAATAGAAAACCTGATATTCTAAATTGTGACCTTAAAGAATTTCTAGATATTTTCTAAATCATGACCTTATGGAATTATGGAATAGGTATCATGAAAAGAGCATAAAAGATTAGTATACCCACATCCATGAGGGTTTTTTTTTCTTTCTCAATCAATATACATTTCCACCTTTAGGAGAACCCAAAAAATTGCATTTTTCATTCAACTTTTTCGAGTTGATAAGCATATAAATAATGCTGCTGATGAAGGAAAAATAGAAATATAATTTGAATAGTAATATTTTGTTTTTACTTAAAGCTTGAGAAAAATTAATATATTGACTCTACAGTAATTTCAAACTAGCATTTCATAAATTACAAAAAAGTGCATATATAATAAATTGAATACATGATAAAATAAATCTAAGATTTAAAATCAAAATTGCATTTTTCTCTGTTATGAATCAGGTTGGAAATTAGGAGAGTATTCCAAAAAGCTTGGAAGCACAATTTTTTTGAACATAAAAATATGTAAATGTTAAAATTTGGTTTGCTATTATAATGAACTTACCTTTAAGAATGTATTTAAAAACAAAAAATATATTCACTTCAATGGCACAAAAATTGAGGGTATATCAATATAATCTAAATCCATATATGGTATTTGAAGAGAGATGCTCTTCTATATTATTTCCTCCAGGAAAAACTTAAGGAAGATTTTTCTGCTGACTTAGCCCATTGAAAGTTCTCTGCACTGCGGTCTTCAGCCTGTAAGACTAAGCGGTAAATATGAGAGTATCCACTGAGTCCATGTTGAGAAATAAGGAAACCTGGTTAACTTTTTTCATAGACACAACTTGAATTAGGAATTTTCAAAGCATCTCATTCATTAAGTAATCAGTGAAACACCAGACCAAAAGCTTAACTTTATTTTTATTTTAAGTTTAGAAGTGACCCAGGAGAGAATAAGCTGGCATTCAGTGACAACTGAAAGCAACAGAAGGAGGGCAGTGCCAATAACTGGGAGACCTAAGAGAAATTTCGTACTTGAAAGTGTTAGAAAATTTAGTCAAAAATGGTTTAAGTGAAAGCTCAGGTAACTAAAAATTCTAATAGTAGGGCCCACTTTATATGTGGTTGATTGTCTTATAGATAAATAGGATCTCTCTCAGAGATCTCTTGACTCTTCTCCATCTTTGTTGTTTCTATTCTCAGACCGGTTATCCCTCATGGTACAATATGACTGTGGGAGCACCAGTTTTCCATTTTCCCCATTGACCATGATTGAGTGCCACATTCATCCCTGAAGCAACTGCTGAGGCCCGAGAACAGGATGTGCATAGGTTGCATGCTCAGTTTTGGATCCATGGGTGTAGTCAGCTCTGCAAAGCACATGGTATAAAAGTGGGAGTGGAAAATCAGATAGTTACTAAAAGGGGCAGGGGAAGGAAATGAATGCTGAAAGGCCAAGGAAAAACAGTGTTCAGTATAACTGGCTGAACTGGTTTCCTGGAGCTGCCATCAGAAAGCACCACTAACTCAGTGGCTTAAAACAACAGAAAATTATTCTCCTACAACTCTGGAGGCTAGAAGTCCAAAATCAAGGCATTGGAAGGGCCATGCTCCCTCCAAAGCCTCCAGGAGAGGACCCTTCCTTGCGTCTTCCAGCTTCTGGTAACCCCAGGCATCCCTTGGCTTGTAGCAATACTCACTGTCTCCATCTTCACGTGGCCATCTTCCCTCTCTGTCTGTATCTCTTCTCATAAGGACACCAATTATACTGGGTTAGGGCCCACCCTAATTCATATGGTCTCATCTTGACTAGATTACATCTGCAAAGACCCTATTTCCTAATATGGTCACCTTTGCAGCTATCGGGGGTTAGGACTTCAGCATAAGTTTTGGGGGGCCCCAGTTCAACCCTTAACAGTCCATCCTCTACCCTCCTCACCAAATTCATGTTTTTTCCACTTGCAAAATACATTCACGTGTCCCAACTTCATCAGAGGTCTTAACCCATTCCAGCAACAACTCTAAATCCAAAATCTCACCTAAATCTAATCCACTCAAAAAGTCTCAAATCTTATTTTCTAAAACCTCTAAGTCCAAAATGGGTGAGACTCAGAGTATGGTCCATCCTGGGGCAAAATTCCTCTCCATCTGTGGACCTGTGAAACCTAGAAAACAAATTATATGCTTTCAAAATGCAAGGATGGGACAGACATAGGATAGACATTCCCATTCCAAAAGGGAGAAATGGGAAGGAGAAAAGGGGTCACAGGTCCCAAACAAGTCCAGCAGGACAAATTCCATTAGATTTCGAGGCCTGAGAATCATCATCTGTGGCTCCATGCTCTGTCCTCCCAGCCCAGCTGGGTAGCAGCCCCGCCCTCTTGGCCTGCCTTGGCAGTGGCCCTGCCCTCTCAGCCTGAGGACATTTGATCAGCCAGCCTCAGTCAGTTCTGCCCTCTCTGGTCTCTACATCTTTGGCTTTGCTGTAGGAGTCACTCTTCTTTCATCCCATCCCATTTTCTGTCCCTTTAAGTTCAGGATTGCAGTTTTTCTGCTGGTATAAAATTTTCAAAACCATTGTCAGAAACCAATCCTGATGGCCTAGTGGTTAAAGTTAGTCACTCACCCACCGCTTCAGTGGCCCAGGTTCATTTCCTGGTCGCAGAACCACACGACCAGTCTGTCAGTTGCCATGCTGTGGCTGCAGCTCACATAGAAGAACTAGAAGGACCTACAACTAGAATATACAACCATGCACTGGCACTTTGGGGAGGGAATAAAAAGGAGAGATTGGTAACAGATGTTAGCTCAGGGCGAATCTTCCCCTGAAAAAAAAAAAGCCTGTGTCAGTCTTCGTGGATGTGGAGGTGACCCACACTATTTGACATGAGGGTTTTTCACACATCCTTCCTGGATCATCTCGTTTCTATTTCTCGCCCTGCTCAGATGGTTGATTGGACCCATCAGTAACACAATGTGCTAATCTGTTTAGCATAGAGTTATCCAGCCACACCCTGCTTCCAGAGCACACTATCTGGAAAATTCTCCAAATCATCAATGCTGATTCTTTGTGTTAGCAAATTCAACCCATAACATGGACTAACTCCAAGTTTTACATTCCATTTTTAGAAGAATGTGTGTATGGCTTTATGCCCATGAGTCACACCTAATAATTTATCAACAAAACTACTGAAAGCATAGAATTTAAAGTGTGCCTATAAATGCAAAATATATAACTACCTCCAAGCTATTTAAACGGAAAAAACATTTATAAATTATCTTTGAGTTTTATTGATTTAAAGATTTGAAGTAGGGCCAATGTCTCTATTCACTATATTTATTTTTTAAATTACATGAGTTTTATCATCAGGAGACTGGCAGATTCTTGCTCTCCTATGTAGTGTACATAGTGCAAATTCATACAAAATGAAATATATGTCAAAAGATGAAGAAATGCTAGTCATCTGAAATCAATGATAGATGTGGAGAGTACAAACATTGGAAATGGAATTTACAAAACAGAAGCTGAATATTAGCCCTATTGACATATGCTTTGCTCTTTCATGAATGTAGCAAATATATGTACTCGATTATGTTGTTGCTGTCAAACATAGTGAGTACTTTACACACCTCCACACACCTACAAAAACTCTTCTTTTTTAAAAAAAAATCTTAATCTTTTATTTTTTCCTAAATATTTTGATTAGTTCTAATAGATGCTAAGATGGGAATGCTATATAGATTTAAAAATGTTCTTTCTGCTTTAGACACAAAGCTCTTACAGAATCCAGTGATTCATGAAAAAAAAAACCCTGTGCATATCCCCTAATTGAGGCCATCTGTAATTAGACTACTAATAAGTGCTTCTTAATGAGGAGGAGGAAACCAATTATTAATGAGCTGCTTCTTGAAAGGTACTGTCCATTCATTAGCTATAAAGTGCTGACCAAGCTTTAAATGTGTATCGTCTGTTCTAAAATCAAACCAAAATTAACATATATATGTATATATCTCTTTTGTTTCTTTGCTTACCTTATTGCTTTTCTCTGAATATGAAAGCACTATAGAAAATTCATCAGAGATTTATTAATTATGGAGGCGCCCACTTGAGGCAGGTTCTGAAAAGTTGTATGCATCTTAGCATGAAGGCGAGCACATTAACAGCCTGAACTCATCGGGGACAAGACTGAGGGGATAAACTTCAGGGCTCCCTGCCTTCAAATTCCTTCCTTTAATCCCTTTCTGAGCAACCTGCTCAGGGGGAGGAAAGGGCCCGCATCTCCTTTCTTTGTGACATGTCAGGCCCCCATGTTCTTCAAATCTCAGATAGGAAGTAAATGAACTGGATGCTTTTGTATCCAGTAACTCAAGAGGCTGTGTTCATGAAGCACAGATGAGAACCTGGGGCTGAGCTGTCACTGTGGCCACAGGGCCCAATGCAAAGAGGAGTCAGACTCATTAGGTCTTACAAGTCTTTCCAGGAATAATTCAGTCTACCCCTGCATTGTAACACAGGACGTGTTTCAACAAGTCAGAAAAGCTCTGCTCCAGTATTCTGAAAAGAAAGAAAAAAAGAAAGAAAGAAAAATGAATCACTCATTTCTCAGCACATTAAACCTATATATCTCAAAAGTATATGGGAGGGCTGGAAAATGGGTAGCAGACTACAGAAGCATTTTATTTGGCCTGAACGTTGCTGTAAACTGTTCGCATGTGAGCACTTTTCAACAGACCATGTCCTCTTGAATCTACTGTTGTCCCCATAACTTCCTCTCACCCTGTCGCCAGACCTCGTCCCTCATTTGTATACCTTGCCTGGCCCCTAGAGGCAGCTGCATTTGCCACCTGTAGGGTAGCAAGACTTTTGATTTACCTGGTATTAGCCAAGTCTTTTATTACTCAAACATATGTGCCGAGATTTTTGCCTTAAACATTAAAGCTTTGCTAATTCTTTGAAAAAAATAATCAGGATGAGAAATAAGATAATCCTTAGGTTTGTTACCCATTCCAAATGCACAGATCCTATCTCCTTAACGCATTTCTATAGTAAGACAGAAAAGCATGTTAAAAGAGTAGAAATAAGAAAGTGATTTAAATTTGACTCTTTCCTCTTTCTATGTTTTAGCATGGAAGGATATGTGGTTTTGCCCTTGAGAGGATACTTATTATGTTAGAAAGAATGTAGATATCAGTAAGAATATATGAATACCTATCAGGAAGAATATACAAATACAAATCAAACTTAAGCTGAATTATGAATTTTGTCTTTAACCAACCACTGATTTAAGGTTTACTTTCTTTTTAAAATTCTAACTTTTTGTGTGATTTCTGTGAGTTCCTTGAAGCCAGCAGCCTTGCTTGGTGCAGTACCTGAAAGGGGAAACAATTGAACTGACTGTTTTATCACCCTCTTGGCATGAGTCTATCAGCGTTCGTTTTGAACTAAGTGGCTGGTCATTCCCGGCAAGTTCAGAGTGAGGATTAAGACTGTGGGTCCCAAAATAGGGGAACACGTTATTTATGTTTGGTCCTAGTAAAGACATGTTTAGTTTAAAAATGGGGTCAGTTCCCCTAAGCTAGGATTATTAGACATTTATAAAGCAAACAAAAAAAAAGTAAAGTCATTTAAAATGAAGGATGCCTAGGATTAAACATCCTGAAAGCCCACAGTTCATAAGGCGCTTTTAAAGCAGCTGAAGGAGTGAGAGAGACTAGGACGGAAAAGGCAGCCCTTCGCACGCAGCCACGAAGAGACACTCATCTTAGAACAAAACCCTCATCTTTAAGTGACCTTCTATAGAGTTTAAGATGATCTTATTGTTTTTTGGTGGTGGTGGTGGTGTTAAACACTCTACCTATACAGCATTTTACTCCACGGTACTCAAGGAGCTTTGCAAAGATTAACGAACTCTATTTATGGGGATACTGCAAGGCAGATAGAACTGTGCCTCTTTGTCCACCCAAACACACCCGGACAAAAAAGAGTGGAGGGCTCAGCCTAGCATTTTACTGCAACTCTGGAGGAGCTGCTGACCGGAAATGGAGCGTTCTTACGTGCCGTCCACTTCCTGGGTGCCACACTATGTTTCCGCGCAGGACTGCCTCCCATCATTCCCTTTGCCAGGGCCCACAAAAGGCATAGGAGGGAGAAAGAAACTGTAGTTCATCTGCATAATTTAGACTCCTGAAAATTAAAAATATTAATCACCTTGCTGATTTTGTACTGAAATGAAAAAACTGCTTATCAGCAACTCCAGCCTCCTGCACAGTGCCTGGGTTCAAATAAACAGCAAATCCCATCAAAGGGAAGTTTGAAAGTGAAGATAATGCTGAATTTGTGGAGAAATATCCTGTGTCGTCCCATTATTTTTCACTTTGCTTAATTTTATTTTCAAGGCTATTTTAGAATAAAAACACCCATTCCTTCACAAGTGAATGATCTTTATATTTGAAGCTATAGTTTTAGGGCAATTAGCAAATTGCAAAAGATTAAAAAAACCAGTTTGAATTTTTGCCTATAAACATCTGAAGATATATCTAAAAATAGATATATTTAGTACTAGGCATGCCAAAAAAAAATCTTAATATTTAGCATCCATTATAGTAAGTGTTGTTTATTCGGTATGTGGATATGAAAATGGGATATTTTTTATTTGATAAATTTCTCAATTGTATTGTCACATTGTTTCACATTAAAGTAAATAAGCATTGGATGTAAAACAATATAGTCAGTATTTTTTTTTTTTTTTTTTTTTTTGCCTTTTGTGTCCCAGTTGCCTAACAAAACTCACTTGTACTGTGGGACACCGAGTGGTAAGATCCACTTCAGTTACCAATTTCCTTCCGCTATTGTAGCCACCTATAAACCAGCTCCCAGCAGGGTTTGACGGAGCAAGCCTGACAAAGGTAGTTCCCTGGTGACCACACCCATGAATGCTACTCTTTGTCTTCTCTAGTTAAACTCCTTCAGTGCCTTTAACTTGATTATAAAGTTCGGAGATCTTCCAGCAACCTGGCTTTTTGTCACCTGGACAGGTTCAGTTTCTGATGGCCATAGTCTGGCACCCAGGAAGCTTCAACTTGCTGAACAGAGTGCGTTGGTTAAAACTGCCAACTCTGGAGTCACAGTTCCTGGGTTTAGATCTTAGTTCCTATACTTGCAGCTGTGTGAACCTAGATAAGTCACTCAGGTTTTGTGCCTCCATTTTTTCAATCTATAAAATGGGAGTTTAATAATATCTAATTCACTTGGATGTTATGTGGATTAAAATAATATGACAGTCAATTAGCACAATTCCTGAAAATTTATATGGCAAATTTTCAATAAATATTATCTGATAATATAATATTTCTCTCTTTTTGTTTTTCTGAGTTAGCAGTATTCTTTATTCAAGGAATAAAGTGCCAGCAGCTCAGCATTCTAGGCATTGTAAACTTTTATTAATGCAACCTAAGATGGCATTAGCTATTTCTTGTCTAACTCATCTATAACCGAGGTCCTCTATTTTATGAATTCCTAATATTAATTATTCCCTTTTGTGAGACTTAAATCTATTATAATTAATTAATTCTTAAGTGTTATCTGTTTCCCCTGCTGACATGTAAGTTCACTGGAAGCAGACATTCTGTCTGTATCATTCATTTCATCTGCATTATCTTGCCCATTGTATGTGCTCAGTAAATATCGTAGTCAATTATTTAGTTAATTATAATTATACATTTTTTCAGAGGTGCTAATATTATGACATTTCTTCATCAATTTGTGTATATAGGTAATATTTTAGACTTAAGTGTAAGGCTATACTTTTAGCCCTGTTAAATTCATCTTATAAAATATGAGCCTGTAATGAAATTGTTCAAATCCTTTGCTGTCGACTTTGGATATTGTTTAGTCTTTCCTCTCCTTCACATGCTATTTCTCGTTGTCACCCAAATCATTCCGTAGTCGATATAAACTTATGTGTCTCAATTTAAATATTGAATGCCATAGGGCTTAGGGCAAACCCTATGGCATGCCTTCTAAAGACCTTTCTTCTGGTGGGCACCAATCCCTTCATCAGTCTTTGGATGTGGTCATTCTATCAGATGTAAACTTTCCTCATGGTGCTATCTTTCAGCACACTCTGCTTTGTTTTGTTACGTGCCTTGCTCTATGTCTAGAAAATCATCATGATCCACCTTTTTAGCAGTTCTTTCACAAAGAAAATGAAGGAAGTTTAGCATGAGTTGTTTCTTCACTTTTGACCAGTTTTAAAATGTTTAATTTGTAAACTTTAATGACTTATATTGCCATTATGATAGAAAAGTGTGATCTTGCTATTGACATATTTTAATTTTATTTTTCTATCAAATAGAATTTTCAATAGAATTTGCCATCTCATGTATTAAAATTGTTTCAAATAAGAAGAACTTGAGATAAAAAGATACATTTAATGTAGCTATCCAAATTCTAAACATACTGCATTACTTCACAAAGTTTTACTACCTGTAACCTAAGTTTTAAAGTGTGCATGTCTTTTGACATGAAAAATTGGATCCTTGCCTTTATCTCTACTTCCTTCCAAAACTGCACTAAAATCACTGTAAGTATAAAGAGTTTAGATCTATAAGGAAATAGAGAATGGGGGAGGATGCAGCAAGGATGAGAGATTCTATCTCATTTTTGGAAAATGGAAATCTGACATGTAAGTAACTCTAGGGAGATACCAATAAGAAACCAATCAATCCTGTAGACCCTGGAAAGTCTGAGAACTGAGGGCACCAGGTATTATAGAAAGTGGAGTTGCAAGAATATGAAAATTCGTTCAGTGTATCTGAGAAGTTATTAGACTTCAGATCCCCTCCTCGATTCTGGATTACCAGGGGAACTCCTCTTCCTACCCAAGTAGGAGATGAAAGCTTTATTCTGTATAGAAAAAGAGACAAGAGGCTCTAAACCCAGAGATACCAGATTTCGCAACAGAAACAATATACAGAAAACAGGCAGAACGAATTCTTCAAACTGAAGGTTATATGTCTCTGCTGCAGGCCTTTTTCACTTTTTCGCTCCAAGTGTACAGACTACCTAGTTGTTTCCTTCATTCAGGAGACTAGAATTCTTCTCTCAAAAATTGAGGAGCCAGAGAGGGACAGAACTATGGACCCTGGCACTCAAATAGCACAAGAAAAGCAAAGAACAGAAGAAAATTTTGAATAAAACATAGTCCATGTTCTCACAAAGATTTAAAAAATATTTTTTTCCTTGAAATAATAAATGAATGCATGAAAAAGAAGAATAAAGAAAATCAAGCCCTTGAAATATAAAAAAATATATTTGATAGTCAAAATATTTTTTCTAAGTATTGGAAGATCATTTGGGAAATTACTCAGAAACTTTATAAAAAAATTAGACAAAACTTGGAAAATGAAATAGAAAGGTTAAGAAAAAAGAGGATAAATCTAGGAGGGCCAGTATATGGCTAATTAGAGAAGAAGAAAAAATAGAGAGGAACAAATTATCCAAAAATGTGCCATTTTTCAGAACTGAAGAACATGCATTACTGGAATGAAGGAGCCCATAAAGTTATCAGGACAGGAAATTCAAAAAAAGACAGGTGTCAATCACATTATCATGAAAGTTCCAGAACACATGAGATAAAGATAAAATCTTAAACATTTCAAGGAGGGGGAAAAAAAGTCACATATAAAGAATCAGAACACCAAAAGACATCACCCAGCAAAAACTGTCCTCAATACCAACAAATATGACAGCAAAATCTGGAAAACTCTAAAGAAAATTCTATATCCAAGCAAATAATCAATCAAACGTAAGGGTTAAAATAATTTTCTGGCATATATCTTCCATATAGTCTTTCTTGGAAAGTTATTGGAGTCCATTCTCCACAGGAACACGAACGTAAACCAAGGCAGAAGTCACTGAATCCAAGAAGAGGAGATACCAAATGGAAAGGAGGCAGAAGGCTATCTAGGATGACCCAGTCTAGCAGGGTTAGAGAATCATCTTTCCAGATTGGAGTAAGAGGATAAGGAATTCCAGGAGAGAGGTGTCCAGGGGAAATATGGAACTGATGGAACATCTGTTGAACTTGATGACATGGAAAATATTCCAATGGGTTTTATATTTGTTAGAGAATTTGGGGAAAATTAGCAATAGTGGCTTGGAACAAAAA
Source organism: Equus caballus (assembly GCF_041296265.1). Taxonomy (NCBI): domain Eukaryota; kingdom Metazoa; phylum Chordata; class Mammalia; order Perissodactyla; family Equidae; genus Equus; species Equus caballus. The sequence continues at coordinate 62,874,937 of NC_091691.1, read as the reverse complement.
CAACACCAAAAAAAAAAAAAACAGAGAGAGTTTTAGTAAGAAAGTGTACTCATTGTTCATTGATTGACTCAATAGTGAACAGTACGGTATCACTCTGGGTCCCAGTGATTGAGAGAGAACATATTCAAAAGAGTATTTGAAGACTGTTTAGTAAAGGGACTATTTACATGGGTGTGAGACGGGCTAAGGAAATCAAGAAGAGATGGCGAAGCACCCTAGGACTAAGAAATGAGAAGAGGCTGGAGGAGCAATGGAAGGGAACTGTTAGCAGAACCAGGTAGGAACTGAAGCCCTGGGAGAGGGGCTGTCTGATAGGATCTAGGTTCTGCGGTAGAGAAACACAGCTGCTGCCAGACCATGGCATGGCAGAAAGTGTCCTGGGAGATGAATAGCCAAAGCACTCTCATCTCTCAACCTCTAAAATCCTGTAGGGCTTCCCATTGACCAAACAGCCAGAGAGAAAGCGAGTCCAGCTGATAAAGTTCATAGTGGTTGTAGTCCCAGAAAACAATGTTGGAGAGTGCATCTGGAGGGGGAAATTGAGAATATTCAGTACACTAGGAAAAACATGCATTGTTGAAATTTCTTGTTGTAAGGCAAATTCTAGTCTAAGCTATGTGAATGTTTACATGACATAATTAAGCCAAACCCTGGGGATCATAGTCAGAGATCTTTGGATATGAAAAACATTTCACATCGAGTGTAGAATAGATTTCTGTGCAGTGTTCTCACAGACACACACACATACTACCCCTGTATCTTCACGATTTCCTCTTTTTTATCATTCCCTTTTTGGCTTACTAGCTTATGTATTTTTCTCAGAAAGGCCTTCTGTCGTGTACACCCATCTCCAATCGTTCTTTTACATCATCCTATTTTATTTCGTTATTAACGTTTATCCCTGTCTCATCTTATTATCATATCTTGTATTTTTCATTTCTCCCTCTTGCATAGTCTCTCCTCTGCCCCTTTCCTCTGTAGGTCCCTTGAGAGTAGGAATCCTGTCTATTTTATCTGATGAAACATCCCCAGCACCTAGCTAAACGTGAAGCCTAGAAATAGAAGGCATTCAATAGAACACTGTGTAAATAACTCACTAATAAATAAAATTGACTGTGTAAGACTTTGTCCTCGGTTGTACATATGAGCTAATAAAAAGAAGGCCTTTTGAATACGGCACGGGTCTCTAACTCAGGAGACTGGGTAGATGAAGGTATCATTCATCAAAATCAAGAATTCAGGAGGCAGAGCAAATTATGGCTGGAGAAGTGAGAGTGTGAGAAGATAAAGTGTACGGTTTTGACATACTGAGTGAGAAACACCTGTGGGATATGCGGGTGTTCATGTCCAGTTGCCCGTTGAAAATGTGTACCTGGGAAGAGGTCTCAATTACAGATTTAGATTTACAAGTCTTTGGTATAGAAGGAGTAGATGAAGTCATAAACACAGATGAGATCCTGCAGGGAAATTATGCATAGAAAGTAGCAGACTCAAAGAGAATCAAAGTGGAAGGAAAAGAGAAGCTTAGTTATACTGTTTCTACCAAAATTTATTATGGAGTAGGGTGATATCTCAAGGGAGTAAGGAGATATCCAATCTCTCAAGGAAGATAATACCACTACTCTCCAATTAGAAGTAGTGTTCAAGAACATCGGTGGGTTTACCTGTGTATATTTTTGAGAAGTTAGAGTAGAGAACTCCTAAAAATTAATGACTTCATGAATAACAAATTAGTTTTTCATTGTAGATGGAAATAAAATTATAAGCTTTATATCTTATATATGAAGAAATATGCCAAGTGATATTTCTCTTCTTACCATATACCCAACACCCACAGTCAAGGTGGTTAATGAGAACACCTTACATAACTAAGTTGTAAGTAACAGAAGCAGTACTATTAAGGAGAGGAATATTAACAAAAAACATACACCAAACCATAGGCTTAATCAATGTACTTTAAATTCATCGCTAGATTATTTAGTTTTAGATCATTTCATGTTGTTTCATGCCTGTTCCCTTTAAAATTTAATTTCACATTAATATAAAAGCATTATCACTCAGTGATTCAGGCCTCACCATTTTGATGGCTTTTCTAATTACCTTAGTTTGACTTTTCATAATTAATATACTTGAAATTTCAAAATGGATGAGTAATTTTTACACTCAGTTTAAATTAGATTATAATAACCTGTAAGCTTTTATTTCAACATGTAGGAATTAAGGTCTCAATTACATGGCTCCTTCAGGATGCACGATTCAGATGGAATGATGTTTACTATGTGATTGAACATAACGTGCAGCAAAAGCAGCTGTGAAGGAATTCCATCATGTAGAGTGACATTGGGAAGGGATTGTTCTTCATTCAGCTCGTGCAACCATGCTGGCACACCTGTTTCTAATTTTGAAACCATCTATGATTACCTCCCAACATCAGTGTTGAAATAGCATCATTAGTCGAGTTTTGCTACTTGCTGAAAAAGAAATAAGAAAGTTGTCTGTCATGGCCAGGGTTTTTTTTTTTTTTTAAAACTTTAGTTGTATTTTTCACATCTCTGTTTCCCAGTTGAGCCAATAGTGAACACTCCCAGGACCATACTTAGAAGATTTGGGGTAACTGACATCTCTGATAAATAAATAGTAACTGAGAGGTCATTTTTAAAGTACTTAGCCTGAATTTTGTTGACTTATGCTTACATAGCCATGTGTGACAATGTATCCAGCCATAGTTTTAATATATAAATTGTAGCCTAAGTTTGTACTTTGGGAAAACACATCCACAGAAATGAAAGGAAAGTCAGTTTGTTCCTCTTAATTTATCTTTTAAAGTGGCATGTGTTATTTTTATTTGATTTGAACTAAAATGTTACAGTCAAAACGACATTAATACCTATGAGTTTATTTTAGCATTAACCAATAATATATACATATTATTATATGCGGACAAAATAGAATAAATATGTAGCCTTGTTATCAGACCAGAATCTTAACTACTAGAAGCTAATTAAATCCCTTTATAAAGCCCCTTTTATGTATCACACATTTGATTACATTGTAGATGAAATAATGCACCTCTTTGCACTGTCCCACATCATACTCTAGATAGCCATTATGCAGGTGTTAGCCTTAATCTTCAGACATCACCATGTTAATAGGATTCTTATGTAGTAGTTGATGATTAACTGATCTAAACAATATCTCATTGACCTCCATTGTGCATCTCAAAGTTTAGCACTAAAACTATTTGTTCTGAATTTTTGTTATAACTGTAACATTTATTTGTTCTGAATTTTGACTACAGCTGTAATATTTTTATAGCTAGAGATTCTAGAATAGCTATCGTGTTTCGATTCTTGCTTTAAGGGAAATTTCTAATCGTTAGAATACAATTGCGTTGGCACTTTTTTAGACTTCCTATCTTCAGCAGGATACTGGATTCAAGGTCTTTTAATCTACAGTGATCTGAGAACTAAAGAGCTAATTTATATTCAGTTGAAGTGTTTGTTCTCTCCTAGGATATCTTTACTCTCAACTTGCTTATCTTGCACTTTTTCCTAAAGATAAGTGTATACAGGAGAAGAGATATAACAATTTCAAATAAATTGGCCCTGCCTCTTTTGTTTGAGGGTGACCGGAAGATAGATTAGAAATTTAGGGGGGAAAATACTTTGTTAATCTAGAATTTAGGTTAGAAAAGGATGAGAAAAAGCAAAATACTTTTTTCCACATTTTTGATGAAAGTCATATCTAAACCTGCTTTATCTATGTAACACTTTTTGATTTCACACACAAAGTGTTTAAAAAGTACTAAAAAACTTTTAAGAAAATTTAGTTTGTTATTCATTATTCAACACATATGTTAAAATTTTGGAAATAAGATTAAAAATGAAATGACAAACCATTGTCACAGGGTATATCATATACAATAATTATGAGAAACTTTCTATATGTTGGTGCACATATGGGAAAATTTAGGTGGCTCAGAATATTACACCGGTAAGATTTTTTGATTTTTTCAATTTTAAGTTATGACCAGAGTGTTAAAGGGCATGAGAGAAAGTGACAGAAAATGTGGCTGGCAAGATTGTTCTAAAATTCTGAGGAGCTTTGGATGCTAGGAGCCTTGTTCTCCTGGAAAAAAAGAAATCTCAGACGTTTTTAGAGAGATCAACATTACGAGTGATTTAAAAAGATATGTTTGAGAAGATGTGGGCAAGATCTGAAGAGGAAAACACTGGTCAGGAGGTTACCACAATAACCAGAATGAGAGATTATGGGGCTCTAAATTGAACATTAGCAATAAGTGTCTCTAAGACGTATACCAAGGAGGATTGTTTCCAAGATGGAGCTGAGAGGACTTGGGTATTGTTTGACTAAGGGGAACTGGTTTAAGAGAAGAAAAAGATCTTGGCATGATGCGTTAACTAGAACAAGAAACACTGGTGATAGAACAGGTGTGGTTTTGTTTTTTAATTAAAATTTTTTGCAAGGGATATCTGGAGGAAAGAGAAAATTAATTTCAAAATGTTAAATCTGAGATAACTGAATATGAGGAAATCCAGGCATGAAACTCAGGGAAAGCTAGACTGGAGGTAGGAATTTGAGAGTGACAGTTGTACAGGTAATATCTGAAACCATGCCTGCCATCGAATCACCAGGTAGAGCATTACAACTATCTCAGCAAAGAAGAATATTGTGTGGTTAAGAAAAAAATGATTGAAATGTTTTTTTTTTTTAATCAGTAGAGCCCAATTGCAAATAAAGGGATGGTTTTAAAGATGTTTTGAGTTGTTCTGAATGTAGAGGTTTAAAAAAAAAAATGAAAGAAAAAAATTCAGGAGAAACAAAAATATTATGATGATGTGACTAGGAGAAATTATGCCTTATTCCTAAAATGTATTAAACCTTAATGTTAAAGATACCAATTTGGTATTTCTTTGTTAAAATTCAAAGCTTTTTCTCAGGTAAAAAATACTATGATATACCTATAAAATCAATGGCCAAATAATTTATATCTGCAATCAGATGTTAGAACCTCAAAGAAACTTACTTTAAAGTTTTCATTTTCGTCATATTAACCGAATTGAAGTAACCAAAGAAACTCCAAATTGAATATTAGAAACCTAGGGAAAAAGACATTATTTTTTAAACTTGATTTTTTTGGTGAATAACTAAATGGCAAAGTGTGACATTTAAAATTGCAATTTAAAAATGGTAACTCTACTTTTATTTTTAATATTAAAACTTTATGGCCATCAGGAAGAATTTTAGAGTAGATGATTTTGCACTGTACTTGGTTACTTCTTGCCAGCCATGTATCCATTCACATTGGGTTGGGGACTGTATTTATTTTGTATTTTTATTTAAGTCAATGGTTCTAAAATCTTTAATGATTATAAAATCATGTGAGCATATGTGTGTGTGTGTGTAAATACCACTACAAAGAAAGTTTGTTAATGTGATAAACTGTTCTTCGAAGAGTTTGATAAAACTCTGGGTAACAGCCATCCTGCTGTGATTTTGGTTTCTTAAATCAAAAATGAACTCAATCTAGCTTCTCTGTTATTTCAACTCTTATCAATAGGTTTCGTGAATTTATTCAAAACATATCTTTCCTTGTTAACTGTCTTTATGGGTTTGGAAGCATCTTTGTGAAGAACAGCCTTCTGCGTTGGCATTTTAATCATTGGTATGGCCAGCAAGTAGAGGAGACGTCATGGAAAGCTCTTAACTATATGAAAGAAATCACTTCCTGAGTGTTATATATGTGAGTGTGAGTGTGTTTTGATAACCTCAGAAATCACTTCTCATCCTCCCAAGTAAAAAGCACATTTACTTTAAGCGCAGTTTTTTTCATAGAAGGAAAGCATTTTAAGTGGGAGTTCTGGTTCTCTCAGATCTTTTATGAGTTTCCCTGGAAACTCTTAGCAAATGTACTTAGCCCTGGAACAGTTGCTATCTAGTGGAAGAAGAGAAGCTTTTAGAAGGTAGAGATGTTTTCCAGTAATTTATGTGTGAAATAATTTGCACTCACCCGCCCCATCTGTACTAATAGAGCAAAGAAGAAATTTAGAGCAGTAACTTAAGTAAAAATGCTTCTGTCATAGAGGTTAAAAAGAACATGTAAGATAGGAGAAATCCAGTAACAATCTTATAGGAAGTTCAGGCAAATTGACACCTGAATTAGCCATGTGTTTACTGTTTTACAGTGCTAAGCTTGTTTGATGTCTATGCAAGTTTCTCCACCTTAAAAAGGTAGATTGCTAGTGCTGTGACCACCTCAATGATGAACTAAAAATGTCATTTGATATTTATGTGACAATGCCTTGCAAACCCCAAGTGCTTTAACAGTGGAGGGGAAAGGGAAAACAGAAGAAAGGTATTAGGATTAGTGAATCTAGCAATAAATTTTATTGGAGTTTTCTGATTATCTTTATAGACAGAGAAAAGTTAATGAAAATATACGACATATTTAATAGATGGTAGAGAATATAAAGTGTAAGAAAATTGGAACTCTTGGAAGATAAAGTAGAGGCAATGTAACATTTTCCATGCTAATTTTTTGAAACCTATTGTCAAAGAGTTGAGTGGAATCAATCAAATGTCATTTAACAAAACATGTCTATCTAAGGTATTTGAGTAAAGGATTCCTTGGGCATCTGCAGTGAGTTAGGAATTCAATTTGGATGGCCCAAGTACCAGATTAGGTTCAACAAACTCAAGTTTATCTCTGTCCAATTTCTATGGGTAAAGCAAAAGATCACAAACCAGTCTTCTCAAATAGTGTGTCAATGGGCATGTCATGAATAGACACTATCTACTCTTCCAAACCATTCTCAATCTTGCCTTCCATCTATAAGTAATCACTCATCCTATTATAAGCTCAAGTTTTTGAAATATGAAATGCGTACTTATATACATCAAGGATATTTATTGATAAGGCCCGAGCCTAATTATAGAAATCACTGTGTTTCTTTGATCTTTGTATATTTTTAATCAAAGAAATCTAAATCAAAACAACTCTGCATTACTTAGTATACTGCTGGTGGTCATTTAATCCTTGATGCTGTCTTATTCTTATGGAATTTTTTAAAGAAAATTTGAAATATGTCTCATAAAAGCTGAGATAGGATTTTTTTCTAGTTTTTGATCAATAAAAGGTGTTTCATTGCTTAGATATGCAGTCTTGTAACATATTAATATTATCCTCTTTTGAAAATAATCTTCATAGCAACCCAGGGGGCAAACTGTCAGCTCTGAGAACTCTGGGAACTAATGATTATCAAAAGTTGCTTACAGAGATAAAATGTGACCCCAGGGGTTATTTTTTTATGTCATGAAAATCTATGCTTCTTTGAAACCAATAATAGTAATCATTCAAGAGAAAAATGTGAATTAACTTTATGTTAAACTTTTGCCCAAAAGACACTACAGACCAGATTTTATTTGGATTTTCATGTTGTACTTCTTAGCATATAGTGGACTCTGAAGAACGTTAATAATGCAAATCTATGTTTGAATAAAATGACTCCCTACAAGGTCTGTTTTGATTATTAATGGAATTAACTAGCTGCCTGCTCAGTGCAGTTATTATAGTTTGGAGTAACAGTTAATAATGAAAGACTGCGGCAAATTTTAAAAATAGAATGTTTAATAATATGTTAATTTTATCAAAGACTCAAAGAGAAAATATTGTGGAGGCAATGCTTTTTCTCTTCTCTCTTTTTATTCATCATTAAGAAACTCTTCTGTGAGTGTATTTTATTGCCATTTTTCAAACAGAAAAACAGGTCTAGTATGTTTCAGAAGAGCCATCAATTTTCCTGAACTAGAAACAAATTTTATCATGTTGCCCCAGTTATTTTCAGTCAAGAAACCGGGAAGTTACACTAGTGGTGGAATTGTTTGAGGCCAGTCCCTTGCCAAGGACCTCAGAATTGCTCTGAAGTATGTAATATTCCGCCTTCTTTCAGTTTCAATGGCTACATATCTTTGCAGAAAGAATACTTCATAGCCAAGTGCTTTAGATGCGGTGATTTTATGAGTGTGGAGTAGAGCAAAGCAGAGCTGCTAGTCTGGGTAAAGCGGAAGGACAGGGTGAAATCATATCTGGGCCCTTGCCCCATAATCTCAGGAAGACTCTGAGACATTTTCCCTAAAGCCTTACAGTTCCATGGAGAGTAATTTGAAATCTACTACTTCACAGAAGATAGAAGTTGTGTGCATAAAAAAAGTTAATCCATGTAAACATCACAGATTCATCTATCTATCTTCTGATAAACTGCATGTATGTATAAGACGTGTCTATAGTCTAGTATGGAGGAATATTTCTATATATGATTATATAATATATATGATTATATATATTAAATGTTATATATATGATGATGATATCATATAATATATATGTATATATGATAATCTCTGTCCCCAGGGAGGGAGGAGATTGGCACTCCTAGATGAGAGACCATTTCATTTTACCTTTATAAAAGACTTTTGGATTCTGCATGAGGTGTAGTCATCATTGGTTTGACCATTTTCCACTTACCCTGTCTTTGTAACATGCCATTTAAAAGACAGTTGGTTACAGATTCTAAGATTCTAATAGTGATATGTTTCTGTATCACTAATATTGCTTTATTAATAATTCTTGTTCACAATAGCATGGTAATTAGTATGATTATTTGTTTCAGACCTACTTATTATGGCAAATAGTTCCAGCAACAAAAGATTCCTGGAAATATCATCTTCAATATCATAGATTATTTAAGCTTCCTTACTATCTGTAATATAAAGTGTCATCATAGTACCCCCCCCAAAAAAAAGCAGATGACGTATATTGTTATGTCTTTAGAAAAAGTCCCTATTACAGTGGTAAATTTGTTGAAGGCGCAGTATCTTCTTTTATACAGAACCATGGTATAAAACCCACTGTCCCTGGGTACTTTTTACTAGCAAAGAGTAAGTTTCAGAATCAAAAAAATCTGGAACTTGCTTACTTCTCAGTCCAAATAGGAGAGCCAGCGATACCAACAAAATTTGATTCTATCTGTGTCTCTTCTTGAGCCCAATTTCTCCCAGGAAAAGTGTTATTATAAAATAATTCACCCACCTGGGGATTTCTAAGTTTAAATGGCAACGAGGATTTACAATCAGACATTCCAGTTCATCCACCACTTTAGATCAGTTCATGTGTTTTTAGACAAGCAACGCTGGAAAAATTGTTTTCTTATTTTCGGTTCAATTTACATAGAGGAATTTTGTTGTCTATCTCATAATCTTACTTACCTAAAAATGAGAAGATGAAAAGCTCATAGATCCTGTGTCTAATTCTACCCTGCATGTAATGAATAGGTCAATTAGAGTTGAAAAGATCAGGAGAACAAGAGCAAAATGATAACTGAGTAATTCTGATAGTCATGCTGATGCTTTGATTAGAAGTTTTCTGAATATAACAATACTACCGGGTCCAGAGAGCAAACTTATTCCATGCTTCCTCTTTTTCTAGCACTTGGTGCCACAAAAAATGTATTTGAAAGTTACTTGTTTCCCTAAACATGTACTCTAAATTTAAGAGCTGCAAAATACTTCTTCCCTCCCCCCCACCCCGAGGAAAATTAGCCCTGAGCTAACATCTACCAATCCTCCTCTTTTTGCTGAGGAAGACTGGGCCTGAGCTAACATCTGTGTTCATTTTCCTCTACTTTCTATGTGGGACGCCTACCACAGCATGGTGTGCCAAGCGGTTCCATGTCCGTACCCGGGATCCGAACCGGTAAACCCCAGGCCACTGAAGAGGAACGGGCGTACTTAACCCCTGCGCCACCGGGCCAGCCCCAAGAGCTGCAAAATACTTCTGATTATGACAAAAACACTCCCAAGAATTTATTAGAAATCTGTTCCTAATTACTTCTTACTAAGAAAAAGAAAGAAGAAAGGATGAGGAATGCAGTAGAAAAGTGAAATCATATACATTGTATATATTTTAGACTTTATAAACTCACAGCTGAAGAGAAATTCATTCAATCTCTTTCACCATTGAAAATATATACAATTTATTGCAAATTTTAATTTCAATGTCCTTACAACTTGACATGGTTAGAAGTTTTGAAGCACAGTTTGTAGCCACTAGTACAGCTTAGGAAAGGCAGAAAGCTGAAAGGCCCGGGCTTATTCACATCCTTGTCAGGCTGGCGTGATGCATGTAATGCGCCTAGTGTGGACTCATCACGCAATAAATTTTGCTGTAACCATAAAATAAAAAGAGAGAGAGCCAGGGACAGAGGGAGGGAAAGAGAGAAAGAGAGAGCAGGCTGCAAAAAATATTTCAAGAACGCCAACTTTAGCAAATAAGGTTTTTTGCAAATTAAAATTTCTCTTCCTGTATGTTTTTAAGCCAAGCTAGTCCTTTTTAAAGAATTTTTAAAATAAAATTCACTCTTCCAACAATTTCCAAATGTACAGTACAATATTCTTTGCCACACACACTCTGTTGTGCAGCAGACTCCCCAGAACCACTCCCGACATCCTGCGTGACTGACACTCTACACGCTGTGAACAACTCCCCTCCCTCCCCTCCCCTCCCCCAGCCCCTGCGACTGCCATTTTATTTTCTATTTCTTTGTGTTAGACTACTTTAGATACCTCATATAGGTGGAATCATGCAATATTTACCTTTTTGTGATTGGCTTATTTCACTTAGCATTATGTCCTCAAGTTTCATCCAAATTGTAGGATATGACAGGATTTCCTTCTTTCAAGGCTGGATAATATTCCCTTACGTTTATATACCATATTTTCTTTATCTATTCATCTGTCAATGGACATTTAGCTTTATTCTATCTCTTGGCTGTTGTGAACAACTCTCTTAATGTAATTTTAAGTTCAGTTGGAAGTTGTAAATTGCTCCGTCTCCAATTTGTCTCACATTGTTACTTTGCTTTCCTTTTTTTGTTTTTAGCAAAGTAGTTGAAAATGTGCGTATGTGCTGACTTAATGTTGACCATATATTTTTTCTTATTCAATTTCTTTTGCAGAAATGTAGATAACAATAAGATAGTCCAGTTCAAGGTGAAATAGCACGAGTGATTTGATAACTAATGGAATGTTGTTGTCATTGCAGGACGAGTCTGCTCCAGCTGACAAGCAGTGCAAACCAGAGGCGGCCCAGGCCGCTTACTCCAGCTCAGCTGTCTCGGGCTCACAGGAAGTGTTGTACATCAACGGAAATGGGACCTACAGTTACCACAGTTACAGAGGGCTAGGAGGGGGACTGCTAAATCTGAATGATGCTTCCAGCAGTGGTGAGTCTTTGTTTTATATTGTGTTTTTTGGTGTCCATTTAGGGGTAGTAAATTCTCTGAACCTGTGAGAAGAAAATGAATATACTGTTATATGCAATATGCCAATCTGCTAAAAACAGTCCCATTTAACATATAATGTCCATCTTGCTAAAGAATATCTCCCTATTCTGTTGCTGTTTCTGAAAGTAGCACTATTATGCCGCTGAATGATTGCTGTTTTACGCAAAATAATCTCAACTAGAGAAATAGCAAATGTTTTACCAAATAGTTATACATTCTTCCCCCAAAGCTGTAATGTACTATTCATTAAGAATGTGATGTAATCTACACAGAATTCGAAATATATTATGATGTACATCCAAAAGCTATGTAATGTTATAACCCAATGTTACTGCAATTAAAGACAAATAAATAAATAAAAGAAAGAATAATGACATTTTTTCAATGTCCAAAAGGTTGTTTTTTTTTTTTAAAGATTGGCACCTGAGCTAACATCTGTTGCCAATCTTTTTTTTTCTTCTTCTCCCCGAAGCCCCCAGTACATAGTATATTATAGTTGTGGTCCTTCTGGTTGTGCTATGTGGGGCGCCACCTCAGTGTGACCTGTTGAGTGGTGCCATGTTGGTGTCCAGGATCCGAACCAAGGAAACCCTGGACCACCAAAGCAGAGCATGCAAACTTAACCACTTGGCCATGGGGCTGGCCCCTCAAAAAGGTTTCTAATTTGGAAAATTTGAGGTACCAGGAACTTTATTGACTTCATGAAACATACACAGTCAGTATACCTAAGAACATACAAGCTGAAACAACACATGGCTCTCCAGCCAATAGCTTGTCAGTGACAGTGGCATGCTCCACCAGCGAGGAGTCAGGGACTGGAGCCAGCTCATACTGGCTCATACTTGGTAAATTTCTATGAATTTCTTCAGCTTGTATACCAGAATGAATTCCAAATGTGTAATATAAAGCCATACAAATATTAAACGTAAAAACCATGGGTGAATTTCTTATAAGCAAGTTGTGGGAAAAGGTTTCCTAAACCATACTTAAAATCCAGGGGAAAATAAATTTCATCTCACACACACATACACACACACACACACACACACACCTTTTGCAAGATAAAAAATATGATAAGCAAAGTGAAAAAATAAATGATAAACGGGAAAAATTATTAGCTGCCTATACTACAAAGAGTTAATAGGCCAATAATGTTCTTCTAAGAAGAAAGAAATACCCAAAACCATATGTTAAAAAAATAAGGCCAGAAATATGAACACACAATTCCCAGAGAAGGCAATGCAAATGTCCCTTATATATAAAGTTACTCAACCCCACTCATTCCTAATAAGAAAAATGCAGCATCTATCTATCTGTCTATCTATCTACCTATCTATCTGATTAGCAAAGATCCAAATATTTACACAATATGCTTTTTACAAAGCTATGATGGAAATAAGTACTCTCGTGCATTTCTTGTAGAAATGCAAAAGATTGGAGTAGAATTTGACAATATTTAGCAAAATTTAATATGCATGTACCATTTGACCCAGCAATCACTTTAGAAATCTCATTAGAAATATGTCTCAAAGATACAGTGGCAAAAATAAAAAATAACATATGCATAAGGCTATTCGTTTCAGTGTTATTTATAAATGCAAAAAAAAGGGGGTTACCAATAAAAATGTCCATCAGTAGATGGCTAGTTGATTCGATTATAACATCCAAATAAGAGAGTCACATGCAGCCATACAAAGTAATAAAAAATATCTTTATATACTCCTGGTGTGAAAAGTACTTATAGTATGTTAACGTTCATTAAAGAAGGATTTGTATAATTTAAAAAGAAGTTTGCATAGAGGCAGCGATGAGGGAGATCGGTATGGAGAAAGGAACATAAGCCAGAATTTTCTGAGTATACTTGGTTTTTATGTTTTGTTTTGTAAATTTAACTTTGGTACAATTTACATATTTACTTAGTTATGAAACAAACTTATTTTAAGAATCCCTAATATTGAGGGGAAAATGATACAAATGAACTTTATCTGTTTAATAAGTGGTTGGCATAGCCCTATTGAGAGGAACTCAAAAATTCTAATTTGACTTCACAGCATGCAAGCCTATGATAAAGTCTTAAACTATTTTCAGTAATCATATTATTATTTGGGGACTGTTGTCTGTGTATTGTGGATTAAAGCAAATTTGTAATTATGTTGGTGTCAGTGAAAGCTGGGATTTTCAGCAGGGGGCAAAGTAGATACAGATGTAAAATCAATAAGTTTAAGCAAAAACTCCATAATCTTGTATTTGAATTGGTAGTATCAGTGAGAACTCAATGTCTTTTTTGTTTTAAAAGAACATGTTTCCTATCTTTTGCCACTGAAAATGTTTGAAAACAAAGACCAATTTGAATTTGAAAATTTAAATTAGGCTTCGTGGGCATGTAATATGTTTGGGAGGGAATTGCATTATTAGTGTCAAATAAGTGTATATTCTAGAAAATCACTTACCCTTACAATCCTGGAAATACGCTCCGACTGTGTTCAGGAGCGACTCTACTGGAAGGTTGGGGCTCCTTGATCTGCTTTGAAATTAAAGGTCCTCTAAGGACAGGATCACGGAGCTTTAGTCTGTTGTCAATTGCCCTCCAGCTCCAAAGAGGGGTGCCTCAAGTGGAAGGGGAAACAAGAAAGCAGCTTATTTTGGAAAGAAATTAAGTTTCAAGTGTATGTTCAGTTTTTCGAAAGCTAGTGAGCCTTCTCAGCTGTTTCCAAGCTTATTTTTATTTGGACAGCAAATCAGCAGAAAAGAGCAAGTCCAAGACCAGAAAAGGAAAACATCAACAAAAGCCAAACATTTTTTTTTAGCTTGTAAAGCTGGCAACTCTAACATTGCTTTTTTAATATTTTACATAAGAAGTAAGAAGTGATAGGTAGTTCAGAACTTAATGAAGAAGTAAAAAAGTTTGGGGGAAAATGTGTATTCGCTAAAGATTTTATTGACATAAATGTTTTGTCTTATAGATTAAAATATCATTCATTTATTAAATTAATTTATTTAACATCAATTAATAACAACTACAACTTATTGAGTCCTTGTGGTATGGCAGTGAAGTCTCTGTTTAATCCTCACACAGTCTCCCATGAGATACATTGTGCGTTATGGGGGAAACTTTTTATAAAACTGAACTTGCTCCCATTTAAAAAAATAATGCTTAGGCACCACTTGCTTTTTTCTAGCATGATTAAAACCTATTTTGTGGGGCTCAAAGAGGTTGAGTAACTTGCCCAAAGTCCTTCATTAATAAAGGGAGGAGCCAGGATTTGAACACAGGCATTCTCACATCACATTCTCACATTTTAAGCTACTGAGCTAACAATCTGTGTAATTGAATCAACTACTGAAGTGATAGCCCCTGGTAAGCACTAGTCTACTTTCTGTCTCCAGAAACTCTCCTGTTCTGGACATTTCATACACAATGAATGAATCATGCAATTTGTGGTCTGACTTCTTTCAGTTAGCATGATGTTTTCAAGGTTCGTCTATGTTATAGCATGTATCAATACTTCATTCTTTTTATTGCCAGATAACGTTCCATTCTATGCACATGCCATATTTTGTTTAGCCATTTACCCATTGATGGGCATTTGGTTTTTCTCTACTTTTGGGTTACTACGAATAATGCTGCTATAAACATTTATATACAAGTTTGTGTATAAATATTATTATTTTGGGTATTTACCTAGGAGTAGAATTATTGTTTCATACATACGGTAACTCTGTGTTCAACATTTTAAGAAAATAACAGACTGAATATGGAATTTCTTTCCATTTATGTCAATCTTTTTAAATTTCTCTCAGCTATGTCTTGTAGTATTTAAAGTACAAACTTTATACTTCTTTTGTTAATTTTATTGCCATTTCCCTTTGTGATGTTATTTTAGATGGACTGCTTTTCTTAAAAGGTTATTGTATATTTTTCTATTTTTTAGAAGAGTTTGTGAAGTAGTATTAATTCTGTATGTCTGGTAGGATTCAGGAGTGATGCTCTCTGTGCCTGGGCTTTTCTGGGAGGTTTTTGATGACTAACTCAATCTCTTTACTTGTTATAGGTCTACTTCTGTGGTCTATTTTTTCTTGAGTCAGTTTAGGTAGCTTGTATATTTTCAGGAATTTGTCCATTTCAAATGACTTATATAATTTACTGGCACAGTTGTTTATAGTATCCCTTCATAATCCCTTTTTATTTTTGTAAGGTAAGTAGTGACGCTACCTCTGTCATTTCTGATGCTGATCGTTTGAGTGTTCTCTCTTCTTGGTGATTCTAGCTAAAGGTTTGTCAATTTTCTTGATCTCTTCAAAGAACAAGCTTTTGGTTTCATAGACTTTCTCTATTCTTTTTCTATTCTCTATTTCATTGATTTCTACTCCCATATTTATTAATTCCTTCATTTTGCTTTCATTAAGTTTAGTTTGCTCTTATTTTCCAGTGTCTTAAGCTTAACAGTTGACATTTATTTGAAGTCTTTTTTTCTCTTTATATATAGGAATTTAAAGCTATAAATTTCCTTCTAAGCACTGCTTTATCTGCATCCCATAAGTTTTTGTATGTTGTGTTTTTGTTTTCATTCACTTCAAAATATTTTCTAATTTCCTTTGTCATTTCTTCTTTGACCCATTGATTACTTAGGAGTATGTTGTTTAATTGCCACTTGTGAATTATCCAAATTTCTGTTAACGATTTCTAATTTTATTCCACTGTGATCAGACAACCTACTTTATATAATTTCAATCCTTTCAAGTTTATTGAAGTTTGTTTTATAACCCAGATTACGGTCTATACTGGAGAATGTTCTATATGTACCTGAGAAGAATGTGTACTCAGCTCTTAGTGGTGGGATATTTCATAAATGTGTATTAGGCCTGGTTGGTTGATAGTGTTGTTGGAGTCTTCTATATTCTTGCTGATCATCTACCTCATTTTTATATCCATTATTGAAAGAAGGGTATTGAAGTCTCCAACTACTATTGTTTGTTTACTTTTGTCTTCAATTCTGACAGTTTTGTTTCATTTATTTTGGGACTCTGTCATTAGTTGCATATATTGTTTATATTATTAGATCTTCCTAATGGATTGACCCTTTTATCATTGTAAAATATCCCTCTTTATTACTATTTACTTTGTTTAAATATTTGTCTTTAAATATTTGTTAATATTGTGTTTAAATATTTGTTACTATTTGTCTTTGTTTAAATATTAGTCTTTGCCTAATATTAGTTATTTCTGTAATATCAGAAAAAGACACTAGTAATTTGGATTATTGTGGTGGTACTGAAAATGCAGAGAACTGGGCAAAGCTTTGGACATGGAATTGACATATAAAAGAATATAAAGCAAATTGAGTATTACTCACCTCTACTCAAATACAATTAAAATAATTTATCTTTGCTCCATAAATGGCTAAGTAATTTTGGAGCACAATGACAAATGAAATTCTTATTTAAAAATTAAGAATTAAATATTAAGAATTTCAAGACAGTGACAATAGAGCACTAAACATAGCGTAGGACTCTTTTGAGCATAGGATCTTGTGAGACTACATATGTTTCAGGCCCCACTTTAGTCCTCTGACTTGTTTAGCAAGTTGGAGGAAGCATTGTGTTTCACAAAATGTGAAGAAAGCTACTGGCGGGAAGAAAGATACTATACACAAAGAAGAAAATGACTGAAGATACAAATGAGAATATTTTGAGAAAAGAAGAGAGAACTGGGGGCAACAGCCAATCATGAGTGAAAATTGAGAGAGAATTTAAAGGAAAAATTTGCTATGAATTATTAATGAGCAGGGCTCCAAAAGTTTTTCTTGCCCCTCAACCCATTCTCCACAGAGCAACTAAAGTAATCTTTAAGAAAAAAAATCTGATCACATCGCTTCATTATCTAAACGCTTTTGTGGGCTCTCATTGTTCTTAGGAAAATGATATTATCCAGCTCTTCATGCCTCAAGGTCCACCCACCTGAAGTTTTCTTGGACCTGCCTGTTTTTGCCCCCACATCATTTATTGCTCATCTTTGAAATCCTGAAGTTCAAGTCTAGATCAAGTATAGTCAGAACTCTCATAGCATCCTGAATTTGTCCTTTGAATCACGTACCACAATGCACACACATATATTTATGTACATATACACACACAGACATATGTAATCACAGTACACTGGTATTCCTTCCTCAATTGTATTGTTCAGTGGTACTCAAAAGCCACATAGGAAATCTGGTATCGATTCCAGGTATGCATCCTTGAAAGTGGTTAGAAAGCAGGTTTCATAAATTTGCAGTCTGAATGTACTATGCTACTATGGTGAGGTCCATCTTGTCTGGAAGTCTTCCCCCAAAAAACCTCACTATCGTAGAATACAATGAGAAATAATTTGATAGATACTTCTTTATTTTTTAAAGGCTATAAAGAAAGAAACAGGCCAGGAAATTTAGGTGACTTGCTCAAGGTCACATAGGCTGACTTTCTGGGTGTCTAGTTAATACATCTTTTGGCTTTTGTATGATGAGATAAAGATCTCTTAAGGACACAGCAAAAGATAACTTTGAACAATTCAGGCTTTGTACTGCTGGGAAGAAACAGGAGTAGCAGAATAACCAGGATGGGGTGCAGCAAGTTAAAAATGATATGGCTTTCTTTGGACATTGGCTTTGGGCTGTGTGTAGCTGAGTTTAAAAAAAAAAAAAAGGCAAAAGACTAGTCTTGGCAGCTTACAGTTTTAGACTTAAACCAAAGAGAATTTCTCTAGCTCACATTTGAGAAAGGACTCTAGGCATAGTAATGGTGGGAAGAGAAATGGTTAATTCCGTGTTATGAAGGAGCTTTAAATAACAGTTATCCTCAAAAACACATTCTACCTGTAACGCTGGTATTGGCTACTGCTGTTTTGATTTTGTTTTTGCTTGTTTTAATCACAGAAAGACAGGATTGATCAGGCCCAAGATTTCCTTTATTTGGGGACTTTCTTTATAAATTCTGGGAACCCCAAATATTCTGACTTTTAAAAATGCTATTATCTTTAGTTCATTTCTTCATCTTGAAGATGTCAGAATAGTCATTGCCTGTAACAGATTTGGAGCTGTAGAGAAAGAAACTACATACATATACATAAATCATGAGAGCTAAAAAGGACGTAGCAGAAGATTAGCATGAGATGCCAACATCATCTCTGGTGAGTGACAACTCCAGTTAATCCAAGTTTGAGAATTCTTGATTTTAGGATTTGTAGAGATCTTCTGAAAAGTGTGGAAGGGAGCAGCAACTTTCAAGAGACCAAGCTGAATTAGCTACACATCTGAATTTATAAAACAGATGAAGACAATCAGAATTCAAACCATTAACGAAGAAGCTGGGAAGTATGCTGTGGATTGGCAGCATGAATAGGAGGGCAAAGATTGAAGGAGAGACAATGTTTGTAGAACCTTTTAAACTACTATAAGATCATGAACACTGCAGATAGTACTATGTGAAGAACAATGTGAGGGCAGAAGAAAAAAGGATACCTTAACAGCTTTTGAATTTAACAAATATATTTGGGATCTCATGTTCAGATCACTTTTATTAGGTACTTTTAGTCTGTTCAGGCTACTATAACAAAAATATCGTAGACTGGGGGCTTAAACAACAAGCGTTTATTTCTCACAGTTCTGGGAGCTGGAAAGTCCAACATCAAGGTGCCAGGAGATTTGGTGCCTGGGGAGAGCCTGCTTCTTGGTTCATAGATGGGCCATCTTTTCCCTGTGTCTCCACAAGATGGAAGGAATGCTGGAGCCCTCTCAGGTCTCTCTTGTAAGGGCACTAATGCCATTCACAAGGGCTCCACCCTCATGACCTAATCAGCTCCCAAAGGCCCTACTTCCAAATACCATCACATTGGGGATTAGATTTCAATATATTAATTTTGAGAAGAATGCAAACAATCAGTCTATAGCAGGTACTTTACGAGAAACAAAGTTGAGTAAGACAGAATCACTGGCCTCAAGAAACTCACAGATCCAAAAGAGGTAAAATATCTGTCCTCCTTTTGTCTAAACATCAAAATCCATTAAGACTCTGATGAAACAGTACTTCCTCTGTGAAACCTTACTCCACCTTGCCGCTCTTCCACCCTTTGGGAGATTAATCACTCTTCTGCATGTGTCTTTATTCTAGCGCTTATCTCATTGAGTCCTGACATATGTTTTCAAATATTTTTCCCTAAGTAGATGTGCATTCATTGAAAGCAGGAATTCTGTCTGGTTCACTATTATATCCCCCGAATAGGCCAGACATACAGTAGGTGGTCAACCATATTAGCTTAATGAATGAATAAATTTAAAAAAATAGAACACTTACTGCCTAAAGTCAAAAAGGTGCCAAGAGCATTATGTATATTAGATGGCAGAGGTGAAGGATTTATCTTAGATAAAGCAAAGGACTCAGAGGCAGTAAGAAAGATTAAACTGAATTTGAGCATTCTGTAGGTGAAAGAGGAAGGCTCCAACGAATTTTAGAAACTCCTGCTTAATTCTGAATACAGTAGCAATAGGAAAAGCTTGCCCATGTTGGAGACTTCATAGCATGGAAAGGGTGCCCTGCAAATCCTTCGTTAGACAACCTCCATTTGTTTAGAGCTGGCAAGGGTCTGCATCCAACAATCCAAATTTTCAAGTTGGAGTGTTATCAAAATGACAGCAGTTACAATTTGTGTAGAGAATTTATTCAAATTATCCAACTGAAATGAGAAGCAAGCAGCCAATCCTCCCGTTATTATCACATCCGATTACATGGGACTTTGGAATGCTTCCCTTCTCTCAGGAAGTTCACATTGAGCTGTCTAAAGAGGGCAATTGTGGTTCACTGCAGTTATCTATTGGATCTCCAGAGTCTAAATTATATGCATAATGCAGAAGTTAACTGCTGATGTTTCCTCTCCTCAAACTCCATTGGGCAGACTTTTCAATTTGTTTTTCAACTCTGATATAAACTGGGCTGATATACAGAACGAAATCTAACAAAACCAAATTGTAGTAATAATGACCATAATAACTAACATTTCTATGACAATTTCTAGTTTGCCCGAATCTTTACATCCTTTATCTTCTTTGCTCTTCACTAATATTCAGGATTGTTGACAATAAAGATGTTTTGGATCAGGGCCTATAATTGAGTCTAAGGAAGCTTGGCCATAAGATTCACCACCACACTAGAGCTGGTTCATAGTGGTATGACTGGCTTCGTATGTGGATAGTGCTGTCTCTAGGCATCAACCTTCTGAAACATCCCTTCTCATCTGAAATTTTTGAAAGGAGTGCTTCTGTTCACTTACTGCCTTCACTTCTCATCTACCATTCATTTTTCAATCTGCTGTAACTGGCTTTTCCCCACCATTTTGCTGAAACTGGTCAGGTTAAGTTTATCAGTGATTGCACTTATTGCCAAACTGAAGATAATATGCTCTCTTTAACTTACCATACTCCTTGGGTATATTTGAATCTGTTGGTGATTAGAACCTTGAAACATCCACTATCTTGGCTTCCATAATACACTCATGTCACCTTGCGCTCCTTAGATAAGTCTTCTCCTGCTGCCTTCCAGGGCTTTTTCTCTTTACTCATGCCCTTCCGTGCAGGCATTCTCCTAGCATCCTGACTTTGCCTCTTTAATCTTCTTGTTCTGCACCATGCTCAAAGGAAAGCCTGCTAGCTCTTATGGTTTCAATTGCAGAATATGCTGAAAGCTGTATATCTCCCTCATGTTTTGCCCTAAGCTTCAGATTTTATATCCAATTGTCTACCAAATAGCTTGATCTAGATATCCCAAGAAACCTCATATTTAACTATTTAGAAATGTATTCTTCATTTCCATACATATTGTTGTCTGTTTCTGGGGTTATCTCATGCAGGAATGCCCTCTGCTGCACCTGATTCATATCACCTATTAATTCTGTATGATAATTTTTTGGCTGCTTCACCCATCGAGTTTTCTTCCTATATGTTTCCATGATACCCTAGGCATATCTCTTATTTAACCTGGCTGTTATGTGCTCTTTTCTATACTAAAAGGTGCACAATTTGAAGGCAGGCAAGATGACTTTTTTGACTATCAATCAACCAGTGTCAGTAGGCAATTGGCTTTATATTAGTGCTCAATGAATATTAAATAGATAAATGAATGACTCAGTGAAAGAAGTCATTCCAATAAAATAGTGTGCCTCTTTGGAGAAATTAACTAAATCCAGTTGAGCATGGGAATAATCAGTTGAAGTTGAGGATGTCTTCTTAAAGTTTGTTTTCTGTTTCTCTTAGTACCCTGAAGAGCACAATATTGGAAGAAGAGAAGTATTTATATCAAACATTTCAGACAAATGTTTTGAAATACATAAATTCTGTTTTAAAATGTGCTCAGCTTAAATCTCTTGATTCAAGAAAGAAGCGTTTACCATAGTTACTCAGAGAACTTGGAATTTGTGATTTTGACCTTTACCTTACCCTGTTAATAACTTGTTCTGGCTCACTAGCCACATGCAAAGAAGTAGTACAGATGCATGAGGGGGGAACCATTGTCATCCTGCTCCAGGAGACCAGCTGGGTGTTTCTGTTGTGGAAAAATATACAAGGTCTATTACATAAAACTGTGTAGATAATGATTTTATACAGTAGAGCCTAAAAAGTGATTCACAGAAGTTAA
This sequence comes from Equus caballus, assembly GCF_041296265.1. Classification (NCBI taxonomy): domain Eukaryota; kingdom Metazoa; phylum Chordata; class Mammalia; order Perissodactyla; family Equidae; genus Equus; species Equus caballus. Next base: position 62,852,912 of record NC_091691.1, on the reverse strand, counting down.
ACAATCCCCTATAGTAATTCATGTGACCTTTACACAAAGGGAAGAGCTGATAACATAATATGTGCAGAAAGGTGACGGTGTGATCTAATTGAAGTCAATGTAACTGGGACTATGCAGGCATTATGTCTCAATAGAGTCCCAATAAACCTGAGTTGTTCTATAAGCACATTGTATAGCAGACAGTGGAAACTTGTTTGTATCTAGAGATTTTTTCCATCACTGTGTCCAACTTGTTGTGACTGTTCTTAGGAAGCCCATTTCTCCCATGCGTGTTTCTTTGATGGCCTGACTTAATCAGGATATTTTCCTACATTAAACCCTACTCATTTGTATCCTTATTTTGATTGTTTTCTCTTTCCTTCAAATATGTTTATTGATATCTGTGCTATCCAATATGACACCCACTAGCTACATGTGACTCTTGAAATAGAAATTAATTAAAATTAAATAAAATTTAAAATTCAGTTCCTCAGTCAGACTGGGACACATTTCAAGTGTTCAATTGCCAAAGTGGTGAGTGGCCACTGTACTGAACAGCACAGAAGAACATTTCCATCACCACAGAAATTTCTGTTGGACAGTGCTGATTCTAGACTCTACTCTGCTTGCACCATTGTATTGGGGTGTGGATGGTTGCATTATGGTATGAAACCTTTTCTACATTTATTTCATCAGGCATTTTGCATTTAATTATTATTGTATCATTATGTATGTATCATTATTAAGTATCTATCATTATGTATGTATGTATGTAACAGTTATGTATGTATCATTCACTTCTCAATGAAATAACTGGGTTCAGTGAATAACCTTATGGAAACTTTAATGGTAATTCTTAAATAGTAATGCTTTTAATGCAAACTGCTTGGCTTTTAAATAACTTTCAGTTATTTTAGGGTTCTGAGAAGAACTAAGAAGTTGTAACATAGGAATCAAAAACCTCTTTGGCATAGGCTGGGATTACTTTAAAACAAGAAACAAAACAAATTTTGAAAGAATTTCATTGTGACAGAATTTGAAATTGTGTGATGTTTAGAGAAAGCAGACCCAAACTCAAAATATTTGAAATGTGACCACAATTTTGCCACTGAATTCGGTGTTTTTCCAGCTTTTCAACATGTACTCTGATAATAACCCAGAACTCAGCCTAGAATGTGAATGATTTACACACATCTGTATTGAGATAGAGTTTCAGAGAGATGATGCTTCTTTGTAAAATTTAATGATCAGAAATTATGTTCATCATTTGCTGGAAAACTGAAAAGAAAATGATATGAATTAACTGCAAAATAAAATGAAGCAACGTTCAGCTTGTCTGACAGACCTCAGATCTCTCATCAGGTTTCTGTAGGTCAGGGAACCTCACAGAAAGAGCTCTGCAAAGAGAAGTGAGTGGCCCTGTGTTTTCCCTGGACTGCCCAGCACAAGTAATTGGTTTTACAGCTCAATATTGATCAGACCTTTCTGGCAGCAGCTTCTTAAAAGCCTGTTCTCTACAGTAAAATAGATCTTTACACACTCTTAAGGTCCTCTTGAGAATTTTGTGTTTGTACCTACTCACTGAAGAGAAGGGAAACGAAAAGAAGACTCCATTAGTATTCTGAGACCTTTCTTCTTGAGCCTGCTGATAGACCGATCAGTGGCTTTCCAGGTGGCACGAGTTCTTTATGATTGGCTTGAGTTGTTTCCCTTCTACAACCTCCTTTGAACTTTGACATGTCCTCTGGGAATCTATCTAATAAATCAGTTAAATTTTACTGGCCTTGCCAGCCCTCTGCTCGTCAGGAAGGAGCTCTGTTGGGGAGTTCAGAATTTTCTGCTTTTCTAGGAAGTGAGAAATATCGCTCTCTAAGTGGAAATTGAATTAGCCATTTTCTACCTTCCTCTTTTCTGGGTTCAGGTACTGATGCATCTTCCTGAAATAGGGACCAGGCTGCTCCCCCAGCCTCATTAGAGACCTTGGGTCTGACTCTCTGAATCTCTCTAAGAGGGCAGGAAAGCCAAAGTTGGTTTATTTTTTTCTCTTTCATGTTAAAAATTTCAAATGCCAAGTATCGTTACAATTATAAAGCTAATATTTCCTTTTGTAACTTCAAGGCATATGGCCATTTTAAGTGACATTTGGCTCTTGACTAACATATGAATGCTTTTTCTGAAAGCTTTCCTCCCACCCGTGTACAGTTGCTAGCACTGGTGAAAGGATATGTGTGTGAATGTGTCCACGCAGTGCAACGTGGCCTCTGAGTTGCTAGTTGCTCCACTCACTCAAATTCAGAATTAACAAATGATCACAAAATTAAATGTGTGATGACTAACATTCTGGCCAATATCCCAGTGGTCACAGGGAGAAATAAATTATTTCTGGTAATTTAAACCCATTAGGGAATATAATCCTCTTGAGTACTCCGAATGTATCTAAAGGGAGCTTGTGCATTACTCTAAATGTATGAATTTTTTTCTGGTTCCTATTATTGGCAATAAAAATTACTCTCTTAGTGGGGCTGGCCCGGAGGCACAGCAGTTAAGTTCACACTTTCCACTTTGCGGCCCCAGGGTTCACTGGTTCGGATCCCAGGTGCGGACATGGCACTGCTTGTCAAGCCGTGCTGTGGCAGGCGTCCCACATATAAAGTAGAGGAGGATGGGCATGGATGTTAGCTCAGGGCCAGTCTTCCTCAGCAAAAAGAGGAGGTTGGTGGCAGATGTTAGCTCAGGGCTAATCTTCCTCAAAATAAAAAAAAAATTACTCTCTTGGGGCCTGCCCTATCGCCAAGTGGTTAAGTTCCCGTGTTCTGCTTGGGCTGCCTGGGGTTCACTGATTTGGATCCTGGGCGTGGACATGGCACTGCTCATCAGGCCATGCTGAGGCAGAGTCCCACATATAAGAACTAGAAGAACCTACAACTAGGATATACAATTATGTATTGGGGGGCTTTGGGGAGGAAAAAAAAAGAGGAAGATTGGCAACAGATGTTAGCTCAGGGCCAATCTTCCAAAAGAAAAAAATTACTCTCTCTTATTCTTGGGACAATATTGTGGGGATAATCATGTTTTCTTAACACTTTCTTCCTGAAAACATATTTATAAACACAGTTTATCTATAACTGTGAGGAAGGTCATATTACGTTTCTTTTTGGTGTGATCTTTCAAAGGAGACATGTTTTTGTGTGTTCACAGTATACTCACTTCTTTCACATCCTCATCTTCCATGGGCTGTTCTCCCACCACTCTCTCCACCTATGGTCTGCTTCTGTTATTTCTTCTGTTTCTTGTAAAATTTCTTCTGCTTTCCATGCAACATAAAAATAAAGGTGAGAAATTGAATGAGGGCATTAACCCCCATGGGAATCCATCAACCCTGCCTCCCTTCACATATAGGAAAATATTTTATCTAGGTTCACAAAGCTGATTGTGCTTAACTTTTAAATCTCTTGATTTTTGACAAAGCAAAGCAAATATTTGGTAAGAAATCATTGAGAGAAGGAAGGCACATGTACTCTATCTCCAAACACTGCTTCTTAAAATTCTAGATTTCTTGAATCTATATTTTTACCTCCAAGGTCTATTGACTAAAAGGATAATAAGGAGAATCTTTCAGCATAAATACCTAGTATTTCACATGAGTCATTGTTTCCTTCATAGTTTTGGATAATTGTAAATGTGCACATTCTTTTTTTAAAAATGCATTTATACTGTGATATAAATTATATATAACATTGTGTAAGTTTAAGGTGTACGTGTTGATTTGATACATTTACATATTGCAACATGATTACCACCATGGCGTTAGCTAACAACTCTATCATGTCACATAATTGTTTCTTTTTTGTGGTAGAAACAATTAAGATCTAGTCTCTCAGCACTTTTGAAGTTTATAGTACAGTATTCTTGTCTATAATCACCATGCTCTGCATTAGATCTCCAGGATTTATTTATCTACTAGTTGCAATTTTGTACCCCTCAACAACATATCCCCAATTCCCCCATAGCCCGCAGCCCCTGGTAACTACCAATCTACGATATGTTTCTATGAGTTTGGCTTTCTTGGAGCCCACATATAAGTGATGTCATTCAGTATTTGTCTTTCTCTGACATCTCACTTAGCCTAATGGCCTCACAGTCCACACATGTTGTTGCATGTGGCAGGATTTCTCTTTTCTCATGGCTGCATAATATTCCACATATAAAACCCACAACTTCTTTATCCATTAATCCATTGACAGACACTTAGGTTGTTTCCATATCTTGGCTATTGTGAATAACGCTGCAGTAAACATGGGAGTGCATATATCTCTTCAAGATCCTGTTTTCATTTCCCTTGGAAATATATCCAGAGGTGGAATTACTGGATCATATGATAGTTGTATTTTCAATTTTTTGAGGAACTGCATCCTGTTTTCCATAGTGACTGAACCAATTTACATTCCCACCAACAGTCTACAGGGTTTTCCTTATCTCCACATTCTTGCAACCTTTGATATCTCTTGTCTTCTTGATGATATCCATTCTAAGAGGCATGAGGTGGTATCTCACTGTGGTTTTGATTTGCATTTCTCTGATGATTAGTGATGTTGAGCATCTTTTAATGTATCTGTTGGACATTTAGATATCTTCTTTGAAAAAATGTCCAGTTCCTCTGCCCATTTTAAAATCAGATTGTATGTTTTTTGTTACTGACTTATATGAGTTCTTTATATATTTTGGATTTAACTGCTTACCATATATGTGGTTTGCAAATATTTTCTCCCATTCTATAGTTTGTCTTTTCATTTTGTTGATGGTCTTTTTTGTTCTGAAGAAACTTTTTAGTTTGATGTAGGTCCCGCTTGTTGATTTTTGCTTTGGTTGCTGTGCTTTTTGGTGTCATATCCAAAAAGTCGTTGCTCAAACCAATGTCAGGGAGCTTCTTCTCTATGTTTTGTTTTAGGATATTTATGGTATCAAGTCTTATATTTAAGTCTTTAATCTATTTCAAGTTAATTTATGTAAGTGATATAAGAGGGGATTTTGATTTCATTTTTCTGCATGTGTTTCTCCAGTTTTCCCAACACCATTTGTTGAAGAGACTATCCTTTCCCCATTGAGTGTTCTTGGTTCCCTTGTAAGATATTAATTGACTATATATGCAAGGGTTTATTCCTGGGCTCTCAATTCTGTTCCATTTGTCTATTTTTATGCCAGTACCTATTGTTTTAATTACTATAGCTTTGTAATGTAGTTTGAAATCAGGAAGGGTGATGCTTCTAGCTTCATTCTTCTTTCTTGTGATTGCTTTGGCTGTTCAGAGTCTTTTTGTGGTTTCATACAAATTTTAGGATTGTTCTTTTATTTCTGTGAAAAAGGCCATTGGACTTTTGATAGAAATCTTGTTGAATCTATAGATAGCTTTAGATAGAATGGGCATTTTAACAATATTAATTCTTCTGATCCATAAACATAGGATATGTTTCCATTTGTTTATCTTGAATTTTTTTGATCAAGATCTTGTAATTTTCATTGTACAGATCTTTCACTTGGTTAAATTTATTCCTGAGTATTGTACAGTTTTCTTTTTCAGATGTTTCATTGTAACTGTATAGAAACACAACATTTTTCATTTAAATAAATTGAATTTAAAAAATCAGTGGTTTCACATTTCTCATGGAATCCAAATTTATTACCATGGAAAAAAAGAAACACAACTGATTTCTGGATGTTGATTGTATATCTTGCAACTTTACTTAATTTGTTGATTAGTTCCAACAGGTTTTTGGTAAATTCTTTAGAAATTTCTATATATAAGGTTATATCATCTTCAAATAATGAGTTTTACTTCTTCCTTTCTGATTTGGATGCTTTTTATTTTTTGTCTTGCCTAATAGCTCCAGCTGGGACTTCCAGTATTATGTTTAATAGAGTGGTGAGAGTGGGCACCCTTGTCTTGTTCCTGATCCAAGTGGAAAAGCTTTCAATTTTTCAGCATTGAGTATAATGTTAGCTGTATCCTAGACAATCTTTATTATGTTGAAGTATGTTCATTCTATACCCAGTTCACTGAGAGTTGTTTTTTTGTTGTTTGTTTCTTTGTTTTCCTGAGGAATATTTGTCCTGAGCTAACGTCTGTTGCCAATGTTCTTCTTCTTACTTAAGGAAGATTTGCTCTGAGTTACCATCTGTGCCAGTCTTCCTCTATTTTGTATATGGGTCGCTGCACAGGATGTAGGTCCATGCCTGGCAACCAAACCCAGGCCACCAAAGTAGAGCAGGCTGAACTTAGCCACTAGGCCATGGGACTGGCCCCTGTTGAAGGTTTTTATCATGAAAAGATGTTCTATTTTGTCAAATGTTTTTTCTGCATCTATTGAGATGCGATTTTTTTCTGTCATTCTATTAATGTGGTATATCACATTTATTGATTGGCATATGTTGCACATCCTTGCATCGTGGGGATAAATCCCACTTGGACATGATGTATATAATCCTTTTAATATATTCTTGAATTCAGTTTATTAATATTTTGTTGAGAATTTTACACCTATATTCATCAGAGATAATGGTCTAAATTTTTCACTTATAGTGTCTTTATCGGGCATTGGATGATGTTTGCCTCATAAAATGAGTTTGAAGTGGTCCCTCCTCTTCAATTTTTTGGAAGAATTTGAGAAGGATTGGTATTAATTCTTCTTTAAATGTGTAGTGGAATTTGCCTGTGAAGCCATCTGGTCCTTGGGTTTTCTGTGTTGCAAGGTTTTTGATTACTGATTCGATCTCCTTATTCATTATTAGTCTATTCAGATTTTCTATTTCTTCCTGTTTCAGTCTCTGTAGGTTGTGTGTTTCTAGGAATTTATCCATTTCTTCTATGTTCTCCAAATTGTTGGCGTATAGTTGTTCATAGTAGTCTCTTATGATCCTATGTATTTTTGTGGTATTAATTGTAATGTCTCCTCTTTCATTTCTGATTTTGAGTCTTCTCTCTTTTTTTCTTATTCTGGCAAAGGTTTGTCAATTTTGTTTATCTTTTTGAAAAAACAACTCTTAGTTTCATTGAATTTTTTTTCTATTATCTTTTTAGTCTCTATTTCATTCATTTCCACTCTTATCTGTATTATTTCCTTCCTGTGGCTAACTTTGACTTAGTTTGTTCTTCTTTTTCTAGTTCCTTGAGATGTAAAGTTAGGTTGTTTGAGATCTACTTTTTGTTTTTTTGGTGAGGAAGATTGGCCCTGAGCTAACATCTCTTTCCAATCCTCCCCCACACCTTTTCTTTGGCTTGAGGAAGATTGGCCCTGAACTAACATCTGTGCCAATCTTCTTCCAGTTTGTATGTGGGTCACTGCCACAGCATGGCTTGAGTGGTGTAGGTCTGTGCCTGGGATCTGAACCCTGGGCCAGAAAAATGGAGTGTGCAGAATTTAACCACTATGCTAACAGGCTGCCCCCAAGATCTACTATTTTAACACATGCATTTATCACTATAAACTTCCCCCTCAGAACTGCTTTTGCTGCATCCCATGCATCTTGGTATGTTGTGTTTCCATTTTGATTTGTTTTGATATTTTTTTTATTTCCCTTGTGATTTATTCTTTGACTCATTAGTTGTTCAGGAGTCTGTTGTTGAATTTCTACATATTTGCAGATTTTCCAGCTTTCCTCATGTTGTTTATTTCTGGTTTCAAACTATTGTGATCAGAAGAGATATTTCATATCATTTCCATCTTCCTTGATATGCTAAGGCTTTTTTTGTGTCCTATCCTTTTGTGTCCTATGATCTATCCTGGAGAATATTTTGTGTGCACTTGAGAAAAAGGTGTATTCTGCTAGTGTTGGTTTGAATGTTTTGTAAATGTCTGTTAGGTCCATTTGTTCTAATGCATGGTTCAAGTCCAATGCTTTCTTGTTGATTGTCTATCTGGAGGATCTAACCATTGCTGAAGTGGGGTATTGAAGACTCTTGCTATTATTGTGTTGTTGTCTGTTTCTTCCCTCAGATCTGTTAATATTTGCTTAATATGTTTAAGTGCTCTGATGTTGGGTGCATATGTATTTGGTTGTTATATTTCTTCATGAATTGATTCCTTTTTTATTATATAATGAACTTCTTTGTGTCTTGTCACTGTTTTTTGCTTAAAGTCTATTTTGTCTAGTATAAGCATTGCTAATCTCATATTATTTTTGTTCTATTTGCATGGAATATCTTTTTCCATCCCTTCACTTTGAACCTATCTGTATCCTCAAAGTTAAAGTGAGTCTGTTGCCAGCAGCATGTAGTTGAGTCTTGCTTTTTTTATCCATCTAACCATTATGTGCTTTTTGATTAGTGAATGAAATCCATCTACATTTAGAGTTATTGTTGGTATGTAAGGACTTACTAATACCATCTTATTAATTTCTTTCTGGTTGTTCTGCATTTCAATTGTTTCTTTTTCTGTTTCTGCTACGTTTGTAAATTGGTGATTTTTTGTGGTGGTATGCTCTGTGTCTCCTTTCTTCTTCCTTTGTGAATCTTCTCTAGGTTTTTGCTTTCTGGTTACCATGAGGCTTGTATAACACATCTCATAGATAAAACAGCCCACTTTAAGCTGATAGCAACTTAACTTCAATCACCTACAAAAGCTTCGCCCTTTTACTCCCCCCTTTATGTTTTTGATGTCATTATTTACCTCTATATGTTGTATTCATTGAGTTATAGTAGCTACGATTATTTTTCAATTAAGTGATTAACACATCATCCTATTACAGAATTAGACTTTTCTAAATCTGACTGTATATTTACCTTTGTGTTACCAGTATGTTGTATGCTTTCATATGTTTTCAAATCAGTGATTAGTCTCTTTACTTTTCAGCTTGAAGACCTGATTTCAGCATTTCTCGTATGGCAGGTCTAGTGGTGATGGACTCAGCTTTTGTTTGTCTGCAAAAGTCTTTATTTTTCCTTCATGTCTCAAATATAACTTTGCCAGATAAAGTGTGCTTGGCTGGGAATTTTTTTCTTTCAACATTTTGAATATATCACTCTGTTCTCTCCCAGCCTAAGAAATCTGCTGATTTCAAGGTTCCTTTGTAGATTACAATCTTTTTTCCCTGCTTACTTTTAGGATTCTTTCTTTATCTTTGATTTTTGCCAGTTTTATTATAATGTGCCTTTGAGAAGGTCTTTTTGCATTGAGAAAAGCAAGTGATCTGTTATCTTTGGGAACTTGGATGCTCAAGTCTTTCCCCACGTTTGGGAAATTCTCAGCTATTATTTCTTTTAATAAACTTTCTGTCTTCTTCTCCCTCTCTTCTCCCTATTGAATCCTAGTTATTCCAATACAGTCATATGCCATATAACAATGTTTCACTCAGCATTGGACTGCATATATCACAGTGGTCCCATAAGATTAGTAGCATAAAGCCTAGATGTATAGTAGGCCATAACATCTAGGTTTGTGTAAGTACACTCTATGATGTTTGCACAACAACAAAATCACCTAAGGACACATTTCTCAGAATGTATCTCTGTTGTTAAACAATGCACAGCTATATTTGTTTTGATGGAATCCCATAGATCAGATAGGCTTTCTTCACTTTTTTCATTTTTTTCTTTGTTCTACTCTGATTGGGTTATTTCAAAATTTCTGTCCTCTAATTCACTTATTCTGTCTTCTATTTGCTCTAATCAGCTACAAATGTTCTCTATGGTGATTTTCATTTCATTCATTGAATTCTTCAACTCAAGAATTTCTTTCTATTTCCTTCTTTTCTATGATTTCTATCTCTTTGGTAAATATGTCATTTTGTTCATGTATTTTTTTTTTCTGATTTCATTGAATTGTCTGTCTAGGTTTTCTTGTAGTTCATTGAGTTTCTTCAAAACAGTTATTTTGAATAGTTTATCAGCTAGATCACAAAATTCCATGCATCAGAGTTTAGTTATTGGACAATTATTGTTATTTTTTGGTGATGACCTGTGTTCTTGATTTTTCATGTTCCTTATATTTTTGCATCGCTGCTTTCACATTTGAAGTAGTAGACACCTCCTTAAAACTTGACTAGTTGCCTTAAAGTGGAGTATACTGTTAGCTGGTGCTGTTATAGTTGGGATTTTCTTTGCCTTCTGACTTTTCCAGAAGGTGGTGCTATAGCTCAAGTTTGTGGTTTCTCCCTTGCCCACAGAGCCTTATCTGTTTTTCTGATAGGACTTCATTTAATGGACTTGCTCTTTCCACTACTCTCAGCAGCATACACAAGAAGCAGGCTGCATAGTGAGGGAGGTGTGGGTTTAGCACTTGGGGTGTTGGGGGTGCCCATGGACCTAGTGTGGAGATACTTGGGTGAGGTACTCTCCGAGGCTCATGGGATGAATTCTTATTGAAGTACTGGGTGCAGTCAGCAGGAACTGCATCCCTTTAATGTCCTTTGATATTCTTATCTGCCTCTTTCCCAATCTTCTCCTTTGCCCCATTTATGGAGATCCTGCCTTGGTCCTCTGGGTGTTGCTGGAGAGAACAGCTTTCTCCAACAGCATTCTGTACAACGGGGATAGCCAGGCACCCACTGATCTTTTTCTCTGCTAGAGAGGTCACCACCACTGGATAATTTAGTCCTGTGCAGTGTTTCCTTGGGTGGGAGAGGGTGGGGAGGCACAGGGAAAATTCCTCTCACCATCTCCACTGCAATCAAACTCATACCTTTTATTTTGCTCCAATGGCATGTTGATATCTCCCCTTGGGAAGGTTGGAGTGCTCCAAATTTTGTCTTATCTGTGGGTGTCTGCCCAGATCAGCACTCTCCCAGTTTTTTCCAAGCCTCAGTGAGAGGACTTGGGTCAGGATTGCTGCTCTGCTGGTTCTGCAACCCATACCAAGGTCTGTCTGCCTATCACTGGATGCACAAGTCAACAAGACTCCTCCCGAGTCTCCTGGCATATAGTGCTGGATCCTACATTTCCCACAAAAGTGCTTCTGTTCATGGATGGATGTCTAATTTATTGTTCAAAATGGGGGACAAAAAGGAGGAGCAGCTTAAGCCACCATGATGCTGATGGCACTCCTGGATATTCTTTAACAGGCAGAATAGCCATGCTTGCTGATCTAGCTTCATTTTAATGATTCAATAGTTGATTTAGTTATAGTTGAATATTTGCTAGACTTCTATCATTTATTTTTTCACAAAGTTAGTGTTTTTTCTCTTCTTAACCTTTAATTATTAGATTTTAAGAGCCAAATGGATACTGCAGAGGTAGCAGGATCTACTCAACCTAATTTCACTCCCAATTCCAAGGCAAAAAGTGTAAAATTTACCTCGTATATATACCACTTAAACATCTTCTTAAAATAAGTATTGAGTAAAATTTGTTGAGACTCTTTGCACAAAAAAAAAAATAGAAAGATCTGACAATTTTTAAAACAAAGCAGGCTAAACTATCTCAACTGTACTTTGTTCTATAAATATATAACTTATAAACTCGTATATATAGGAAACTATAACCATCTTTTATCCTATAATATGATTTCCATAGTTGTTATTACTTATAGTGAACTTTAAGGGATTTAAAACATGTGAATAGAAACTATATCAGACATAATTTTGGGTTACTGATTGTTTGGATTACTGATAGTGATGAGAATATTGGAAAGTTGCTAAAAAAGAAAAAATTTCTCTAATTTTGTCCTTTAAAACAGTGACACAAATTAACTATTATACCAGACTGTAAGCAATTTTTACTAAAAATTATTGCCTAACATTATGACCAAGCTGAGAGTCAGTTGTAGATTTTTATATTATTACAATATTACAGTTGCTAAATATCAATTTGATTGTTAATTATTAGAAATACCAATTCTAGAAGAGTTACTTCACTAATTCACATATATCTTACCTCATGAGCCATCAGTATTTCTGCTATGGTTGTTGTTATCCTAAGTTTTTTAATCACTGTGGTATAAATACTGTGTGTGGGTGTGAGTTTAATATCCGAGAATTTAATATAATTCATTTTGTCATTGAGCATATAGAAAAAAAGGCAACTCTTATTTGTATAACAAGTATGTATCTTGTGGTAAACATGTCTTAGATAACTATCTCAAAACATTAAAAGTGATTTAGAATACCCGCTATTTGAGATCAGAGGGGAAATTATCTTGAATAAGATATATGAATGTGATGGTTATTTTTGTCAACTTGACTGACCATGGGATGCCCACACCTTTAACCAAACACTATTCTGGGTGTGTCTGGGAGAACGTTTCTGAATGAGATTAACATTGAATTGGCAGGCTAAGTAAAGCAGCTTGCCCTACCTAATGTGGGTGGTTCTCATCCAATCAAATGAAGAACTGAATAGAACAAAAAGGCTAAGAAAGAAGGAACTTCTTCTGCCTAACTGGTTGTGCTGGGACATCAGTCTTTTCCTGCTTTTGGACGTGAACTCAGGAATCAGCAATTCTTGGGTTGAGCCTGCCAATTTTTGGCCTGGATCTACATCATCAGCTTTCTTGGGTTCTAGCTTGCCACCTGCAGATCTTGGGACTTCCCAGCCTCCATAACGAAGTGAGCCAGTTCCTTGTTACATGTATATAATTTATATACACACAGACACACACACACAGACACACACCCTGTTGGTGGTGTTTCTCTGGAGAACCTTGATTAATCCAAATCACATCAACTTGAATAAATCCTTAGACTTTAACATAAAGAATCCCTGAATCCTACATTATCACTAAGCACTAAAGGTAAGGGTAGGATCCAAGTTAAGGAAAAGATCTTATTTAACATTTAACATTCATAATTTTATTTCCCCTGCTTCAATAATATGACAGATAGACAAAAGCAGTCATATTATTCAGTAGTATTGGGGATCTCAGTGAAGGGAAATGGTTTACCTAAAATTGTATAGCTAGAAATTTTCTGCATTAGGATTGAACCCAGGTTTTCCACTTGCTAGTCATAATTTTATTGCTATATGCTACATCTTTTTATGTGGATAATAAATGAGATTTCATCATTCATAGATGAAATCTGGTCCAAGTCCAACTACATTAGGTTTTTACTATTTACTTGAGTTATCAGTGCTTTAACACAAGTAGAGTTTCCATCTAATTTATATCTTTCAAGTGTCTTCAAATATTTCTTGAAATAGGTTGAATAAATACATATAAACAGATACATTCTACAACTGGCGTTTAAAAATTGTGTCTTATTTATTTTTTTATTCCCTTAAAAATGGAGCAAAATAAAAGTGTGAAGGAATAAATCACATATTAAGTCTTTCCTGAGGGTATTTGGGAGGTTTTTATTTTATCACACCCCTTTTTTACTACACTTGCTACTAATCCTTCGAAATTCCTGAAAAGTTAAGAGTTGAACATTGGCCAGAAAAAGAAAAACCCAAGGCTCCAAGGCATTTTGATATTTTTGACCTCATGAGCTCCCTGAAAATTTTTTTTGAAAACCCAAAGCATCTATTTATTTTTTGTTTTGTTTTTAGGGATTGCTTCCTATTACTTAAAAAATATATATACATATATTAAGTATATAAACCCCTAAATAATACAAAAATTCATTATGTCCTAATGTAGTATGTTTGATTCAACTGAAAGTTAAAAAGTAACTCTTCTCTCTCTCTGCTATGATATTTGTGTCTTTTTCTACAAACCAAAAATAGGGAGTAAACAAAAGCATGCTAGATGTCTTCCCCCTCACAAATTTCTAAGACTCTCCTGGGACAATGACTCATACTTTTAGGTCATTCTACACTTTATCAGAGTGATTAGTCAGGTCTCTAGAAAATATTGAATTTGAAGTTCAAGTGGAAAGGCCAAACAGTGAATAAACCCAGGCAGTTTAGAACTGAGTACCAGGAATTAGCAAATGTAAGTAGAAGAAAGATTAGAAAGGCCAATGGGAAAAATAACGGAGTCTTTTCAAATTGATTGTGTAGAAAGACTCATTGAGATTAGAACAAAAATGCTGAGAGCTCCAACGGCAATTTTTCTCTTTGGTTTTTTTTTTTCCTAAAGCAAGGTACATTTGGATGGGAAAAATGAAATAAAACAAGTGGATTAAGACAATGGGGAAAGGTGAAATATAGGAATGCCTGGTGAAGGGGAAATTTAATACTATATTTAAAGGCAAGTCCAAGAGATTTGCATTTCGAAGTATACGAAGACTCAGTTAAATTTGTCTCAGGACAGTCATATATAATTTTTTTTAATGTATGGAATATTGACACTTACAGTCTAAAAGAAATAATCAAAATTGCCTTCAAATCAGCATGGGGAGTATATTGTGACGGAGCTCTAATTCAACCTGTAATTGCTGTCAGTGTTTGATCCTTAGTTTTGCTAGACAAAAGACATAATTTGGGAGGAGAGGAGGAGTGATCCATATCGTCCTCTTTTCTCCCTTGCGTAATACCTTAAACTGCTGCTTGCCTTGACAGTGATATGTATCTTGCTTTTTGTGTTTTCTTAGATATCTACAGAATTTGTATCTCAGCAACTTGATACATGTTTTACAGATAAACAGCCTGTTCTTTGGTAACCTAATGTTGATTAATTAGTGTTTATTAAGCAGAGAAGAGTAAATTTGACAAGGTCAAGAGGAGTTAAGTACTTAAAAGCACAGTCATAGTATACTTAGATTTAGACCTAATTGGTTGAAAATGGCTTTAGTTTGACATAGACTTCAGAAGAAACAAACAGTTCCCACTGAACGATAGCATCTGACCTTGTCTCTGAACACCTCACCATGTTCTGTTGTAATCCATTATTTGTTAAAGAACAGAGTCTTAGGTAGGTGCATAAATAAAATATACCTCTATTTTGATAGGAAAGACCCATACAAAACAACCTTTTAGAAGTATTGAAAGGAAATTTTTAGACCTCTGTGAGTGTGTATGACACATTAATGTCAAAAATTGGCTTTAAGACAAAAGCTTTGGAGCATAAACAATTAATTACCTACTAATGAAGGGAATATTTCCTCAGAAAGTGGCAATTGTCTAGAAACTATATGCCCCAATAACATGACCTCAAAATTAATAAATAAAAAATTAACAAAATTACAAGAAGAAATTCATACACCCACAATCATAGCCATAGACTTTTAACACACTTCTCTCAGAAACTGATGGACAGAAAAGTCATTTGGATTTGAAAAAAATAATTAAAATTTAATTTAATGACTATATCTGGAACTTGCCTCCAACTATGTGAAGAATACTAATTTATTTATTTATTTATCTTTTGGTGAGGAAGATCAGCCGTGACCTCACATCTGTTGCCAATCTTCGTCTTTTTGCTTGAGGAAGATTGTCTCTGAGCTAAAATCTGTGCCCTTTGTCCCCTACTTTGTATGTGGGATGCCATCAAATATGACTTGATGAGTGGTGTGTAGGTCTGTGCCCAGGACCTGAACCTGTGAATCCCATGCCACCCAAGCAGAGTGCATGAACTTAATGGCTATGCCACCAGGTCAGCCCCACCTCCAACTACCTGATACACATTCTTTCAGACACCTAAGCAAATGGTGACAACCAAAGAATCATTGACATACTGATGGCATTGTGTTCAGAAATATTGATAATTAATGAAGACGAAAACACTACACATTAATTTGTGGGATGGAACTAAAGCGGTATTTTAGCACACGCTGTAGAAAAAAATAGAAAATTAACGAGCTACTTATTTAACTCAAGAAGTTAGAAACAGAGCAAAGAAAATACAGCCTATAGAAGAAAATAAATGGAGAAAAACAATAGAAAACAAAGGAGCAATAGAGAAGACTAACAAGATCAAAAGCAAAATCTTTGAAAAAATTAAAGTATTAATACCTTTATGCTATGTTTGTATCTCTGAATTTAAGTATACTGTGTTTTACAAAAATAATTGACCAATATTTACTCAAAAAGGAAGAATATTCCCAATGAACTCATAATGATTAAATAAATTGAATCAGTATTAAAAAAATCAACTCAGATGGTTTTATAAATGAGTTTTACCCAAACTTCAAGAACTAGATAATCTTCATTTTAGAAAAACATTTCTAAAAAAGGGGGAAAGAAAGAGAAATGGAAATATGCAAGTACATTTTATGATGCTACTGTAATCCTATCATCAAGAACAGTATTAAAAAGGCAATTATAGTGCAACCCCTTGTGAATCTAAATGTGCTTATTAGCATGCTGAATCTAGGAATGTGTATCTGCAATAACCCAGCCCTGTGCTGGAGGATTTATATACATTAGCTAATTTAGCCAAGATGCTGAATAATAATTGTTAATTTTTTTACTCTTTGGCAGAAAAGTATGAAAATATTAATAAAATACCTTTATTAAACATCTAATGAAAATATGAAATATAAATGAGCCTACAACCAAAGTAAGTTTCCAAATAGTTCATGTATTAGTCAAGCAGGGGAAGTCACTTTACTTACTGATGGTGATTTTATTCAATTATGTTTGATTGCAGCAGCTGAAGAAATGTGTCCAGAGAAAATAAACGTGTTTGACTGTTAGTATTAATAGCAAAAACAGTGCTTAAAGGGTTGAAGAAATTGAGATATTGGCAATAATCAATTAAAAAACAAAGCAACTGATTTCAAGTGGTTTTCCTCATCGTTTAATAATTTGAGATGTTATTGATACTTTTGTTATTTATTTGAGGAATCAATGATGAATTTGAAATGACAGAAGAATTAAGGGGATGAATGGAACAAGTATAGCTGAGAATATTTTCAAAGTTAAGAAAAACTAATTCCGTAAAATCTGAAGTGGAGTCTGCTAAGATGCGTGAAGCAGAAAGAGGCTTATTTGGATAAATTTACAAACTTTTTAAAACACAAGGCATATGGTCATTCTTTGAACACTTCATCAGCAGGTACATTGTAGAAAACATTTGAATATGTCATGTTATTGAAACAGCAGAGTCAACTTTAAACTTCATTTGTTCTCATCAATGTAATTGTCAGTTCTGTGAAATTCTGTCTGAAACAGAGTCAGAATATCCTAACTTGTCTGACCACACAGCTGTTTTATGGCTTTGTGATAAAGTTTTACTGCAGTTTTTTCTCCGGTCAAACCTAAAATCGACATTTTTCTGAAGAACAACAACTGCCCTCAAGCTTTATTATCAAATACTAAATGGCTATTTCCAATTAGCTTTTCCTAAGGAATTCACAATATTTCCTGATGAACTCAATCTAAAATTACAAGGAAAAACAGTGCTTATATGTGAAGCTTATATTGTGATGAAGACATTTTGCTAATACCCAACATTGTTTGAATCACAAGTAACAGCTAGCTGCTTTATAAACTTCCCATATTGTCAAAGTTAACACAAGAACTTAAATCTCCATTCCCATTCAAATTTCCAGTGGATATACTTACTGACCACACCCTACATGCTCAGCAATGTTTTTTGGACCTTAATGCAAGTGCAAAGTAAATTCCCATATTTCAAAGTCCTTTTCACTGTGCAACTCAAGAGCTTCCAGCTTAACCTTCAACTGGAAGTAATTAATCTGCAATGCATTGACATGCTTAAAGGCAGGTAGCAAGAGAAGAATCTAATAGAATTCTATGAATGCTTTCCAAGTGATGAATACACTCAGTCAAAATCATATTCTTGTAGACTGATATCAGTATTTGGAAATACCTATCTGCATAAAATGGACATTTTCAAAGGTGAAATTCATAAAATCTCTGTACAGATCCACATTAATAGATGAACATTTGCAATTGATTTTGATGAGAGAACATTAAATTTGAACCCCATTAAGCAAAATATTATCCCCTCTTCTAAGGAAAAGAATTTCGTTCTCATTAGGACCTGTATTCCAAATGTATATATACACACACATATATATATGTATATATATACACACACATATATATACATTTTTTCAATTGTTATATTTTGAGTTTGTCCATAAAACTTTTGTGAAAATTTATAATAGCCATTCTAACAGATGTGAGGTGATATCTCGTTGTGATTTTGATTTACATTTCCCTGATGATTAGTGATGTTGAGTACCTTTTCATGTACTTATTGATCATCTGTATGTCTTCTTTGGAAAAATGTCTAGTCAAATCCTCTGCTCATTTTTGATCAGATTGTTTGTTTTTCTCTATTGACTTGTCTGAGTTTTTTAATATATTTTGCATGTTAACTCCTTATCAGATGCATGATTTGTAAATATTTACTCCCATTCAGTCTTTTCATTTTGTTCATGGTTTCTTTTGCTGTGCAGAATCTTTTTAGTTTGATGTATTCACACTTGTTTATTTTTACTCTTAGTGTCAAATCCAAAAAATCATCACGAAGACTGATGTCATAGAACTCACCACCTGTTTTTTCTTCTAGGAGTTTTATGGTTTCAGGTCTTACAACCAAGTCCTTAATCTATTTGACTTGATTTTTGTGTATGGTGTAAGAAAGTGGTCCAGTTTCATTCTTTTGCCTCTGGCTGTCCAGTTTTTCCAACAACATTTGTTGAAGAAGCTATCCTTTCCCCAGTGTACACTCTTGATTAATTTGTTGTAAATTAATTAATCATATATGTGTGTGTTTATTTCTGGGTTTTCTATTCTGTTTCACTGATCTATGTGTCTGTTTTTAATGCCAATATCATCCTATTTTGAGTACTATAGCTTCAAAATATAGGTTGAAATCAGGGAGTGTGATGCCTTCAGCTTTGTGCTTCTCTCTCAAGATTGCTTTGGCTATTCAAGTTATTTTGTGGTTCCCTACATATTTTAGGATTGTTTGCTTTATTTCTGTGAAAAATTCCATTGGAATTTTGATAGGAGTTGCATTGAATCTGTAGATTGCTTTGGGTAATATGGACCTTTTAAGAAGAGTAATTCTTCCACTCTACGAGTGTGGAATATCTTTCCATTTATTTGTGTCTTTAATTTTTTTCATTAATGCCTTATAGTTTTCAGTGTGCAGGTCTTTCACCTCCTTGGTTAAATTTATTTCTGGGTATTTTATTCTTTTCAATGTAATTGTAATAGGACTATTTTTAAAATTTCTCTGATAGTTCATTATTAGCATATAGAAATGGAACTGATTTTTGTATATTGATTTTGTATCCTGCAACTTTACTAAATTGGCTTATTAGCTCTAACAGGTTTTTTTTGGTGGGATCTTTAGGGTTTTCTATATACAATATCATGTTATCTGCAAATAGTGATAGTTTTATTTCTTCCTTCCTGTTTTGGATGCCTTTTATTTCTTTTTCTTGCCTAACTGCTCTGGCTAGGACTTCTAATACTATGTTGAATAAAAGTAGTGAGAGTGGACATCTTTCTCTTGGTCCTGATCTTAGAAGAAGCTAGAAGCTTTCAGCTTTTAACCATTGGGTATGATGTTAGCTGGGGCTTGTCATATATGGTCATTATTATGTTAAGGTATGTTCCCTCTATTCCCACTTTGTTGAGAGGTTTTATCATAAATTGCTGTTGAATTTTGTTAGATGCTCTTGCTGTATTATATATTGACATGATCATATGGTTTTATCCTTCATTTTGTTAATGTAATTTGTTACATTGATTGATTTGTGTATGTTGAACCATCCTCACGTCCCTAGAATAAATCCCACTAGATCATGATATTTGATCCTTTTAATGTATTGTTCACATAGAGTGACTGAATAGATTAAACAACAACAACAACACCCCTCTATATGCTGCCTATAAGAGACTCACTTCACATATAAGGATGCACACAGAGAAAGTGAAGGGATGGAAAATGATAGTCCATGAAAATGAAAACTAAAAGAAAGCTGGGGTGGCTATATTTCTATCAGACAAAATAGATTTTAAGACAGATAGTGTAATAAGAGACAAATTCATTACATAATGATAAAGGAGTCAATTCAACAAAAGAATATAGCATTTGTAAATATTCATGCACCCAACATAGAATCATCTAAATATATAAAGCAAATATTAACAGACATAAAGGGAGAAATAGATAGCAATATAATAACAGTAGGGGACTTTAATATACCACTTACATCCATGGATAGTTCATCCAGATAGAAAATCAATAAGGAAACATGGGCCTTAAATGACATATTAGACCAGATGGCCTTAACAGATATATACAGAACATTGCATGCAAAAGCAACAGAATACACATTCTTCTCAAATGCACTTGGAATGTTCTCCAGCACAGGTCATATGTTAGACTACTAAACAAGTCAATAAATTTGAGAAGATTGAAGTCATATCAAGTATCTTTTCTGACAGCGGTAGTATGAAACTAGAAATCAACCTCAAGAAAACTGGAATATTCACAAATATGTACAGATAAAACAACATGTTACTGAATAACCAATGGGTCAAAGAATAAATCAAAAAATAGCTTGAGACAAATGAAAATGGAAGTAGAGCATATCAAAATTTATAAGATGCAGGAAAAGCACTTCTAAGAGTAGTTCATAGCAATAAATGCCTACGTTTGGAAACTAGAAAGATTTCAAATAAACAAGTTTACACCTCAAGGAACTAGAAAAAGAAGAACAAAGCCCAAAGTTAGTAGAAGGAGGGAAATAACACAGATCAGAGTGGAAATAAATGAAATAGAGACTCAAAACACAATAGAAAAGATCAATGAAACTAAGAGTTGTTTTTTTTGAAAAGGTAAAGTGACCTTTAGCTAGACTCACCAAGAAAACAAGAGAGAGGATTCAAATGAAAGAGGGGACATTACAATTGTTACAACAGAAATGCAAAGAATTATAGGAGTCTACTATGAACAATTATGTGCCAACAATTTGGACAATCTAGGAGAAATGGATAAATTCCTAGAAACATATAACCTACCAAAACTAAATCATGAAGGAACAGAAAAGCTGAATGGACCAAATACTAGTAAGGAGATTGAATCAGTAATCAAAAACCTCTCAACAGAGAAAACCCCAGGACCACACAACTTCAGTGGGGAATTCTACCAAGGATTTAAAGAATTAATGCTAATTCTTCTCAAACTCTTCCAAAAAATAGAAGGGGAAATACTTCCAAACTCATTTCACAAGGCCAGCATTACCCTAATACCAGATGAAACTCTTCATATCTCAACTACCCAAGCTGATAATCAGAGGACCTGGTTTCAAAGAATAATGTAGAAAGGATATTCAAGTAGAACCTACAAACATTTCATTATTGTTTCTGGTATTTCTTTTTTTGTCATTCATGGACTGATGGCCATTTATGAAAGATGCTGGGAATCAGAGGAAATCACTACTACCCAACTAAAATAATAATCGGGGCATGTAATTAACCAGGATCAAATTGAGACTCTACCAATGGAGGGACCAACAGACACCACCTTAGTATGATCTTATATTAAACCTGGACATTTTTAGGCATATGGATCTTTTAATGTCTCTTGAACATTTTTAAATAGAAATAGATTCTGGCTTAAGAAAAATAAAACAAGAGCCAGCCCTGATGGCCTAGTGGTTAAAGTTGTGTGCTCACCATTTCAGCGGCCCGAGTTCGCTTCCCAGTCACGGAATCACACCACACATCTGTCAGTTGCCATGCTGTGGTGGCAGCTCACATAGAAGAACTAGAGTGACTTAGAACTAGGGTATGCAACCATGTACTGGGGCTTTGGGGAGGAAAAAAAGAAAGAGGAAGACTGGTAACAGCTGTTAGCTCAGGGTAAATCTTTCCCTGCAAAAAAAAACAAAATAAGACTAACTCCTCAGCTCGATCCACACTTGGCTCTAGCCAGCACCCTTCAGTGTCTCCAGGTATGACACCCTTCCCTGTTTCCATACTGTTGCTTGCTCTTCCTGTGGGGGCTTTCATTTCCCCCTGTCAAATTACTTAAATTTCCTCTGAGCTGGGCCATGGTAGTGCAGGAGGAAGAAGGACCAGGAACACTGTGTGACTTTGGGCAAGTCAATGAACCTATCTGAAACACAGTTTCCCCAACTGTAAAATGGGGCCAATCTGTCCCCACCAGACTGTTGCTCTGAGGGGCACAGTGTGAGTCCCTGGCAATGGGAAAGGGGCTGGGAGGAGGTATCACTTCTCATCCCCCCACAACTGTAGCCCTTGCTGTCCCCATTCCTTTGAGACCCCACAGCCCTTGTCTGTGCCAACTTTGATGTTCATTAAACATGGTCTCATTACATTAAAAAAAGTGTGTATATTTATCTCCCCCACCATCGTCCCAGACCACTGAGCAGGGCCTTTGGGAAGGGCCACATTGAGATCCAAGGGACCTTGACTATTTCTCCCCCCTCCATAAATTATAAGGCCTCTTCCTACTACAACCCTAAACAAACAAATCATTTAGAAGTGGCCATAAGAGCAGATTTTTTAATTTAAAAAAAGTCTTTATTTGAAGGCTAAACTAAAATCCACAGGAAATTGTTAACAGTGCATGTTTACATTTTGTCCTTAATCAGACACATTTGAATACCTTCCTACCATATGATCCAACAAGTCCATTTCTGAGTATTTATCCAAAGGAAATGAAAACACTAACTCGAAAAGATATCTGCACCCCATGTTCATTGCAGCATTATTTACAGTAGTTAAGACGTGGAAGCAGCTGAAATGTCCATTGAAGGATGAATGGATATATATGAATACACAGAATTGAATACTATTCAACGATAAAAAAGAAGGAAATCTTGCCATTTGCAACAACTTGGATGGGCCTTGAGGACATTATGTTAAGTGAAATAAGTCAGACAGAGAAAGACAAACTGTATGATTTCACTTATATGTGGAATCTAAAAGAACAACAAAACTGAAGTCATAGATAGAAAGAACAGATTGGCGGTTCCAAAGGTGAGGGGTCGGGGGTGGGCAAAATGGGTGAAGGTCATCAAAAGATACAAACTTCCAAATATAAATAACTCATGAGGATGTAATGTACAGCATGATGAATGCAGTTAATAATACTGCATGTATATTTGAAAGTTGCTACGAAGAAACCTTAAAAGTTCTCATATAGAAAAAGAAATTGTTAAGTATGTGTGGTGATGGATATTAAGCAGACTTATTATGGTGATCATTTCACAATATATACAAATATCAAATCACTATATTGTACACCTAAAACTAATATATTATAACATTATAATTTTATATGTCAATTATAGATCAATTAAAAAAATCAAGAAAATTTACTTTCTTTTCATATAAGTACCTAAATGCCTCTTGACCTGCAGGGACTAAAATATTTACTATCTGGCCATTTGTATAAAAAGTTTACCAACCCTTGTTTTAAAGCATGAGTTTAAAAATGTCATTCACTTACGTAAAATTGTTAAATGAATTGCCAGTTATCCAAGCATTTCAGAGTACGTGCTTTGGGAGTGGAGATTCTAAGTGAAGACGGGAAAGTAGGAGAAGGTTGCATGCAGCTAGAACTGATTTTTCGCCCAACTCAAGACTCACTGTAACATGTAGAGTAAAACAAACATGACTATTTAGGAAATGGACAATAACTATTTTTCTCTTTTTCAGCAACAATTCATGCAGAAAGTACTGTTATATGCAATTCTACTTTAGATTATTTTTTCACAATTTTGGATGATGACTTTTATGGCAATAATATTCCTGTATATTAGAGTTATATTACTTGAATAATACATTAAATCCACTGTGTTCTATGTCTATTCAGTTTGTTTTTAACCATAATTGGGTGTTGTTAATGACATAACACATTCTCTGTTTTTTAAGTGTCTGTTGCAGAAAGGATCTGGCACTTCTCATTTATTTATTACACAAATATTTATTGAGCCTTATTTTGTATCATGCACCGTCTCAGCTACTGAGACAAATGTGGTAAATTAGACCCAAAGGGTGCCTGCTTTCATGGGTCTTGCATTCTTGCCCTCAGTGTATATAATAAAAATGGCTATCAAAGTCTTTAAAAAAAGAATTTACTGTGTGTAAAACAAAACTTTGTCTATATCAGAGGATAATTGACAGTGAATAAGACCACAAAAGTGAATCTAATTAAAAGAGGGACCAAATATGCACCATAAATAGGGGGAAAGTATTCAGTTAATACCTCAACTTAAAAAATAAAAAGAATTATGGGTATACATTTTCATTTAATTAGAATTTACTTATAATTTAAATGTGTCCCCAAACCTTAAAAAATGAATCAAAGGTTGCTTTCGATGGGTCTTAATTTTTCTAACAATGTTGTATGTTAGCATGAAACATCTTTTCTCTCTTATTCAACTTTTCAGAATGAACACAAAATAAGTCTGCATCGTTTTGGTTAAAATGTAGGTACTTATGTAAAAATAGCCTGTCGAGTTTCTGGAATATATGCCTTAACATCTGATATTTGAATCATTTTCTCTTGAAGCATCTATTGTCATTATCCTTGCTCGTTTTCTTGTGAACTGGTCCTGCTCTTCCAGAACCACACTTTTCAGTGCTTTGTCTATGATTTGAGCAGGTCTCAAAGAATACTTTCCTGGATGTTGTTAAATTCAGCATCTTCATAAAATTTGGTATTCGACTTTATAATTGATATGCATTCTAATTGCATTATATTATTGTTTGGGTTAAGCCAAACCAGTTAAATATGACATTGACTCAATGAAGCAGAAATGAATACTAGTGACAAACAAGGAGAGGCTGTTTGAATAGTCACTAGTTAAATAGTTTGTTCATTTGTAACTATTTTAATTTTTTTGCTTCCCTATTGAACCTCATAACTCTGAAGATTTGAATAATAAACACTCAGCAAAAAGAATTCCCTGTAGTTTTGATTTATATACTCAATCCTGCTCTTATAGATACAAAAGAAAGCAAGATAATGAAGTCAGCTTTCTTCCAGAAAAACAAGAAACAGAGGTGTGAATGGCTTCTAAATTACTGAGCTGTCTAGAGTTTGCCTATGTTAATAATGATCTAAAAGAAATGAAAGCCATGTCTTAGTTTGGAAGCTTATATCCTTGAGCTGGAGGTAGAGAGTAATCCATAAACTCCAGTATTAGAATACAATCATAATTTCTCTCACTGCAAAAAGAATTAGATCACTAGCCCCACCCTTTCTCAGTTCTAGTTAAGAATGCCAATCCACAACTTGACTTGGCAGCAAAACCATCACAAAATGTTACACTTTCTAATGAAATAATGATAGTTAGCTAACCAGACACTAGATATTTACATAACTGAGAGGAAACGCCTTTCAATTTTCTTTCATAAAGATTTATACTGGTAGTCTTGAATGTAAAGCAGAAAAAGAAAATTTGAGTGGGTTCATCCAGAGACCGGAACCGCTGTTATTTCATGATGCTTTTTTAATTCACTCAGAACTTCCCAAATAAACTAGTTACTGTTAATAATTTACTTGAATACTTGCTCAGTAATTTCCGTTTGCAAGTGTGACATCCCTGCGTCTCTCCCTTTGTCTGTCTGGATCATGATTTTGTAAACAGCAGAACAAATGGAAGCTAATGCCTGCTAGGAAATCAAAGCTTTGAAAGGCCATGGCAGAAGTGGATGTAAGTTTCTCTCAGATGTCAGAGTTCTTCTGTGCTTTTCTTGCCTCTGTCCTAATTAAATTCCAAGTGAAGCTATTTGCCTCTCATGGGACATCTGCCTCCGAGCTGACAGAGTCCTTTTCTCCCTTAGGGGCAGAGGCTGCAGGAGGTTGGATCTCGACCTGTCTCCATCATGCCTCAAGGAGAACTAGAAGGAGAAAATAACATCCCTTATTTTAGTTCATGAAATGGATGTTATCTGAAAAATTATGTTTAGGAAAAATATGTTAAAATAATTTCAAGTTATAGAATCACTACAGTTTTTGAGCATACCTTTAGTTATGTGCTTAGTAGTATTTTATTCAAGGATCTTACATCTATTACTGCAAATTTAATAATTATATAAATTCCTTAATGACATCTAAGAACTATAAAAATGAACACTTAAGTATGTAATAAAACCTTATTAATAATACAAAAATAATTGATACAAAGCATCTTAATACAAATATATGAATTAAAAATAACTATAAAGTTATTTAAAAGTCTGTAAGTAAAAATTTACAAACTGTTGTCAAAAAACAGACTACATGACTTGGTTTAAATATATGTGAGAAAAAAAGTGTTGACACGTGAATGTTTTGTGCAAATAAATATAGAAGTGAGTTTAGCAACACCTGAAGCAATATTCCAAGTCTGGCTCCTTTGTGGTATTGTTTGTACTAGTCGTTTCCTTATTGTACATTTCTGAAACAAACAGTTTAATATGCCCACATTTTTAAACATTAATCAGCCTAAAGGAAAAAAGCATTGCTTGAAATGAAAAAAAAAAAAAAAATTCAACTCACGTGCCTATCGTGCCACTTAAAAGTTGTTGAACTCTAAACATGTCATTGAACTCCCCAGTCCTCAGTTTACTTTGTTCTCAGTTGAGGAGTTTGTAATCTAGAGTCATTAGTGTCACAATCTAGGATTTTTTGACTTCTGAATTGATGGGGTCTAAATTATTTGTTAATGAATATAGCAAATAAAAAATGTTTGTAATTCCCATCACTTTACACTATTACAGAGCATCTTCTACAATATGTGGAAAGTGGACATCAAATTGAATTTTCAAAAAAAGATATGCTAAGAGAAGGTTTTCACTGTCTTTCCACAATAACAGGTGATTGCCAGAGGCTGGACAAGGAGTCTAAGAGAATACCCAGCCACTCATTTTGCATCATGTTGCTCTTTAGTCTTTCTGAGAGCAGATGTATTTGATTAAAGGTATCAGTAGCTTCTCAAGAAAGAATACATGAACTAAGTCAGCGGTCATTTTCAAGGTTCTAGAACAAAAATTGTTCATGTCTAATTTTGTGATTACTTTTTTCTAGGACCCACCGATCTCAGCATGAAGAGGCAGTTGGCGACTAGCTCAGGATCCTCCAGCAGTTCAAGCTCCAGACCTCAGCTGAGTCCAACTGAAATCAATGCCGTGAGACAGCTCGTTGCAGGATATCGAGAATCAGCTGCATTTTTATTACGTTCTGCAGATGAACTGGAAAATCTTATTTTACAACAGAACTGAGTCAGATGACGATCCTATTCACTGAGGTCTAAGTTTGCAGTTTCCACTAATGACATTTTGATTTCCCAGCAGAGATGCTTCTGGTCTTACTGCACAGTCTTAAGAGAAATACTTCCATTATGCCACATTGTCCTTGATCCATAAAGTGATGTGTTAAGGTGCTTCAAAGGAACCCTGACCTCTGAAGTACTCGTGATACTTTAATGTATCAGCCTACTGCTTTTTGTTTTAGTGTGTCAGCATAAATATCTGGGGCAAAAAGGCTGTATATTCCTAATTCAAGGATAAAAGAAGAAGCTTGTGGTATAAAAAGTAGTTCAAGATCCAACTGAAATATTAGTGGAATTTGCTCCTGACTCGTTGGACTGAGAGCTGCAGTATCTGGCAAAAAAAGAGAAAAAAGCCAAAATTTCTTGTTGCTACAGGCTATAACAATGAAAAGGATCTTGTATTTTAAAAAAATATATGTAATTTTTATAAAAAGAAAACTTGTTTTTCATTCGAAATTGTCATTTTTACTTTGGTAACTTTTTCATAGGTCCTAAGAGAAAACTGTTTTGAGAAACTACTGTAAGTACCTTTTCCACATCCCTTTGCCTTCTCCTCTTTCCAAATTCTTTCTACAAAAATAACACTTGATGCTGACAAAAAAAAAAATCCTTGCCTACGTTCTTTAAATCGCCACATCAGGAACTACTTCCGAGAGAAGCCTGCATTTCTGTACTCATGCTGATCCTGAGCATGCCACTCAACACTGCATCTTTACATAATGGTTTTCATCCGAATTTTTTAATGTTAAAAAAGACATATCATTGAAAAAAAAATCACACCTTGGTTTCTTACAGCTGCTCACCCTGGATTGCCGCTGCTGTCTTACAGGCGTCCCTCTAGCAGCCACTGGATGCAGATAACTGAATGTTAAGAGGTTGCAAGTGACAATCTGAAAATTTGCACTCTTGTGTGTAGCTTTTTTTTTTCTCTCTTTCAGAAATAGTTTCCAAAAAGACCATTACCTCTCCTGATATGATTTGTATAATTTCCAGTTCTAGGCAAAAATGTAAAGAACTCTCAGTGGATGCAGCTGCAACTTACAATGAACTGTCCCCTCCTGTTCCCCACACTTTGCCCTTCTTTCTTATTTTATAGTGTTGGGTACACATGAATGATGTTTTCTTTGTGCACTGAGGCAAGCCTATTTTTAAAACATTTAGGGAGAAGTATATCAGTTTAAGCTCCTTGTGCAATTTTTTTCTGTTGTTTAGCTTTGGTTGGATTCCAAATTCTTTGTGCATTCCTGAATTTGCCTTATTTCATGTAAATTTATGTCATTCAGTTTTTGATAATGAGTTTAAGGCATCAGTGATATTTCTTATCTACTTGTTACATATAGTTTTTCAAGTAATGACTGTGATTGTGACCAAGTAATGTGCACTTTTTCTTGTAACTGTGGACATTGCTATGCTTTTTTCTTCTAGTGTTTCTAGAATTACTGTTCCTTACAGTTACGTAAACAAAAAACAAAAACAAAAAAAAGAACTTTTGTGATACTGTTGGTGAATATAATGTGAAAATCTTATTGAAATATGAGTATTTTGGAAATACATAGATGCACAAACATCTTTTAAGGTGTGGATTTAGAGTTTGCCTATTTAAATGAAAATTCAAAAATTGAGGGCTGGTATAATTTTTTCTGTTTTGTTGGGTTTAATAAACAGATTTCTGTGTTAAAACAGTTGTGAAACCTTATAAACTTTCTGAGTGATATGATACTTAACTTTCAGCAGTTTGCTTTTAAAACATGAAATGTTATTTTGTATTTACCTTTAGCACAAAATTGACAGTCCAAACTTGTATCTAAAGAATATCCTAAGGTGTCCCAGAGACTCAACATTCACTGTAATAAATAATTTATTCCAGGAAGGGTAAAGTAAATTAGAAAAGCAAGGCTATTTCATTCGATTACTTACATCTGATTTAAGAATTTATTATCTTTTATTCCTCACTTTTACACGAGTAACCTGGCTCTTTTAGTCACTCTTGATTTAACATTTTGGGAGAAACATATACCTGTTTTAAGTTCTTGTTTATGCTTTGGGTTTTGTTGTACTCGTATTTGAGGCTTTGACGTGGTTGCTATGTCACAAAATAACACTCCGGTTTGAGTTCAGCATAAGAAATCCTTAATAGTGATAATAAAGCAAATGGAGTAGAGAAGGTAAGTTCCACCAAGGAGCTCTTGTTTTCATGCCATTTTCATCTTTCATTATAACTCCCATGCCCACCCACCAAGGACCAAATTCCCAATGTCTTCTGCTTTTTGCACATTTATCTAAAAGAATGAGTGTACTGGGACTCCCATCCTTTTTGTGGGAGAGCTCAGAGGCTAAAATGCAATACTATTTTGTCTTTCCTTTCTTTTATGACTTGTACCTCAAAACACTCTAGTCCTTTTTCACACTCTGTCACAGGAGAATAAAGAGATTACATCCCCTTTATAAAGTGTTTTGGAGAAATTAAGTGCAGGTTCATATTCTCATTCAAATGAGGTGATAGAAAACTGTCAAACACAGATATCAAGTAGACGTTTCTGTCACTTCTGCCAGTCAGCTTTCCATACAACAGCAGTTTCTTGTCACATATGTGTTACTTTATCACACTGAGTAAGAAAACATGCCTTGAAATAACCACAGAGAATATAAACACAGGCAGTAACTGAATTTTCTTAAATTGTGTAGTTCAAGTAACAACACTTGGTACAAAGTGCATTCAGTCAAAAGGTTAGCCACCACTTGCTGATTACTAGACAAGGAAAGGCATTTTGTTTCCTTTACTTCTCACAGTAACCCTAGGAGAACTGGATGGTCACTGTCCATGTCACAAAGGAGGCTCACAAAGGTGAAGTGACTTGCCAGGAGCGCAGAACCAGAGCTGAAGCCATCGTTTGAACCCAGGCACTCCTGATGCCAGAGCCCCCCTCTGTCGATGGCTGTGGTCTGCAGCCTCCCAGATACTAAATAATCATATTCTGCACTGTGACTTGGAACCACGCCTTTATTAAAGTTTAGCAGTTTTATTTGTGTAGAAAAATAATATTAAAAATTCACTTGACATCAAATAAAGCATTTGATTAAACAGTGAGTTTTATCCTGCTTATAGAAGTTGAATTTTCTTTAAGTTATGTTCTCTACAAATATAAGGAGCAACAGTAAAATTCACCACTAATGAAAAATCAAATACACAAACCGTGAAGGGAAGGCAGTGACTTTTTAACCATGACGGGTGCCATAGTAAATCTAGTAAGGAAAGAGAAAAGAGATTATCCAGCTGAATCCATAAAGGTAAGTTCATTCACCTGAGATTTTAGTCTTCAACACTATACAGGTACAGATGCCATCCTGCTGTTGTAATTAATCCTGACACCATTAATACATAGATTCAAAGATTAATCTTTGTACGCCAAAAATATTTTCTAATTTCATATGGCCCAGGTTTTAATCTTTAGTTCATAGAAAAAGAAAATCCAAAAATAAAGCAGGTAAACATTAACAAATTGTTTATCTTTTAAAGTGTGTTTGGGATGCAGAAATTTGGTAAAGTAAGGATTGAGTGCAAGCTAATCTACAGGGGCTTTATGATATTTTTTTTCTTTTTGCGTGTGTGAGGAAGATTGTCGCTGAGCTAACGTCTGTGCCAATCTTCCTCTGTTTTGTATGTGGGATGCCTCCACAGCATGGCCTGATAAGTGGAGTAGATCTGTGCCTGGGATCTGAACTAGCAAACCTGGGCCACCGAAGAGGAGAGCACAGCACTTTAACCACTTGGCCACAGGGCCAGCCCTCTACAATATTAATTCTGGTTCATCTCCTTTCTTGGAAAAATATATTTTGAAGGGAGATAAAACTCTCCCTACTCTACTAAGCTACTAGTAGAGTAATCTGTCTCTCATTTTAAGGTCAATCACATTCAACAATTTTCTTTACTTCTTTATTTCTTATTTTATTGATTACAAAAGAAATTTGGGGGGCCAGCTCCGTGGCTGAGTGATTAAGTTCACTGTGCTCTGCTGCAGTGGCCCAGGGTTCGGATCCTGGGTGCGGACATGGCACTGCTGGTCAAGCCACGTTGAGGCAGCGTCCCACATCCCAAAACCAGAAGGACGTGCAACTAAGATATACAACTGTGCACAGGGGGGGGTTTGGGGAGATAAAGCAGAAAAAAAAGGAAAAAAAAAGATTCGCAACAGTTGTTAGCCCAGGTGCCAATCTTTGAAAAAAAAAAAAGAAGACTGGCAACAGTTGTTGGCCCAGGTGCCAATCTTTAACAAAACAAAAAAGAAATTTGGGAAATACAAATCATCATCATCATCAGCCCAGCATTCATAGAGAACCATGAATCACACTTTATAATATATCTTTCAGTTTATCTAAACTGGTATATAAATATTTTTCTCTTTGATTTTAGTGTATATGGTGTTTCCTCATCTGCTTTCCTAACCTAACAATAGAGAATATTTTCCACATCATTAGGGAATCTTCTTAAGTAGTAATTTTAATGATTATGTTGTATTACCTTGTATGACTGTACCTGTATTAGTGTTCTATTGCTGCCATAACAAATCACCACAAACAGTACAAATTTATTACAAGCCTATAGGTTGGGAGTCTCACTGGGCTGGAATCTTGGTTTCCACAGGACCGTGTTTCTCTCTGGAGGCTCTGGGGAGCATCTGTCCCCTTGCCTACTCTAGCTTCTTGAGGCATTCCTTGACTGGTGGCATGTTCCTCAGTCTTCAAATCTCTCTAACTCTGACCTCTTCTCTGCTCCCCTTTTCCACATTTAGGGACCCTTGTGAGTACATTGGGCCCCCAAGAATAAAACAGAATAATCTCTTTATATTAAGGTCAGCTAATTAACAACCTTAATATCATCTCCAAACTTCATCCCTTAATTTGATGTAAAACAAAACATATTGACAGGTTCTGATGATTAAGATGTGAACATCTCTGGGGGCATTATTCTTCCTAGCACAGTACCTTAATTTCCTTTCTTTTTCTTTTGAATACTTCTCTGTACCCAGTTGTCTTTGTCCATTCACCTGGAGTAAAGAACCTAAGTCAGCAGCATGAACATTTTACAAATAATTGTCAGCTGCTATACCCACACTTTTTCTTCTGCATAAAGGGTATGGTCTTTTGGAAATTATTTTAATGGCATTCTTTCTCGAATGTCTCACATTCAAATTAAGTGTAATTAACAAATAAATATGGTAAAAGTACAACTAAATCTTTCAAGAGAAATAAAACTAAAATACCTCTGGACCTTTTCCTCCCTTTTGATTTCTTAGAAGGTGGTTCTGCCCAAGAAATTCCCTGAGATATGTTTGAGAAGTCTCCAACTTATTAGGCCAGAAGGGGTGCGCGAGGATCCAAAACTTAATTAAATTCTGTAAGCAATCCAACCACATTCGTAAAACTTCTAATGGGAATTACCAGTGGTGTTTTATTTACTCTGAACAATCAAGAGATATATTTAACATTAGATGTTATTAGATGACATATCATTTAAAAGGGAGGGTTTCGCAATAATCTATTGAATTTAGGATAATCAATTGAGTTTAAAAATTAAACCTTTTTGCCTCTCTTTCTTTGCTAGAACAACTACATTTTTACTTACATTTTAAAAATTTTATTTCCCCTCATTTACTATGTTCTTTTTTTTTCCTTTCAAAGGCTATCCACTGAATGAAGAGAAGATCAAAGATAATTCAGGACCATTTTTAATGCTGTGAGAGGAGAAATACAGTAAAAGCATAGACCACAGAGAGCAAATGCTATTACTAAAAGTGTGGGATTAGCACTAGTTTTTTTCTCTTGAAAGTTCTGATTTCTCATATTCTTTGTTTATTGGGGAATGGATCAGATGATGCTGCCCATGAGGAATGTCTTCTACTATTGAAGACACTCCATTGCAGTGACAGAACAAATGGCCAGAGAGTCCACAATGGATTATTTATTCTTGGTTCCTTTGCTGGTGGAAGGATTCCGAGGTCTTTCATAAGCTAAACCCCATGGAGTAGTAAGCCTCTTAGCTCATTTTAGTTTTCATTCATTAACCAGTGTGTATTCTTTGACCTACTATGTGCTGGATATTGTACTCTGATACAGAAAAACTACTACTCCTGTTTCAATGAGTCACATGTAGAAGATGAGAGGGACAGAGGTACAGATAGCCATAAGACAAAAGGATAAAGAGTAACAGTGCAACATGTAATGATTGATAGAAACATGCCAGAAGGGTCAGAGGAGGTCACAGACTCTGCCTTGTGGGTAGAGAGGTGGCCTGGGTCCAGCTGGTCACAAAGACTGGAGCTGTGGGGAATACCTAGCAAAATTGTTGAGTGTGTTTTGGGAGGATAGAAGAAGAAAGAAAGATGTGTCAGTGAAGGGGTTTTCAACTACAGAAGACAACCAAAGGAGAGGACAGGGGAGACATGGAATAGCATGGTGTGCACAGTAACTCAAGAAGTTTAGCGTTGCTAGAGGGCAGAGTTTGGGAGAGAAGAGAGTCCTGCAGAGGAGGAAGGGAGCCCTGCCATGCAGGGTCTGACCCGCCATGCTAAGGAGCTGGGCTGTGTCCTGCAGAGGATGAAGAGGCACTGGCATATTAGTGGAGTGGTAAGTGCGTGTTGGCTCCTCTTTCGGCTATGTGCGTGAATTTCTGGGGAAGGAGATGAAATAGTGTTGGAGCATAGGACTTCCCTTCCAACAGTAAATTAAATACAACTGCTAATAGTAAAAACCAAAAGTTATTATATGAGCAGCATACTAACAAGGAAAGAATGGCTTTGTCCTATAACCATTGAAAAGTGGGAGCCAGCAAAATTCGGTGAATGTCACAAATTAATGTGACTTCTTCCTCAGGAAACAGACCCAAAGAAAGACAGATAAGTGGAAGGGAATGTTGAAAAACCCCACTATTAACTCTCTAGTTTGGAAGAATGGAGAATGAGGGGTGGGTGGACCTTCTGGGAAAAGTATGTAAACAACCTTTCAAGAATACAAGTCCCTCCCTGCTGTCACCTCACATGAGCCTTCAGAAATAGAAATGCTGTCAGCACTTGCCATTTTGTGTATTTTCTGGTGCAAAATAAAGGCTGAAGAGTAAAGGCAGGAAGATGGTGACACCCAAGGCAAATTTCCTACAAAAATAAACAGCAATTTTAGTCGGAACTCCCTCTTCCTGTCCTGTCCCCTTTCTCTTCTCTTTTACCTCCCCCCCCACCGACTAAGAACACAAAAACTTATGAGCTGCTTATCTTCCTGGATTCTCTCTTCTGAGTGGGAAACAGGCAAAGCTGCTGGAGGAAAGGGTAAGGCATTAGGAGAAATGAATTCTTGGTCTCATTGCCCGTCAAAAGCAAAGTTTCAAATGGGCTACCCTGAAGTTGGGGAATCTGGGAATCTTTAGACTAATTTCCCGTCCCCAAATATGGATAACACAAGTCCTGCCTGAGTGGAATGCATTATGAAACTGGCCTGCAAATGACATTGCAGAAGAAAATGATCAGAGACTGGCGCCTCAATCTCAATGGGCAGCGACATCTCCCAGGCCCCAGCTCTCCATGCCCTCAGGCAAAATAAAAGCAGAACTGGAATACCGAATCCTCCAGCTGAGGTCCAAGAGAAGAGTATGAGTTTCAGATGGGGGAAAGAGACGTCAGGGAGAGTTTAGTCATACTGCATTAGGACAAATAGTAAGTTAAACAAGGAGCACATCCCAGAAATATGAATAAAATGTAGAGAAACAGCATTGGAGCTATATCTCTAACGAACAGCAAAGAATGGAAGGAAGGCAGGAAGGCAACAGTTCATAAAAGTTAAAAAAAAGTTTGAAATAAAATATCGCCCGATAAAACATTGTTTCCTACCATGTGTGCTTTGCTTGCAACAACAAAACTATGAGATCCAGGGAAACCATTCTTCACTCCATTTGACAAGCCTAAATTATAATGACGTCACCTATGACAAAACTTTTATTATAAGGAATCTTTCATCAATAGCTATTAAAAACAGAAAAGTCTATTAGTGCACACATTTTCTATCCACTATAGAAATGAATAGGACAGCTGCCTTATACACCACGCCAGACCAAGGAGAACAGGTGGCACCTCTGGTGACTGGAAAAGAGAACATCAGAGTTTCTCTAGCGAGCCTGGCAATGCAGAGGGACTTCTTTGGCACTGAACCTGTAACCTCCTAACGTAGTATCTGTGTTGGGTTTTTGTTTTGGTTTTTTACTGACGATGTGAAAGCTCCTCATGAGTTGGGTGTTTCCTCTGGAAGATGTGAGGATGTGACGTTGAATGTATCACGTGTGCTCTACGCGTCCCATGCAGAGAGTGGAGTAGTGCTGGATCTTAGACCTGTTCTGCTCCTAAATCAATTATTCTTTTTCCCTTCATTATTATGCAGCTCAGCGACAGATATTGCCAATGCCAAAAGTCAAATTCAGATTTCTACATAACATCTTTGAATTAAATAGGAAGTCATGCTCCTAACTGGTGCCTTCGATGCTGTGTTTGGATAGGATTTCTTTATCACAGGATTTTTCCCTCCACAGGACTTAATTGGTGTGTGTTCCTTCCCAAAGCCACTTATAGTCTGGGAATCTTTCCTCACAGCAGCTCCCCCCTCTTCTCTTGGGCCCTGGGGAAGTGGCTCCAGAGGGTTTTAGCCACAGTAACCCCTTGTCCAGACTGGGTGAGGCTGAAGCCTGAAGGGTAAGGAGAAACAGCTGGAAGTGGAGAAGATCTTTGTGAACTGCGGATTTGCCCGCATGTAAAGCAAAACCTGTGTACAGGGCATCTTGCTCAGTGGGCAGTCCTTCAGGCCAGCAACATTTCCTTCTCATTAATCTAAAGATTGCCACTGGTGTTGTTACAGAAAAGGCCAGCTCTACTGACATTTGAAATGAATCCTAAATATACAGACAGTTATGAATGCTCGGAAAGGAAAGCCCAGCTCAGCTTGGCAAACTAACATTGCACTCTTTTATCTCCCTCTTCGTCATCTCACCCAGCCCCTCTCTCTACCTCACTGAATATTCAGCAGAATGTAAGAAACTGTGCAGGTATTCTTAAGATATTACCTAAGTACTAGCGCATAATATTTATGTTTAAAAATATAAGTCTTAGTGGACAATTTGGAGAGCTTTATAGTTTATAAAGCATAGATTTATTTGATCCATATCACAGGGAAGACCCAAGGTTTATAATCCCTTTCTGAAACTGGAGCTCAGATTTGGGGACCTCTCCTAATTGTTACGGCCAAGGCCAGAAGCCAGGTCTTCTAATTCTGAATCCTGGGTTTTCCTTGCCCTCCCCACCCCATTATATCGCATTGCATTTCAACACTTGCTTCTTTCAAGTGTTACAAATATACATTATCTATGTTTTCCCACTGATTTACAATGCCCATCCTTTGACACATTTATAACCTCAGAGACATTTAAACTGGAATATCTTTTGATTTTCTCTCCTCCTTTGCCTGTAGGTTTTTTGACTTTTTCCTAATAAAAATTCATTAGGAAAGTTGTTCAACCAGAATGTATGAAATGCCTCTACCTGTAGAACCCCAGGCCGCTTTGGAGTCAGAGGTGGGCAACTTAGACAAAAAAGAAAATCATGCTCAGGAAGGGTCCGCAAGTCACCAGTGAGGATTTTGGCTGCAGGCCCTATGCTGATGGGCTCTGGGCTAGAGCCGTTTGTCCATGTGTAAAATGAGAACAAGCTTTTTCATAAATATAAACATGGCAGTAAATATGAAAATAGGACAGGCTTTGAGGCACACACTAAATAAAATTTAGAATCTCAGAGTGCTATTCCTTTTTGTATTTCTATTTGAAGCCCTCAGCAGTGTTGTTTAATTTTATAGAATAAGAACAATTCTTGCCAGACCAGTATAACCAAACGAAAACTGAAAACGTAAGAATTTATCTCAGTATTTGACCGGAAACATGCTTCTTGGCACTGCTTTGCACTCCTGGGCAGCAGAGAAATATTCATAGACATTCCAGAGGTTGCTCACACTGGTCCCTTTTGGGTCTCCGTGTACACTAAAAGCAGCGCAGAGTCAGAAAATAAGGCACACTTGAGCCAGACCTAATTTTCAAGCTGTTTGCTCACTCTGTTTTGGACACAGTTATTTAGCCATTGGACATTTGAAAAAACAATATCATACATAAAGTTTCAATTCACATTTAAACCCCATGTGGATTGTTTTTTCTAATTCTTTAAGATTATGACTGGGACAGGCCCCCAGACTGCATCCTTTATCTATAAAAAGCACCAAATTGGTCACGAGGAGTCCCCTCCCTCTCCTTGCTGTGCCATGGGATTCTCTCCATGTCCCACCCCTTCCTTTGTCAGTTACCGCCCCACTTATGTTGAAATAATGCCAATGACTAATACTTTCTGAACTCTTACTATGAGGCAAGAACTAAGGGTTTTCGATATATTAGTTCTCAATTCTGTGAATTCAGTGATGCACATATTGTTATGCCAATTTTGTCCATCAGGAAACTGAGGCACTGGCAGCTTAACACCCTATCCATTGTGATGCAACAGTAAGTGGTGAAGATGTGATTTGACCCACTGCTGTCCAGCTCCAGAGCCCATGATTTTGGCCACTCTGTTGAAATATCTGTGCCATGTATTCCATATTTCTATAAGAAGCTCTCACCAAACACAATAAAAACTTAGCTCTTGCTACTTTTTTTAAAATTAAAAAGTAGGATCAGTGCAGGATTTACTATTTGTCTGCAGTACCAGATCAAGAGCATAACGCCCTGGCCCATAAGAGCTCACATGCCCAGAGCAGTGCTGTGTGTCAATTCCATTCTGGCAGGTATAACTTATTGCTCCTTTATCATATATATGAGGAAGTAGTGTTATCTTCATTGTACAGATGAGAAACTTAAAGCATAGAAAGGCAAAATTAGCTTTTACAATGCCATTCAACTAAAAAGTGGCAGAATCTTAAATACCACACTACCGCTCCTCTCAAACAATATTTCACATCAGTAAATCTTATGATTTACATGAA
Source organism: Equus caballus (assembly GCF_041296265.1). Taxonomy (NCBI): domain Eukaryota; kingdom Metazoa; phylum Chordata; class Mammalia; order Perissodactyla; family Equidae; genus Equus; species Equus caballus. The sequence goes on along the minus strand of NC_091691.1, from coordinate 62,814,794 downwards.
GCCTTGATTTATGATGAGAAAATAAAATAAGCTCACTTTGAACACAAATGCACCTGCCAAATTCCTTGTCCCTCTAATTCCCTAATTACAAAAATTATTCCATTGTTTAAGGGATCAGCCCAGTGGCATAGTGGTTAAGTTCACGCTCTGCTTTGGCAGCCAGGAGTTCACAGGATCAGAGCCCAGGCATGGATCTACACATTGCTCATCAAGCCATGCTGTGGCAGCATCCCACATAAAAAATAGAGGAAAGTGGGCACACATGTTAGCTCAGGGACAATCTTCCTCACCAAAAATTATGCCATTTTTTATGCCACAAATACCATCTTTATGCCATTCTTTATCTCTGACCCTAAACAATTTTTACCCTAGAGCAGTGTCTCTCAGAAAATGACTGCCAATTTAGTTTTGACTAATCTTTTAATTACATTTTTGGAGGGAGAAACAAAGGGAAGTATATGAGATATGTATGTTTTAACTGTGAAAATGTTTATGCTTTCTCTCATGATTGGTATGACACATGCTGCTTCTCCAGCCACAAAGAAGAGGTGGCATCTAACACTGGGCCAGTCTCCGTGGGCTGGGCCAAGACTCAAGGGCAGATTAGGATAAGGCAGCCCACTAGACTGCATGCTTTTTATTCATGCTTCCACTTCTCTTTCTTCCCAACTCCCTCTCATCACCTTGGGTTCCCCAGTGTGCTTCCCTGGGTGCCAAATTTACTAATTACTGTGATGAGAGGTGTGTTTATGGTGGCAGAATTGCCTAGTGAGGAGAGAGAAAGAGGAGAAAAGATCCCTTTTTGTCCTCCTTCAGAGAAGGAAACTTGCCTTTATGCCAGTCCCTATCTCTAGGTCGCCAAACCATTCTTTACCCTAGAGCAGTATTTCTCAGAATGTGTCAGTTGAATGAACTAGAGTGTGTTAACTTAATTAAACAAGGAGGCCGTTAGATTGATGTGGCTCTAATGCCTTGGTAGCCAATGTAAGCAAACCAAAATCTAAGCCTGTAAATGCTTCAGGTTTATGAAATCAAAATGCTAAGGACAGGGGCTGGTCCTGTGGCCGAGTGTTTAAGTTCTTGTGCTCTGCTTCTGCAGCCCGGCCCAGGGTTTCACTGGTTCCGATCCTGGGTTCAGACATGGCACCGCTCATCAAGCCATACTGAGGCTGCGTCCCACACAGCACAGCCAGAGGCACTCACAACTAGAATCTACAACTATGTGCTGGGGTAGCTTTGGGGAAAAGAAGAAGAAAAATAAAGAAGATTGGCAACAAGTTAGCTCTGGTGCCAATCTTTAAAAAATAAAAAAAATTAATTAAAAAAAAAAAACACTAAGGACAACCAATCCCAAACAGCCACCTAGGCTTTAAGCTATAGCCAATCAAATGATTTTCTTTCGTTGCTTCCATACTTTCTCTATACATCTTTTCCTGCTCCTGTTGGTGGAGTGCTCCTAACTTCTGGTTTGGCACTGCCCTGTTCAATCGACTTTTGCTCAACTAAACTCTTAAAATTTTTAATATGCCTCATCTTTTGACAGTTATTATATGTTAAAAATTTAGACCCCTCAGTGCCACTACAGCTGCATCTGAATCAGAACGGGGATGGGGCGAGAGTGGGTGGGGTGACAGTATATCAAAGGCACAGCGATTTGCCATTTTTGTAAGCTCTCCCAAGCGATTCTGATGCAACTTGATACTTTCAAGACTTCTAACGGAGACCAGAGAAAGAGAAGAGATGGGCCAGTAAGCAGGCATGTTTGAAGGAAAATAAAATGATATCCTGAGAGCCCAGGGTTAAGAAATGTTTCTAGAAAGTTATGCTGTCGAGACGCTCTGAACCCCATGGACACTTTCCCCCAAAATAAATCACCTCTCTCTGATCCTAGACACTCTACCCCTTAGCAGCTCTGCTCTGACAGAAGGATGCCCCGGACCACGAACTTCTCCTGATTTGGGTGGTTAGGAGAGTTTCCACTTCTCCATCAGGGTAGAGACAAGATTCTGGCACACTGAGGAAGATAACGGAATGCTTTTTATTACAGAATTAGTGCTACATCTCGTGACTGGGTTCAGTCCTAATATACTCCAATTCCTGATACTTTTATCAATACAGTTATAACTCTACATCTCTTCTAGAACAGGGGTCATAAAATCATGGCCAGTGGGCCAAATCTGGACTGCTCGTCATTTTTGTAAATAAAGTTTTATTGGAACACAGCCACAGTCATTCACTTACATGTTGTCTATGGCTGTTTCACACTATAATAGTGAAGTAAATGCAATAGAGACTATATGGCCCACAAGGCCAAAATATTTACTATTTCACCCTTTACAAAAAACATTTGTCAACCCTGGTCTAGAAAATTATAGATTACTGGCGTCTACTCCTACTGTATGCCAGGTGTTCTGCCAGGCACCTTTTGTAAACTATTTTTCATGCTCCCAATAACCTTGCTGGTTCTATTATGATCATGCCGTTGTAGGTGAGGAAAGAGTCTTAGAGAACTCAAATGATGTGTCTAAGGCAGACTGCTAGTATCACAGCCAGAATTCAAACACTTTTTTTTTGTGACTCCAAGTCTTTTATGAGCTGTTTTGGGAACGTAATCACCATGTTATATTTTTAGTGGGAAAAGTAGTTTTCAGTGGCAAACCATGGACTTAAAAGTGAGCTATTAGTAAATGAGCATATAGAATTTGGGGACTGCCTCTTTGTCCCCAGAGGGGTCTTCCTGACCACTGGCTGCACTTCCATTCTCTAGCCTATTTCATTTTCTTTCCAACAACGATGAGTGCCTACAATTATCTTACTTAGTTGGTAATTTCTACGTGGATCTTCTGTCTCCTTTCGGTAGAATGCAGGCTCCTAGCAAGCAGAGCCTCTTCCATTTGCTTCTACAACCAGGCCTGGAAGAAGGCCAGGTACAAGTGTTGCCACTCAGTAAGTGTTTGATATGTGGCTCCCTCTTAGTTAATAATAAATGTTATTATTGTTTTCTTGTCCTAAAATACAGCATCTAGCTATAAACTGGAGTGTACAGTGAATTTCTATTTGCTTATTTACCAACAATGGAAAATTCTCTCTTGAAATCCATGGAAGCCTGTAGGTACTCTGGAAGAGAACTGGGCTAGGCATTGATTTGGTACAATACAGTATTTTGCAAATTATCACAATCTCTCTTTTGGGGACTTAATAGAATTAATCAGAATGTATATATCAGGGAAAAAAATAACAGCTTTTTAATTAAACAGTAATTCCAAATAAACATGGTACTGCTCCTCATTTAACTCCTTAGAAGTTTGTAAGTTCACAGATTGCTACATCCTGCCCCCTACTGGACGAGAGAGTAACGGCAAGCAGCAACTAGCCAAAAAGAGCTTCAAGTTTTTATTTGGAAACAAACGTTTTCCTTTGCTAGAATAAATTACAAGCTCAATTGCTTGTTCGCCCTCTCTTCCTTTCTGTTCCAAAATAAATAAACAGCGAAGCAAGGGGAATATAAGATGGCAACCCGTGAAATAGGAAGAAAAACCCTATAGATAGGACATGTTTTAAAAACAAAAATAATCTTTTATTTCTGTAGAACTATTTTTAAAAAGTGTGAGCTGTCTAATAATTACCTCTCTATATAAGCAATCACCATCTGGCATTCTCTCGAGGAATGTAATTGTAAGGGCTATCTAGTTAAACTTCCAAAAATTAAATCTTTTCATAATATTAGAGGCAGAGTATATTCATATTTACTTATATTAACTCGTATTTATCTCAGTTTCTTTTTAATTCTTAATGGAGCAAATTTCACGTTTAATATGACTAATAATATTATAATATATGAATATAGTTCTTGATTTTAAAAATACATATCTTATAAGATACTGTTTTTTTATAGACAACAAGATGGATTAATTACACCTGACTGATTTTTTTCTGGCCACATTTGTCTCTTCCAGTTTCACATCTCACCCTACCAAACCCTATGTTTCTGTGGAGTTAAAGTAAGTTATCCCTAACCTGTAAGCCTGTGTTCGTCTAGATGGTGACACCATCCTGTGAAGCAGCATTCTCACTTCTACAGGTGTAGGACTTTAATCAATCATCCACACTATATATTTTTAAGCATTGGCTAAATAAGCCAACTATGCATTGACTTCACAAAAACACTTCCAAAATTTTGCTTAAGACATCTGATATGTGAGCAAGAGAGTCTAAAAGGCAAGTTCCCTAAGGTACCTCTTAGTACCTTTAAGCCCTAAATATGCTAAATTGTGACATTATAAAACAAAGTCACTATGCCTCTAAGTTATATGGTAATGCTGTTTCCTTCACCTTAAGATAGTGACACAAGAAGTTGCCATGGAGAATGTATTATTTCTTTTGCAAAACTGGAATCAACTTTTTGATTTTCATTTTTCTATTGCATTACCCGGTCTAAGGCTACGCAAATACATTTTCCTTAAAGCAGGGCAAGGAAAAGCTTTTACCTCTTGGTGGACTCTTAACGGAGAGTTAGAAGAATCATTGAAGTTAAGAAAGAGCATAAATTCTGGAGTCAGATTGCCTGAGTTCAGACTCCAACTGTCTCATGTACTAGCTATGTTACCTTGGGCAAGTTATTTTACCTTCCTTTGCCTCAGTTTATTCATCTGTAGAAGGCATGTATGTCAATAATACCTGCCTTGTAGGGTAGTTGTGGAAGTAAAAGAAATTTACATGTAAAAAGACGCTTAGGATCAGACCACATAGTAAACATTCAAGAGATGTCCGCGGCAACCCGGATTTGTTTCTGCATCTGACCCCGTTGACGAGAGGCTCCGAGCTAAATGCTCTTTGGCTGTAACTGACTCATCTCAGACACCCGCTTCTTCCGTCTCCCTCTTCTTTAACTTACTTATTATAATTGCTCTGTTTTGTATTACTTTCATTAATATAAACTGACTTTAAATATTTTAAGGAAATGAACAAGATTCAAATTATAAATAAGGTAGACTAAATTAAACTTGGCCTTTTCGGCCAATTATTTCAGACTAGGTTACTTATTTTTCTGCTTCGTCAAATACTCTTAAATTAGGTCACATCAATTTCAGGAAGCCCATCATAGAATATGATTATCTTCCATGTGCAGAAGACCCAGATTTTAAAAATCTTGTCTTCATATAGGATATTTTGAGAGCACACATTGCTGTTACTGGTTTAATAAATTGATATAAAGAGATATCTCTTAAAATAACAAATGTGCTAACGGGTTTTATGCTCCTTGACACTCACATGGATAAGGAAGGGAGCAGAGAACAGCTATGGTCTAGTGGCCCCGAGCTTGGAATAAATTAAAATCAAGCTTCCAGCAGAGTCCAATTCCAGTGAAAGAGTGTAAGAAAGAGGGAACTGAGTATGGAGCGCAAGTTCATCAGAACAGCATGAGTCCCTTCCGCGGAAAAAGGTGGATGAAACTCGTCAAAATGGATAGATGTCCTCAGGACTTAAGCCCTCAAACACAGGTGAGGAACAAAGGCTGTCTTTACCTCCTGGGGAGTGCCCCTCCAGATAAACGGGGATCATCCCTCAAGGGCTTCACTCTGGGTACCTAATCGCTGGGGATGGAATGTTTGGGCCACACAGCAAGAAGCATGAGTTTTGTTATTCTCTGATCAGCCTTAAGGAAGTGTCCCAAGCTTCAGAAGGAAAATGTTTGAAAATGAAAAAGTTGAAAAAGACTTGAAGCACAAGAGGTACCATCAGAAATTGATGGAACAAGGCTGTCTCACTGGGGACGTTGGGAGTGGTGATGGCAATAGGGTTACTAAAAAGGAAGAAAATAGCAAGAAACACGTTATCATTGGTGACCATTGGCCAGCTTAGCCATTTGGAACCATTTGGGCCAAAGGAACCATTTGGGAACGTCCACAGGTGACAGTCAAGGAATTTTTTTAGGAGTGGAAAGGAAGAGAAAGAGTTGCGATTCCAGTGGTTTCCCATTTGGGAGCTCAGAGAAAAAAACTAATATCCTTATTGCCTTTGTTATTTTTCTCTCTTAGGCAGTGAAAGCTGGAGAGTCAGTGTTATTTACAGTACAAATAAGATATGGGCAGTGCCTTCTAGGACTCGTTATTAGAAGACACAGACTTGAAATCTGAAGTCAGCTGTTTTCAAAAGCAAATGGTATTTGTGCCCTAGATGAGACTTAAACAGATTTCGTTGTCTCTTCTCACAACCCAGAAGGAATCCTGTGGCACAAAAAGTGTTATTTGTAAAGCACATTTAGTGGTCTCACCGGGAAGATGGAGATGGGGAAGCTTACATCACAAAATTATGAGCAAAATATTTAAAATCTTAACCAGATGGGTCTGTTTTCTAAAACTCACTCTTCCGTACAGTACCAACAATGTGTTCCTTCTCTGCCCAGCCTCAGTAACTTTTGACTTTTCCCTCCTGGATTCCCCTACTCCTCCATCAACCAAACTCAATCATCTCCACCACTTATTAGACAAAGCAAGTCAATACCTTCAATTCTGCATATCATCATCTTCACCATCATGATCTTCATGGCCATAAACATAGCAAACATTATTGTGTATTTATGTGTCAAGCACTGGAAGGATTGACTCATTTAATCTTCACAAAGGTATAGTGGGTTAGGTTTTGTTATTATCATTTGCATTTTTATCATTGAGGAAACCAAGGCATAGAGGTGAGGTAACTTGACAAAAATTACGTAAATGGTATGGTCAGAGACAGAGCAGGGCTTTCAAACATAGGCCGCTGAAACTCCAGTCTATGCTTCTAGCCATGGGCACTGCTTCTCACCCCACATCTCCCATACCACTCGGTAACAGGATACGTTTGCCCACAGGAAGCAATAAAAATTTATAAATTCATTTTTTCTCCTACAAAAGGTTAAATAATAAAACAGTACACAGAGCACCTGAACTTGCCAAAGGGAAGGACTCTTCAGTAAAGTCATCACATAGGGAGTGAGCTGAGTTTTAAGAGACGCATAGAAGTTCAACAAACAAAATATGACATTGTAGCCACAGGCAATGTGGAAATGCGTGGTTTATGGAGGAATTGGTGTGACTTGACTGGAAGACATTATTTGAGGAAGATGCAAGAGATGCAGCTTGGACAAAAAGATTTGAGGCACGATAATAAATTGGCTTTGAAAGCCAAAATAAATATATGTGATTGATTTTAGGTAGTAGGAATTCAGAAATTTTTAGCAGAGAAATTATATAATCATAGGCATATTTTAGAAAATTCTCTGAGTACACAATGGAGGACAAAATGCAGGAGGGCAAAAAGGGTGTGGAAGGGGTAGCGCTAGATGCAAAGATAGTAGTTCAGCTACTGTGCTTGTTAAAACAACAGCCTTAATTTCATTCTCAGCTCCAAATGGCCAGAAATATATGCAGCACTACTTTCTTTGGTAAGGTGAGTGATTGCAACACCCGTTTTCCTTAGACTTTTTTCATTTAATCCACTTTTTCCTCCTATGTTCTAGAAAGGTGAAAGCATTCAAAACCAATTTATTATCTTGCCTCAGATCTATTTTCCTCTACTTCAAATTTCTAGACTTAGGTTCATTCATTCATTGTTTAAACAAATGCTTGTTGGGTATCTACTGCCCAGTAGGCATATAAATCTATTCCTAATTTTTCTCTGCTTTAAGGTGGATTGTTACCTTTTTGGGAAGGTTGACTTGTTGAGACCTTGAGATAAATCTGTAACACAAAGTAGGAAGGTGAATTGCCCACTGAAGGGCGTTCTCATGTGAAAAGGCCAGATCTCCAACTAGATCACACTTGGGAGCATTTCTCATCTCTATCTTTCAATATCTTTGATCTTTGGTTAATGTTGAAATAGTTGAGAAGTCTCCAGCAGGTTAGAGATAATATGACCTTTGCCACAGAGAAGGGACTGGAAGCTTGGCAAAGAGGTCACTTGTGGGTAATCTCAAACTTAAATGAAGTAATCTGTATCCTACATACCAGATAATCTCTCTGTGGTGATAATTTCCCTTTGTTGACCTCAAGTCTTTTGAAATATCTATTTCAAAGTTCCAGCAGTCTCCATTAAATAAGGATATAAGTAGTCTTATTTCCACACTTAGACCTCACCATTGAAGAGAAGGAGTACCCCCTTACAGCCAGTGGGATAAAGACAATTACTTTAAAAATTGAATTTTACAGAACAAAAATCAAGAACAGGGACTTCCAGTTTTAGCTCTGACATGTAAAGAACTTAGAAGTTGTTTCTCCCAAACTAACAACAAGAAGAAGCTGAAGAAAGTGAAAATCAGTGATTTTCCGGACCCATTAGAGAATAGAAGACTTAGGGCAAACTGCCACTCAGTAATGTGGAAAGACAGACGAAAATAGAGAACATAGCCTAGATCTGCTTACCTGGAACAGCAGCCACTGGCATAAACTGCCAGAAATACTTACATGGTAATTTTGACAAATTTCTGGAGACTGTGTGTATACTAGTGTGACAGTGAGAAACTCTTGGGGACTGCGTTCTTAGGAGAGCCCACAATCAGGGATTTTATCTCCAGGAGTGCCATTTGGCTGTCACAGTGATGATCCAAGCAAGACTCGCTCATGGCTTAGAAAGAGGAGAAGAGTAATCATTGTGAAATAAGGAACATTCTCCATGGCGACAACCTCCTCTTCATGGGAGAAAACTTTACCAGATAGAGCCTTATCCCGCCTGGGAGAAAGGCATCTCTCCCACTCTGCCTCCAGCCAATCTTTCCTGTCTCATCTATGAGGGGAGGCATGCCATACTACCATGGAAAGTCTTGTGAAGGTGGAAGCCCAGAGACAAAGGACCACTGAAAGACAGAGAGTTAATCATAACATCATAGACTGCTCCCCCTCCCACACACCTTAGCACCACAACAGGATTTCAGTATATGAGCAGTGGATTACAGCTAAACAAACTGGAACGCATATTCTCTGAGAAGGAGAACCCGAGAAAGCCAAAATCAAGAAGAAGGGAACAAACAAAAACAAAGGTGCTAAAGGAATTGTAAGCCCCCGACACTTAAAGCTACAGCAAACATTCAATAAAGCCCAATGCCTAGACACATGAACATAAATCCTCACACTAAAAGTCTATTTACTTCAGCTCCCACTATTCAATAAAAGAGGTCTGTCTTTCAACAAAAAATAACAGAAAAGAAAAAAACAAACACCCCACAATCTAAAGAGATGAAGCAAACATCAGAACCAGACTCACATGCACAGATGATAAAATTATCAGACCGGGAACATAAAATAACTATGATTGATATGTTAAGGACTCTAATGGATAAAGATGACAACATGAAAGAAGAGATAGGTAATGTCAACAGAGAGATGGAAACTCTAGGATGGAATAAAAATTAATGCTGGAAATCTAAAACACTAACAGATATGGAACACGTTTTGCTAGGCTCATCAGTAGACTGGACACAGGAGGAAAAAAACAGTGAGCTTGAAGATAGGATGATAGAAGCTTCCCAAACTGAAATGCAAAGAGAAAAAAGAATAACAATTTTTAAAAACAGAACATCTAAGAAATGTGGGACAATTTAAAAAGGTGCAGCATGTGCATAATTAGAATATCAAAGGGAGAGGAAAAGAGAATGAAGCAGAAGAAATATGTGCATTAATAATGGCTTGGAACTTTCCAAAATTAATGACAGAAATAAAACCACAAATACAGGTAACTCAGATACAAAAATATAGAAACTGGAGAAACTGCAGTTTTATCAAGCAGATAGACATTATAAAAAAAAACTACAAGGGACTTCTGGTTTACAGTCCAGCATGTAAGAAGCTTGGAAGTTACCACTTCATCCTAAAAACAAGGAAAAAGCTGAACAAACTGAAAAAGCAAATCTTCTTAGATCCTTAAGGGAAGTGAGGTCACAGGGTAAACCAGCCCCCAAAATGTCAGACACCAAACCAGCAATGAATACAGAGAATCACGAGCTAGTGGAGCAGAACCATATGAGCAAAACTCTAGGTAGGGTCCGCTGCTGGGGTAGGAAAACTTAAACTGTAATTAACCAATTCCTAGAGGCTCAATGTGGGTAAGTCTGAGAATTAAAAACTCCATGGGGTTCTGGTCTTAGGCGACTTCCCACACTCTTTTGTGAGTTATATCTCCAGGAGATCTATCAGGTCCTCACAATCAATTTCAGAAAAATCCCCATGTGCTTCCAGCAGGGGGAGGGGGAAAGAAACCACTCTGAAATACTCTAGAGCATTCTGTTCTTTAATAAGATCTCCCCATAAGAGACCTATTTCACCAAAGCCTAGCCTGCTGAGGTTTTATCAGAGCCTAAGCAACCCTGGGGAAAGGAAATACCCAACTCCAGCCCACTCCAGCCATCCTGTCCACCTAAGGGGAAAGAAATCAGAGAAGCACACGTGAAGTTCACAATCCAGAGGCACAGGCTCACTAAAAAGAGTAATACCTAATCACAGGACCAGAGAATGCTTCCCCTCCCTCCACACCTTACTACCACATTACAAAAGATTTATTTACAGCAGATTCTTTTACCCAGTAGATCACGCCTGGCTATCAAGAAAAAATTACAAGATGCTAAAGAGATAGTGCAAGCATCAGCACCAGACATGAGAGGGCTGTTGTAATTACTAGATTGCAAATTTAAAACTATGATTAATATCCTAAGGGTTCTAATGGATAAAGTAGACAAAAAGCAAGAACAAATGAGCAATGTAAGCAGAGTGATAAAAATCCTAAGAAAACACCAAAAAGAATTGCTAGAAATAAAAAAACACTGTTGCAGACATGAAGAATGCCTTTGATGGACTTAGTAGACTGGACATGGTTGAGGAAAGAACCTCTGAGCCTGAGGATTTCAATAGAAACCTTGAAAAGCAAAAGGTAAAGAGAGCAAAGGCTGAAAAAACCAGAACAGAATCCAAGGATTGTGGGACAACTACAAAGTTGTAACATACACATAATGGTAACACCAGAGAAGAAGAAAGACAGAAAGAAACAGAAGCAATATTTGAAAAAATAATGACTGCAAATTTCCCCAAATTAATGTCAGACACCAAACCACAGATCCAGGAAACTCAGACACCAAGCAAGATAAATGCCCCAAAAAAGCTACATACATTGTCTTTAAACTACAGGAAATAAAAGATTTTTAAAAATCCTGAAAGACACCAGATGGTTAAAAAAAAACACCTTACCTATAGAGGAGCAAATATAAGGATTACATCCAACTTCTCAAAAACCACACAAGGAAGAAGAGAATGGATTAAAATATATGTACAAAAAAATCAGTGTCAGGGGTTAGGGGGAAGAGAGTAATGAATAGGTGAAGCACAGAGGATTTTTTAGGGATTTTTATCAGGAAACTACTCTGTTATGATACCATAATAGTGGATACCTGTCCTTATAAATTTGCCCAAACTTGTAGAATATACAACACCAAATGTGAACTCTAATGTAAATTATGGACTCTGGATGAGAATGATGTGTCAGTGTCGATTCATCAGTTGTAACAAATGCACCACCACATGGGGAATGTTGATATGGAAGAGGCTGTATATGTGTGTGGGGGCAAGGGATATATGGGAAATCTCTCTGTCTTCCACTCAAAATTGCTGTGACCCTATAACTGCTGTAAAAAGTAAACTCTAATAAACCAAAACCAAAAGAAAAAAAAAAAACTGCAGGTAGGCATACATATTCAAAATGAAGAAAACCAAAGACAAAGAGAAATCCTTGAAATAAGCCAGGGGGCTGCAGAAGCACTTCATATGCAGAGGAACAAGAATAACAACGAAAGGAAACTTCTCATCAGTAGCCACGCAAACAAGAAGAGAGCAGATGAAATATTTAAGTTTTGAAACAAAACAAAGGCAACCGGTAATTTTATATCCAGCAAAACTTTTCTTCAACAATGACAGAGAAATAAAGACTTTTTCAGAAAAAATCAAAAAGCAAAAGCAAAAACTGATGCAAGTCATCCCAGCTGAGCAGTCTTTAAGAAATGTTAAAAGGAATTCCTCAAGAAGAGGAAAATTACGTAGGTCAGAGATTGGGATCTAGATAAAGAAAGGAAGAGCACTGAGAAGGAATACACAAAAGTAAAATACATTTTTCTGTTTAATCTAAAAGATAATTTGTTTAAAATAATACTAGTAATAATGTATCAGGTCATCACAACAAATGGAGAAGTGAACAGAATGACAGCAATGTCATAGGTCTGGAGGGTGGAGTTAAGAATACTCTGTTATAAGGTTCCTGTACCGCATGAGAAATGATAGAGTGTCATTTGAATGTGGGCTTAGATTAGTCAAAATATCACAATTTGGAATAGTCCTATGAAATTCTTTACTGTGTTTACTTTAACGATGTCATCTAGTACTTTGTTCTTTACAATAAAAAGCGCTCTCTCTGAGCACCTATGGGCGACAGCTTTCAGTATCAGATATAATTTTGCTTCCCATAGGAACTGATTTTGATGTAAATTATGGATCCTCTAAATCACGTACTTTTTGGTGTTTCTCTCTTTGCATAGTTCCCTAGAAAGCCTTTTTTGGCATGCCTTTTGGGTACTAAACCACACTATCCTGAATTCATCTTACATAAACTCCTTTTGCCTCATTTTTTCTTTGTTTCCTTTTTCTGCTATTTTTTCCATGCTATACTTTGTGGATCTTTGTAAGGTACCTTACAACTTTTTAAAAAATGAGATAAAGTAAAACAAATAAATGAATCAGTATTGTTCTAAGTGTACTCCTGAAGAATATTAGAACAAATTATAGCTATCTCTTTGTTGTTATTAGTGCCATCAAATCACATCTTACTCCTAGCGACACTGTGTACAGCAGAGCCTGGTCTTTTTGCTCCATCCTCTCCCCTTCCAGCACTATATCAGACAATGCTCTGCTGCTGTTTACAGGGCTTTCAAGTCTGATTTCTTGGAAGTGGGTGGCCAGGTCCTTCTCCCTAGTCTATCACTTAGAGTGAACCAAATGGCATGTATCCTTTTAATCACAGATGAAGTTATCTTTGTAGTTGTCTGATTGTCTTTGAACCACACTAAGGGAGCAATAATGTCACTATGGCTTTGTCATCTCTTGATATAGTTTTCTTATTTGACATAGTCATTACAGTACTTGTCACTTTTTGGAAAGCATTAATTGCCAACAAAATAACAAGGATTATTATCGTGACATGGTTTACAGTCATCATTGCATAGAAACATATAATCCTAGAGTTGGAATCTATTTCAAAGGAGCATTTGTTCTAGTCCTTGCTATCAGCTAATAATTATTTGCAAAGCTCCCAATTACAAAAACCCTCAGGTTCTCCTCAAGCTTTAGAAAGATATTTATACTTTCTTCTTTCAATAAACTGAGAATGAATAGTGAATATTTTAATTTATATAAAGAAAATCTTTCCTCATATATAGTAAACATTTTAGCATTCCTTGAAAACATTTAATACTATAATCAGAAAAATTTTCTATTTCTGGGAAATGGTTATTAGAACTCTTAGTTGAGGGCAAAGAGAAAAAAAATACCCTGCATTTTAAAAAGAGCTACAAAAATTGAGGTCAGATTACCCTCAGCCCCCTGGATTTATTAGGAGGCAGCCTCAAAAGGCTCTGGTAACACAACACCTTTGTCCCAGGTCCCCCTCAACTTCCCTGGGCAATGGAAGGAGAAGAGCAGGGCTTGCGCAGCAAGAGACAAATCTTTGGTCCTGAATCTTTGGCCTATGGGAAAGGGTTGTGTTGCCTGCACTTTTTGAACTTGCCCTTTGCTATAAACCCTGTGAGAAGAGATGTCTGAAATAATCATTCGTAAAGACTGAGGATGCCTGTAAGAAGGCGAAGGTGAAATCTCACTCCCAACTTGGATGTGTGCTTAAGAAACCGTCAATTGTATCATCTCAAAGTGACAGGGACTCCGAGATTGCCCCTGTGTGCTCATCCTAGCTTGCTTTGAGAACAGTCAGCTCATTTTTTTATTCCTCTCCCCCGCAAAAAGTCAAAAATCCCATGAAGTTAAATACAAAATCATTTGCTAGTAAAATGTATTTTATAGAAGATTTGAGGAGATAGAAGGGGGCAAACTACTAATTTCAAGGAGGGGCTATATGGTGAAGAATGTTCCCCAATTCGGAAATCCTTGGGTTTTATTGTGGGACTATTGATCCATTGAGTACATGTTGTCAAATGTTGCACTAACTTTATTTAAATTGTACTAACTTTATTTATTTAAAGAGAAGAATGCCCATCCACATCTCATCATTGCTAGTTAATATTGTTTTAAATTTTAATCAATGAAATAAGACCAATGAAACAAAAATTTAAAAGCATAATTATTGGAAAGGAAAGAAAACTATCATTATTTGCAGATGATGTGACCACATACAAAATTCATGATGATAAGTTACAAAATTTAGAATTCAGAGGAAAGCATAATAAACCATACAGGTACAAGAAAAATGCTCCACTATTAATAATTTTTTTTACATATAAGCAATAAAGAACTAGAGACTATAATAGAGAAAATACTTATTTAACGTCAATAGAGAAATATATAAAATAATTTAGAATATCTCAAAGAAAAATGTAAGGAATCCTTCTGAAGAAGGCTGTGTAATCTTGGTAAAGTGTTTGAACAAAAGAAAAAATATTTCACATTACTGATAGAAAGATAATTTAAAATGATAAATCTTTAAAAATTAACTTACAAGTTTAATGCAATTAAGATAAATATTTACTGGGATTTTTTTGGTAACTTGATGAAATTATTTTAAAGTTGCTGTAGCTGAGAAACAAATAAGAGAAACTAAGAAAGTTTTCCCCCAAAAAAGTGAACTTTTCACTATCTGAGTATAGGTCACAATCCTTCATTAATTATAGTGTGGTATTGGCAAAAGAGTCAATAGGTAGATTAATGAGATAAAATACATGAGGCTCCAAAAGAGCAATAAATGTAATAACTTCATAAATAAAGGAATCATCACAAATAAATAGGGAAATAATTATTCAGTAGATAATGTTGAGAGAACTGACTAAATATATGGAATGATCAAGCAGAGATCATTCCTCACAAGGTGCAAGAAAACAAATGCCACAAAGTTTAAGGAAAGTATTTTGAAAAGTAAAATTAAAAAAGGTATACAAATTGTAGGAGAACATATCTGACACTTTTCGGATGGAGCGGGCACTTTTCCATGTAAGACTTGTATACAGGGGAAGAATCCAATCAGCCTGTATCAAAAAGCAGCATCATGGTCTGGTGTATGATGGAAATCTGCACATACATCCATGAAGATGGAACGAAATTTAGCTGGTCCTCACAAGGAAAATAATTGGAAACTAAAAAATCAGGCTCTGTGTCTTAAGTCTCTCCCTTTAGGGGTTAGACAAATTCTTAGCCTGGTTCTGTCTATGCATCTGCTGTTTTTCCTTCTTTCTAGACCAGCTTCCTGGTAGGTCTAATCCCAAATAATTTTAGTGGGCTTTCTCCATATGCAACATAACTATTAGCTCAAGTTTCTGCAAATAACCTGCAAAAACTCTGTGAGCTTCTGTTTCATATTTCTAGAAAGGGGTAATACGACATATTTTTTGAGCACAGTCACACTAATCCAGAGGGTGACATCATTTCTCATGTAAAGCAGGGTGCTTTTGAGAGTGAGAGCATGCTCAGTTAGTGACTAAGGGTCAGGGGGGCTGTTCCAGGTCAAAGGGGGCTAATGTTTCCCCTAGCCTAGGTCATGAGCCAGCCAAATTTGGCCCTTCTGCTAGTCTGGTGCGCATCCCCGCCAACCCAGCTGTGGCCACATATGACACAGTAATTCAGGCTGCTGCCAACCAGGCTTCAGGCTGGGGCAGGGTCTATGCGAATTGTGTGTAGGTAGAATGAGTACTGTAGAACAGGTCCACTTTCACAAGGACTTTTCAAGAAGGAAAACTATGGAAGAAGGAATAAAGAAAAAGACGGACTTAGTAAAAAATCTCCTCACCAAAAATGTCATAAAAATATTAAAAGTCAAATGATAAACGAAAAATATATGCAACAAATATTCACCCCTGTTTTATTATATCTCCAAATCTTCCTCTTCTCAGCCAGCCTATTGCTTTTCCCAGCCAAAAGTCTTATCTTGTAACACAAAGTCTGCCACAGAAGGTTTTTTTAATTTCTATTTTATTATTTCTTATTTTGTTAATAAAATATTAATACACTTTATTTACTTATTCACATATTTGTAAGTACAATTCACAGCACTGTTCTTCTCAGACACAATAGCTAAATGAATCTGATAGTTAAAATCTGGTGGGAGTAATACATCGTTGTTTGGGAATAAACTCAGTTTTCAGAAATTATAGGGAGATTCTATTAACGTTCTATCCCTATGATTTAACTGTGGTCATTAACAAGACTAACTGTTGAGAAAACTCTCTCCTTTTAAAGGGGAAAGTCCTGTTTGTAACAGATGGAAGCAGGAGCGTGCCTGGTTAAGAGGCTGACCCTGCCTCTGAAGGCAGTCAGGAGGATCAATGTACAACATACAAAAGATCTGGTTTTGTGAAAGTCAAACAGAAAATTTCAGGCCATCCACAATCAGTCAGTGCACTTAGGACCACATAGTCCCATGTGAAGTGTCTTTGTCGCACTTGTGACTGGACAGGAGCTCAGCTTTTCCCTCTGCACCAGGGAGCCTGGGCCAGGGGATGAGTCTCAGCCTTCCCTCCACCCCCAAACCAGAGCCGAATTCTTCCCACCAGGTTGATGTTTGGAGCAGAAGCAAAGAAGAAACAGAAATAACTAGAGGGTAAGAGCAGCAAGAAGGATGGAAGAGATCGAAAGCTCATACAGAGCTCCTCACTGCTATGGCCTCAGAGGGTTGGGGGAAGCCTTGGTGGGTCACAGAAGTTTTAATCAGCAGAACGACAGTACTTGTATTTACAAACCAGCCTAGATTAAAAAGGACTGTTTGAGAAAAATAAAAATTATAAAACCTTCAGTGGTTTAATTCATTTCCAACTCCTGACCCTGGGGAGAATTATAATCAGTGCTTCTGATTACGATCATCATTGCAATTTACAGGATAATTTTCAGGGGATCCCTTTGTTACTTGTTATTTATGATAGCTATTTCATATAAGCTTATTTAGAAGTATAAGAGTATTTGGTAGACATCAAGTTTCTAGTTGTTCATTCTAGGACATTTAGAATTTTAGGGTTAGAATTTTTTTTAAAAAACCATAATTTCCCCTCTGATGTTCTGTCCCTCTCTCATCCCTGTAGTGATCATTTACCAACCTCTGGTCTGTCTCCTTCATTCACGGTAGAGTAAGGTGGCTGGTTTTACATCTGCCTCTGCACTCTCACATTCTCTTGTCTTCAGTGGCATTAACATCAGCATGGGCTACCCACTCAGTGTCCTGGATGCTCATGTCAGCCTGGTTCTTACCCAATGACTGTCTCTCCTCCTCCTTTGCCTCCAACAATCATGGACATAGCCTGGCTCTCATCTGTCAGTGCTCTAAAATCACAAATTCAAGCGTCCTGCTCCCTCACCCAATCTCCTGTCTTCCCAACAGGTCACCACCCACTCCATCCACCTGACATTCCTGCCATGTTCAACTACTCAAATCGCAGCCATTCCTTGATCTCATTAGGACTTCCAGTCCACTGACCTGTCTACTTTTTTCCAAACTTCCATACGCACCCTTTTATTTTATGTAGCTGAGATCTCTTTGGTGATCATTTGAATAAATTCTTGCCAATAACCTAATTTACTGATCTGTATGTCTGCTTGTCATAGCCATTGGGCAAAACTGCAACCCTAGTTGGACATATCTATATAATTTCTTTGTGGCTGTGTCAATGAAGCCAAGAGCTGGTGGAGAAAATCACACGTGGTGGAAGACTGGCTCCACAACAAATTCATGAATGCTGGCTTCAAACGGCGCTCAGAACTGCAAGGAGGAACATTTCTATCATGAGCTCACTCTCCTATTCTCCACAATGACTATTTTCAAGCCTTCTCACAATTAAAAAAGAAGCCAGTTGCCCTGCATTCATATATTCATTCTCATCTGCTTTCTACCCCACCTGCCCATCTCTCTCTCTTCAGTCTTTCAACTCTATCTCTAGTGCTCTAATAGAATGGACATCCTTCTTTCACTGCACTTGTTATAGTTACAAACTATAAATTATAGGCATATATAAGTTACATTAATTTAATGAATATTCATCACAAATTATATGCTATAAATTATATGAATAATTTATATTTATTCTATAAGAATTTTCAATCAATAAAAATCTCACTCATTACACTGTACATGAGGGCAAGGTCACACCTGATTGTTTACCATTCTATCTCTACCAACTGTTGTGGCACTTGACAATAGTAGATACTCCATAATTTATATTAATAGAATAAACAAGCACATGCACCTCAGTAATCCATTAAGTCTCTTTAAAAATAGCCTTAAGTACTCCTGATGCAGTGACAAGAACTGTGCTGGCGACTGGACTCTCTTCAGTATACGTCTACTGTAATATGTGTGGGCCGCAATTCCACTTCTTTAGCGCATTCTTCATGTGACTTCTGTTCTGAATAGTCACTGCTTTCATGTACTGTTTGATTGTCCATCATTTTGTGACTTGCCTTGTAATGAGAAAATATCAGGGAGTACATTTTACCTTGATTAAATTCTATACACATATTATTTTAAAACATTTTTTGGCAATTGATGTATGTTACACACCGTCCTACTTGCTGAGAAGTGGCTTGAGATAGTTGTAAAATAAGACATAAAACCTCCTCCTCAGTTCTCACAGTCTAGTGGAAGAGACACTTCTACAAACGTGTAACTGTTAGGATCAGATTTCAATTCAAAAAACAGAAAACACAAAATAACAAAGGCTCAAGTAAGATACAAATTTACTACCTTCTCACTAAGTATAAGTAATGCAATATAACTATGGGAGTCTAATGATAATTAAGATCACAGGCTCTTTTCTCCTCATAGCCCAACACAGCTACTCCTGTTCCAGCCATTGCATCTATATTGTGAACAACAAGAATGAAAGGGAAAAAAAGGGGCAAACTTCCTTCCTTTTATGACATTTTCTGGATCTCTCATACATCAATTCTCTCGTTTCCCTTTGACAAATCTTAGCCACAAAGCAGCTAAAAAGCTGCTCCTAGGTTGCTAAAAAATGAGAGGTTCTAATACTGAGGGAAAAAGTGAGAATAGATACTGGGAAACATTGTCTACTACAGTAAGAAACTCTAATATAAAGAAAAGAGTAATAAATAATAAACTAGAAGTATAAACAAAATGAGTCAACTAGGAGAGAGAAAATCACTCTTACTGCCTTGGTAAATATTTCACCATTGTGAAAAATGGTTCTTGATATATAAAAAATATTTTAACAAGCAGATAAAAAAAAAAAAGAAAAGCGAAGGGCAAGAAGGCGGCATAATCAAGGTATGAAATCCAGAAAATATTGAGTAGTGAGGAGAGAGATGAGTAGTCCAGTGGCCAGAACCCTGGAGGTGGAGAGTGTAGCAGGCGGAGTGGAATACGATGGAGATAGAAGGATGAACAGGTAGGTTGAGTTTAAGATATTAAGGGCTGTGAATGACAATGAATACATTGGCACTGATTAACATTGAAGAAACTTTAACCATTGCTGTTATTATTGCTGATATTTTGCTATGAATATTTTTCTATCTTTTAATCATTCTTCCATTACTTGTGGAAACTTGGAACCAGTACTTTCAATGTTAAATCTTGCAGATAGTGAAGTTTTGCCTTTGCTAATGTCCCAGGTATGGAAACTTGAACCATTATGGTTGCTTTATAAAAGAGAAGAAGTCACAGGATGGAAACAATTATCACTAGGGTTCATTCTACCGGATTGAAATTATATTCCTCAGAGGGCCAGGCACCATGAGACCCTGTGCAACAAATAGGAGACGTGTTCTTAGGATGAATCAGTTTTTAAGTAGAGCAATCGATTTTCCCCAATACATTCCGACCCCAGAGCCTTCAGCTCCTGCAGCCAGTTGAGGAACAGGCCCCTCTTTTCTGTGGATATTGATAGAGGGAGAGGATGGGAGGGGGCGTGGGGGGGGCGTGGTCAGAAAAGATCAACAGCTGCGTCTTGTGAACCCAGAGGATCAGCTTGTGGAAGCAGCCTTCTGAGAAAGGCCTCTTGCAAACTGCAATCCTGGCGGCTGACACGCATTATTAGAAAAGCAGCGGGGAAGGCGTTCTTCTTCCTGACACACGAGTATTTGGATCTGGGGCTTTTGTTACAGCTCTATCACTGGGATGAGTTCAGATTGGAAAAGTAAAAACAAAACATTCATGCCGCTGATATTCATGTTGCCAGTCATTTTTCTGCTCCCTGCAATTACACATGACTAACGCCAGCTTTATTTTCTGACTCATTCTGCAATGAAGACATTGGACCATATTTTGTCCTGGACAACGAAAATTGTGTGAGGTCACATGACCTACATAACAACTTTATGACAATACCCCAGAGAGAAAGATGATGCTGTTACAGAAAGAGCAAAAAGCTTTCCTTATAAGGATCAGAGTTACAGAAACACATCCGCCATGGAAACTGGAGGGCCACTGAGCTGTAGACGAAGTCCATAAATGAGGACGTTGGATTTTTTTTCATTTTACTTTTTATATAAGGTGGAAACTTTCAAAGTGTTCCTCAGCCAATTAATTCCTGAGCATGGCTTTTAAAATTAATTTAACACACATATTTCTAATCAAGCTCCCTGATGAGAAGATGATGTCTCTACCAGTAGAGAGTAACTCGTGTGTAATCCAGCTTCACCAGGCCTCATCAGCTGTGGCTTCAAGAGGTGATATTAGGATGACATTGAGCTGATAGCTGCCTCACCGCAGGACCTCACTGACAAACCCCGGACTCCTCACTTGTTTCTGGGAGCCCCAGGATGTCTTGCACGTGCTCCTGGAGTGGATGGTTCCCCACTGTGCATCTCAAGGGCTGGCTAGTGGCCAGCTCCGTGAGAAAGTCGCTCACTCTCTGGGACAGTAGCACTGCCATGCTTGGTGGCAGGTTCTGCTGGCCTGAAGGTGCACAATATCGGAGGTATGCACGGCTTTGCTTTCTGTCTTCATTGTCCCAGGGTCCCACGACATTCCACACAGAGTTAGAGAGTTTGAGCCTCTCCACAACTCCTGTTGCGCTGTTGTCTGCTAGAATATGAAGCAGCACGATTTATGCCAAGATGTCATTGGTTAAAAGTCTAAGTATTTTGTTGGTTGGTTTTTATAGCCTCTCCCTCTCTAGGGCTCAGTCCTGTGGGCTCAGTAGGGAGACAGAAATCACAGAGGTCTCTGATTCCCCAGCTTTCCCATTTCTGACTCCAGGCACTGAGCATGACATCAGATCCAGCATGCAGAGATTTAGTGGGAGGGGCTGGGGAGTGGCAGGGTAGGGTCAGTTAAGATCACACTTCCCATGCTAATTAATGCAGTATTTCCAGAAGCACTCGGTCTTAGAAGAGGAATATTTTAAAAATGTAATGCCTCTCTCAGTAGTTAAAAACAAATTCACCTTTTTCAATTTCTCTATCAAGAAAATCAGAGTGACGGTCACCCTGGGTTACTCTCCCAGGTTCCAGCAACCAATGGAGGACCTGTACTGTAGGCTCTGATAATGGACCCCTCAAAAGATTGTCATTTTCTGTGTCTAGGGTGCAGCTTCCCAATGATTTCAGTGTTTCTACCTATTACATGGCACCAGAGTTGTGTCAGGTTCTGTATGGGGTCTGAGGAGAAAAACTGAGACTTGGTTATCTGGGCTGGAAACCCACATTACTTTCACCTAGTATTTCAACTGCTCCCACACACACAAGCAAAAAAAATCCCTCAGTTTCTCCCTTCCATGCCCCAACTCTTGCAGGGAACTGTCAAACTCTCCCTCTGTCAGCAGAAATGGACCCCAATCTGCTTCTCTTATTCTGCCTAAACTCTGATTTTTTTATTTGACCCAATTCTCTTGTCTTCTTGTAAGGTGCAGGTATTCCTTTATCTAACACCTTGGGGCCTTGACCTTACGTGGTTTTTAGCTATGTTCCAGGAAGAAGTTCTAAGTGACAACCACCCTGGAACCAGTCACTCTGAAATGCACCAGCCCAGCCCAGGCCACAACCACAAGACTAACACCTACACAGATAGGCAGAGAGTGGTCCTAAAATAACCTGCCCTCATTAATATTGTAAATTCCTCTCCTCTGGGAGGAGCGGAGAAGCTATTTTAGATCATGCGATATATATAAAGCATGATTTCAACCATGCACGTGCAAGCTTATGCCCACCTCTACACGTGATGATGAAACTTCCCCCTTTGAATATTCATTCCCTACCCCAAATAAAGATACCCACCTCCCTGTACTTGGGGAGCTATAGCTTTGTGAAAATATTCCCTATGGTCTCCATTTTCTTTGCTGCATGCTACAAATAAAATTTCTTCTTTGTGGGACAACTAATTCTAGTGCAGTTTGATTTAACTCCCAAGAAGGGACCCGTGTTTGATCCAGTAACACCTCTACTTACCAACCAGCTCAAAAAGTAATTTAAGAAATATTTGCTCAAGAACTCAACATTATTAGTCATTCGGGTAATACAAATTAAAACCAATGGGACACTACTACATGCCAGTTGTGGTTTCAAAATGGCTAAAATTATAGGAGAAAAAAGCAAAAATACCAAGTGCTGGTGAGGGTGCAAAGCAATTGGAACTCTCATACACTGCTGATGGGAAAGCAGAATGGTACAGCAACTTTGGGAAGCAGTTTGGTGGTTTCAGATAAAGTTAAACAGACATTTGCCATATGACTCAGTACCTCAACTCCTGGGTATTTTACTGAAGAAAATGAAAACTTGTGTTCACTCAGAAATTCTGTACATGAATGTGTATTACAGCTTTATACGTAATTGCCAAAATCTGGAAATAATTCAGATGCCCTTAAATCTGAGAATGGAAAAACAAGTTACAGTGAACCATATCAATGGAATACTACTCAGCAACAAAAAGGAGAAAATTATTGGTTCACATGACAACATGGATGACTCCTAAACGCATTTTGCTAAGTAAAAGAAGCCAGATCCAAAAGGCTACATATTGTATGATTTCCTTTATATGACAAGGCGGAGCTTTAAGGATAGAAACAGATCATTAGTTGCAAGGGAGGGAGGTTTGTGTTGACTACAATGGGGCAGCACAGAGAATTTTT
The DNA here is from genome assembly GCF_041296265.1 of Equus caballus. NCBI lineage: Eukaryota > Metazoa > Chordata > Mammalia > Perissodactyla > Equidae > Equus > Equus caballus. The sequence continues at coordinate 62,791,495 of NC_091691.1, read as the reverse complement.
GCGTGGTGATGGAACTGTTGTGTATCATATATTTGTCAACCCATAGAACTGTGCTGCACAAAGAGTACTTTAATTGTAAGTAAACTTTTTTTTAGAAATCAGACTCTGTTTCTAGTTCCTCATGTAAGGAGCTTGGAAGTTGCCACTCCATCATAACAACAATTAAAAAGCTGAACAGACTGAAAAATAACAACTCTTCTTGGATCCCTAAGAGAGGAGAACACACAGGGCAAGCTGCTGCCCCAAGATTGGAGAGTCAGACAGGGGAAGACAGAGAATAACAACTTACCAGAGCCGAGACTGACAAGTTGAATCCACTGTGGGAACAAGTGCCAGGGTTGAAAACCTGAACTGTAACTGATGAATTGCTGGGTTTCAGTGTGGACAAGTCTCAGAGTAATAAACTCCAAGGGGACCTGATTGTAGCCCTCCACCCCCTCCTCCTGCCCTATATGTGAAATTTGCCTCTAGGAGCTCAACAAGATTCCCACAGTAAATACCACAGAAAAATCTCCTCCTGCTTCTGGCAGAGGAAGGGGAAAAGGAACCATTCTGAAATATGCCAGAGCACTCTGTTCTTCTTAAATAAGCCAGCCAGCAGGAGACACTAATTAACAAAAGCCTGAGCTGCTGGGGTTTTATCAGACCCTAACTGACCTGGGGAAGGGAAGTACTCAACTCTAGCCCACTCAAGGCAACCTGTCCCCATGTGTCACCTAAGTGGGGAGAAAAAAACTGAGAAACACTTGTGAAGTTCACAGTCCAGAGGAACAGACTCACTAAAAGACTGAGACGTAATCACAGAACTGCAGAACACTCCCCTCCCACACACTTCAAACCACGTTACTAAAGGCCTGTTTACAGCCGTTCCTTCTGCCCGGTACATCATGTCCAGCTATCAAGAAAAAATTACAAGGCATACCAAAAGGTCAAAAACACAATTTGTAGAGACAGAGCTGCGTCAGAATTAGACATGGCAGGGGTGTTGGAATTATCAGACTGAGAATTTGAAAAAACCACGATTAATATGCTAAGGGCTTCAATGGTTAAAAGAGATGGAAAACAAAAACAGATTGGCAATATAAACAGAGAGATGGAGATGCTAAGGAAAAACAAAAAAGAAATGCTAGAGATAAAAAAGCTGTAATAGAAATAAAGAATGCCTATATAGGCTTATTAATAGATTGGACACAGTTGAGGAAAGAACCTCTGAACTAGAGGATATACAATAAAATTTTCAAAAACAGAAAAGCAAGAGAAAAATGACCAAAAAAAAAAAAAAAAGAACAGAATATCCAAGGACTGGGGGAAAACTACAAAAGATGTAAAGTACACATAATAAGAATAACAAAGAAGAAAGAGAGAAGGAAACTGAAAAAATATTTGAAGCAACAACGACTCAGAGTTTCCCCCAAATTAATGTCAGACACCAAACCACAGATCCAGGAAGCTCAGAGCACACCACTCAGGAGAAATGTCCCCCAAAAACTACACCCAGGCATATCATTTTCAAATTTCCAAACATCAAAGTTAAGAAAAACTCCTGAAAGAAGCCAGAAGAAAAGAACAGCATACCTCTGGAGGAACAAAGATAAGAATTAAATCCATCTTCTCAGAAACCGTGCAAACAAGAAGAGAATGGAGTGAAATATTTTTTAGAAAACTCCACCAACCTAAATTCTGTACCCTGAAAAATTAGCCTTCAAAAGTTAAGGAGAAATAAAGATTTTCTCAGACGAGCAAAAATTCAGGGACTTTGCTGCCAGTAGACTTGCTTTGCCAGAAATGTTAAAAGGAGTTCTTTAGAGAAGGAAAATAATATAGGTCAGAAACTTGAATCTGCATAATAAATGAAGAGCACCAAGGAAGGAATAAGTGAAGGCAGAATAAGAACTTTTATTTTTTTATTCTTAACTGACCTAACATATAACAGTTTGTTCAAAATAATAATAGCATCAATGTATTCAATTATGTATACTTATATATATTATGCGTATTTGTATATGCTTATGTATGATTATATATAAGTTAAATTAATGACAGCAATCATACAAATTTTGGGAAGAAGACATTAGGATTTTTTTTATTATAAGGTGTTATTTGAAAATGGACTTGGATTGGTTGTAAATGTATATTGCAATCTCTAGGGCAACCACTGAAAAAAGGTTGAAAATAAAGTAGTATAACTGATATGCTAAAAAAGCAGAGAAAACAGAATCGTATAAAATGCTCAATTAAAACACAAAAGGCAGAAAAAGAGTAGAAGACAAAAACATGGACAAAGAACGAGAGCAACAAATAGAATACAGTAAAAAATGTGGTAGATATTAATTCAACTATATCAATAATCATGTTGAATGTCAATGGTCTAAATATACCAAATAAAAGATAGACTGTCAGAGTGGATTGAAAAACGTGACCCAACTATGTCTTGTTTACAAGAAACCCATTTTAAATGTAAAGATATATGGAGATTAGGGGCTGGCCCCTTGGCGTAATGGTTAAGTTCATGCATTCCACTTCAGTGGCCCGGGGTTGGCAGGTTCGGATCCCAGGCACAGACCTAGCACCACACATCAAGCTATGCTGTGGCACCACCCCACATAAAATAGAGGAAGATTGGCACAGATATTAGCTCAGTGACAATCTTCATCAAGCAAAAAGAGGAAGATTAGCAACAGATGTTAGCCCAGGGCCAATCTTCCTCACCAAAAAAAAAGCAGGGGGAATATACCATGATAGCAAAAATTGAAAGAAAGCAGGAGTAGCATATTAACTTCAGACAAAGCTGACTTTAAAGTAAGGAAAGTAATCAGAGATAAAAAAGAACATTATATTATGATAAGGGGTCAATTCTCCAAGAAGACATATCAATTCTTAATGTACATGCACCTAACAACAGACTATTAAACTACATGAGACAAAACCGATAGAATTACAAGGAGAAATAGATGAATTCACTGTCATAGTTGGAGACTTCAACACCCCTCTCTCAGAAACAGATCCAGCAGGCAGAAAATCAGTAGGAACATAGTTGATTTCAACAACGTCATCAATCAACTGGATATAATTGACATCTATAGACTACCTCATGCAACAACAGCCAAATACACATTTTTCTCAAGCTCAAATGGAATATTCTCCAATGTAGATCACATTCTGGACTTAAAACACAACTTAACACATTTAAAAGATAGGACTCATACAATGTCTGCTCTCAGATCACAATGGAATTAAACTAGGAATCAATAACAGAAAGATAACTAGAAAATCTCAAAATATGTGGAGATTAAACACACACTTCTAAATAACACGAGTCACAGAAGATAGGAAAATACAAAAAATATTTTGAAAATGCAAACACAAAACTTAGAATTTGTGAGGTGCAGAGAAAACAGTGCTTAGAGGGGGATTTACAGCATTGAATGTATATATTAGAAAAGAAGAAAGATCCAAAATCAATAATCTAAGTTTCCACCTTAGTCAACTAGAAAAAAAAGCCTAACTGAATCCAAATGAAGCAGAAGAAAAGAAATAATAAGAATTAGTGCAAAAATCAATGAAAATGAAAACAACCAAAAGCTGGTTCTTTGTAAATCAATAAAATTAATAAGCCTCTAGAAAAGGTAACTAAGAAAAAAAGAGAGGATACAAATTCCTATACCAGAAATTCAAGAGGGGATATCACTACTGATCCTGTGGAAATTAAAAAGATATTGAAGGAATACTGTGAACAAGTCTATGCCCAGAAATTTGATAACCTAGATGAAATGAACCAATTCCTTGAAAGATGCAAGCTGCCAAAACTTACACAAGAAGAAATAGATAACCTGAATAGGTCTTTATCTATTAAATAAATTGAATGAATAATTAACAATAACATGACTGTACTAAGGGGAGGATGAAGAAAAGAACTAACTACTAACGTAGGAAAACAATATTTTCACCAGATGCAGAAAGTCTAAAGACAAAAAGATCTGTATAGAACTATTCTACCTCAGTTATCAAATGTTTTTCTCACAGGGATATGGGTTAGAAATTCTGAAGATATTTTATGTATATACTAGAGTAGAACAAACAAGTAAACATATCGTAGATAATGAGAGCCAAGCTTCTCACCATCATAGAAAGAAGTTACGAGTAAGGAAAAGGGAAACCCTAGAATGAACTTTGTGGTGTTAGATCAGAATCAAAGGTACCATTGTGATTTTTTAAAAATATATACAGATAGATACAGAAATAAATATAGATGTGTCGGTGTGCACGGGTTAGTATATATACATATGTCTGATGACATCTAGAAGTAACGACACTCTAGTAGCAACGAGCACATGTAGGAGCCCAGAACTTGGTATGTAAATATTGTTCTCGAATAAAAGGAACCAGGGCTCCCTGAAGAAGTAGTTGATTCCAGGGCTAGGGCAGGGAAAATAAGATGACCCTGGGGCACTGTGTAGTGTCAGAAAGTGAAGCCTTTCTCAGATAAGATGGGGACATGTTGAACAGGCACAGGGCCAACCGGAAAGAGCTCCCAATGGCCAAAGCTGGAGTAATTTCCGTAAATAATAAATCACCATGATATTGGATTGTAACACATAGAATAAAATAAATACTCATAAGTTCATACTTACAAATGTAAATTAGTGAATAAATTATCAATTTATGGAGGAAAATTCTTCCTTTTAGAATTCCAGTTAATAAATGTTGAAGGAATAAGAGAAAATCACCATTGGAATGCCACAGCAATAATTATTACAGGCAAGACCCACCAATGGGGCAAAAGTTTGAACAGAAAGGATATTTGTATAGTGGCAAACTGGGAAGTGTGAAAGCCGGCACAACCTTGATCCCGTGGTCAAGGTTAACATTACCATTGATAGGACATCAAACTCAAAGCCCTGTGACGTGACGATGCACTGAGACTTACATCACTTTTGTGATATTCTTGCCAAAATTGCATAACCTCAACCTAATCATTAGAAAACATGAGAGAAACTCAAAATGAGATACATTCTATAGGAAAACTGACCAATACTCTTCAAAGATATCCAGGAAAGACTGAAAAACCGTCACAGACTAGAGAAAGCTAACTAGTCACGACAACTCCCAAAATGCAATGTGGGATCCTGGATTGAATACTGCACAAGAAAAAGGATGTTAGTGAAGAAACTGGTCCATCCAAATTGATTCTTTAGTTTACTGTAATCCCAATGTTCATTTCTTAGTTTTGATAATTGTGCTATAGTTCTGTAAGATCTTAACATTAGGGAAAACTGGCTGAAGTGTATACAGGAACTCAGCTATTTTGCAACACTTTTCTAAGTCTAGAATTATTTCAAAATATAGCTTTTAAAAACAAATCTCTTTACACAACCAGAGGCACTCACAACTAGAATATGCAACTATGCACTGGGGGCTGCGGGGAGAATAAAAAGAAGACGAAGAAAAAAAAAAAGGTTGGCAACAGATGTTAGTTCAGGTGCCAATCTTTAAAAAAAATAAAATCTCTTTAGAAATGTGTGAGAGTTCAGGAAAACTAGGGGCTCTATTAATAAACTCCAAAAACATTTCAACCTCCAGCTCAGGCTCAAAGATATGTAAGTACTATATTGCCAAAATAAATATATTACAACTGTATTAACCTGTGCAGGAAATGACATTTTGCCTCACAACATATAGATGTATGTCTTATATTTGTATAACTGAGGGCTAAGTTCCCAGATTTCCTTAACACAAAAGAAAGTTCTGCCCCCAAATGTGAGTTGAAGGCTCTATTTCTAGAGAAGAACCACTGGCAACTTGTAAATGACAGTTTTTACCCACTTAACTCTCATCGAGTTTCCAAATCTTTATATCTGGATTCCTCCAGGGCGACACGTTAACAATAATATAATTTTGGACTTCATGATATGCTATGTATATTGTGTCAAAAAAAAAGACTGCTTTCTGTGTGGGTAATTATAGAGCCTTATGTGTCTCTGCAATGAAAATGAGATTTTATGATAAATGCCGAAGACTCCGTTTCAAAAATTGAATGAGATAATACTTAACATTCGGCTAGCTAAATTTAGGGCAAGAAAATGAGTCCAATCAAGAATATTCTCTGGCTTTGGGCCCACCTCATTTCATTTGATTGGGAATAGAATACATTCCCATTCATAATAATCACTTCCTTCTAGCACTCAGTCATTCTGAGAGAGGCAACAAGTGTCAATGACCATATTTGGTCCATGATAGCTGCTTTTTTACATGAAGGATCTATTTATGTTTATTATTGCCAGCTCAAGTTGGCCACATGTTTGTTGACAGTTTACTAGAACAATCAGTCAAGACGCATTTCTCTTCCTTGGTTTGCCTGGCATGCAATTTATATACCCAGGCAGCTCCACCCCTTCTTTTTGAAATAATGTGTCTTCTGGTCCTAATACAGTCTTAGAGGTGCAGAATGCATCACACATTATCGTTGCAAGTAGAAGAATGTAAGAATGTGAATGTTTTTGGTTATTCTCAGTTTTCCACCTTTTCTGAACCATTTTCCTCTTTTCTGCCTTACTCTGCAGATTAGGGGTCCCTACTTTCTGGCTTCTGTGTGGGTTGGCTAATGCTAATGTGGAGCAGAGGAAGGGAATGGGAAGTGGAAAGAGAGAGGTCATGATATTTTTACTTGTCTTTCTACCTGCCTTGCAACACTTCTGGCAGTGGCTGCAGTCCTCATGAGAATAGATATGTATTCTAACTGTGGATTTGCCTTCCCTTTCCAACATGCTACTGCCAAACCACATACTTGGAATGGCTGAATGCATTATTCACTGCCATAGTATCCCACACTACGGCACTTGTCTTACCACAGACAGCATCATACAGAAGCAGTCAGTGTTTGGGGTTTTTGGGGAGATGTTCTTTATCAAGTTGAGGAAGTTCCCTTCTTGTCCTAGTTTGCTCAGAATTTTCATCATGAATGGATGTTGAATTTTGTCAAAATTTTTTTCTGCACCTATTGATATGATTGTTACAATTTTTCTTCTTTAGCCTATTGATGTGGTGGATTACATTAATTGATTTTCAAATGTTGAACCAGCATGCGTACTTGGACTAAATTCCACATGGTAGTGGTATATAAACCCTTTTATACATTGTTAGATTTGATTTGCTAATATTTTGCTGAGGAATTTCCATCAATGTTCATGAGAGATATGGCCTGTGATTTTCCTTTCTTGCAATGTCTTTGTCTGTTTGGGATATTAGGGTAATGCTGGCCTCATAGAATGAATCAGGAAATATTCCCTTTGCTTCTCTCTCCTGGAAAAGATTGTGGAGAACTGGTATAATTTTTTCCTTAAATGTTTGGTTCACCAGGTTAACAATATGGACCTGGTGTTTCTTGTTTTGGAAGGTTATTAATTACAGATTAAATTTCTTTAATTGGTACAGACCTATTCAGACTATCTGTTTCTCCTTGTGTGAGTTTTGGGAGATTGTGTCTTTCAAGGAATTGGCTCATTTCATCTAGGTTTCAAATTTGTGGGCATAGGGTTGTTTGTAGTATTTTAATGTTCGTAGAATCAGTAGTGATGGTCCCTTTTTCATTTCTGATATTAGGAATTTGCCTTCCCTTTTCTTTTTCTTAGTTAACCTGAATAGAAGTTTATCAATTGTATTGATCTTTTCAAAGAACCAGCTCTTGGTTTCATTGATTTTTCTCTATAGATTTCCTATTTTAAATTTCATTGATGTATGCTTTTATTTTTATTATTTATTTTCTTATGCTTGATTTGAGTTTAATTTGGTCTTCTTTTTCTAGTTTCCTATAGTGGAAGCTTAGATATTTGATTTTAGATTTTTGTTCTTTTCTTGGCACCTGAGCTAACAACTGTTGCCAATCTTTTTTTTTTTTTCTGCTTTTGTTCGCCAAATCCCCTCAGTACATAGTTGTATATTTTAGTTGTGGGTCCTTTTAGTTGTGGCATGTGGGATGCCACCTCAGCATAGCCTGATGAGCGGTGCCATGTCCGTGCCCAGGATCCGAACCAGTGAAACCCTGGGCCACCACAGCAGAGCGCACAAACTTAACCACTCGGCCATGGGGCCAGCCCCTGTTCTTTCTAATACATGTATTTAAAGTTATAAATTTCCCTTGAAGGACTGTGCTTTTGCTGCATCCCAAAAATTTTGATAATTTTTATTTTCATTTTGTTCAAATATTTAAAAATTTCTCTTGATACTTCTTCTTTGACCTATGTGTTATTTAGAAGTATATTGTTTAGTCTCCAAATATTTGAAGGTTTTGCAGCTATCTTTCTTTTATTGATATCTAATTTGATTGTAATGTGGTTTGAGAGCATACTTTGAATGACTTATATATTTTAAATTTGTTAAGGTGTGTTTTATGGCCCAGGATGTGGTCTGTCTCGGCAAATGTTCTGTGTGAGCTTGAATAGAATTTGTATTCTGTTGTTGAATGAAATATTTTATGGTGTCAATTAGATAGAGTTAACTGATGCTATTCAGTTAAACTATGTCCTTACTGATTTTCTGACTGCTGGATCTGTCAATCGCTGACAGAGGGCTTCCGATGTTACCAAACATAATAGTGGATTCATTCATTTCTCTTTGCACTTCCATCAGTTTTTGCCCCACATATTTTGAGGCTCTGTTGGAGCGTACACATTAAGGATTGTTATGTCTTCTTGGAGAACTGACTCCTTTATCATTATGTAATGTTCTTCTTTATTCTTGATAATTTCACTTGCTCTGAAATCTGCCTTGCCTGAAATTAATATATTTACTCCGGATTTCTTTTGATTAGTGTTAGCCTGGTATATCTCTTTCTACCCCTTTACTTTCAATCTGGCTTTATAGTTTATAAAGTGGGTTTCTTATAGATAACATTTAGTTAGGTCTTGTTTATTTATCCACTCTGTCTCTGTGTTTTAATTGGCTTATTTAGACGATTGACATTTAAAGTGATTATTGATATAGTTGAATTAATATCTGTCATGTTTGCTACTGTTTTCTGTTTGTTGCACTTGTTCTTTTTTTATATATTGGCCCTGAGCTAACATCTTTTGCCAGTCTTTGTCTTTTTGTTTTCCTCTCCCCAAAGCCCCCCAGCACATAGTTGTATATTCTAGTTGTAGTTCCTTCTGGTTGAGCTCTGTGGGATGCTGCCTCAGCATGACCTGATAAGCAGTGCTAGATCCGTTCCCAGGATCCGAACTGGTGAACCCTGGCCCACCAAACCAGAGTGCACGAACTTAACCCTTTGGCCATGGGGCCAGCCCAGTCCTTGTTCTTTGTTTCTTTTCTTTTTTGTCTTCCATTCTTTTTCTGCCTTTTCTGGTGTTAAACTTATCATTTTATACAATTCCATTTTTTCTCCTCTCTTATCATGTCAAATACACTAGTTTTTTCCTTTTATTAGTGGCTGCCTTTGAGTTTGCAGATACATTTCCAAATCCTCTTTCAAGTAACACTATACTATGTCCCAGGTAGTGTGGGTACATTATAACAGCAAAATACCCCTCTCCCATTCCTTATAACACTGCTGTCATTCATTTCATTTATTCATAAGTTATATATTGTTGCTGTTATTATTTTGAACAAACTGTTATCTGTTAGATCAATTAAGATAAAGAAAAATAGATTATATTTTCATTTATTTCTTACCTAATTCTCTTCCTTTCTCTATGTAGATCTGAATTTCTGACCTAAGTCATTTTCCTTCTTCCTGAAGAATTTCTTTTAACCTTGCTTGAAAGGCAGGTCTACAGGCAATAAATTCCTTCAATTTTTGTTTGTCTAAGATAGACTTTATTTCTCCTTCACTTTTGAAGGATAAATTCTAGGTTGGTGGTTTTATTTCTTTCAATACTAAATATTTCACTCCACTCTCTTCTTCCTAACATGGTTTCTGAAGAGAAGTGTGATATAATTCTTATCCCTGCTCCTCTATATGTAAGGTGTCTCTCATCCTCAATTTCTGTCAAGATTTTTTCCTTTGTCATTGATTTTCTACAGGTTGCATATGATATGCCTATGTATAAGGTTTTTGGTATTTATCCTGCTTGTTGTTCTTTGAGCTTCCTGGATCTGTGGTTTGGTGTCTATTATTAATTTTTGAAAAATTTCAGACATTATTGCTTCAAATATTTCTTCTCTTCCTTTCTCTTTTTCTTCTTCTGTAGTCCCATTATGTGTATTACACTGTTTGTAATTGTCCCACAGTTCTTGGATATTCTAGTCTCCTTTTTATTTTACTTTTTCTCTCTGCATTTCAGTTTTGGAAGTTTCCATTGACATTTACTCAAGCAAGCTCAGACAACTTTTCCTTGGCCATATTAAGTCTGTTGATGAGCCTGTCAAAGGCATTCTTCATTTCTGTTGCGGCAATTTTCTTTTCTAGCATTTCCTTTTGATTCTTAGAGTTTCCATTTCTCTGTCCACGTTACCCGTCTATTCCTGCATGCTGTGCACTTTTCCATTAAAGCCTTTATCATATTAATGATAATTGTTCTAAATGCCGTATAATTCTAATGTCTCTGCCATATCTGAGTCTAGTTCCAATCCTTCTCGCTCTCTTCAAACTGTTTTCTGCCTTTTAGTGTGCTTTGCAATTTTTTTTTTGTTGGAAGCCAGATGTGATGTACTTAGTAAAAGGATCTGAGTTAAATAGTTTTTAGTGTGAGGTTTTATGTTCATCTGGCTAGGAGTTAGTCTGTGTTTCCTGTTTGCTGTAGCTGTGGTTGTCAGAAGCTAAAATTTTTTCAGGTGTGCTTGTTTTTGTCTCCACTGCTGTTTTTGGATTTTCCTAGAGACTTCTTAAATAAAGTCTGAGACATGCAGCTCTTTCTGTTATATTTTCTTGCTATTAACGGGAGTCCTATTGACGCAGTGTTAAGACGTAGGGGAGGGTAGCATTCTCTAGTCTTATGATAAGATCTCAGTCCTTTAGTGAACCTTTGTCCGTGGTCTGTGACCTTTCCCAGTGTTTCTCAGTTGTTTTGCCCCTTAGGTGAGACAGAAAGGCTAGAAGGGGCTGGATTGGATGTTTCCAGGCCTCAGGTCAGCTAGGCTCTAGTAAAACACCAGTTGGTTAGGCTTTGATAAAATAGTTTCCCTTGATGGTAGGTTTTATTAAGAAGAACAAAATGCTTTGGACATTTTTCAGTATGGCTACTTTTCCCCTTTCTGTGCCATAAGCAAAAGGAATTTTTTCTAATCCTTACTGTGAGAACCTCGTAGGGCTCCTGGAGGTAAGACTTACAAAATAGGCAGCCCCCTGAGCCTGGGTCCCCTGGAGTCTTTAACTCACAGATACGTCTATCCTCAGCCTCCAGCAATTTGTCAATTGCCGTTTCGTTTTCCCTACCCGGCCAGGGTTTCTGAGGATGCCGCTGCTCCTGGCCTTCTGCTCCAGGAAGCTGTGATAAATCTCTATCCACCTGTCTGTCTCTTCAGTTTTGGTGTCAGCAGTTTGTCTTATGACCTCAATTCTCTGATGAATCTAAAAAGAGTTATTGATTTTCAATGTGTTCAGCTTTCGCGGGGATGGGAGGAATGAGCTCCAAGCTCCCCACATGCTTGACCAGAAATCAGAAGTTCTCAACATGTTATTTTTAGCTATGAAAAATTGAAAATGCACGAATGTCCATTACCAGGATAGTGAATAAATACATTGTGTTACAGTGATATAATAAATTACTTTACATCAATAAAAATTAAAAATTAATGAACTAGAACTTTCTATCTTAATACTGATCTCATAAGCATTTTGCTGAGGAAAACATAAAATTTATTCTGATACTATTTATATAAAGTTTCGAAACATGCAGAAAAATATTACCCAGTGTTTAGGCATACATGACTATGTAATAAAAAGTAGAAATAAAGTAGAAAGAAATGCAAAGGAATAGTAAACTCCATATTCAAGTTTGGAGCTATTAGAGGAGGGGAGGGAAGAAGGGGGAGGGAGATGGGATCAGAGAGGGTTACACAGAAACCTTCCACCAACAACAGTAATATGTAATTTCTTAAACTGGACTGTGATTTCACAAGCAGTAATTTTTATGCCTTTTATTTGAAATATTGCAAAATAAAGAAACATCCATACATTGTAATACTATGTAGCTATTAAAATGAATGAAGTAGAATTATGTATACGGACTTGGAATGATCCCCAAAACATCCTTTCAAAAAACCACATCATACAACCATTAAGAATGCAATGAGCAAATTTGAGTAGATGTGGGTGTAATACACATGAAAGTTTACATATCAAGCTTTTAGTGATGCTTACATCCGAGAAGGACAATTTCAGTTTGGAGGAGAAGAAATGAAGAAAAAGTTTTATGTTGGACTTTGCCTATTTATGTATTATTTGATTCTTTTACAAAAAGAATGTATTTACCACTTACGTAATAGAGCAAAATGGCATTGTTCCTCTCTCCTAAAATGCTTAAACTCTACATATGTTAATAATATAAGTGACAGGAAGAAGCAAAGAAGGAGGAGGGATAAGAGGAGAAAGTGAGAAAATTAAGCAAGAAAACAAAAAAACTCAAAGTTCCAAACTAGAATACTGACATTAAGGTGAGGATGTCCCTCCTCTTTAAAATTCATTACCGTAGACTTGTCAGGTAGAGAGGACTCAACAATCTGTGGGCAGTAAACAGAATAGTGAATGAAATGATAGTTTAGCAACTCTAGGACCTGAATTCTTTGGAAAAGAAATTCCTGAAATAATATTATAGTGCCTTTATTAAAAGCCTAATGATTTTCTTTTCTATGTGTATTTATGTGGCATAATGATGAATATCACCCAATGAACACCTCATTCAAAAAGACTCCCAAAGGAGGGAACCTGCCATCTGAAAGCTTTACTTACCTTGTAGCTCATTAATAAATCTCAAAGAGGAAACTTATAATTCTGCCCTTGTGATCCAAAATTGTCAGCTCTTGGCATTGATTCCATACTTTCATTTTGTCTAGGAAAAGGACAGAGATTTCCTTGGATAGTTGGTTGTGCTCTTGAGTGATTCATAATGTTTAAAATTTTACAAGGGTTTCATATTCACATTTTGGAGATAGGAATTATAACCTTAAATTTTCGACCCAGTGTTGTTAAAATTAAAATAAACTATAGGTCACAAAAATACTTTATTAACTTGTAGGAAAGAGTGTTACTTGTCAATACGTTGACATTTCAAAGTCTTATGATGATAGGGTTAGAATATCTATATTTAGTGATTATAGACTCAAAGTAAACCAAGTTCATGGTAAGAGACAAGTCAGAAGGGAGAAGGGTTCTGTTTACATTTTTGAAGGCTCTGTCCCTTGTTATTTCTTAGTTATGGCACTGAAAACAGAGCAATAATCTTCAGGAGGTATTCAGTGGGAATTGCAAGTTAGGTTGATGTTTTTCCTGAGATATTAAATAGTTCTTGTGTCATCTCCCAGGAACAGAACACTCAACCTTCATGAGGCATACAAAACATCGTATTTTTTTAAATTTAGTCTATAGAATATATTTGTTACAGAAAGTGGAATATTTTCATTTAAATTGAAAATGAACTGACCAGCGTTGTACATCAAGAGGTAAATTACATGGTCTATTCTGTTAGAAGAATGCTCAGACCCCTGGGTCTAATTTTCTCCTATAGAATACAAATAAAATATAACAATGCCTCTATCAGATCATGATTGTATTTTAACGCAAAATTCTTTAAACGATCATACTCAAAATCACCCTTTCTGTGTGTGTTGGCATGATTTTAATTCTTTCTTTCTTCTGTAAATCAAAACTACTTAAGCTAACTTGGGTGGTAATTTTTTTATGATGAAATAATACGTCCACTCTAATTGGCTGCTCTTTTCCACTCATGCTCATGAGCCTTTAATCTTTAATATCATTCTTTTAACTATGATAATCACTCAGCATCCTTTTCCCTTTTTTATTGACTATCTGACATGGAGAGTCCATAAATATTAAGGCATTAGCATCCTAATATAAATTCAAATTTCATCTTCATTGATTATTACATTAGGAGAAAACAATTATGAGATTATGTATTTGCAATATGAAGTTTCCACATTTTCACCTAAGAAGGAGATAATTCTTTCTGGAGGTCAGAAAATAAACAAGAAAGAAAAGGACTGTATGCTGTGCATTTTTTAGAAATTCCTTCTTCAAAGAAAATTAACTGTTAAAAGAAAATAAATGTGTTAAAATCTAGTCTTGATAGCTAATAACAATAATTAGCAGTTAGTATTTATTAACTGAGAATCAGGCTCTATTTTAAATACTTTACTTACATTATCTATGTAAGCTTTTCAGTAACTTTATTAGGTATAAAATTTCATCTAATTTTACTAAAGATGCAACTGATAAACAGGGAAAGTATCTTCCCCAAGCACACTGTTGGAATTGCAAGAAATCAATGCCAGTCAGTTTGGCTCAGGTTTGCTTTTTAATCTATTACTGCTTCCAACATCCTTTTCACATCAAGTGTACCGTAGTGTCCAGTTCCCACCCAATGTCCTTATTTATCTGCAGTTGCTTCCAGTAAAACAACAACAATAAAACAACCTAAAATTGTAATATAAACATCAAAAACAACACACGCAAACCTACAGTATTGAGTCTTTCTGGAACCTAAACAAGGAACAATTTCTTCTTTATTTCTAGTACTTGTAAATATAACCTGAGGCATTTTATAAATATTTTTTCTCTGACATGCATGTTCTATATTTTCTACTCTTCTATGATATTTAACATAAAAACACGATGCTGCTTTGCCCATAAGATCAACTGTCCCATATCTCTATTTGATTACATTAATTTCTTATAGCATCCATGATGGGATATGTCTGGATTGTCACAGGAGAGAATTTTCTTTTCCAGTGCGAATGCTATTTGCTTCTACTCCATATCTTTTTATTCTTCTCTTGACGTGTTTAGCAATGGCAAAAGGTCAGTTCTATTTCATATAAAACATATATTTGCCACCTGGTGCTTTTTCTGATTTAAAAACTCAGCTTCCCAACATGGTTTAAAAGAATTTTTGATGGAGGCAATGTAGATTCTTGGCAGAAACTTGGAAATGGTGGCATATTTTTTCTCAGGTGTAATAACCTCTAGATTATTCTGTGCCAGTTTTTAAATGCTACCTTAATCACAATGGTGAACATTAATTTGTTGGGAAGTTGAAGGTCACACGAAGCTTGATATACTTAATAAAACTAAGTTTTACGAGCATTAAATCAAAGGGGGTTATGAACTATTTCCTTGAAAGACAGGGTGGAGAGCATCAAGACTCACATTTCACACAGAAAAGCCTTTCCACAGAAAGTAATGTCACACGCTGAGCGGTCCCCTACAACTATAAATGCCAAGATATGTTCAGTTTCCACCTCAGTGAATATAAACCAGCAAGAGTGCTCTTAGAATGAACTTTACCTACTGAAGAGACTTCAACCAGATTTGAATTTTAAAAAAGCAAGAAAATCACAGTTTCTCCAGTGCTTCACTTATGTCCGGAGCTATCCTAGATGTTTTCATATATTATCATTTAATTGAAATTCCTTCAATAGCCTTCTGTCAAAGGTGTTGGTATCGTTATCTTCGTTTTCACAGATAAGGGAACAGAGGCTTTAAATGCTTGATTTAGTTGGCTAGCAGCCAAGCTAGGATTCAAACCACTATTCTATTGCCTCTCCTAAGGAAAGACATAAGGATTGACAGGGAAGGGCCAGTCATTAAGTATGTGCATGTAAACCAGAAATGCCTTTGCTCCCCAAATAGCCCCTCTCTCTTTACTGATCCTTAACATTGCAGAATTGGGTGTTTGGGGTTTTTTTCCACCCTTGACTTAATATTTATTACTTTCTCCTAAAATGCAAATATGCTAGGGACAGGTAACAGAACATTCTATATCAGTCATTGACACTTTGGTGTAAATGAGTTTTTAAACTTCTTTCCAGAAGGCAACTTTTAATAGATGAAAATAAAGGGAAAAAGGGGTACATGAGGGAGAGGTTGAAGATACACTTCAAATAACACAAACCTGTTAGTTCTGTTTGGCTACCTTGTCTGTGGGCAGAATATCAGGCACTTTTTCAAAGAAAAATTAGAAATACAAAAAGTACTGCTCTAAAATAGCATCATTAGACTTCTTTATTGAATCTATGGAGTTCCCACAGCTCTAAAATTGAACGAAGAACTTTTTCCTGTTGCTGGCTAAGACTCGTCAAACATGTTCTAAAAGGAAGTCTATCCATGTCCCCTGAGTTCATCTGGGATTACTTTACCAAAGAGAAAAGAGTTGTGATCTAACCTTTGGAAAAATCTCTAGATTTCTATTTCTTCTACAAGGAGTTTTCAATGTTTGTGAAAAGGAAACTAAAGACCCCAAGTCACGTATATGTCCCCCTAAAAGAATAAATCCAAAAGCTGTAATGATTCTTCTCATTTATTTCTAGCATAAGTATTAGGTACTTTTCCTATGTCATCTATTCTAAGAAGAAGAAAACTACAACAAAAGGGAAAGAAGTGAGGAGCTTTTCAGCATTGGGAGAAAATTGTTTGATAGTATTTATTGTTTCACAAATCAGTTTGGTAATGATGACTCATAATTAGCATGTTGTGTCTCTAGAGAACACATTTTTTTTCCTATTTGGGGTGTTTTCTATGCTCTCCAAACACAGTTGATAAGTGTAAAGTTGTAAAATCTTCGCAATATCTAAAATATGCTTGTCTGCAGTGGCAAGCAAGAAAATGCTTACATATCATCTCTCTTCAGCCCTTGGTGGAGGGCATTGTAGCTATGCTTCCTGCTCCGTCAGCTAAACCCACAAAAGATTAAACGCTATGTACGTAATAGCCAGTTAGCACAGGTCTGTCTTGGAGGCTGGCAGGTGTTTCCACGAAATTTTGCCCCACCTGTCAGAGCACATAGGGAAGCTAGCACCTGGCAACCTAATAAACAGCACACTCTTTAATTGCTTTGAAACAGCACAAGCAGCAGCTGCTGCTGCCAATATTGTTAAGTAAACAACAGGTTTTGCACCTGCGGGAGCAAAAGCCTGACCTTACTATTGGCCAATCAGGTGACACCCAGGTAACTCAGGTAGCCTGTCCTAATATAAGTGGCCTAAGAGATTAGTAGTAGTCCATCAGCATTGATTCTTTCCCTCAGATATGTGATGTTTGCCCCTCGGTTGCCTCTGGAGTGCATTTAATTCAGCCCCTCTATGTGAAAATCAGAATAATTAAATTTGCCTTATGAACAGTTCCTTTCAGTTCTTCTTCCTTCCCTCTGTCTTCTTTTAAGGATGATAATGAGAAAAGATGACTTAGCTCTAATTTTCCATTTTCTGTGTTATCAACATATCTATTTCGAGACTCAGAATGGAGGATGGGGCAAATTATCATTCTACCACTCACCACTCAAAGATCCAAGCTTTCAGCCTCCAAGACCAGAAAAATGCGGTTGAAAAAGATTATGTTTGTATCCAAATAGTCCAGCCAGCTTTTTCAAAAAATGTGACTTTCAATGTTTTATGGGTTTATATAGGTATCCCCTTACCATGAAGTGAGAGACGGCAGCTCAGTTTTTATCTGCTGAAGCAAGAGTGAAGTCACATTTAACTCTGCCTCTCATTTGATATTCCCCTTTCCACATACAAACACACACTATTCCGAGATTTTTAGCAAGATCTATTCCAAGCCTCAGTAAGAAACACAGTTCAGGCTTTGGGGAATATAGGCCAGAGAAGTAGAGACGCTAAGGGCATCGAGAAACACAACCCCAAGGTGTTCAAGAGAAAGATCCCCATGTTCATAATTTCTACAAGTCATTGTCTCCCTTAATAGATGAAGCACTGGACTGACTGAAACACACATGCACATCATTACTTAGAGCTGGGGAAAAACAAACTACACAAGCTTAATTCATAGAGTAAATCACGTGATATTCTCAAAGTCAGCAGATGACAATAAATTGGGGTTTGGTATGCATTTTTTTGTAATGTGTTTATTTGCAGTCTAATCCTCAGAACAAGTCTCCTTATGACTTGACCGTTTCCTAGAAATAGTAAGGGAAAGGGCTTCAGTTTATCCGAGAGGTAGTACATTTTCAACAAGAAAAACACACAACAATTCAAGCTGAGCCTTGAGAAGGAGAGAGAAAAAAGGAGTACTGTGAACCATGGGTGGAAATAGACCAGAATGTGCAATGTTTTAGGTTCTTTCATTTTCATCACAAGCACACAGAAAATTCAACCTAGTAGAACAAAGTCTGGATAGGCCTGAAGGCAAAGGATCAAAAGTCTGTTTTGAATCCTAACGCCAACAGGGTGTTTTGCCTATGGTTTGTTTGTGCCATCTTGATCAAAAAGAAGAGTCCAATTGTGCGCTAGTTCAAGGTTAAAGAATATTTCCAATGAAATAAGTTAATTATTTATTACTATTGATTTGGGAGAACATTTCTGCAAAATCAAAGTGTATTTCTTTTTCCACTTTAACGTTTCTAAAAATTATATAACAACTCTCCAAAGTTGTTATTAAATCAAATAAGTATTTTTTTTTTTTGTAATATGCTTGAAGCAGCTGGTCAATTTGCTATATCTAACATGTATTTTCATATATCTTAAATAAAATAATGTGTAAGTTATGTGCCATGTATATAATAAATGAAGAATAATGATAAGAATGTAACTTTTCACTTTTGGACCATCTCTTGGGTCATACTAACTGCTAAAAGAGTAGTATTGTGCAAATGGAGAGACATATACTTGGAAACTTACGGGGAAACCTCTAGAGGCTCACTGAAACCAACTTGTTCAAGTTCCAAACAATCAGGTGATTTTAGCCAAGATCTATAGGTTATATAAATGAAATATGAAGAAAACAGTGAAAAAAAATCACTCCAAATTTTCTCTTATTCTAGCCTTTCTTTTAACATCTGCAGCAACATCAAAAGGAAAATAAATATTTAAGATACAAAGAAGGGGCAAGTTTCATGATTTGGATTATAGTAGGACAGGAGTAGCACTATTTATTACTGAAATGTATAGGCAAGTATTTGAGGTATATAAATAGAATCATGCAATGAAAACTAACTTTTCATGAATATGAAAGGGGGGGCCATTATGACACCTGAATCGCAGAGTTTTTGCGTCTTGGTATGTGAATCTGAGAAATCATTTGGGCTGAGCTTCAGAGTCTTCATCTGTTCAAAGGCAATAACCAACTGACATTCATGGAACTATTATATGAAATAACTTATAGGGGTGAGAGTGACAGCTGGACGTTTATCTGTTCATCTCTATAGTGTGCCAATGCTTTTAAACATCGATGTGGCTACATCTTTTCAAAACTATCAAAACCAATACCACTTCTTAAAATCATTGTTCTTTCTTGAACTAGTCTCAGAAATTAAAAAAAAAAAGATAACTGATAATGTAGGTGGATAAGAAAGGTGGAGGGCAGGAAGGAAGGATCAATATACATAGTTTTAGGGGAGGCTAACACCTGCATAGAGAAGAAAGATCATCTTTTGTAAGTAACATGCAATGGTATGGTAAGGCTTTATACCCAGAATTTTGTCTTAGACAGAATAGAACCTAAATAATTATTCAATGAAAACTTTTATCAGTTTTGATGAGATATAATTTACCTACAATAAAATGCACAGTTTAAATACACAGTCAAATGAGTTTTAACAAATGTACACACTTATATAACTACCACCTGAATCAGGAAATGGAATATTTCTATTACCCAAGAAATTTCTCTCTTGCTAACAATCCCTGCCTCCCCTCTCACCCTCAACAGACAATCATTGATCTAAACTCTGCAACTATATTTAATTTCATCTGTTATAGAAGTTGATATAAATGGAAGCTGCTCTGCCTAGCATGTTTGTGAGATTCATCCATGTGATTGTGTGTATCAGTAGTTCGTTCTTTGTTCTTGCTGACTAATGTCCATTATATTAATATACCACAAATTGTTTATTCGTCCACCTGTTAACAGACATTTGATTGCTACCAATTTTTTGGCTACTATCAATAGAACATTTCAATACAAATATCTCTAGGCTGCATTTTCATTTAAGCTGTCAAGTTTATTGGTATAAAGTTATTTATAATATTCCCTATTTTCTGTTTGCCTGATTTCCTTGTTTTAATTGAGTACTTACTATGCTATTACGATTCCATTTTCTCTTTCTTTTTTTGGCTTATTGGCTATATTTCTTTGGCTGGTT
Organism: Equus caballus; assembly: GCF_041296265.1. Lineage (NCBI taxonomy): Eukaryota > Metazoa > Chordata > Mammalia > Perissodactyla > Equidae > Equus > Equus caballus. The sequence continues at coordinate 62,771,231 of NC_091691.1, read as the reverse complement.
TGATTGCTTGTTTGTTTGTGGGGTTTTTTTTGTGGATGAACCGGGGTTTATACTTCCAAAGCATTTACTCCAGTTAAGGTTATGAATGGCTTTTCAAGTAAAAGAAGGCTAATTTTCTGAGGCATCAGAGGAGGGAACTATCACAATCTACTGTGATGGGATATTCTATTCCATACACAAAGAGAGAATCTTACAAGAGTACACCTCCATCTCCTCCTGTGCCAGTCATCAAGTTATTGACACTTGATACAAATTCATCCTTTGTATCCTGCTCTGTGATAATGTAACTGTACTGCGAATATTTTTTTTCTTTTGCAAACTGACACAATGTTAAGATTTGTCAGTAGAAGGTACTGGAGAGATACTGGAAAAGGAAAGTTTCTCTTCCTGGTTCTTGTACATTCCTATCTCTGGGCTCCTGCGCAGCGGGGCTTTCCCAGCGCCCAGTATTCACTCTGCAGGAGGCTTTGCAGTGAGTTCAATGGTGACTCCCTCTCTGAGGGCAGCTCACCCCATCAGCAGAAAGTGCAGGTTTCCGACAAGTTCCACCAGGACAGCATCTCAGTGACTTCTCTACCATCCAATGAGCTATTGCTATGCCATGCGTAACAAGGTTTGGAGCTGGGCTCTGGGACTGGGTGTCTCTTGTTTGGGCACCCTCTCTTAGCCCTAGATGTAGTAGGATAAGTAAAAAGAGCTCTTTTTCCTTCTCCCTAGTCCATACCTTGTTACTCCAATCCCCTGTTAAAGGTAATATTCTGCACATTAAACTTTCCCTGTTCAAGTTTCTTTGTGGTTTCCATCTTCTTCCTGACCCCTAACTGATATAGAATTGGCTTCAGAAAAATACTCTAGGTCACGTAGTCAGAAATCTGACTTGGCTTACTCTAATTTGGAGTCCAGTTTCTAGACCTGAGTCAATTCACAGACCCAGAGCCCCTTGATTTCAGAGAAATTCTGGTCCCCATGAATAAGAACCTTGCACTGCTGCCACAGCTACATCCTACAAATCTTTATTGAAGTCTCCCCAAAAGGCACCTGTGGCCATTTACTAGAATTTCTGTGCATCAGTGAAATGGAAATACTCAAACCATTGGAGGATTACTGGACATAGGCTCTGAAGTGAAGTTAATTCCTGGGGACCCAAAATGCCAACATGGTCAAGTGATAGATAAAGTATTAGCTCAGGTTACTACACAGACCCACCCTGGGGTTCTGCATCCAGCTCCTGAATGTGCAATTAGAATAGAGAGATTTGGCAAGTGTCAGAATCCCCATAATGACTCTTTGATTCATAGGTTTGGACCATTATTATAGAATGGGCTAAGAATGGGCTAAAAATGAAAGCCCCTGGAACTTCCCCCTCCCTATGAAGTGATATCAGAAGCAATACTGCATCACTAGGGGAATTTCAGATATTAATGCTGTAGTAAAAAATTTGAAAGAAGTAGAAGTGGTAAAACCTATAATATTCATATATTACTCAACAATTGAAACTGTGGAGAAATCAGGTGGATATTGGAGACAGAATATAGACTATTATAAGGTGTCAACTTTAACTGTAGCTGCTGTCCCAGATGTAATATCTCCACTGGAACAACATAGGCCCCGCCACTTCATATGCAGATATTCATGGTTGAGCCATCGGTATACCTTCAGAGACTCGACTCAGGGCTCCATCAATTCTCCTGCTCTCCCCAGAAGTATAGTCTGCAAAGAGCTTGATCTTTTTGACATTCAGCAAAACATTGCGTTGGTCTACTATATTGATGATATTGTGTTTATTAAATATGATCAACTGAAAGTGGCAAGCATTTTAGATGCCTTAGTAAGATATATGTGAGCTAGAAGGTGCCAGGGCCACTTCAGGGGCAGGAGTAAGAGAAGGCTTTGGAGAAAGTTTAGTCTGTAGTACAAGCTCATCTATCACTTAGGCCTTAGGATTCAGCATAACTGATGATACTCAGTATCTGTGGCAAATAAGGTTGCTATATGAAGACCCTGGCAAGCACAAACAGGGAAAATCACAGTATGTATCTCTAAGATACTGGAATATCTATATCTACATCTACATCTGCATCTATATCTACCTATCTCTCTCTATATACACATGCACAGAGATAACTATTCTCTTTTTAAGAAACAGCTTCATGTTCTGGTTTTCTACTGGGCCTTGGTAGAGACTGAACACCTAACAATGGGATATCAGGTGACTGTGCGATTTGAGTATTCCTTTGTGAACTGGGTGGTTTGGTCCACATAGCCATAAGAGTGGGCATTAGCAGCAGCAATCTATCATCAAATGGAAATGATAAAAAATGGTATATAAGAAACCAAATTTGGGTAGGTCTGGAAGGCATGAGTAAGTTGCATGAATAGGTGGCACTGACTCCTTCGACATAAGCAAGGTTGCATTGCCTCTCAGTCCACACCTATGACCTCCTGGGGTATTTCTTATGACAGTTGTCTGAAGAAGAAAAAACTCAAGCCCAGTTTCCAAATGGGTCATCACAATACCATGGTACTAACTGAAATTTGAGAAATCCAGCACTACAGTCCCACAGCGTAACCCTGAATGACAGCAGCGAAAGAAAGTCTTCTCCACGGGCAGAACCTTGGGCAGTACATCTGCTTGTTCACTCTGCCAGGAGTGAGAGGGCCAGAAGTACAGATCTCCATGATTCTTGGACAGTTGCTACTAATGATTTGGCCGAAGGGTCAAGGACTTGGAAGGAATAGGATTAGAAAATTGGTGACAAGGAAGTCTGGGGAAGAAGCGTGTGGAGGAGAACAAGAACTACTGAAGAAAGGCAGGACATCCCACCCAGGTCCTCTCTCCCTCTCCTCTACTGAACCAAAGCTTCAAATGAGATGGGACGCGGGGCAGTCAACTCTGACGTACTTAGGACACTGGAGAAAACCTTTTGTGGCTGAAGAAAGAAACAATAAATACCTCTCCTCCTGGCAGAGGGACAGAACTGGGCCCATTCCTACATCTTCATCATCCATGCATTTGCATTTTATGACTGATTTGTCTCCTTAACCATGAGTTGTCTTGCTTTTTTGCATGTATTTTTTATTATTTTTTACTGTGTGTTGGACAGAGTGACTAAAAAACATGTGTGTTGATTCTTTTCTTAAAATAAAGAACAGCACTTTCCTCTGTTAATGTTAGGTAATAGAGTGAAACAGGTGAAAAGCTGTTCAGCTTGATTCAAACAAAGGTTGAGCTGGTTTGGAGTGACGTTGTGGCTTTAATTCCTCTAGCAGAGCACTGGAATTAGAATCCCAGGAGTTTACTAGGTCTCTTTACTCATCAGCCCCACTTCTTGTACTGACACAGCACTAATAATATTTGATCTCATCCGAAGTTGAATTGGGTGGGAGTTTGGTTATGACTTTGATTAGACTAAGTTCATCTCTGACTTCAACTGGTTTGACATTCAGTCAATCCTCTCTCTACAGTAGAGCCCCAGGACCACATGACAAAATTAGAGGACCTCAAGACTGTACATCTATGAAACCATGAGGTTGTGAGACCATGAAACTTCAAGACTGACGGAGTTCAGATCACAGCCTACAGAGATCTCTTTCTGCTTTCCAGCCCCACCCCAGCTTCACCTTACTCATCAAAATTCCTGGAGAGGATTATTTGGCAGAATGAATTGTCTGCTTCTGAAGCTCCTATAGTTTCAAATCTAGCATGCCAGTGCACGGACTGGTTAAAAGCTAGCTGGTTTCTCCTTGTCCAAGCAAACACTATGCAGGCTCTGATCCTCTCCCAGCTCTGCCACCACCCCCAGCAACTGGTGCCAAGTATGAAAACATAATCTGTTCCTTTGACACCTAGAAAAGGCTCACCCCTCTGGAGTTTAGTTCTTTTAGATTTCTTTGTATCCATAGATCTTCATTAGCTTTACAGAAATGTATGATCTTTTTCTTTTGTTGCCTGGTGATTTCTTATGGTTTCAGTAGGAGTGAGGATTATATTTGAAAATTATATATGGCCCATAGATATATTGAGCATCCATGCCTAACCACAGAGAAATACTTTTATTAAGGTAAAGGTCAGATACTGAAATTAATAAAAATTAATTTTTAAAAACCAAAGCTATAAAAATCACCACTTCCTTTTAAGTATTTATACTAAGAAGTAAAATTATCACCAATTTCAGACCTCAAATGTAATCATTATTCACATTTTGGTGAATATAATTTATTTCTCTATTAGATGTTTTTGCTACTCTTACACATAGACATATATACATATAATTATCTATATTTGTATTAAAAAATAGAATAATACAACACATATTGCTCTGTGCCTTCCTTTGCTCACCATCATCCTTTCAAATTAAAACATATAGGTTTTCGTTCTTTTCGATTGCTACAGAGAACACCACCACACTGGCAAACCACAATTTACATAACAGTCCTCTACAGTTAGCCGTTATGAGACTTCTATTTTTCATTGCATTTAATATTCTTAGAATTACATCTTTAAACATCCCTAACAGAAGGATTTCTAAGATATAAAATACAGATTTTAATAGATAAAAAGGCAGTTTTTTAAGTTCAAGAAAAAAAGATGAAGCCATCGCATTTGATTTAAAGGTTTAGCTTTCAGGTTTTCTACCTAGTAGTTATTTCTATAAACACATTAATTATTGTTTATATGCCTGCAATTAAGCTTTCCTTTTGGCCAAAGTTTTTGGTTTCTAAAACATCTAATACCTAATCATAAATGCTTGAAATGTTTCAGTAAAGTGCAGGAGAAAGAACAGGGGCTTTATTAGCCATATGCGGCCACGAATCCCAGGTCGACCATGCAGAGGTTGTGTGTAACTTTTCTGAGAGTATAAAGTAGGCATAGTGACAATTCTGTTCTTCATGGTTGTTGTGAAGATTAAATGAGAATGTTTGCAAGGCACTTAGACACTTTATAGGAATATGCTCCGTAATTCGTAGGAACTACCATTGTGGTTCTGGAAATGTTGATCCCGGTGGAAAGAGGATGAGGACCAGAAAAATTTAAATTAAAACAATTCATTATTAACAAGTAAAATGTGACTGGAGACATAAATCAGTGTAGTAAGACATAAAATGGATAAATCTTAGGATAATGAAATGCCCGTTTTACTCTTAGATTTCTGAAGTGGTTAAAATTAATACCAAGGAAATTGGATTGAAACAACATGTAATCAATTCCTTTCTTATGGAGAAGACCATTAAAAAACAAAAACAACTCTCTTAGATAAAGAAAAGAAGTTTTGAAAAAACACTCATTCAAAAGAAGAGAGTAAAGCTTTTTGTTTCATAGGTAGAAAAAACGGATTACTGGCAAAATAGTAGTCAATTTTAAAATAAATGATATCCACATATATACACGTATATATGTAATTTTGTTGTCTAAATGCCAACAAAAGGGAATATCTCAGTTTCATACTCTAATGGTCAATCGAACTGCAGAAAACAAAGCCAAATTGCATTCTTTCCTCTTTTTATGACATAGTATTAATCCACCTTTAAATCCATTCAAAGAAATTTTCTGCCAAAATCACTACTGCTCAATGATTGTAGTATAACCCTCTGCCTGTACAGAGCAGTGTTATAATAGCCAGAGAAATAAAATTTCCTAAAATAAGGCCATGCGGTAACACTCCCCTGGGGTTCCACATGACACGGAGAGACGGGAGGAAGCCTAAATATCCTACTAGCAGTCCCCCTTCGGTAGCAAAAACACCTCAGATTTTCCACTCTCCACTCCTGCCCAGTGGAGCCTGTGCTCCTCAAACGCTCCTGCCATGCCTCAAGGGAGAGAGGCCTCCTGAGCAAGGCTGGCAGCCTCCTTCACTGTCTTCTTTATTGCACACAGAATGGCAGCTATGATTTGCATTTCATGAACAGGCTAATTAACTGCAAACAGAGGCGACAAACTGAGCTGTGGGAAAAAAAAGAAATGGGTGGCAATTGCACCCAGCTCCCTTTAGAGGAAGCAAGAGAAGGGTATCAGAATCCAGCCTTCTATTTTCATGAAACTGTCCAGTGCATGTCCAGACAGAGGGAAGCAGAGAATGGCGAGTGCTGCAGGGATCCACTAATGAGCCAGCAGTGTAGGCGTGGCCACTACACGCAAATGTCATGACCCCTCCCACTCAGCCTCATTCTAGGCATGGAAAACACAGTAACCACCACTCAGGGTCTGACTGTGCTGGTATCGAATTTCTTTGTATTTAAAAAATAAATAGGTAAATCAGCTGTAACCATGGAAATATGGGCCAATACTTGAAAACAATCTGTATTCTGCAAGGGTTAGTGCTCACGTTCCCTCTCTATATCACACCCCTCTACTCCCACTCATTTTTTGATAACCCGGGAACAGGAGATTTTAACCAAGTTAGATTTTAATCAGATTTCTTTGGGAACCCTGCTTTACAGCATTTGGGAAAACTTTTAAATCAAAGCAGAGAATTGCACATTATCTTTAAATATGTTGAGTGTCCAGATCTAACCAGTAGGCAAGGGAGGAAATCCCATAAGGAGAAAAATTACACAGAAGAAGGGGCAGACACACACACAGTCAACTCTTTGTTATTCAAGGACACACTTGCACACTGTATCTGTTTTGCTTTTCTTCTTCACATTATCCTATCCATTAGCGACTCTACCAGAGAATATACCAAAATTATAAAAGGAATGAAATGGACAAGTTACTTTTCATTAGGTGTCAAAGGCACCTTTAGCAGAAAATTACCATATTTTTTTAAAAAATCACCATATACCATTGTGCCAGGCATAGTGAGGAGGTCAGGATCTGGAAAAGCCCATGCTTAAAGACCTTCAAAATAAATCAGTGTATATATTGTCCTCATTAAGATTTTCTTGTTAATTATAAAATACTAACAGTTATAGAACTTCCTTAATTCATTTAATTTTTCATTCAACCAATCAACAAACATTTACTCTGTGTGTGTGTGTGTCTCTGTGTGTGTGTCCAGGACTGTGCTAAGAACTAGGAACCCAGGGACTAAGACGCTCCCTGCCTTTAGGGGTTCACAGCCTAGGAAAGGAACTGAGACTGACAGCCTTATGGAGTTCCAAGCACTGGGCAATATTTTCAGAGTTTGTATCTTGCAGCAAACCTATGTGGTAGATTTGTGACCTGTGCTTTATAAGTGAAGACACTGAGGCTCAGAGACGTGAAGTGATTTGCCCAAGGACTTTCAGCTACTAAATGAAAAGGGTAAGATGCAACCCAGTGTGTGCGGCTCCGGAGAAGGTTCTCCGCACTCTACCTACCACACCGCCTCTAGTGGGACAGACAGGAAGGGAACAGATGGTACATCACTGCCCAGAGGGAGATGGACAGAAGGAGCCCTCTGGCATAACGTGCTTTTCTTACTCCCTCTAAAATGCTATGGGCAGGTTAATCAGAAGGAAAGTCAATATTATGACTGCTTGTTTTTATATTTCTGCCTGACAATCCAGATAAAAAGCTTTAATGCTGAGTATCTTTGAGAACACAAAGCCTCAGCGCTCTGAAGCACTGATTCAATAAGCACTTCTAATTAAACGGTTTCATAGGCAATCTTTACCTAGTGAGATTCATGAAAAATTTACATATGCACTCAACGCCCAACCCCCTCGCTCTCAGCGGATCATATTTTTTTCAAGAGTGAATGGACTGGTTTCTCCCCAGCCCAGCATTCTGTCTGTATTTCAGCCATCCTAACTTCTTTCCCTTTAATCTAGCACCTTCAAAGTCCAATATTGTCAACCCACTTCTACAGCACTTTTTCCACTTCTTTGTCCCTCCAGTCTCTCCTCACTTTCCTATATCTTTAACATCTCTCTCCCCAACGTGAAGGAAATTCAATCCAGTAACATGCAAAAGTCTCTTCTGCTGAAAAATAAAAAAGAAAGCAAAACAGAAACAAAACAAAACACTCTTAACTTGGCATCACCCTTTTCCCATCGTTCCCATATTCCAATTTTTCTCAGTTTTTTAGGACGTTTTGTCCAAATTTGCTTTGCTCAATTTCTCACTTTTAATTCACTCCTCAACTGCTTGTGTTGTGGTCTCTGGCCCGTCAAAAGAACCCTGTAATTATTGTAGCACTTAATTTTTTTAACTCATCCAGTCATTTATTATATATATTAAGTATCACAAAATGCTTTGGGAAACCTTAAGTCCATGATTCCAAATACACAGGACATCGTTAGATACTGATTTTACTGGTGGTTTTAGCAGCACATTTGCCTTCCATGACATTTCTTCTTTCTTCTTGCTCCTTTTCTTACTTACATCACTTTTTAGTCACATTTGGGAGTGCTTGTGCATCCTGCCCCATTTATTTATGGGTTTCCCAGAGTCCCATCCTCGAGCCATTGGTTTCTTCTCACAACACACTAGCCTTGAACATTCTCAATAATTCCAGTGATATGAACATTTATAAGCTAATAAAACTCTAGTATTTATCTTTGGCCCACATCTTTTTCCAAAGCTTCAGAATCTTTTATTCAATTGCCCACTACAATTACAACTTTGCTGTCTCACAGGCACCTCAAAGACAAAATGTATCAAATTAAATTTCACACCAGCCCCCTAAATGGTCCTCCTCCTTTGCTGAATAACTTAGATATCCATGCTGTTAGGTACTCAACACTGAAAACTAAGGGTTATCCTAGTCTCATCCCTCCCTGTCATTTTTCCAGTCCTTCCCTCACTACACACACACTTTAAGGAGGTTCCCAAATCCTGTTTATTCTAGCTCTTAAACATCTCCCAAATTATCCCCTATTATCTCTGACATCATCTCTCTCCTGAACCACTGCAGTAGTCTCCTCGTGAACACCTCTGTCTGTTGTCTTGCTCTCCTTGCTCTCTACAGTGACATCAGGGTGATTTATCCAAAACATAAAGCCAACCACGTCTCAGCCCTGCCAAAATACCTCACTGGCTTACTGCCACCTATGGGATAAAGCCCAGACTCCACGGTGTGGGACAGAAGGCCCTCCACGACCTGGCTCCCCTAGCCCCCTCAAGCCTCTATCCTACAACTATTCTCTACTTACACTTTATGCTCCAGCAATAACAAATTGCTTAAAATTCCCTGTCATCGCCACAATCTCATATATCTTTCTACTTTATTTTGCTTGGAATATTTATCTCCATTTTCTTTGCCTGGATAAGCCCTATTCAATATTCAAGATTCAGATTCAGCATTGCTTCTTCCAAAAGCCATTTTTCAAGTCCAAATCTGACCTAAGTGATAATTCTTTGTGCTTCCATTGCTACCTATATCATAATATCTCTCATAGTATTTTGAAATTCCTATTTAGATGCCATCTCCCCATATAAACTAAAAGATCTTAGGGACATTGATTATTCTTGATTAAGCGTTTATCTCTACAGCCTACCCGAAGGTCTTGCCTATGATAGGAACACAGAAATTTTTGCTGAACAGTCCATTACCAATTTGGTCTTGAGGAATTTATTTTTCTGTGTGTCTGTTGTTAAAAACGAGTCTAATTCTGCAGTCTAGCTGAACCAGATGGAAGATTCACAACATTCCCAAAACAGCATAATGTTCCTTTGATTACTTTTGGAGTAATCAAACAAATCACGGGTAGTTTGCTATGAGTTTCCTATTTAATATCTCTATTATCTCGCCTTCTTAGGATTATTTTGAGATGCCCTCCAAAATACCTAAGGTGTACCTCTTCAAGGGAAAAAATAACAACTACAGAACTTTACCCATTATTAATGCTTTGAGGGAAAACAAAGAACATTATAGTGAGTAATCTGCTAAAACATTATTGAAACAACTCTCAATATTTGCTGCCATCCTTTCTCTTCATAATTAAAGTAGCCAGTTTAAGAATCTCTAAAAATCCATATGGTAGCTACTTCTTTGCTGAAAGTTTCCTGTTAAATGCCCTAACACATATAATACATACACCCCTGAATTACAGTATTAGTATTCTTTCATATGATAGTAATTAGCAATTATCTTTAGAGTGTCAAAGAATAAAAATTCACATTTGTATAATGATTAGAATTTTCCAAATGGCTTTCAAATACATTATTCCAATCTTTAAGGGAGCCCTTAAATAGATATCAATATACTTATTTTATAGCTGTAAAGATGAGAATTCATTGAGAATATCAAGCAAGTGTGTTTTATTCCCTCCATTTAGTCATATTTCTACATGGTTTTTTCTGTCACTATAATTTCAGAAAAAGAAAAGGATAGATGACCCAATGGGAAGGAAAATGCCACGTTGTATAGTGGAGCCATGGCAAAAGAGAATGAACAAGGGAAGAGACCCCCCCCCCCCCGCCCCCGTCTTGGTCTTGAGTGGTTCCTGAGATGAAGAAGATAAAGTGCAGAGGCTGGTGGAGAGACAAGCTTGTCACGGTCTCCCTATCTCTGAAACATAGTCAGACATGGGGAGAGCAAAGCAACAAGCACAAATGTTTTTATCCCCTTGGCTTGTTGGGACTCTGAAAAAGATTTGTCTCTCAGATTGGCCCCTCCCCTGGTAAGGAGCTACATGAAGGATGATCAGATGCATATTAAAAGCGTTGCATTGCCATACTGTGGAGGTCTACAGTTTCAGCAAAATCAAGGTGGGGCTGGGTCAGTAGGAAGAACTGTCAGAGGCAGGAGAGAAAAGGCCCTTGAGGCCATAGACTTCAGCTGCTGACACTTGCTGAGCAAGCAGTGACCAGGTATGTAAGTGACACCTCCAAGAAGATCCAAAAAGACACAAAGCAGAACAAGAACCTGGGAACATATGGAAGGGCTCCTCTCTACCCTTCCACTATAAGATCACATATACTCTTTCTCCCAAATCCACAGACACTATCTTAGAGAAGAGCAGGGGAAGGAGAAGGAAAATCTGAAATGGAGACAGTTATTTCAAAGAGAATGTTACTGGACTTCTAGATTCAGCTTTGACATGTAAAGAACTTGGAAGATGTTACTCTCATCCTTACAATAAAAACTAAAAAATTCTTACTAAACTAAAAATCAATGACTTTTCTTGGATCCATGAGAGACTTGACATCATAGGGCAAATCACTACCCTGAAATTTGGAGAGACAGGTGAGTACAGAGAAATTCAGCCAAGACCTGCTTACCTCCAGAGTAGCTGGAGCCATAATTCCAGCCACCTCTAGGCTTCTGTCTCACTTAAGGTGGGAGTGGGAGGAGGGGAGAAAAACTTGTGAAAGTTATATTCCAGGGACTCAGGTCCACTAAAAGAATGGGATTTAATGATAGATTATAGAAGGCTTTCCCTTCCTGACTCCTTACCACTATATCAATAGGGCTCTAGTATACTAACACTAGATTAGTGCTGAAGCACTTTAAGGCACAGACTTTATTTAAGAAGGAGTTCTTAGGGAAATCCAAAGACAACAAGGGAGAAGAAAACAAAGAAACTAGAGAAATATTAAACCTGTAGTACCTACAGGTATAGAAAGTATTAAACATAGCCCAACTCTTAGCCAGATTAACACAAAATCTCACACTAAAGGCCCTTGTTTTTTTTAAACCTTGGCTCTTATTATTTGAAATTAAATCAATAATTCATAACCATATAAAAAAGAAAGTGCCAGGGCTGGATGGTTTCACTAGAAAATTCTTGTCATTTAGGGAAGAAATGATTCCAATTATCTACAATATCTTCTAGAAAATAGAAGCAGAGGGAACACTTCCTAACTCATTTCAAGAGCTCAGCATTATCCTAATACCAAAATCAGATAAATATACTATAAAAAGGAAAAACTACAGACAAATATCTCTCATTACCATACATGCAAAATTCCTTAACAAACTGTTAGCAGTTTAATCTAACAATGTAAAACACCCCAAAACTATGCGTGATGGTCACATGAGCTTTATTCTATATACCCAAGGCTGGTACAACACTCAAAAACCAATGAATATAATCCACCACATCGGCAGGCTAAAGGGAAAAAAAAGCATATGATCACATGAATTGATTCAGAAAAAACGTTTGTCAAAATTCAGCACCCATTCATGACAAAAATTTTCAATAAATTAAGAATAGAGGGAACATCCTCAAATTGATAAAGAAGTTCTAAAAAAAACCTAAAACTAACATCATACTTAGGCTACAAAGTTACTCTACAAAGCCAATTGTTTTCCCACATACTGTCAATGAACAACTGGATTTCAGAATTAAAAACACAATACCATTCACAATAAAAAATGAAATCTTTAGATGTAAAGCTACAAAACATGAGCAGAATATGTATGCAGAAAATGACAATATTCTGATTTTAAAAAAATGAAGAAGATCTAAATAAATGGAGAGAGAGTCAATGTTCATGGATTGGAAGTTTCAATATCATTGCCAATTATTCTCAACTTGATTTATAGATTGAACACAAGCCCAATCATGAAGCCAGCATGCTACTTTGTAGACATTTACAAACTAATTCTAAAGTTTATATGGAAAGGCAAAAGACCCAGAAGAGCCAACACAACACTGAGGAAGAAGAATAAAGTCAGAGTATTCACACTGCCTGACTTCAAGGATTTCTAGAAAATTACAGTTATCAAGGTAGCATGGGACTTGTGAAAGAACAGACACATTGATCAATGGAACAGAACAAAGAGTCCAGAAATAGACTCACACGAATATAATCTGTTGATCTTTGACAAAGGAGCAAAAGAAAGTCAAAAGAGAGAAGACAGTCTTTTCAACAAATGGTGCTGGAAATGGACATTCTTATGCAAAAAAATAAACTAGACATAGACCTTATATTTTTCACAAAAATTAACTCTAAGTCAATTGAACACCTAAATGTAAACAGCAAAACTATAAAACTTCTAAAAGAAACATAGAAGAATATCTATATGACCTTTGGTTTGCAAAAGAGTTTTTATATGCAATACCAAGTCATGATTCTTGAAAGAAAAAAAGTTGGATTTATTAAAATTTAAAATTTCTACTCTATAAAAGACACTATTAGAGAATTAAAATACAAGCCATGGTTTTGGAGAAAATATTTGCAAAACACAAATTTGATAAAGTACATATAGTCGAAATATACAAACAACTCTTAGGCCTCAACAATAAACAAACAACTTAATTAAAACATTGACAAATGATCTAAACAGAAGACTCACCAAAGAACATATATTGATGCCAAATAGCCATATGAGAATATGCTGAAAATCAAATGTCATTAGGGAAATGTGAATTAAAACAAGATACCACTACATATGTATTAGAATGGCTAAGCTTCAAAAACTAAACAATACCAAATACTGGTGAGGATGCAGAGCAATAGGAATTCTCATTCATTACTGATAGGAATGTAAAATAATAGAGCTATTTTGGAAGAGAATTTGCCAATGTTTTATAAAGTTAAACATAGTCTTACATAAAATCCAACAATTGTGTGCTCTTAGGTATTTACTCAATTGATTTTAAAGTTTAGGTCCACATAAAAACCTGCACAGAAATGTTTATAGAGCTTTATTCATAATCATGCAAACTGGAAGCAACCAAGATATTCTTTAATACATCAATGGATAAACTGTGGTATATCTATACAACAGAATATTAAGTGATAAAAGGATATGAGTTATCAAGCCAAGAAAAGACATAGATAAACCTTAAATGCATCTTGCTAAGTGAAAGAAGACATTTGAAAAGACTACATAATTTATGATTCCAATTGTATGACATTCTAGAAAAGTCATGACTACAGAGACAGTAAAAACATCAATGGTTGCTAGGAGCTTGCAGGGAGGAGAAAGGGTTGAGTAAATAAAATACAGGGTGTATTTATGGTAATGTAATTATTCTGTATGATATTATAATGGTAGATACATGACATTATGTATTTGTCAAAATCTATATAACAAACAGTAACACTGATGTAAGCAAATTAAAAAACAATCATTTATGAGATAAGAGGATTGCAGGATGGAATGCAGACTGTATCAAGAGAATCTAATGGTGTTACAAACATATGAAACAACCACACTGATAGGGCTTGTAGGAAAAGGTGCTAACCTAAGTAACTTTGGAAACGAGTGGAGTTTGTTAGATTAAAGGTAACAGAACTCCATGTAAGCACTGTACTATAGTTGATAAAATTCCTTCCCATTGTGGTACAGGCTGGCATTTCTGATACTGCTATACATGTAAACTGGAATTAAACAGTTAAATTAATGGATAGCAGATGGTGGGAATCAGCTTTCTCACGGGAGAGTGGGAATTTAGAGATAAGCATGGGGAGGAGACCAGGGTGATCCATCCTGGAGTTGGAGTTGGAGACATATGTATGAATTTATGTTTAGCTTAATATAGATACAGATGGTTACATATAGAAATATTTTTATATAGGTGTATATACATGAGTTAAAATATCCATATATACTTCCTTGCTCTATCAGCTGAGAAGGCCTAGAAATAACAATAACCCAGCAGCAAGGAGCACAGCAAGTGCCCAAATCTTGGTTTTCGATACCATTCTCTAATAAAAAGAATGAGAGCTCCTTGGAGAAATGGCTGATTCCAACACTGAGGTACGAAATATACAAGATGAGCCTTGAGCCTCTTGTAGTGTCAGAAAGAAAGAAAGTGCTCAAAAAAAAGACCCTCCCCCCCAAAATTCTACATTAATGAAGATATTCCAATGGAATACAGGAGTCAACTGAAGGAGATCCCAGTCGCAAAAGCTGGAACAATTTGAGCAACAAAGTAAACAAAGTAGCATTGGATTATAACTTAAAATATAAAATAAACACCCATGAGTTCAGAATGATATAAATAAATGACTGAATAAATACATAAATGGGAGAGAAGAGACAAAACTCCCTTGAATTAATTTGTATAGATACCCTGCCCTCAAGGAGGGTGTAGTGAGTTGTCTGGTGGCTTGCCAAAAGATATGTCTACCTGGAACCTCTTAGTGTGAACTTATTTTGAAAAAAGATGTTTGCAGATGTAATTCTGTTAAGGATTCTAAAATGAGATTATACTGGATTATCCAGGTGGGCCCTAAATCTAAAGACAAATGTCCTTATAGAAACAGGAGAAGACACAGACAGAGGAGAATGCCCTGTGAAGAGGATGGCAGAGCTCGGTATTATACCACCACAAGCCAAGGAATGCCTAGAGCTTGACGACTCTAAAAAAGGTTCTCCCCTAGAGCTTTCTGAGGGAGCATGATCCTGCTGACACCTTGGTTTCAGACTTCTGGTTTCTAGAAGTGTGAGAGAACAAATTGCTATTGTTTTAAGCCATCAAGCTTGTAGTAATTTGTTACTGCAGCTCTAGGAAACTAACATGAAGACTCCATTAGTGTGGAATGCGCATAGTGACCTCTTTTCAAAGAGTATAGCATGGAAAGGGGGAAAATTGAGTTTCCAATAGAGAAACCTGACAAACACTACCTCAGCCATGTGATCAAGGTCAACATCAACAGTCATAAATCATGTTGATAGTATAAACTTTTGACATGATGCTGAGGATGGCACTCTACCTCTGTTTTTCCTCCCCAAAACATCCCCAAAAGTCTAATCGTGAAAAAGACAAAAGACAAATTCCTGCAGAGGGGGATCTTAGAAAATACCTATCAGTACTTAAAACTGTTAGAGTCATCAAAAACTAGAAAAGTCCAGGAAACTGCTAGGATCAAGAGGAGCCTAAGAAGACATAATGACTAAATGTAATGTGATATACTAGATGGGATCCTGGAACAGAAAATGACATTAGGTAAAACTAAAGAAATACAAATAAACTAGGGACTTTGGTTAACAATAACACATCAATATTGTTTTATTAACTGTAATAAATATACCATACTAATGTAAGATGTTAATAATAGAGGAAAATGAGTACAGAGTATTTTGTAAGGCTTTCTACTGTCCCTTCAATTTTTCTGTAAATCTAAAACTTCTAAAACAAGTCAATTATTAAAAAAAAAGAGCATGCTACTTAAAAAAGCAAGTTAGATGAGATGGAGGTTACCAGATTTAACCAGATTTAATTTCTGAATCCTCCTCATGCGGTCCTCAGTTAGCACATAAATATGATACATTTTTTTGTACTCCTGAGTGTAATGTGTGTAAATTGGAAAAAAAATAAAGAATCAGAGAGTTAAAAATTACATAGCTAGTAATGGCAGAGCTGTGACTCAAATCCCAGATCTCAGACTCTAGAGTCCAAGTTCTTACTTCTTTACTTATAAAAGGAACTCTGGGAAGTTAACCAAAAGTAAGAAACACTCTTTTCTTTCAAACAGACTGCATTATACTTGTAGCAAATCCACTTGAATATATGAAATAGTAAACTTCACATAGTCTGAGGAATCCAAGAGTATATTTCAGGGGGATGGTACAGAGAGAGAGCCATAGTGTAGACACAGAAGACAAAAGATAGATAGTAAAGACAATGAATCAAATTCATTTCTGTAGGTTCAAAGTACTAAGAAATGAAATGAGAACAAAGTGAACTGAATTTTTCACATCAAAAGAATCTTTATTGCTGAGTCTTTTACGAGCTTTGTCCAGGTCTTCTGGTGGCTGTGGACCAAAAGCTTAAAGGCCTCACCTATATTCTAATTTATTATGGTTTGTTACTATTTTATAATCTAGAGGATGAGAAAAGCGTAATTAGTTTGCTTTACAACTGTCAATTTTTAACATTGCAGCAGATAATTACTCAGTATCTGAAACATCCCCTTCTGTTCAAATTCTGATGAGCAATACTTATTTCCAAAGCATGAATAGAAAAAGTAGAGAAGACAAATCTTAAAATTATTGAATTGTGTATTAGTATTTACAAAAGCAAGTGTTACGCAATTAGCCAAATCCTGTTTAGTGATCAGCTGTGCAAATTCAAAAGTTAGCTGGAGGATATTATGAATGCAATATTAACCCTATGAATGAAGTGCAATAAAGTCAACTCCATATTAAATTTGTAGTACATGATTCTACATATATGTAAATAAATATAATACAAGATATTTAGGATGACACATACTTGTTCAATAAGAGAAATTTCCAGAGTGACCTCAGCATCATGGTGGAGTGAACTTGCCTGGGACTCTCTCCCCCCCAACATACAACAAGAAGGAGCAACCATATTCCAACAGCAAATACCCTGACAGCACAAAAATCCTCGGAGAGACATGGCACGCACATGACAGAGGGCAGAGAGGCTGGAGCCACTTACAGAGGAGTGGGAACCGCGTAAGAGAGAACTTGGCTCCCTCTCCTAAAGACTGTGGTTACTGCCACAGGAAGCTCTGAGAGGGAAGGAGTAGGGGAGGGGTCACGCGTCCACGGGATCACCCAGGACTCCCTAGGGCCCTTGCATCCTAGAGGGAAGCCCTCTAATGGGGCGAAAGCTTTCACAGGGGTGACCTCATCAAGTCAAGATCCCAGAAGACCAGATAGGGAGAGCTGATTGTGAAACCCCGGAGTGCACACAGGAGAAAGCGCCCCTCCCTGACCCACACTGCAGCATCTCAGCTGAAGGCAGAGGGCTCAGAATACACAGCTGTCTACCCCCACCCAGTGGTGACAGGCTGTAACTGAAACAGAATAATATCAGAATGAGAAAGACCCAACCTTCCAACATCAGGCACTTCGTCAAATCTCCAGACCAGAGAGAAAACGACAATAACCCAGAACTCAGTCCTGAGGACACAGAAACATGTAAACTAAATGACAACGAATTCAAAATAGCTATAACCAAAAAACTCAATGAAGTAAAAGAGAATATATAGAAACAATTCTATGAGTTCAAGAGCTACTTCACAAAAGAGATTGAAACTATAAAGAAGGATCAATCAGAAATATTAGAGATGAAAGACACAATGGAAGAGATAAGACAAGATATGGATTCCCTGAATGCTCATGTGGACACCATAGAGGAGTGAATCAGCATAATCCAAGATAGACATGTTGAAATGCTCCAGACAGAGGATGAGAGAGAATTAAGACTAAAAAGAAATGAAGAAAGTCTCTGAGAAATATCCAACTCAATGAGGACATGCAACATAAGAATTATAGGTATCCAAGAAAGTGAATAGAAAGAGAATGGAGCAGAAAGTGTGTTCAAAGAAATAATAGCAGAGAACTTCCAAAATCTAGGGAATGAGAGGGAAATGTGTGTGGAGTAAGCTTCCAGATCTCCTAGATTTGTCAATGTAAAAAGACCTACTTCAAGACACATAGTAGTAAAGCTGGCAAAAATGAATGACAAAGAAAGAATACTCAGGGCAGCAAGGCAGAAGAAAATAACCCACAAAGGAACCCCATCAGACTTTCAGCAGATTTCTATTACAAGCTAGGAGAGAATGGAATGACTATTCAAAACTTTAAAAGACAAAAATCTTCAGCCAAGAATACTCTATCCAGCAAAAATATCCTTCAGATATGAGAGAGAAATTAAATCTTTCCCAGATGAACAAAAGCCAAGGGACTTTGTAGCCACAAGATTCCCACCACAAGAATGCCCTCATACCTGAAAAAAGAAAAAAAGAGGAGAAAGAGGTCACAAAACACAGAGTAAGGAGACAAATAGGTAGACATAATAAGAATAGGATAGCAAATATTCAAATATAGCATCAGGCTAAAGGGAAGGAAAACACCAAAAACAAAGACAATCTTGTCACTTTAACTACAAACTCACAACAAAAGTTGGAATAAGATATGAAAAAAATAACTTAGGAGGGGAGGAGGAAAGGGATTGAATCAGTTTAGACTAAGGAAATAAGAAGCCATCAGAAAATGGACTACGTTATACACAAGATTCTGAATACAAACTTCAGGGTAGCCACTAAACTAAAAAGCAGAACAGAGACACACACAAAAAAATAAGGAAAAAACAAAGAAACACATCATAAAAAACTGCATAAGTCAACAGGTAGACTTGTGTCAAAACACACAGGATGAGAAACAAAGGATTAGGAAAATCAGAAAACGAGTGATAGAATGACAGCATTAAGCCCTCATACATCAATAATCACCCTCAATTTAAACGAATTGAACTCTCCAATAAAAAGACACAGAGTGGCAAGATGGATTAAAGAAGAAGATCCAACAATTTGTTGCCCCCAGGAAACACGTCTCAGCTCCAATGACAAACACAGGCTCAGACTGAAGGGGTGGAAGACGATACTCCAAGCTAATGGCAAACAAAAGAAAGCAGATGTCACAATAGTTATATCAGACAAAGTAGACTTCAAGATAAGTCAGGTAAAGAGAGACAAGGAGGGGCAGCATGTAATGACCAAAGGGATAGTCCATCAAGAAGAAAGAATGCTTATAAATATCTATGCACCACCACACAGGAGCACCAAAGTTCATAAAGCAACTATTAACAAACCTAAAAGAAGATATTAAAAATGACACAATAATAGTAGGAGACCTCAACACCCCACTCACATAATTGGACAGATCATCAGACAGAAAATCAACAAGGAAACAGTGGAGTTAAATGAAAAGCTAAACCAGCTGGACTTAATAGATATATATAGAACACTCCATCCAAAAACAGCAGAATATACATTCTTCTCAAGTGCTCATGGAACATCCTCAAGGATAGACCATATGTTGGGAAACAAGGCAAGCCTCTATAAATTGAAAAAACTTGAAATAACAACAAGCATCTTCTCTGATTATAATGCTATAAAGCTAGAAATTAATTACAAGAAAAAAGCTGAGACAGGGATAAAGATGTGGAGACTAAACAATATGCTATTGAACAAACAATGGATCATTGAAGAAACTAGAGAAATCAAAAAGTATCTGGAGACAAATGAAAATGATAACATGCCATACCAACTCATATGGGATACAACAAAAGCTGTATTAAGAGGGAAATTCATAGCAATACAGGCACACCTTAACAAACAAGAAAAACCCCAAATAAGCAATCTCAAATTACACCTAGCTGAATTAGAAACAGAAGAACAAACAAAGCCAAAAGTAGCATAAGGAAAGAAATAATAAAAATCAGAGCAGAAATAAATGCTATTGAAACAAAAAAGGCAGTAGAAAGGATCAATGAAACATACAGCTGGTTCTCGAGAAGATAAATAAAATTGACAAACCCCTAGACAGACTTACAGAGAAAAAAAGAAAGAAAGCTGAAAAAAACAAAATCAGAAATGAACAAGGAGAAATAACAACAGACTCAACATAAATACAACTGATTATAAGAGTACGCTACAAAAAACTACGTGCCAACAAAATGGATGACCTAGAGGAAATGGATAAATTCTTAGATTCTTACAACCTCCCAAAGCTGAGCCACGAAGAAACAGACAATCTTAATAGACCAATCACAAGGGAAAAGATTGAAACAGCAATCAAAAGCATCCCAAAGAATAAAACCCCAGGACCAGACGGCTTTCCTGGGGAATTCTACCAAACTTCCATAGAGGATTTAATACCCATCCTTTTCAAGCTATTCCAAAAAGTTAGGGAGGATGGAAAACTTCCTAACACATTCTACAAGGCCAGCATCACTCTGATTCCAAAGCCTGACAAGGACAGCACAAAAAAAGGAGAACTACAGGCCAATATTGCTGATGAACATAGATGCAAAAATTCTCAACAAAATTTTGGCAACCCAAATTCAGCAATACATCAAAAGGATCATACATCATGATCAAGTGGGCCATACCAGGGACACAGGGATGGTTCAACATCCACAAATAAATCAACATGATACACCACATCAACAAATTGAGGAATCAAAACCACGTGATCATCTCAATAGCTGCAGAGAAAGCATTTGACAAGATCCAACAGCCATTTATGATTAAAAACTCTTAACAAAATGGGCATAGAAGGAAATTACCTCAACATAACAAAGGCCATATATGACAAACCCACAGCCAACATCATATTCAATGGGCAAAAACTGAGTGCCATCCCCCTGAGAACAAGAAGAAGACAAGGATGCCCACTATCACCACTCTTATTCAATACAGTACTGGAGGTTTTGGCCAGAGCAATTAGGCAAGAGAAAGGAATAAAAGGAATCCAAATAGGGAGGGAAGAAGTGAAACTCTCGCTGTTTGCAGATGACATGATCTTATATATAGAAAACCCCAAAGAATCCATTGGAAAACTGTTAGAAGTAATCAACAACTACAGTAAAGTTGCAGGGTACAGGATCAACTTACAAAAATCAGTTGCTTATCTATACTCCAATAAGAAACTCACAGAGAGAACTCAAGAATATAATTCCATTTGCAATTGCAGCTAAAAAAATAAAGTACCTAGGAATAAATTTAACCAAGGAGGTGAAGGACTTATACAATGAAAAATATAAGACATTACTGAGAGAAATTGACAATGACTTAAAGAGACGGAAAGAGATTCCTTGTTCATGGATTATAAGAATAAACATAGTTTAAACATCCATACTACCTGAAGCAATCTACAGATTCAATGCAATCCCTATCAGAATCCCAAAGACATTCTTCATGGAAATAGAGCAAAGAATACTAAAATTTATATGGGGTAATCAAAGACCCTGAGTTGCCATGGCAATCCTGAGAAAAAAGAACAAAGCTGGACGTATCACAATCCCTGACTTCAAAATGTACTACAAAGCCATAGTGACCAAAACGGCATGGTACTGGTACAAAAACAGGCACACAGATCAATGGAACAGAACTGAAAGCCAAGAAAGAAAACCACACATCTGCGGACTGCTAATCTTCGACAAATGTGCCAAGAACATACAATGGAGAAAAGATAGTCTCTTCAATAAATGGTGTTGGGAAAACTGGACAGTCACATGCAAAAAAATGAAGGTAGACCACTATCTCACACCATACATGAAAATAAACTCAAAATGGATCAAAGACTTGAAGATACATCCTGAAACTATAAAACTCCTGGAAGATAACATTGGTAGTACACTCTTTGACATCGAACAAAAAGGATCTTTTCAAATACCATGTCCTCTCAGACAAGGGAAACAAAACAAAGAATAAACAAGTGGGAATTCATCAGACTAAAAAGCTTCTGCAAGGCAAAAGAAACTAGGATCAAAACAAAGAGACAACCCACCAACTGGGAGAAAATATTTGCAAATCATATATCTGATAAGGGTTAATCTCCATAATATATAAGGAACTCACACAGCTGAACAATAAGAAAGCAAAAAAACTGATCAAAAAGTGGGCAGAGACAACTAGAAGGACCCACAGCTAAGAATATACAACTACGTACCTGGGGGCTTTGGGGAAAAGAAGAGGAAAAAAAAAGGTAGGCAGAGGAGATGAACAGACATTTTTCTAAAGAAGATAGACAGATGGCCAATAAACACATGAAAAGATGTTCAACATCACTAATCATCAGGGAAATGCAAATCAAAACTACACTAAGATATCACCTTATGCCTGTTAAAATGGCTATCATCACTAAGACTAAAAATAACAAATGTTGGAGAGGGTATGGAGAGAAGGGAATCCTCATACAGTGCTGTTGGGAATGCAAACTGGTGCAACCATTATGGAAAACAGTATGGATATTCCTCAAAAAACTAAAAATAGAACTACCATATGACCCAGCTATCCCACTACTGGGTATCTACTCAAACAGTTTGAAATCAACAATCCAAAGTAACATATTCACCCCTATGTTCATTGCAGCACTGACAATAGCCAAGACGTGGAAGCAACTCAAGTGCTCATCAACAGATTGGATAAAGAAGATGTGGTATATATATACAATGGAATATTACTCAGCCAGAAACAAGACAAATTCATCCCATTTGCAATAACTTGGAAGGACCTAGAGGGAATTATGCTAAACGAAATAAGCCAGTTCGAGAAAGACAAACACCAGATGATTTCACTCATATGTGGAATATAAACAAGTCCTTGGACAAAGAAAATAGTTCAGCGGTTACCAGAGGAAGGAGGGTGGGGTGGCACAGGGGGTGAAGGGGAGTACTTATGTGGTGATAGCCAAGAAATAACGTAAAACTGAAATCTCACATTGATGTAAACTATTATGAACTCAATAAAAATAAATAAATAAATAAATAAATAGAAATTTCCTTTCAAGAGCTACACACTTCTGGTTTCTACAAGAAGAGATAAATAATTACATCACTCCAGATGATTCAGCATAAGGGCTGATTATAAGTTGGAAAATAAAGTAAAGCTAAGAGACTTCACTGTTAACTAGTAGTACACATTTGCTTTTCAAGTAAAATTCTCTTGAGTGAAAAGGCTAATAGAAAACAATTATTAAGTACATGAAAACCCAGAGTGCAATTTGTCAAAAACTTATTTTTATCCCCCATCTGCCTATGGGGCGAACAGTCACATAAATTAAAAAGGCAAAATGGAAGAGACAAAAACCCTGGAGCTGAAACTAAACTAAAAAAGCAAGGGAAATGAAAAAACAGTATTTGCATATGTGCAAAACTGTGAAATGAACTCATTTCATATGTTTGCAAAGTCCCAGCCCATATACTTATCCTACAAATCCAACAAATCATCCCCTTCAATGTAAGGTTACCTGTACAGAGGTATCCATACTATGGCTTTCACTGTTAACTTTTTTAACTTTTCTCCAGGAATTATTAAGTTCTAAAGGGATTATTAGAGTTACGCCAAATGTCAGGATATAGTAAAAGCAGATGAGAATCACATACTCTCTAAATCTCCAGGCTATGTATATCAGTCACACCTGAATTGCCTATTGCACACATAGATTCTTGGATTTCATTCCTGATACACCAATTCTGATGGAAGACACCTAGAATCTACCTTTTCAACAAGCATCCAAGTTGATTCTTGGCATACTAATACTTAAGAACTTTGATTCAAGTCAATACAATTGATTGTGGTATAAAATACATAACTACTAGATGGGAACTAAGAGTGGAGACAAATAAGAGATAAAGGTTTAATAAGCTAACACCTAAATTGGTTTGTTTACAAGGGTAAATGAGAATATGTCTCAGGATATCACAATATAAATTAAGTAATAGTGATATGGATCAAATCTCAAGTGGATTTCAGTACTATTTGAAGACAGTTTGTGTTTGAAAAGAGTCCTTCTTGCCTTCATCTTTCTTTTCTTTCTTAAGAAAAAGCAAAACAATCTCATACTTGAGCTGATTTTGATATCAGAAAAATATAAAAGCATCACACCTGTGTTATATAACTGATTGCTCTGCTTTTATTCTTATCTCAAGCTACTCTTCAAGCTTTATTTTTGGTAATGATAATTATACAGAGCAAACTAAATTGGGGTCCAGGGAAGACAGAGAGGTGAGTGGGGAAGACAGTTGCATACAGGTGGTCAGCAAGTATTCAATCTTATAAAGACATAGAAACAAATGCTTTAATTGGTCTTAATGTATTTCCTGTGTTGTTTACTCAACATTGGTAGTTTCATCATTTATACGTTTATCAACTGTTACTGTTATGAAACTAACAAGATAAATCTTGATGAACAATTTTCAAACACTTCAGAACTATAACTTAAACAAACATGTGCCAAGTCATTTTACATGTTCTTTACTTAACAACATAAATCACTATGTTTCTAAATTAGTCAATAAAAGGCAATCAAAAGTTTACCTCTTTCAGGTTTGTTACCTCTTTTAGGTTTGTTATTTCTCCAAGAAGAAATAACAATTAGGTCTCCATAAGCCTTTGAGGTCACAGCCTCCCAAAAGCAAAAATCTGTCAGGAACAAGCCAGACCAAAAGGGTGTCATAAAGACAAGAGCCCTAGGACAAAAAAAAAAAAGAAAAAAAAAAATCAGGTGAAAATCATGCTTCTCTCTCTAAGTTTAAAACAACAGCCTGGTCAAAAAGACATCTATGCAGGAAGGAAACACCCTGATACTCAAAACTCAAGTCTTTACAATTGACTTCAGTGCTTTAGAATTAATAACTCATAGGCACCAAGCCTGAGTGTGATTTTCCCAGTTACTGAAGGGTTTTCCATTCTGCTTTCTCCGGAGCCAATTTCGCAGGTCACTGTGGTTCCAACAGAATTTGAAACGTGCTGTTATTCCACACAAGTGCTTTTTTATTCACTTTCCTTTGGCTCCTAAACTACTTTTTGACACTGCCCTTTCAGAAACTTGATTTAGTATTGGCTTCAACTTTGCGAGTTGCCTTTCAATCAAAAGATGTCTCCACTTTACATTTGTTTGACTTGGTTGCTATTTGGGCCCCAAATTGCCCTTCTTTGTGTTCAGGCTTCTCAACCTTCATCCTTTCTTGCATTCATGTCTCCTTTGGGAAAAATGACCCTTTTACTGCCCTGTCGACAATTCCAGGTTGTTTTTCTCTCCTCCTACCCAGTGAAATGCATGGAGAGACTAGACCAGTGCTTATTATATTTTCCTTAATGTCACAATAAATATTTCACGGACTTAAAAAAATTATATTTATTGCTATGTACATTCACTGTAACAATTAGACAAGTAGAGAGGGGAGGAAGGTAGTTTTCCTCTTTTATTTCACCCATATCATGCAAGCAATGATAATATTTTAGTGTGTATCTCTCCATTCGTATCTCAAGGCTTTTGCAAACCTATGCAAACACTGATTTACATATTTGACCTTTACTCTTCTCATTTGCTTTTCTAAATGTTGCTTGTTTTCTAAAATTTCTTTGCACTGGAATTGGAACTTGTTCAGATATTGTTTTTTCTTCCTGTCTTTACATATTTTCATTTAAACCATAGTCTGGGGACCTTGCTTCAGCTATTAGCAGACCTGCCAGCCCCTTTTTGTCCAGCTATGCCCCCGTTGAACAGCAGCTGGCTGACCTCTGGGGACAGCCAAGTGTAATTTGGCCTCATCCTCAGCTTTTCTCTTCTCTGAGAGTTAAAAGTGACTGAATCCAATTCACAGAGCAGGAGTTAACAACTGGTACTGTGTGGCAACGTTCCCTTGCACAAGACTCACGGAACATTAGCTTAAGAAGGACTCCATTGTTATAGCAAGAAACAGATTCTAGAATTTGTGGAACAAACAGGGTGTGTTGGCAAGTTCCTCATGTGGACCCAAAACATCTTAGTGCTGATCTATTGAAAGAATTTTCCATTATTTGATGTGGTTTCACTGGTCATTCTTAGAGCTAGAAAATCACTGCTTCTTTGGGGCAGGCTGATTTTACCGACGAATGGTGTGTTGCAACTTCACTGGTCAATTACTTATGTGAACAATATATGTAAAACAGACTGGGCAGCCACTGGGTGGCAGCAGAAATTTGGCAAATATACTGCATGAATATACCTTTTAATTTTTTTATCCTATCTCTTACTGTTTAGCATACTAAAAGACATTATTTTCAACAAAATGTCTTTTGATAGATATTCATCTAACATCTCTCTAATGTAAAGTAGTATATTCAACTTTGAGAAAACAAATATGTAAAACATTAAACCTTATCACCCAAAATTCTCTGAATATAACATAAATTTTTTATACTACTCAGGATGACTTTGTAGATTGTCATAAGTTGTTTTCCTAATAATTAAAACTTGCCATTACTTTTAATGGCTTTAAAAACCTGCAAAACAGAAGTCTTATATATTCAAAAAAGAAATATTGAAGAATTCACAAAAGGAAAAGAATAAAATTACGCAAAATCCACAAACCTAAATTAACCATTGATAGTCACGTCCTATTAATATACTTCCTAAATATACCATCTTTTTTGATGTATAGTTGTTGGGTTTTTTTTTTTTTTGAGGAAGATTAGCTCTGAGCTAACTGCTGCCAATCCTCCTTTTTTTCCTGAGGAAGACTGGCCCTGAGCTAACATCCATGCCCATCTCCCTCTACTTTTATATGTGGGATGCCTACCACAGCATGGTGTGCCAAGCGGGACCATGTCTGCAGTGGGGATCCAATCAGCGAACCCTGGGCTGCTGAAGTGGAACGTGAGAACTTACCCGCTGAGCCATGGGGCCAGTCCTTGTTGTTTTTTTCAATAACAATAATAAGGTCTTTTTTTGCATAATACTTTAAACTTCGGGGGTTTTTTTCATTTAATATAGCATGAATTATTTCCCTGTATTATTAAGTACCCTTTTACAATATTATATTTAGTGATAGAATATTCCTTCATACAGCTAGACCAATTTGTATAAGCAATTCCTTCTTGTTAAGCATTTAACAATTATTTACCAGTTTTTCTAATATTTACTCTTATAGACAACTATTGCTAATTTTGAAGGCTAGGTAGCTGATGGGTTTCAACCTTCCAATGTTAAGCAGTAAATTAATATTTTATATAGTGAGAGATCCTGATGGAATGTGTTTTCAGCTTTCTGATCACAAGTCTCTGATCAGAACTACTTGGAAAGGTCCTAAATCAGTACTTCAAGGTTGAGACCCAGATCTCTGCATTTTAACAAGTTATCTGAGCTATTTAAATGCACACTGAAGTTTCAGAACCCTTCGTACTCTGAATAAAACTGTATCGTCAGAGGACCTCAACAAGAATGTTAATAAGAAATGTAGAAACTTGGAAAAGCATTTACAGTTCATTTGTCTCCATTTCTTCCTTTATTAAATGGAAACGATGATATATCCTAAGGTTAGGGTGATGTCAAGGGTATGCTGGTGTTTATCAGGAGTCCAATTGCAACGTTCAAATGCAGGCTTTGGAGACACTGTGCAGAAGAATATGCCTCTTTGAATACCAGAGATCATTTATAGTGAGTGTAATATCCAACAAACAGTATGCTAAATCATTTACATGGATTGTTATCCCTCACAACAATCTTGCTAGGTTCCCATAATTCCATCTGTATGAATAAATTCAAAGGTTCAGATGGATTAAGTAAATTAACCCAGGTTACATTGTTTGTCAACATCAAAATCTGAATTCAGACAAGTCTTTCTGGTGCTATGACCTGTGTTCATTCAACTTTGGTACTCTGTCAGGCTGCAGTAGGTAGATGAAGTTTCTTTCTGGTTTGATAAAGAGTTATTGTATTTTTACTGATTCGTCTCTTCCCCATGCTACTTATAATGGTACGAGAATACTTCAGAGCTGAAGCTGTTATACGTCATAGACTTTATTGAGAGGCAAACCTTGGATTTATTTGTTCTTTGATTGTTTTGTAAGCTTTTGCATTTGGTGGTGAATACCTTATCTGGAGGTTTTGAAAAAAAGTAATAAAATGCTCCATGAGACAAAAACATATCTCTACTGACAGCTGCCTTAGAAGTTACAGATCCTCACAAATAGAAAGGGGCTGTGGCAAAGAAACTGATCGTGGAGCAGTTCATGCATTCTCACACGTACCTAAAACTGCGTGGTTTACAAAGAGCATGGCCTTTGGAGTCAGAGGGTCCTTTCCAGGTGACAGTACGTTTGACTCTTACTTTCCTCATCTGAAAATGGGGGTCATACCATGTTCTTAGCTCTCAGAGGTGGCTTTAGAACAGGCAAGGTCCTAGACGAAATGATACACGAGGCTCTTTTCCTATCTTGCTTGGAGAATAAATAATCCAGCTTTTCATTAGAGTTCTAACAACATGAGCAAAAGAAAAATAATTGATTTTAATAATTTATTGGGAAAGTTACACTTTCTTCTCAAGTTGGGCCTTTGGAAATAGCTGATTCCAACAGTCTTGTAAGAGCCTTGGAAAATGGAAAGCCTAGAAAGTTCATTATTTTGCCATGTGTAGGAGCCACCACTTCTTAGAGGGCCGTTCTGAGAATTAGACATAATTTGATGTAAATTATCGACCACAGCATACTGCGACCCAAGGCCTTACATTTGCTTTTGCCTTTACTGTGAAGGCCTCTCCATCAGACGTCCACTCGGCATGCTCCTGCCCCCTCATACCTTCTTCCATTCTCTACTCCAATGTGACCTGTACCAGTCAGCTTGGGCAATCACAACAAAATGCCATGGACTGGGTGGCTTAAACAGCAGAAATTTATTTCCTCACAGTTCTAGAGTCTGGCAGTCCCAAGATCAAGTTGTCGGCTGATTTGGTTTTAGGCTTCTCTCCCTGGTTGTAGATGTCGCCTTCTCACTGTGTCGTTTCATGGCAGATTGAGAAAGACAGAGAGACAGACAGACAGTGAGCAAGAGCACTCTGGTATCTTTTCTTATAAGAATACTAATCCTATAGTACTGGGGCCTGAACTTTATGACCTCATTTAACCGTTTTTTTTTTTTTCTGCTTTATCTCCCCAACTCCCGCCTGTACACAGTTGTATATCCTAGTTGCATGTCCTTCCAGTTGTGGGATGTGGGATGCCGCCTCAACGTGGCCTGACAAGCGGTGCCATGTCCGTGCCCAGGATCCGAACCCTGGGCCACGGCAGCGGAGCGCAGGAACTTAACCACTCGGCCACGGAGCCGGCCCCATCATTTAACCTTAATTACCTCTTTACCTTATCTCCAAATACAGTCACGTTTGGGGGTTAGAGGTTTAACATATGAATTTAGGGTGTGTGTGTGGGGGGGGGGGGGCACAATTCAGTCCACAGCACTTCCCCAGTGAGGCTTTCCCAGTACAAGCTCCACACCATGATATTCCCTATGCCTCACCACGTTTTATTTTCCTTCATAGCATGTTTCATTTTCAAATGTAAAATGTATGTTGTCTGAACTCTTTATTGCCTGTCTCCCTTCAGGGATTTTTGACTGTTTCTTCATTGTGGTATTTATAGCAGCCATGACAGAGTCTGGCACAAAGAAAGCCAACAATATAAACACTGTTATGTGCATGAATGGACTATCCTATATTATGTACAATGGAAGCTGCTAAAAATAACAAAGGAGATGAGTTACTACACCTGGTCTTCAGTAGGTTTCAGTCCAGTAACATACATGACGCTCACCACAAAAGAATGGTAGTTCTCCATTAACTATAAACAATAACTCAGGAAATGATCAAAAAGAAATGCAGAAATCCGGACTGTGCACAGTCTAGGGAGACATCGCTTCCCACGTAGGAGCTAACCTCTTCAGATTTGCATAAATCTATTTGCTGAACTATGGGTCAGGAAATCAGATTTCCCATTATTAAAGTTATCATTCATTCTTGGTAATATTTATATGAGCCAACTGCAAATCATAAGAACAAGTCAAATCTATGTGCTGAAGTGCATTTTAAACATCCATCCTCACAGGCAAATTATACACAGAAATATCTGCTGTGACAATACTTTAATAAATGACCACGTGTAAGAATAGCCAATTGCAGAGCCCAATTTTTCCTTTCTGATAAATTAGTTTGATATTCACTTTAAAAAAAACAGAAATGATTTACTAAATCTCTGAAGAGCTTTCTAAATCAAGCCATCCCAAATTTTATTGAGCTTGCAAAGGCATTTTTTAAGCATCCTCTCATTAATTTGAACGTAAAAATAGGAAAAATAATCTCTAATGTAGTTAGAAAGTAACATTCATTTTCCTGCTAAGGTCTAGTGACAAAAGAATGTTAGTGCACATTGCTACCTATTACTACAATAGTGGAACCCAAAGTGAAACAAGCAGATGCAGACTTACCTTGTTTGGTGAATTACACAGGACACAAAACCACAATTCTGAAGCATACCAGGCCGTCTGTGCTGTTTTCTCTAGATGAGCCAAATATGGTAACAAACCATCCTCCATGCAAAGGAGTCTTTCTTTCTTTTATTTTTCCGTTTTAAGTGAGAAAGCATAATTCCTGCAGTAGAAGATGCAGAATAGTATTTTGCTTCTCATACTACAGTGCCTAAATGTTTTGACTCTGAACCTAGATAAAGTAGTCAAGAGATTAAATTATGACTCAGAGGAGATTTATCTTTCCAAAACTTCCATTCCCTTGATTTTTCCTCCCATCTATGCCCAAGCTATTCTAGGAGATAGAATATTTCCTGGAAAAGTATGTTTGAATGAGATTTTCTGAGACAATTCCTTCCATCTTATGACAGTGTTTCACGGCACAATGCTGAAGCACAACACACTAAAGAAATATTTGGTGACTTTCTTTTTCTTGAAGAATCAAGCCATCAGCAAAACCTCTTATCCAGTGTCATACAGCAACTCGCATAGAAATGGTCATGAGAAAAATGTTTGCTCACTGAATATTGGATGAATATTGGCACCTAAATTGTCCCCTAGTTGTCAGAATCCCCTCACAAACAAGGAGGGTCAAAGAGTAAACTCTGTATATTCAGTGAGATGACACACTCTCCTTAAGAAGAAAGGGAAGTTAAAGGATCTCTTTTTGGGAACAGCAAAATGCAATTTCTCACACAGTCTAACCTTATAAATAAATGTATTATGTTTGACACATCTTCAAATAATTACTTATTAAAATACTTAAAATATTAACTTGCCAGATGGCTTTAAGAGAAATATTTATAAGTAAGAGTTGATAAAAGATGGCTTTGTCCTGTGGGGGAGATGGTGAGTCAGACACCGAATAGGAATGTGAATAACCTGAAGTCATGTTCTTACAGCTGGGACAGGATGACAGACAAGGGGTCAGAGGCCACTGGGTGCTACCCAATTGGCTTCTTTCTGTGGTAACAGCTATCATTCATGTTCATTTCAAGGGAAATGATTGGGATGCCGACAAAGAAGAGCATGCCCTCTCTCAGGTGGGACTGCCCTGAAACTATGTTAGGTGTGGGCAATGAATGCTCCTCTGCAGGTTCCATTCTCATCCAGTGGCAATCCTAAATGACTTCACCCACTAGGTTGCTCTCTGCCCCACTGCACCTCGTACATATCTTGGGATACTCTTGTCACATTAAAATCATTTTATCATCTTTCCCACCAGCCTATAATGTTTTTCAAGGCTTGGGACCCTCTGATTTTTCTCAGTATCCCCAGTCCTTAGCAGTCTGTGTAACAGCTACTGAATCTTGTGGCAAATAAGAGGATGAGCTTTGGTATCTGAGAAACCTTCTTTCATCCCCCAGATCTTAGCTGTGTCTTTTTTTCTTTAAACTCTCTAAGCCTCAGGTTCCTCATTTATTACATGAATACAACAACAGTGCCTACCTAATAGGATTTTTTTAAGGATAAATGTGATAATTAACACCTATGAAATACTTTGCAGCACTCAGCACACAGCACTTCACTTGTATTATCTATTATTATTTTTTAATAAAGACAATCTGCCTTTTTGGAACAAGTCTCGGAAATTGCCATATTTGGTGTAGGATACAGATAAACTCTAAGTTTATTTATATGAAAAGAACTTATAAAATCTCCTTCATATGCAGATCATGAAGGCTAACAACTTGGAAATGATTTATTCCTGAGAGAATAAAAATTTAAAAACTGGCATTTTAAAGGGTAGTGTCCTTGATTATTCCCAGTTTTTGTCAAGCAAAGCTTTTTGGACAAAAAAGTTTCCAGAAAAGAAACTTTCCAAAGTCAAAATATGAAAAGAAAGAAACTAGCTGCTACCAATCTCACACTATGCTTTTCATGGTCAAAAACGTGTGATATGCTCTGAACGAGCCCTCTGGCAGCGAGGGAATTAGGTGTTTGAAGATTAGAGGTAATAAATTATCCATAGACTCCTACTCTAAACGTACCTTTAAAAAATGTTTTGAATTCTTAAACGTTTCTTTTTAAGATGGCAATTCATTTCCCATAGCTTTTTCCCCGGGATGCATAAAGATTATTTTACCAAAAAACGCGTAGTATTAAAAAAAGTCTACATTGAACCCCCAGGTTAAAGGAAGAAGAGGGGGAAATTTTTCAGTGGCTTTGGCTTAGGAGCCATCAGGAACTGCCCCTACTGACACACTGAGCCTTTCGATTCGTCACTTTGAGATTTAAACGGATTGGCAAATGAATTTTATATTACAGTAAGAAATCATGTTTTTTATTTCTATATAAATGGACATGCACAAATGTTGTGGTTTCTATATAGGGAGAGCACATACAGGAGAAGCCCATATGGTTCCCAAAGTCACTGAGGCCAACCACGCATTCCTCTAGGTGGAAGATGTTCCAGCCTCCCAGACCTGGATGCTAAAAGCCAAATGAATCAAGGAATATAGAACCATAGTTCTGGACTCCTCGGAAGTCCCTCCACGTTCCCTCATCATTGAAGAATAAGGATTTGGAACACAGTGTTTTCCAGAAATAAAACTATAATTTACTAAAGATATAAGTCTGGATCAAAGGTGAAACCTATTTTCAATTTACAAGGTCATGATAAGTAATAAAGTCTTTGTGATGAGCCCACAGAAAATGAGATGGATCTTACGTGACCTCAGGTGTCCAGGAACTTCTGTGAAAGCAGCTGGTCCTCCTGCCCTTTGGCCAAGTTGTTATTTATGGGGAGTGTCCACTGAACATGTGCTTGGAAACAGCAAAACAGGGCAACTCCCAGACATTTCACTGCATTTTGGTTAGAGCTCACCTTTGAACCATCTCTAAACCATTTCTTTTAAAAAAAATACACAAATCAATTTGTAAATGAAAATTTTAACTTTACCTCAAAAACAAACTCCCATAAATGCAATGGATATACTAAGTATAAATTCTATTGATGAAAGCCGATTCAGAAAGCTCCTTGTTCATGGAACTGATATTCAGCCAATCTTCATTGGTTTTTGTAATAGGGCCATCTCTTTTGACTTGTTTGGCATCTGCTTGGATTGGTTGATGCCTTGCAGGATTGCTAAAAATTTTTAACATCAGCTTTAGTCAGGTATCACAATGGGATATTTAATATATCTGCAAAGCTTGAAATAAAACTATTTGAAATAAAATGGCAAAAAATTCCGTTTTTGCTTTGTAAATCAAGTGACCTTTCTCTAATTAGAGTATGGTAATTAATTGCATTGGCAACTTGGATAAAAGTTTCTGTAGGGAAGAAACCTAGGTTCATTGATCAATTTTGACTTCCAGATTGGCTGTGACGTGATATTGGATTATTCCAGCTTTTCATTTCTGCATGTCACTGTAGATAACTGTGTGTGATCTGAACTTGAAATACTAAGTCTAGGCACTAAGTCTTCAAATAATTTTATGGGGTGAGAAAGATTATCTAGGATTTCTGTTCAACTGACTTGGCAGAAAGAAGCCCAACACTGTGGTATCAACTACTCTCCTGGCTAGGTTCTTGAGAATAGTGTACTGATCTTTGATTATAATGAAGCCTTTGTGTGAAAACTGAGGAATCACCAGGTAAATCACTAGTTCTCAGATAAGGACTATGATGGATACACATACATACAGTACTTTAGATCCTAAGAGCAATTGTTACTCACATTAGGCCACTTTAAAGTATTAAGAATGGAATATTTATATAAAAATTGTATAATTGTACCTACTATACGAAAATAAAACATATAAAGCATCGCGGTCAGTTTCAACAAACGTCAGCTTAAAGAATGCTGCACTGTTTTATTTCCTCTAATGAATTTTGGACAAGATGATACCTGTGGAGTACCGCAAGGAAAACAGTAAAAAAAAAAATTCTGCAACTCTAAATAAAATTAAGAAAACGTTTGAAAATATTTTAATAGAAAATATAAGACAAAAAAGGAATGTCATCATTGTGCAAATAACGTAAGGAAACTTAGAAGTATCTATCTTCCACTGACTTACTTGCATAAGGTCTTTTATTATTATAATAATTTAGTTTTTTGGAGGAGGAAGAAACATGTTTTGCTGTTTTTCCTCCAAATGTAAGCATCCTCTTTCGCCATCTGGTGGCTAAAGACGGCATTTTCCCCGTAGATGAAAACAGTTGAACTCAAATTTAACAGCCAATTACGTTTAATGCTTTCCGATTCATCTTACTGTAAAGATATGCATATTTTTTAACCAATGTAAATATAACAGGCAATTTTGTTTTAACGGTTCACAGCATTTTATTCAAATAGCTCTAGCTGTAATATTTAATGCAAGATAAAACAAAATTAACCAGACCAATTCTTTTAAAAAAGAATTTGAAAAGTCAATTCATTTTGAAAGTTAAAATTAAATATGGTAGTAACAATTTGTTTGACCTGAATGTCTTTTGGTATAAAGAATTAATAAGATCTTTATGAAAACAAGATCCAAACATATTTTTAAATGATGAACATCACAGATACAGTTAATTTCAAAGAGATTTCAGTTTTGGTTTTTTTCTGTTTTAATAAAAGTTATAATTGTATGTAGGCAATTTGTCATACCAAAAAAGCAGGGTAGATAATGTAAGAGCATATTTTTTCCCCATTTTTTTCTTAATTAAAAATTTCAAAGTATTTATTAGTACAGCTCATGTATATACAACTACATTTCATAAAAATTAAAAATGACAATTATTTAATGTTTAATTTCTTTATTTTCTCCAGAATATTTTAATATTGAAACCCAAATTGTTACTTTGAGAACGGGAAGAACAGAGAAACATGAAGAGACAAACATTTCATTTCATTTAACTTATGGTATTGTGAGCAGTCACTTTTGTAGGCAACGTTTTTTTTCTTTGTAGAAAAGAAATAAAAAACAAACAGCACCATTAAAGAATGCATGATCCCTGAATTCTAAACAAAACACTGTCTAAAAATTTTGTAAATGCTTCTTGCACTCAGTCACATTTAGTCAGGTATCAAAGCAAGCATAACAGTATTAAATTGTAGCAGTCTCACTGAATCAACTGCTCCCCCTTCTGAGGATTTTACACACCTTTTCTGAGTTTTTCCTGTGGGAACAATATATTCTTTGGTAGAGGACTGAAGGAGGGTTTTACTTTTCTGTATGCTGATATCAAACGTCTATGTAGGTCCAGGGCCTTCGCCCCCAATCTGCGTTTGTTATGTTCGGGTCGATTTCACATTTTGCTGTTACACTGTAGGAGTAATACCGCCTTTAAAGAAAGGCATTAAATGGCTAATGTCGAACAGATGTAAACATTCAGAATACTGACCAAAAAAAAAAAAATACACACAAACACACATCATAAAAGAATGCTATACTGAAAATATGAGTCAGATTAGGTTTCCATGAAGCAAGGGGAAAATACAGCAGTACAGGAAAATGATGGCAACCAAGTAAAGCACTTCCTTTGAAACATTCATGAACAGTACAAATACAACAAAGTTCTTCTACAGTCTAAATTCTTCTGCAACTATCAAATATAGTACAAAGCGAAATAGTATGTGCTATAAAAAAGCAGCTCCTTTAAATTATAGTAAAAACGCTTTTTGTTTGCTTTACAGTGACAAAGCATGAGGACTGAAGACGACACAATTTTTATATTCAGTGACATTTTGGCTACTTAGGCCCCTGACAGTCTGATGAGTTCCTTTTCTAGGACTCTTCACATTGTTCTCTAGAAACACAGACGGACAGTGACTCTGGGCTCTGCGTGTTGGGCGGGCTTGCTGCCACCAGGCGCTAGTGTGGTGCTCAGCCCCCACACCAGAGAGACGATGCCACCCTGCGTGGGGATTCAGCTTTGTAACCCAGGACTTCACCAGGCCAACGAGCAACTGGGAAGCCAAGGCCACAGTAACTTCCTCTTTTGAAATTGTGCGAGTTTGTAAAAGAAATGGGGCTGCAGCATCACAGACTCTTACTCTTGACTGCGTTATGAAGCACCAGGTGCACCAGCTTGTTTTTGTATGTTTATTTTGAACCAGTAAGAATATCCAAGGTCTAGAAGTCAACGAAACCATCTAGAGCTCATCCCAGAAACACACACCACCACAAAGTCTTTATAGCAACCAGGCTCAACCTCATAGGTTTGTTTTCAAGTTTTTTTCTTCCAACTAGACCTTAGCAGGGCAATATTATATATAACTATGGTGCTCAGTTCACCAACATTTCTGCTATTCTCACTTTGGGGAAGGAAAAATATTTTCATTTTGAAAATGAATTTGCATCAGAACGTTCTTATTAACATGCCCATTAACTACCTAAATGTCTTTATACATCTCAGGCATATGCATATCAAATAGGAGGGGGATTAGGGAATAGCTAATAGTTTTCTTCCTTCCCCTGCTCCAAAAGTGCTACTCAGGGAAATACATCCTTTGTGATAAAAAAAAAAAAAAAAATGACATGTTACATGTGCAAGTTCTATTCCTGATAGGGATAGCATAGTGTCCAAGAACCAGGACAATGCACATGCTAAAATTTGCACATTACACCATAATAACATACTCCTTTGCACATAGGCGGACACCTGTAGAAATCAGGAAACTAAACCTACTCGCCTAATCCAAATATACTGGCTTTTGTATATATATTAAATGGACGCTTGTAAAATATCTGACTCACATTTTACTTCTAAACGTCTTTTCTTTCCATTATTTTTTTAACCCAAAGATGTTAATTTTTTTAGTAATATAAACCATATGCGAACACTAGGAATTTAAACTGGGGCAATAAAGAGCAAGGGCAGAGAAAAATTATGCTCTTTGGACCTGGGTGATAGGATCCACGCTTGATCAACAAGTGATTCTCCAAACGTATTCTGTGAAAAATCAACACGTACAGAAGGACACTTTTCTTTATTCCCACTAAGTAGTTTGCAGGCAGTGTTCCACGAGGATGGAACTGATTATGAGCTCAGTGTCACATCAGCCTCGATTGGACCTCATATACAGAGTGCAAAGGTTTTGTAGACTGGAGTTTCTTTCAACACCGTGTCAGTTACTGATGCGGTAGTTTTAAATCTGCTGGTGTGGACAGTATCTGACACTGGTAGAGTGGCAACTGAAACTGGAAAAAGGAGTTGGCATGCAAGTGTCTATATTTTAGGGGTGTCCCTCTGAGAGTAAAGCATGCTCTTCTGAACCAAGACAATATCAGAACCAAGAAGACCATAGCGACACCACTGACGAGGATGCCACCCAAACACAACCTGGTGCAGAGCGAACTTAGGATCCGCTGGAACTTATGTGCATTCCTTGGAAAGGGCTGGTTAAGTGCATTGCTAATTTTCTCAGTCGTTATTTTTCTTAATTTTAATATGAAAAACAGAAGTGACAGGACTGAAGCACCGCATCGTGGCCAGAGGCAGGCCCTTCTTTGCTTTCTTCCTTTTTAAGATAAAGTATCTTTCACTATCAGCAATTTGTTAATAAAAACGATGTCTCTATCACCTAACAAAATTTGGCAACATCACAATAAATATGGAGAAAATAAAAACATACGCCATGGTTAATCACTATAAAAAATCACAAGGTTTTTTTTTTTTCCCCAGGAATGTAATTTCGGCTCATTCTAGTAAATTTTTAAGACGTACTTTAAGGAAATATCAAAAGTTTACATTGATTAGGATGATCCCATATGAATAGATCTGTCATTCTTAACCCCGATACAGATGATTTTTTCCCCCGTGTTTTTTTTTTTTCATTCTACAGCCACAGTCAACCAATGGGTTAATGGCACTCCACATTTTGTGCTCTGTAAGCTGAAGTTAAATGGGCGTGGTCTTTGTTGTCTTTCATCTTCCCACAATGTGCATGTGCTTTTGAACTTGCTTTAGGGAACAGAGCCTCCTGAACTACAGCTGTTCTCTGACCTGAGGGTGGCCAAAGTCTATGGAATGTCGCTCAAATACTCAACACTCAGACTTGACTCGATAAACACTGACAGTGTCTGTAAGATGCAGTATCCCTTTTTCGAAAGCAGTTCCACTCCCCCAAATATGAAGAATGTACTGAATTCACCTGAGGGGAAAAAAAACAAAACATGCAAAGCTTGGAACAATATTTTAAATAAAGGCTATTTAAGAGTCAACTATAATTATACAGATCGTGAATCATGAGAAAAAACTTGTTCAGAAAAATGTCAACACTTCAGCCTTCTGCAGTCCCTTGTATCACTAATGACACTTGAAAAAAGAGGCGGCCAATTTCTGCAAAGTCAGAAACCAGAATGCACTGGTATCATCACTAAAGGGCTACAATTATTTTCCCCCAAATTTTAAGATCTAGTAATTATATTAGAGTGAACAGAATGGACCATATTTACATTGTCAACCCATTTATGTGAGTTTGCATACACAGCATTTCACTTGTTTGCTTTGAATTTTAGGCATTTTTTTAAATACTTTGTTCTTAAAAGCCACACGTGAAGCTCTGAGTTCCTCTGGGCCTACAGCTCTCTGTTGGCCAACTGATCTTACGGTATCAGGTGTCAAAGGGTTCAAGGCAGATTAGCGGGCATGAGGCCTGCACTGCAATTTCAGGTATAAGAAACATTTCACTACAGTGTGCACAGCGTCCAAGGCAGATTCAGAGAGTCCCCCAGTCTCTGAAAAGAGTAAAAAGGGAGAAAAGAGAATAAGGACAGTGGAGTTCATTAACAGCGTACCTCCTTTAATGGATCTTTTGTGATATGCGTAAACACAAGGAATCACACATTTAAATCAGATTCCCCTTTCCAAATGGTTTAACCACTGTGGTGAAGGTAGGTCCAGAGAGTCCGCTGTGCAAACCCCTGCTGTAATGGTCAATCTACAGAAGGATGCATAACCACCTTAATCGCGTTCCCCATTCTCTGCCTACATCTGCATTTCTGGTTAGTACTGAGTAATTAAAAATGTCCTTTTCCTATCTACACCTGGATCTTAAAAAAACAAATGGAGTAGTGCCCTGTGTACACACAGACAGAGATATTCCAAAGCTGGGAATGGTAGCTAACTATGTAAAAGGCATGCTGCTGAGCCACTAGGGTGGGATGCCATCTCCCCTTTCCGAGAAATGCAAGAAAGTAATTATCCCATAGAGAAGAGAGGCTCTGTTCCAAAGTAAAATAAATTAGCACGATATAAAGCACTGAGTTATTCAATTTGTTGCTGCTGATGCCGTTTGGCTTTTCCGTGTTGAAAAGGGATACTGCATCTTTCATTCAGCTCTTATCGCACAACCAGGCAAGCTACACAGAGTTTCGAAGGACCTATGCAGTCGTCATGGCAGAAGGCCCCACAGCCTTTGCACACAATCATGGCTTTCAGCCGGCAAGAGCATTTCAGTTCCAATTCATCCTTGTTGCTGCTGTCGGCGAAGTTCTGAGCGGGCATCTGAGCGTTCTGACCAGGCAGGCCCGTGGCAGCGGCGGAGCCACTTCCCAAGATCCCAATGGACTTTTCAATGGCAGAGGCTGCCCTTTTGAAGCTCGTGCTACCAAAGTGTATTGTTGGATAATTTCCACAGAGCTGCTGTTGTTGCTGCACCTGCATTTTCTGAGCAGCTAATTGGGTAAAAGGCTTTTGTGGCTCAGAAAGCAAATAGGAAGAGAAATCTGCATTTTTTAGCGCAAACGCTTTTAACTGTTCTTTCATTTCATTCTGGTCATAGGAAACTTGTTTCATGCCCAGTTCACAGCTGCTGCTTAACCCTTCCTCAAAAGAAAGAGGTTCCGATTTGATATTGCTACATATGCCCGCGGACTGTGGCCAACTAAGTCTCTTAGTGGTTTCCATGGTAACTGGCGGT
The DNA here is from genome assembly GCF_041296265.1 of Equus caballus. Classification (NCBI taxonomy): domain Eukaryota; kingdom Metazoa; phylum Chordata; class Mammalia; order Perissodactyla; family Equidae; genus Equus; species Equus caballus. The sequence continues at coordinate 62,730,799 of NC_091691.1, read as the reverse complement.
TGTTTTTGATCGGATGGGGCTTCTGCATTAGGAAGAGGTGGAGGTAGCGGAGGTGGCGGTGGGGGAGGCGGGGGCAACGCCAGGGGGGGAGGGGGAGGGGGTGGGGGCGGAGGGGGTGGGGGATGCACCAGTGCTTTGTTTGGCATTGCGTGTGCAGCCCCTCCTGCGTCATCCCCTTCTTTGATGGGCATGTTGGGGGATAGCATGTTGGTTAACCTTAGCTGGTGAGGGGCTGAAGAAAGGCCAACCTCTCCCAATCCCTTTTGTTCAAGATGCCGACTGAAGGCAAATGCATTACAGCCCACTGGGGGCTTGGCAGGGGCCTGTATCAGAGCTGCAGGAGGAATGGGGCCCCTGGCAGCCATAGGCATTTGGTAAAACTGCTGTCTGTGTGAGGTACCAGCGTCAGGGTGGAAGCCGCCATTCTTGTCAACATGAAATAGGTTCTGCTGGAAGCTACAGGAGGGGAGCAGCCGCTTTTGCTGTTTGACCTCAGGGCTGTGAACAATCCTGTTCTGCATGGAGTGCTTGGTCAGCCACTCTTGCTTAAATGGCTGGCTGTGTCCTAGCTGATTCATGCCCGAGTTGATGACACAAGGCACCCCTTTCACATCTGGGTCCCCCAACAACTTCCCTGGCTCGCATTTAACTTGAGTGTGTTCCCCCACAGTCCTGGCTACTCTCTTCTTGGGGTGGTTCTCTCGCTTTCTCATTTGGAGTGGTGCAAGAGTCCCTGCCAAGTAGCCCTTCCCATCGGGATTTGGAGAGCTGGACGGCATTTCAACAATGCTCCTCTCTGGTGCTGTTTTACCCACTGAGGTAGTTTGAAGAGGCAGAGGAAGCCTGTTGATTTCAAGCTTGGCTCCCAATCTGGGCTGCGGCAACACTTTTTCCAAAGGCAGGTTACCCTGTAGTAACTGTGTCACCAGGGGATTGTTAGCCTCCACAGACGACAGACGACAGCTTGAACTCCCTGCACTGGGAACTCTTTTCAGGGTGTCTGTAGACAAGGAAATCGCCTCTTCCATGGGACCAGAGGTAGGAGCCTTCAAGTTCTGTGCCTGTTGCACACTAGGGGCTGCCTCTGAAGCCGGAGGAGGCAGCTCAGGGCCAGGGAAGTCTTCAGTGTCCATTCTAAAGCCCTTGTCCACTTCATGAGGTTCAGACTTCACAGGGAGAGAGACATTTGTTATGAGATTCCTGGGGTGAAGTTCTGACATGTGCGAGTAGCTGGCATGTTCAGTTTTGACAGCCTTTGGACAGCCCTGTTCTAGATAGTCTTTCTGTTTACTTGAACCAGAGTGACTAACCAGAGGCTGTCCTGAGCTCCTCATCCCATCATCATTCCAGCAAATCCTATTGCTTGGATTATACTGATTGCTACAGGTTGTGTCTGCTTCACTTTTGAAAGTGGTTGGGCCACGTGCCTGCTCAGCAAAGCTATTACTAGGAGCAGTCACCTCATTTAACTTATCTGGAACAACAAGGGGTACTTCTCGGAGACTTGTGCAGGCAACTTGAATCGTTTTACAGTCTTGTTTTGCTGCAGAACCAGCAATGAAACTAGAACCGTGATCTACGCCTTCATTTGCAACTGGCTCAGGTCTGCTAATCACAGACACCTGAGGACATGCTATGGGCTGTACGGATGCTTCTGTCCTCACAGATCTGCTCTGGAGGTCCAAGTTGGCTTCTGCACTTTCAATGGAGACAGTCAGAGACAAAGTGGAGGTCAGCGTGGTGCTGTGGTCAACGATGACTTTACAGGGAATTGATCTGTTTATGGCTGCTGGTGCAAAGCCCCCTGGAGGTTGCTGAGGTTTCCCAGAATTATCTGCCCTGTTTCGAGGCCCTGAACTTTTGTCCAAGCTTTCAGCACTTAACTTGGGAGGATTATCGTAAGAGTTTATTGTAAGCATGCTTCCAGTAAACATTGCGACAGGTGGGCGTGCAACCAGAGTGTCTGTGACTGCTACTGAGTCCCTGCAGCTGAGGGCTGCTCTCACAGTGGTACCCATGGATATGGTGGCCTGTTCTTCACTCCCAGGCATGGCTATCTTCTCAGAAGGAAATCTGTTGTTAATTCCCGTTGGGGGAATCAAGACAGAGCTAGTGGAGAGATGGTTTGGCAAGTTATTTCCAATGGAGGGAGTTGGCACAGAGGTGTACTGACTGGAGACTAAGTTACTAGCACTGCTGCTTGATATTAGCAACTGCTTGTCATCCATGGAACTTGATAAGCTGGAGTCCTCTGAAGTGGCGGGAAGAGGAGTGCTTTCAATACATTTTGGTATAATGGCTATGCATGGAGTGTCAGTTCCCTGGATGGTTTTTAACATGCTTATATTACAAGCAGAAATTGTAGTGTTTGCACTGTCAACAGACATTAGAACAGAGGATTTATCAACAGAACTCACAAAGGGATGTTCTTTAATTGCTCCCGATATAGCAGTGCTGCAAACAGACACAGGGACAGAATTTTTATTAAAAAGCATGGGCACACTGCTATTTTCAGAAGAGGTAGATGAAACAATTTTCTCAGATAAATGTGACACAGGTATATTTTCATCAGAACTATGCACAGATAAGTCAGTGGCAGTTTCTGGAAGTTTCGTCGGGTTAAGAGACTGCTGTAATACAGTGGTGGTCTCCCGGAGGTGCGCAGACTTGTTGCTAGGAGATCTACAGTTTGGATTGACAATAATGACACCAGTTGAACCTTCAATTTTCGTTTCAGTAGAAGAGACTTCTAAGCTTGGAGGCCCTTCCTTTGAGCAGAGTGGAGGCAACCGGGCCTCTTTAGTGTTCTGGAAGAGGTGGGTGCGGGCTTGATGCTTTGCGAAGAGCTTCGCCTTTGTCTGTTCTTTGATATGTGCCAAGGTTCTCGCCTTTCCACCCTCTGCTGGGCTCCCCATGGCTCCGGAGACGATGCTCGCAGCAGCGGCAACAGCAGCTGCAGCCGCTGCCTCTCGTTGGGCCCTTGCTTGCTGGGCTCGGGCCTTGATATCTGCGAGGGTCCTGGCTCCTGTGTTCCTCCCACCACTGACGGATGTGCTGGGAGATGCTCGAGACTCTGGTTTGGAGACTGGTTGGCTCTTGATGATAAAAGGTGGCCCGATTTTGGAAAGCTGGATCTACAGGAAGGGGAGAATGGAGAGATAAAGTGCCTGGTACATGATCACAGAGGAGGCATGCAGAAGGTGATAATGCAAGGGAGGAGAGTACCTGCCTTCTCTCATAGTATCGTGCAAACGACACCTAAGTCCCTGAAGGGGCCTTTAGGGTATAAAGCAACAATAAATGCATGAATGTGAAAATTAAAATTTTTAATCTCTGTTTTTTATCTATAAAAACATCAACCCATGACTTCATTTGGCATGGAAATGAAACATCTTAATGCCTCATATAAATGGAAACAAAATTCATGCTGCTTAAAATGAGGTTAGCTAAAAAGATGTCGAGATAGCTTTTAAATTATCTTCCTTGCTGGCACGAAAAACTGGGACCTTATCTCTATTTGAGTTTATCTGTCTTAATTTGACACAAAGAAAAAAGCCGTAGCCAAGAGGTCAGGAGACCAGAATTCTCATCCTGGCTTTCCTCAAAGGAAGTTCGTGCTTCTACGCAAATCACTGTGTACTTCAGTTTCTCTAATAAGGTCCGTCGGCCAGAGACTCTATGGTTTTGTGTACTCCCATATCACCTAGCACACTGTCTTATACACATCAACACACAATAAGAGTTTGTAAACTCAGTTGTAAAATGAGACTAGTTATTTCTGGCCTATTTCCTTTACAGAACTGTTATAAAGATGGAATAAGACCATGTGTGTGAGAGTACTCTGCTTTCCAAAGGGATTTTATCACTATGTTTTCATGAAAGCACGGGCAACTCTGGTTTTCTGCCTCTCAAAGAAAGTATGGGTTGGGAGTTTCTTTTGATGTTGGTAATCCACAATTTGCTGAATTTCATAAATGTCCCAAACCACGCTGTTCATCTACCCATGCTAATTAAGAGACTGGAAGATATCACCAAATTCCATGAGGCCCAGACCTAAAGAACAACATCCTACAGCAATGCCTGTGATGCTCTAGTCACTAAGAATTCTTGGACTCATAGATTTATCAAGATGAAAGGGATCTAGTTAAAGCCCCTAGATCTACATTTGAACAAAATAAGCCAGGGAGATAAGGTAGACCATTCTAGGTCACATAACGAGTGGGTGATAGAGAGTGTCTTCAGGCTCCCCATTCAGTGCTGCTGACAGGTACTATGCTTCCTTTTGCTCCCCTCTAGAAAAAGCTTTTCCTAGAAAACATGTCTCTCTCTCTTCTTAACATATGTATATTTACATTATAAACATTTGACACATACTATAAGATCCTATCAATTTGGAATCATGCTTTGGCACTTTGGTAGATGGAACTGTCTTCCTGAGCTATCTCATTTCTCATTTGCCAACTTGTGATGTCTCTCTCCTAACCCAAAGGCTCCAAAGAAAAGATGAATTTAGCAAGTGGATTCAATTTTTCCTTTTAAATATTTCCTTTGTTTTAAAAAATTAAAAACATTTAAAAAATTAAGCCTCGAGATATTTAAGCAAGAGCTCAAGGCCAAACAAACATCAAATATACTTATAGTGTATATCTATCTATCTTTACATAAAGTGTATATTACTGTGAAAATATGCTTTTGGCAAAAGAAAACTAGACTGGTATGTTTAAAAATATTTCCTATGAAAAGCATGCTTACATTTTTCTTTCCTTTGCTTCAGAAATTAAAATTCATAACAGGGTTTTGATTGGAGCTTACTCTTCATCTTTTCCATCTCTAGAATCATATTTAGTAGGGACTGCTTTATTAAATACAATAACTACAACCACACTCTCAAAGTCAACCTTATGGAAATCATGAGGACACACAAAAAGTAGATGCGAGAGCAGAGTGAAATAGAGAAAGAGATGAAGAAAAATAAAGCTTGAGTATGTTATAATTCTAGACCAATCCTACGATGGGGTAATCCATTTAATTGCAGGACAATATAAATGGATTGAGATAAAAACACCAAGTAAATATAAATTAATTATAGTGGGCAGAATTTTTCTTTTTATTTAACAGAGAGGTTCTTTTGAATTAACCTTAATTTTCAGTGTACTTAGGCAGAGCCAATTAAATAAAAGTTTTGTTTTCTGAGAGTTAAAATCTACCTGGGATCAAAAGAAAGTATAGAAATAGGAATGTTTGTCTATAGGCTTTATTATTTTGTGAAGTTAAATACTTATTTACTATCTTGGAGATAAAAAAAAAATAGGATTTGTATTCCTACATATCTACAGCATTTTCCCTCAGGGTTTGCAAAATAACTCCACTGATTTATTCAAAAAATATTTAATGACGCTTTTCCATAAGCCAGGTATTCTCTGCTAGGCAATGGTGGTGTTTAGTGTTTGTTAGAAAATGAATGGAGGAAAAACAAGCACCTTCATCTCTTTAGTGCATGCCTCTGACTTCTATTTTTTTCTCTAGTCCTAGTAAACTTTTATAAGACACCAAATTATCTTTCAAGTTTCCCCACGTTTACGTGGGTTTCTGTCCTACACCTTGGAATCCCCCGAAGATCCTGTATCTCAGGGGCCTGTGGGCTCCTCCAGGCCCTGTTCTCACTCTTGATTTCTTTTCCCTTAAATGCTGAGGCCTAAATATACACATGCGACATCATATGAACTCAATGCTCAGTCTCAAAAATAATCATTTAATATCAGACTGGTGCTGGGAGTATTAGATTATAAACTGTTACATAAAACCTGGAAGGAAGAAAACCTCATTTATTTTTGCAAAATTTAAGTATCTAAATAGGAAAAGCCTAGCTATGGAATTGCCATTTGTTTTGTTTTGTTTTTTTAAATACCATACCTTGAGAGGTGGAACCCTGGGTTCCTCTCTTGGAGGCTGTTCTTTCTCTGGTGGGCTGCTAGATGATATATTCCGGGTTGACTGATCATCTTCTATCCTAGCCCTCTTTTCCTTACAGATCCCAAAGCTGTGCTGCTCTGCAGTTTTCCTCTTTGATATCTCGGATTCTCTACTTTCAGTTCGTATCCCATCGGGTGACTTGGAGGGCTCCGACAACTTGGAAGTATGTGAGGTCTCCAACCGATTCTGTGAGCTCCCTTGCTTATGCATTTTGTTTCTGGAGCCTTCTGAATACGAAGCCTTATCCACTGATAAGACATATTGCTTCTCCTGTAATTTAGCGGATGTAAGCTCATTTCCCTTACTCTCTGTTTCTTCTGAAAAGACAGAGAGTTCTAAGGGTGAAGACACCCCTTTCTTTTCTGTTCTTTGCAGGACGTTATGACTTTTAACTTTTATCATTTCTGTAGAAGGAAGTTCTGGAATTGAAGCAGGATAGGGCTTCTCAGTTTCAGCATGCGATTTACAAGGCTGCTGACTCAGGGTCTTATTGCGCAGTTCTTCAGATGGAAATGCTTCAGGAGCAATGGAAGAAGAACCCATTTTGATGGGTTCAGGAGTACTAGACAGAGTCTTCTGCTGAGAGACATGGCTCTCACCCAGGGGTTTGGCAGGGGCAGAAGCTTCATCTTTCTGTGGTGACAGTGGTTCTTCAGATATGGAAGGTGACTTTCTTTGTTGATGCGCCATTCTGTCATTCATGGAAGAATTAGAAATTGGAGATGTTTCTGAAGGAAGTGGCAAACTGGCTATAAAAGTGGTCTCAGATGTGAGAAGCATGGAAGACACTGAAGAAGTTTCTGATGCCAAAGGTAAATCAGACATGGGTGATGTTTCTGATGTTAAAGGTAAATTTGATACCGGGGATGCTTCTGATGTTAAAGGTAAATTGGACATTAGAGATGCTTCTGATATTTCAGGTGAAGTGGATATTGGAGAAATTTCTGCCATCAAAGATGCATGAAGGTTTTCATCAGTGGGATTCCTCTGATTATATTTGTCTGCATTTTCAGTGCTAGACAGCTCAGAACAAAACGTTGTTTCAAGGGAGGCTGGAGCACACGATTCTTCTGAAGTAGACTGGGTTTCCCCTCCTGGGGACGGCAGACTGGTACAGCCTCCCCCTGGGCTCTCAGAAGAGAAGGAAGTTTCAGAGACGCAAGCATTTTCAGAAAGCTGTTCATCAGGATCACTCTGTAACTCCATATCCACAGCAATTCCTTCATTTGGAAATTGGCCTTCTAAAGAAGATGACCCTGTTTTTATTTCTGGAGTATTAATCTCTGTTGAAGTTTCTGGCTCCTTATGTTCTGTGTCACTGACCTGAGTCACAGATGAAGTGGAAGGAACAAGAGAGTCACAGACTTCTAGTTGATCTATAACAACTGACATTTCTTCCTGGGGGGATTCTAATTTCTCTTCCACCTTAACTTCGATATGAGGCAATGGTTCTAAAACATCATTCATCATAACACAGGATTCCAAGTTATCCTCAGGAGGTGCTATTTGGGGCTCTTCATGAGAGTTGGCTGGACTTTCAGACTCCTCAGAAAATTCAGGTATCGTCTTATGATTTTCATCGTGGCATTCACAGATACTAGTCTCTACCTCTTCTGCAATTTCCTCCTGAATCACAGATTCTTCAGGGAACAAGACGTCTTCTAATTCTGATTCTGCCATTACATCTTTACCTACATCTACCATAGGACAAAGTGTAGCACAGAAATCAGGCTCTGGAGATGTTGGACTTTTCATGCTTTTTGGCTGTTGTTCTTCCAAAGGAGTCTGTGCAGAAAGACCTGGAAGGCCAGAGGTCCCACATGAGGAACCACTTTCAGCTCCATCATTGTTTGGTCCAGAAGTGAGCTTCATAGATTCCTCTCTTGACATGCCCAACCTGAACAGAAATTAGGAATATTAAATTATTGTTCCAGGATAAAACATGAAAGGTATAACTTGGATCTCTCACAAGTATAATATTCAATAAAAGTAAATACATCAAATTAATTTTATAGTCACTATGCAACACGCTTAATTTATATAGTTTATGAAGGCTTAGTTTTTCTACTGCTTTTATAATCACAACTAAATTAAACTCAACTTGCAGCTGAGAAAGGTATACGTTTTTATTCTATAAGCAAGGAGATATGAACCTTACGAAGGTAGTTAGTAAAAGGATAAGAAAATTACATACTATAAAAGATTAGAAAATATGAGGAGAAATGTAAAAGAATGTATAACATCTAAAATTGTTTAAAGTCACAAAGCAGAAAGATGTCCTTATAATACATAATAGTGTAGTCTTCAGAGAACGCAATATAAGCAAATAGTTAAATCAATGGAAGATGGGTGTGTTGTAAAATCATGAAATTAAAATGACTTCCAAAGATTAAGTTCTCTTAAACCAACATAAGAGGTGTTACTCAATCGCCTTGTTTTATTACTTAAGTGTCTAACCTAAGACAATATGGAAATTTCACTAAAGAATATCAAAACATGTTTGGGATCATCAAAACTGATCCTACCAGATTACTTTTGCATGAGGCAAGACTTTCAAAGTCTTTCATGGAGATTTCTCACCGTAAAGATATTCCATAAAAGATAGTAAAGAATATCAAGAAACAATCCAGCTGAATGCTCAAGTCATAAAATAAAGTTAATCAGAATTACAATCCAATATATTGTAAATCACTATTTCTTGCCATACTAAGTTACAAAATCAGCATCAGAGAGCAGAGAAATATGGTGTTCTACATGAAGTTAAATTAGAGTCAGGCATTGACAAAGAAAGCAGGAGAGAGAACATTTCCAGAGAAGGAAATGCATTTGAGTGATGACACACAGCTAAAACAGTATAAGTACAAGAAAATGCCTCAGTGAAATCCACTTTAACCTTTTACTTAAATCAAATCCTCAATATGAAAGGGAAATAAACTTGAATACACTTTTTGGGTGTTGGACCATTTACTAAAATTCAGAAGACTCTAAAAAGAAGATACTGCCTTTATAATTAATCTCTTTTCTTTCAGCTTTCCCTAAAATGGGCTTGAACAAAGCTACAATTTATAACTATACTATACTGAGAGGAGCAGAATAAGTACATTCCAGATAAATTTAAAGCAGAATAATCAGCTAGAAATAAGGTCCCTTCGGGCTAGGTTAAGCAGAGATACCACAGATACAAGGTAAGGTATAGAACATACAGAATCCATCCACTGGCAACCAAATTTCTGCAGGTGATTAACAAGGATGTATATATCATATGGAAAACAGTGCTGTATAAAATATGCCTATGTCAATATTTTATTGTTTCCATGAGAATAGTTTTAAAGACGGCATAATGCATAGAAAGAAGATGCTCAGAGCACACCACATACCACACAAAGGAAAACTCTGACCTCCAGAAGCCCAGACCATAAATCAACAGACCAACTCGTATAATTCTGAGTTAGCATATATACAGGTGCTCTCTAAGTAACTAAAATGAATATAGAACAGTACCATATTATAAGCAGAGTAAGCCAGTAAGAGCTATAATAAAGGTCTCAAACAAAAGGCAGAAAACTAAATCAGACAGACCTTAACTTGAGATGAGTTTGTATGGCAACATTCTTGGGAAAACTTAGAGCAATGAAAAGGCACCTGGTGTCACACCACTGAAAAGTGATGCTAGAAAAACTCCCTCACATATTGGGGGAATGCCGGTAACATAGAAATAACAGGGGCCGACCCCATGGCCGAGTGGTTAAGTTCGCACGCTCTGCATTGGAGGCCCGCGGTTTGGCCACCTCAGAACACGGGCGTGGATGTGGCACCGCTCATGAGGTCACGCTGAGGTGGCATCCCACATAGCACAACCAGAGGCACTCACAACTAGAATATATAACTATATACTGGGGGCCTTTTAGGGGAAGAAGAAGAAAAAATAAAAAATTAAAGAAAGAAAGAAAGAAAGAAGATTGGCAACACTTGTTAGCTCAGGTACCAATCTTAAAAATAAAAAAAGTAACAAAATTAGAAGGACAGTCAATGAAATGTCCGAAATACATCTGTCATCCAGTGTATAATCAAAGACAGAAAAGAACAAGCGAGAAGTCCTGTGATGTAAGGGGACAGAAACTCTATGGATAAACTACAGCAACCGAAGGGTCAAGGGTTTGTACTTGGAGCTCAGCGATGGTGACAGGGAGTCATGTTTCCTCACAGTATTGTAGCTGTCACCCTCCAGGGGAGGGGTCGTTAGCCTGATATCCACGGGAATCTGTGAAGCCCCCAAATTTCATGTAAAAAATGGTGTGTGTGCAAATTTTTCTGAGAAGGATTTGCAGGATTAAGACCCTGAGTAAATTATTTAACCACACTATGTAATTATGGGAAAGTTACTTAGTTTCCTTGTCTTACAGGTTCCTAAATTTTTTTAATATAAAAATAATAATGATATCCACCTTATAGGATTGTTGAGAAGATTAAGTGAATATCTGCAAAGCTCCTAGAAACCTCAGAGCCAGCGAAGGCTCAACAACTATCTGTTGAATGAAGGAAAACTCTCTGTAATGTAAGGTCCCTAAAATGTAGGCTCTGTAAGGGGGAAGACTTAGGAAGCCCTACAGATGACTGAACCTCTGCCATCTAGGATAGTGTCTGGCACAGAAGAGATGTTGGATAAAGATTGTTGAATTAATAAAAGAACGAGTTCAACAGTCAACAAAATTTAAGGACAAGTGCCTTCGAGGTAACTGACTCGGTGACGCCTCGGCCATTACTGAAGAGTGCTCCCAACGTTCCCTCTGTCAGACAAAAGGTGAGGGAGGCCTCCTGAGTGGTCTTCGGTGTCACCCTCCAGGCTTCTTCATCCTACTGGATATTGGCACGACCTGCAGAGTGTCTAAAAATACAGATTCCTGGGCTCAACTCCGGGAGGTTCTCAATCAATATGTCTGCGGTAGCTCCCAGAAATCTCTCTCTCTTTTTAAAAGCTCCAATGGGGATTTTGATGCAGCCAGGCTTGAACAATACTGCTGGTGACTACATATAAAGGCATATAACTAGCCTGTCACATTTTCAGTATTTGAGAAAAGATGTTAATTATCTCCTTCTAGTTTTGTTTAAATATATATATGTATCCAGGAGTCCTAGGACAGCAATTAACAGCAAGACTTCCTACTGGAGAGTACTGCTAGTTGGGCCAGTAGCAGGGTATTGATCAATCATGCAATTCCTCTTCATGAAGCGTTCTCACGGAGACTCCTTCTTGCATGCTTTCCCCACTGACAGAGGGGAATTTGTGAAACTAGATCAAATGGTACAGGTTTCATTAGCTGCAACCACCTCAGTGTCTTTGACACAAAACAACAACTCACAAGCAGTAACTGTACTCTGGAAGTTAAAGCACAAATTCCTCTATTAAGAAGAAGGATCTAAAGTTACTGTCCATGTTCCTCGATCCCTACTCCTTCCTCAGGAATCTGCTGGTCTATGAGACTCTAATTCTGCCCGGGTAGAATAAGTCTCTGTTAACCATGAGGCAAAGGAGAAACTACTTTCAGTTTAGCTCAGTCACTACAACTCTTATGTGCGGCTGGTATTATTTTAAAAAGAAACACACAGACAAACAAAAAGTAAGTTAAAACAGGTTACGCCCAAGGAGGAAGATAGTTACAGTGAAGGATAATATCTCAGCCTCTCCTCAAAACAAGGATAAATAAATACATATGCAGAGTCAACATTTTTGGAAAATGTGAGAATGAAATATGCATCTAAAACTACTGATCCCTAAAGTATTCATTAATGAAAATACTTGGATTAAAAACAGGAGATTTTTACTAAAATCCAGTTAAGAAGTCAAAATTGACTTCTATAGGATTTCATGTGCTATTTTCAGTCCAAAATGAATTTTCATGGACAAGTTATAAACCCTTGAAAATGCATTTTTTAAAATTTAAGTGCTGATATGCCACTATAATTTTACCGGCAATTTCTTACACTGAGGGACTATTGCCTTTTATCACAGGTTTATTAAGTTTTACAGCATATGAGTGTGCTGTGTGAAGCAGAGAATTACATTTTCATTTCCTTCTAAGAGAAATGAGAAGAAAATGCTCTAGTACTTACTTTTCTCCATAAAACCTTTCAAAGAATTTTTCTTTCCAAGGTTCTGTTTTCTTTTCCTTCTCAATTTCTTGCCTTATCCGCAATTGCATTTCTGGAGTAAACTCTCCTAGAAAGAAAACGCTTATATATTGGGCAAAAGTGGTCATACCTTTTGCAATAAATAAAGAAAACAGGTAATTAATTTGAGCAAACTTTTATGGATGTTGAAAAGTAAAAGGTTGAGTACTAATAATATTTTTATAGCTTCTCTTTTTATGAACATCACTCAAACAGTCATTGAGTCATAGATGAACTCTACAACAACATTTAGCAAATGTATTGCATGCTAGAGGCTGCGAATGACAATGTGTACATTCACTGTCCTTAATGAAATCAGCCTACTGAGAGAAATGGCATACAGGTGACTATAATATAATGCCAGAGGCCGTGTAGAGGCCATAAGAATAAATGTAATGAAAGTATAGAAGGGAAAGCACTTCATTCTGTCTAAATTGATTAGGGAAAATAACATACAGGAACTGATTTTTGAGTTAGCTTTTGAAGCATGATCAGGCTTTTATGGTCATTAACTTACAAGGCACAGAGGTATGAATACGTATATTTATATTCTTTTGAGTGGCCAATTGTGAGTAGAACGTTGGATGAAATGAAATGGGAAAGGATAGGCTGAAGCCAATCAACCAACACATGTGTTAAAAAAGAGTTCTGAATTTTTCCCATAAGAAACAGAGGGAGCTCCTGGTGACATTCAGTGAGGGAGGAATATGGCCAAATAAGCAGCTTAGAAACAAGGTGAAGAAATTATAGGACTCCAGCGAGGTGGCTACTGAACAGCATAGATGAGAGATGGAGATCACAGTTGCAACAGTAGCTGTGGGAAGGCTAAAGAGGATTCAGATTCACGGCACAATCAATAGTTCCTGACCAGGTGGACCTGGGGAGTTGGAAGAGGATCAAAGATATCATCAAGGTTTCAAACTGAGGAACCATGTGACAGTGGTGACATTAATAGAAAGAGAAAAGCAGAAGGAATCATAGATATTAAAGGGAAGATAGTGAGTTTAATTTTGGCATTTTGGTTTTAAGATGTCTGATATCAGCAAGGGAGACTGAGCAGGCACTTGGAATAGAACACTAAGGATTAGGAAAGAGGAGTTAGACCCCCATTTGGAAGTTCTTAGCCTATGGCCAGAGGTGAAACCAAAGTGGTGAATGAGGCTGCTTAGAGAACATGTTCAGTTACAAAAGAAAATATCAGGGAAGAGAATGGTGTGGAGACATCAACATTTCCCATCAGATGGACGAACAGGAGCTCCTGAAAGAAGCTGAGAAAAGGCTGTCAGAAATGTAGCCCTAGGAAACAATTTAAAATATATTATGAATGTCTAACGTAGATGGTTTCAAATTGGACAGGGTAAAAACCAAATGAGATATTAAAGAAGGAACATGAAATGTAAGGACTGGGAAGAAAAAACTGGACTTTGCCATTAGAAAGCCATTAGTATTCTTTAGCAGGAATTATTTAATTGTATATAGTGGGGCCACACTCAACTATGACAATTTGAGTGAGTTAGGGAGTAAAAATGTGGTAGCATTGGGTATTTTTTCGTCTTTCAAGAAGCTTGATGACTAAAGGAAGGATAGGGAGAAGTGGTGGCTTCAGGGGAAGAAAGTATTAAAAGAAGATTCTTTAGGTTCCAGGACATTAAGAGATTACACAATGCATCAAACAGTGTAATTAAAATTACCATTCCAAAGAAAATATTGCTATATCAAAAATTCTTATTATGTCCCAGATAATGTCATGCTTTCTTCAAAAATACCGGACATCAAAAATGTCAACGCAACAAAAGAATTAGTGAAGTCATTTGGAATAGGATGTGAGTTTTTACTAAACTAAAGTATACTTCAGGGAGAACAAAAGACTTGGAAATCAGAGCAAAGTGCACAGCCTAGTACAGTATGTGTACTCAAATATGTCAACTAACATTGGAAGACAGAAATTTACCTTCTGCCAGTCGCTGTTTCCATCCTTGTGCTGCATATGCAAAGAATTCATTATTTAGAGCTGAAGTACTGAGGCGTAAAATTCCATCACTTCCCATCTAGGAAATAAGCCGACAAAAAACAAGATTCCATCAAGAAGAATTCAAAGCAAAAGTATGCTGTAAAGAAGTGAAAACTGAATGGTTTGTGTGTGAGAGAGAAAGTGTGGGTGGGAGCAAGGAAGGAAGCCAACAAAAGACAAATCTCCTGCAGGTATGAAAACTGCATTGTTTACAGTGACTACTGTAATGACAAAATACATCAATTTTTAAAAAACCTTTATTAGCCATTTCCATTATTGGTGGTGAGTATAACAAATGCATGTGGTTTAATCTAAAAAGTTTTATATCTTTATTTTACTATGCCTTAAATGGTACCAAGTTAAAAATAAACATGTTTATATCTTTAGATTAAGTTTTTAAAATTAAGTTTTCTAAATAGGGGTTTAGGCAACAAAAGGTTATGAAGCATATTAAAACAAATACACCCACACTGTCATACATACCCTCCTTCTACTCTTCTAACCTCTTTGGATGTACACAAAAAAAGAAGTACACAGCAAAGTTTAAAATATGTGCAACTATATGCAACTAACCTTTTCCCTCAAGCATACTATGTTTTTTTAATTCATGTACAGAAAAGATTCAGATAAGCATCATCGAACTGGATGCTTTTAATTTTCCAGTTATTTACTGCATTTTCTATGCACATGTATTCTGCATGCTGACATAGGGAACAAAAAGAATTAGCGTCATCCTTGACTGGCTCCTTATGTAGCCGAGGAGTGAAGATAAAACACCCAAAAAGTTAAACAATGCCAAGCGTTAGGTGAGTGGGAATTAAGAAGTGCACAAAACAAAAGCTAGGGAAAGATATCTAGGTGGACAGAGTGGGTGGTTAGGAAGAACTTGATGCCAGAGGTGAAAGTGGTGAGGGTCTTGAGAGACTGACAGGATTTGGACAGAATGCTCTTAGGGACAAAGCATATAGTATACTGTCAGAGTGTGACCTTGTTGTAGAGGCAGGACATCATAAACAATCAGTAACTTGACCATTTATGAAGGCGTGAGGATGTTTTAGCCTGGTACTCAAAGGGCTGGCAATCTGTAGCTCCAATTATATTTTCAAAGATTTCCTCTTACTCCCATATACACATTTCATATATGCTAAGCTCTAATTAGTGACTGTTACCTGAAAACACACTCAAATTTCTTATGCCCATGTTTTTGTTTTCTGTGGTCTTCTCTACACTCAATCTTCACCCATTGAAACACCATCCCTCTTTCAAAATTTAACTCAAATAATGCCTTTGTGAATGTGTCAGCTAAACCATCATTCAAGAGTAAAGGAGAATACTGAATCTAAAAGAAAATTTTATACTAACTACTCCAACCTGGATAATGGCCAATCAAATCCAGAAAAGAGAGAGACTGTGCAAAAATATGAGATATGTTGAATGCTACCATCATGACATCAATAGAGAAGCCACAGATTTAAGATCCTGAATTTCTTCATTTAAGAATATACTGATAACCACACTAAAATATTCAATACATTTGGAAAATTTCAGGCAAGACTTCATTCATTGATTCAATGTTTCCTTACAGTTTTTTCATCTTTTATTCAACAGATACTTACTAAGCCACTCACATGAACCTATGCGCCAGGCACCTGTGTGGGTGCTGGCAATACAGTGACAATAAAGAAAAAGTCCCTGCCCTTATATTCTGAATATATTCAACATTTAGCAGATGCTTCTGGTCTTTGTAAGTCTCTTCCACCTATGTGAGCTCAGCATAGCTGTAACGTACAGTTACATCACCGTGCCAGTGTCCCACCTCATGGTCATACCACAACTCCAAGATGTGAGTAGATAAATGTCCCAGGCTTCTCATCTTTTGATTAGAAAATTCTAGGACACTGGCCTCTGGAATGCAACATATGCACTGAACCAATGGATGATATTTGGTGCCGTGCCCGCGAAAGTGAGAATACACAGGTCTGAGAACCAAGAGGTGGAATGAATGAACATTTTCACCATCATTCCCAATGTCCTTGTAGACTGCGTCCTTCCTGTCCCCACAGCTCTAGACTATGTGAGATTAGAAGTCCAAGTTCCCAAGGGGGAATCATTTCTACTAAGGCAGGGCTTCTCAACCTTGGTACCATTGTCATTTAGGTCCAAGTATGTCTTTATCGTGGGAGCATATCCTGTGCATTGGAAGATGTTTAGCAGCACCCCTGGCTTCTACCTGCTAGATACCATTAGCAACCCCTCTCCAAGACGTGACAATTAAAAATGTCTCCAGACATCACCAAATGTCCCTTAGAGGCAAACCATCTCTGGTTGAGCACCATTGCACTAGTGGACACGGTAAGGGCTCCACTGTAGCTAAAGCTCTGCTCGGTCACTTTGAGCCTCTCCTGCTGGCGGATCAGCAGGCAAATAAAGGGGTTACTGGGCAGGTGAGATAAACAGCCCTCATCATTATGAGGAAAGAAGATAACTATTATAGAGTAGGGGTGGAGAGGAGGATATTGGGAATGCTGGGGAGTCACTGGGATCTCTCCCAGTGCTTCCATGCCTGGTGGTAACAGTGAACATGGATTACAGCAACGACAGCCTGAGAGGGCAAGGCAGTCAAGGGATGACAGTCTGGGCCATTTCACCAGGCAAGCTAGCAGAAGTGCTGGCCGAAGGGGAGGACAATCAGAAATGGGTGTCAGAGAAGGGAGATGGTGAACCTCAATCACAGCTTAAGACCGGTTTGAGACTAGTGGAGCCTGCAGCTGGTCCCTCACCCTCTGGTCGTAAGTCTCGCTCTTTCTTTTTCCTTTCCAAAATATCATGACGAGCTACTCCTTAAAGAGTTAGTGACAGAGCAGACTTAACATGAAGCACAATAAGATTTGAGTGATACGGAGGTAGACTGTACCAGACATTTGCAATGCTTCATTCCATAACATCTAGCCTGCGTGATGACAGAGCAGCTGGGGTAACCAGTTCAACACACTTGTTCCACCCTAGCCTACAGAACTCTAGGACTTCCTCTGAAGCATGAAGGCCGTGAGGTCTGTGGGAGACAAGAGCCTGCGGTAAAAGGTCCTGTTCTCTATTGTCCTTCTGTGGGACAATTCTGTGACTCATTCTACACATTTTCTAAGAGAGTCCAGAGCAAATTGAGCCCCAGTTGTTCAGAGGACTTCTCCTCTCCTTGCCTCACACTCTCTAATCCCTGGCTTCTGCTTCCAAACTACCTGCACTCAAGTTCTTGTTCCTGACTCCCTTTTGGGAGGGAAAGGGCAGGGGAGGATCCTAAGACATCAAAGCTAAGGTGTTTGGGCTTTATCCTCTAGGTGGGGGTGGCCCAGCGAACATACCAGAAGGTAAACCTGAGGCCTGAGGCAGGCTCGAATCAGCATGAGGCCCCAGGTTAGTGGCCTCCAGGTCCAAGTCTCCCCCTCAATTTACCCCTGCATATTTACTACCTTTTTCAATGTGGAAAAGTGGGAAGCACTGCTCTAGGTAATGGGAAAGTACTGAAAAGGATTAAGCCTGGGAATAGCCTAAAAATATCTGTGTTTAAAAAGATGACTTTATTGGCTGTGAAAAGGATGGAATTGAGAGGAACAAACAGATCCAAAGACACTGCTAGAAGGGTACAAAAGATGATAAAAGAGGCAAGTCTGAGACATGCTCAGGATTGAGTGAAGAGCTTCAGGACTGAGGGGGTAAAGGCACTGGAAGAGTATTTCGGGAGACACTGAACATGCTCAGGATGATTCTAGGAGATGCGGCGATGAACAAGGCAGCCGAGCTCGAGTACAAGTCTTCAAAGACTGTCATCAAGGATGTCTAGCAAAGACGAGGAGGATGAGGAGGAGACAGTCCATCTGAATGATACTCCTCTAAGAAGTCTGAAACTTTCTGCAAATACTGATTCTGAATATCTGTCCTTGTGGTTTGGGAGCCTTGAGAAAAAGCAACTCCATTTAGGAAGACAAAAAGGGAAGAGATATTCTTACTGCACAGATTTTAAATAGGACTAGTAGGTGGAAGGCAAGTTTCCTGGAGAGGTAAAGGAATTTATTTGCTATAAAGTGCATTTGTAGAAGGCACAGTGGAAAAGGTGAGAATTCTTTTACATTTGAGGACATGCATGGTGCCTCAGGATCTTCATGTCCATGAAATGCTTGGACATTGCAGGTACTCAGTAAAGGTTTATTACACTATCCTTGCTTTGTGTAGTGAAAGATTTAAAATTTATCTCTGCTAGCTGATATGCAGGATTTTAGTTTCGTGTATTCTGCCAGGCTAGGGGCATGATTAGTTATTAATTGAAATTTCAGCATAATTTTAAGACACAAAGAAACACCAGATCCAGATTAGCTCTGACGGAGTCTCAAGACCTCAGCGCATGAAAATGCAAGGCAGTGTGAAGTAAACACATTCAAGAATATGGAAGCTAGCCCTGAAGGAAAATGTTTTTCTTTTAAAACAGAAAAATAATATTAACTGCCAGATTTCCAGTCTGTATAAGACAGCATAATTAAACACTAGGGCTAAATTAGACTGAGGAAATACGTACCAATAAAACTTTTAAAATACACTATTAATTTTATGGCCTTTAAGAAATACTGTCCACAAAGACATAACATCTTAATGAGCTAGAACAATAAACATTTCTGAAAGGTTTATTTATTTATTTATCACTGAGCTATAAATTTTTGGGGTTTTTTTGAGGACGGTTAGCCCGGAGCTAACTACTGCCAATCCTCCTCTTTTTGCTGAGGAAGACTGGCCCTAAGCTAACATCCATGCCCATCTTCCTCTACTTTATATGTGGGATGCCTACCACAGCATGGCTTTTGCCAAGTGGCGCCATGTCCGCACCTGGGATCCAAATCAGCGAACCCCAGGCTGTCAAAGCGGAACGTGCAAACTTAACCACTGCGCCACAGGGCTGGCCCTGAGCTATAAATTTTGTTTTTCTGATTACCCATAAGGGAAACGTTCATTCTAAAAACTCCCCTAACTCTCTTGTGGTGAAGTGTCTCAGTAAGCTATTGATAAGTTATGCTTCCTTTTTAATTAAGAGGAGAAAAACTCTGATCATAGTAATTGTTACAGAGGAAAATAGATATTAGCAAAGGGAAACATTCGTATAGAGATCCTTTTACAAAGGTTTAAACTCTTTATTAGTGGGTATACCATTATTTGCCTTTGGTATTGATTATATTAACAAATATTTTATGGGATGCATGTCAGTGGAATTCAAAGGGTTAAAATGCTGTTGCTACTTGCACACTATCCAGTGTTTGAGGATCAATGAATGTTAATTCTGTACAAGAATACATCTATGTTTAATAATAATCCTTTAAATCTTTAATATATTCTTTATCACTTTTTTCTTTTAATGGGTTTCTTGCAAGTGATTCAGAATGCACGGTATGTGGGCTGCTTAAAGAAACAGTGAGAAATGTGCTGGAGAGTTGGAAGGTGGCTCAATAAGAATGGGACACCAAGATACACTTAGCAATTCGGACTTCATCCTACAGACAACGGGGAGCCATTCAAAGTGAAGCCAAAACATGATGAAAAGGTTCATGCTGAGTGTGTGCAGGTGAGCAGAAAGGGTGTTCCGGATGGGTTCCTCTTACGGCCACTATTGATAAGGGACATTCGGGCAGACACTTGAAAGAAGTGAGGAAGCAGCCAGGCAGCCATCTGAGGAAGAGTGTGCTAAGTGAAGGGATGTGAACGCAGGCCCTCAGGTGGGGCTTGCAAGGAGGCCTTCAGAGGTGGAGAGGCATTGCCAAGTGAGAGAAACAGGGGCTGAGGGGACAGGATCATGCTGGCCTTGCAGCCCACTCTAAGACTGGCTTTTCCCCTGAGTGACCTGGAAAGCCTTTGGGGGATTTTGGCCTGAGAAATGAAGAGACCTAACATTTCAAAAGGATAGCTTTGACTGCTATGTTTAAAAAAGACTTCAGAGAAGAGCTTCCAATAGCAATATAAACGTCAGCAACATGTGATTTTAATTTTTCTAGTAATTTCATGGAAAAAGTAAAAAGAAACGTGTAAAATTAATTCTATTAACATGTTTTATTTATTCCAATCTATCCAAAATGTTATTGTTTCAACACGTAATCAATATGAAATATTGTTAATGAGACATTCTTCATTCTCTTTGAATTCTAGTTCTTCAATATCTGGTGTGTATTTTTATAACACATCTCAATTCAGATCAGTCATATTTCTATTGTTCAACAGCCACTGGTGGCTAGAGGCTACAGTATAAGACAGCACAGTTTTAGAATATAAAAAGACTTAGCAGGGACACGAGTATGCAGTTATTACAGTAATCCAGGAAAAAGATGACAGTTGCCTAAACAAGGGTGACAGCAGTAGAGGCAGTGAGAAATGGTTGGGTTCTGATTATATTCTGAAGTTTGAGCCAACAGGACTTGATAATGGATTAGATGTGTGGTATGGGAGAAAGAGAGCAGGCAAGGATAATGCCAAAGACTTTTGGTCTTGACAACTAAAATTATGAAATCACTATTTATTAAAATGGAGAAGACTACGGGAAGGGGAGGTCTGATCTTGAACCAACTAAGGTTGAGATACTGATTATAATTCCTAGAAGATGTCATAGATATATCATTCTGCATATAGTGTAAAGGATGCCCTGGACAAAGGCAAGACTAGAGACAGGGACACCTGTCAAGAAGCTTCAAGGGAATGCCAAGAAATAAATGATGGAAAGACTTAAGACTGTTCAGGCAGTGGGAGTAAAGAGAAGGGAGCATATTCAAGAGAGGGACAGGAACCAGAAATGATGGGGCTGAAGGAGCATGTGTGTAGGTGGTGAATGAGACAAACGTGTGAAAGATGATTCTCAGGTATAAGGCTTGGATAATTGAGTAGATGATAGTAGCAGATACCAGGACAGGAAAAGGCACAAGAAAGAGATGTATTTTGGACAACGAAATAATAGGTTTTGCTTTGGATATGCTGACACAAGCGTATCTTGAAAGTACCTGAGTAAAGATGGCTAATCAATAACTGAGACTAGGGCAAGAAGCTCAACAGTGAGGGAATTAAACACAGAAAACTAGGAATTTTTTTTTCTTTTTTTTAAAGATTTTATTTTTTTCCTTTTTCTCCCCAAAGCCCCTCGGTACACAGTTGTATATTCTTCGTTGTGGGTCCCTCTAGCTGTGGTATGTGGGACGCGGCCCCAACGTGGCTCGATGAGCAGTGCCATGTCTGTGCCCAGGACCCGAACCAACGAAACACCGGGCTGCCTGCAGTGGAGCGCGCGAGCTCAACCACTCGGCCATGGGGCCAGCCAAAAACTAGGAATTTTTAGCAAATAAAAGTATAGTTGAAAATATGGATAAGGATGAGAAGATGGCACAAAGCAGACCCCTGAGAAACACCAAGATAGAAGGAATGGGTAAAAGAAGTAGATCCTAAGACTGAGAAAAAACAGTCAGAGGTAGGAAGAAAATCAGAGCAAGCAGCATCATCGATGCAAGGGGAGAAAGTGTTTCAAGAAGATGATCTGTATTGTGTGTGTGCTAATATCTATCAAGCCATGTAGAATTATTCAAGTCAATATCGTGTGCAGCACACCAGGTTAGCTGTTGTATCCAATAAACGCAATCGATAGAGTCTCTAGAGCAAAGACAACCTAGGCAGTGAGAGCCCAACCAGGAGTCTAACGCAATAGCAAGAGAGTAATGAGCAGATGAACTGTTAACCACTGACCCTCTTGTACCCTGATCAAGCATTCAGTGCCCTTGTATTCCACACTCCAGTAAGAATGAAAGTCAGGGTAATCATTCTCTCTAAAGGGTAAGTTTTCATTTTGTATCTTACCATTAAGTATGATTCAGATGGCTCAGGAGGCTCTGTAAGTATGTTCAAGTTTTATCCATGAGGGAAAATGTAATTCTTTCAGCACAAAGTTAGGCATAAAAATGAAAGAGGGCTGCTGAGAGACATACTATCAGTAAAAAAAGATAGGACAGCAATATACTAAAGACAATTTGGCCAATAATTTTTGAATGCTATTTCCAAACTGCACTAAGACAATATTTCTGAACTCTGCTTTGCAAAATAGGAGTTTTAATCGGTAATTTTAATTTAATGGGTAATCCATCTAAAAGGAAATCGATTCCACCATCCAATAAATATAGCCTGTATTTACGAAATAAGATTAGTTTTCTTTGCTGTAAGTATTCTCTAATATGCTACAATTTACTTTAAACCCCTAAGAATATATCTATCATGCAGTATTTCCAAAGGTTTTAACCCTGTAATCCTCTCACAGAACAATTATCAATATCTTATGGAACAAGTGCTCTCCAGAATACAATCTGGGAAACAATGGATTAAGAGGTGTGAAAGTATCATTGTCAGAAGCTGTCAAATGAGATAAACATAGCACTATGAGTTTGCACACACTAGATACTAAATCCAGGTTGAACAAATGGACAAAAATTTCAGATTTGGATGTGGGATAACCGCTGGATTTACAAGAATCAAATATTCAAAATAAATACATAAAATAGTGAAAACTTATAAAGGATGACATAATAAGCTTTAATCTACAAGCTCAAACACCCTCAAGTTCACAACCCAATGCAGGAAACAATTATTTGACATTCCTTTCTAAAAAATATATCAAAATATAAATATGTGTAACAACTTTTCTTAAAAAAAATAAGGCTTGTCCTTATAAAGTTGTAATTAAGAATATTTGGAATTATATAGAGATTAAAGAAAAAAATCTTACACCATTTCCATCCTCTCTACATCTAATTTTTAAAAATATATTCACTGAATTAAGCTAAAGTGAAAAAAAGAAAATAGTACCAAAAAAACAACATTTAGATGGAAAAGAGGAAGGCTTTTTGTGTCGCCACAGCTATGACAGGGCTTTAAAATTGATTTTATAATAAAAGACTCTCTTCTGAGCTGATCTGCTTCCTTTTCTTCTGAGTACTTGCTGCTCTGGGGACCACTGCTAAGCACCGGGGCAGAACTCCAGCACGGAAGCGTTTGGGAGACGGAAGGCTCACCACGCCCGGGATGCTACCAGATGTTAATTCTAACTAGAATGAAATTCTTCAGGCAGAGGAGGGGTCGGGAGAAGTACATAGGAACATTTAATTACTAAATGAGACTTTTGTGTATGTAAATTGCAAAGGGATTGGAAAACTAAAGAAGATTATAAGATGGCATCATGATAAATAGTCTTGTGGGACTTGATTACTGCCTTCTCATTAAAAAAATATACATACATATGTATGTATGTGTATTTCTATATATCCCTATCTACATGTATCTATACACACATATACATATGTGTGTATGCATTCATACACATACATACACACACAACCCCATACATATATGCAGTTTTCTTCTTCCTCTAGAAACACAATTTAAAAGCAATGCAACTACTTGGCTAAGAACAGTCTCCTTTAGAATGGAATCTCTTGCATGTTCGAAGAGAACCATTCTCCCTTCCACCAGACGACCCTGCCCAAGCCTCCAGGTCCACAGGGGAGATGTTCAATCAGAGTTTGGGGAGGCCATCCCCTACAGGAAGACCTGTTGGCAAGAAATTCCTCAGATCCTAATTAATGGGCAAAAGGAATTGCCTGGTAATAAGAGAAAAGAAAGATTTTCTCATAATTGCTGCTACGAATTTGAGCATATACAATTGGGAAAACCATGTCTGAGGGATGTATATAATATTAGAGACACATGAAAAAAGAAAGAGAACCTTGACATTAATTCTTAAAAGGTTTAAATTATTGCATTTCAATTACTATACTTACATAGAATTTCCCTTAATCTTCTATTATTATTAAAAACCAAATTCATTCTCTAATGAGATTATTCTATACTTTCACATTCTGCCACCTTTCGGAAGAATCATCCTGTTTCAAATTTCAGGGGGAGGAATCTCTATTCAAAGTGCTACAACGTCTCCAATACTCAGAAGAGATGTAGCCTGTGGTGGAAGAGGTGAGAATAAATGAAATAAAGAAATCTAAAGGCAAACGTAAAGTCATTGACAAACCAAGAGTTAATCAACTTCTCAAAAGTAGAGGAGTATGTTTTGATATTTATGGTTCATCTCTTTTATTACACTTTGTGGACAACTCCTGGCCACATATTGGGACAATCTGATAGGCCTTGATGAGAAGTGCTTTTTTTTTTTTATCCAAATGCAGACAAAATTTGAACAAGTTTTAAAAAATAGGAGAATGTGTGTATGTCTTAAAAGACAATTTCTTATATAATTGTATTTTCATCAGTGTTCTCTCTGTGGGAAGAAAATAAAAAATCAAATTTCCAATGTACTCAACCATGAAACAGAATACTAATGCTTTATTTAGTGAAAATCAAGCTCATGTTCTTGTCTAGATAAAATAAGGTTATGTGATAATGTAGTGAGAATCAATGAATCACTGTTTCCACTTGTAATATACCGAACAGCTGTGTTTAAGTGACTATTTATTAGTCACTCATTTCTTTAACAAACATTTCAAAAGAATCTACTACATGCCAGGAGCTGTGAAATGGACAGACAGCTTCTGCTGCCACAAGAGCCTAGCACTTAGGATGGGACAGAAAAGGATGCTGCTCATTATTACAGTATGGTAAGTGCCCAGAGAAGGAAACGATGCTCTAAGTAACCCCAGGCCTGGGTACCTAGTATGCCTTTAGTTCCCCCTTTGTCGTCTGTTAATATCTATGCCTGAAGGTACCTCTTACCTCCTCTCGCTAGTTTAACAATGGCCCCAATCCACTTATTGTTCAATAACTATAATAATAACTGTCATTAATATAGTACCTACAACAACCATGGAGGTAGCTAATTGGTGAAGCAGGATTTGATCCCCCTAAACGATACTTTTTCCCTTATACCATATGGCTTCCTTTAATTAACACATAAGCATTCATTCTTCCACTCAAAACCTTTATGTGCTAGGTGCTGGGAATACAACAATAAACAAATGAGACACGGTCCCTGTCCTATGAAATTGCAGTGACAAACTGTGTATGGGCCCCCGAAGGCAAAGTAACAAGTGCAATGAGATAATGTTCAAGGTGCATGTGCGTGCAGGAAGGACTCTCTGAGGTATTAATTTCTAGGCAGAGGTGTATGTGAACGATGGGGAGGAGTGAGCCCTGGGGCGGGTAAAGAAGGAGAAGCCATCAAAACTCTGAAAAGGACGGCAAAGAATCTTGTTATGAAGGGAAATGGAGTGAGAGTGTGGTAGCTGAAAGAACATGTGGCAACAAAGTTTGTTACTTTTGCCTGTTTACTTTTTTTTTGGATGAAATTGATATTCTTAGCTGGAGGATCCACTTCTCCATGTTTCGGTTCTATCATTTGTAAACTAAGAATAACTACTTACTTCATAGAGTTTTATGAGGATTAAATTGACAAATATATGTAAAATAATTTGCATAGTGCTGGTTCAGGGAACGATCTCAAGCAGTTTAGCTATAATAATAGTTATTATTATTTGGTAGGGAGTGTGACAGATACACCCTAGGGCACCCCCACTGAGTCACACCCTTCTACAGTCCCCTCTCCTTGAGTGTGAGAAGAATCTGTGACTTGCTTCTAGCCAATAGAAAATGGGAGAGGCCAGACCGGGGGTGTAGTGGTTAAGTTTGCATGCTCTGCTTCGGCAGCCCAGGGTTTGCTAGTTTGGACCCTGGGTGCAGACCTACACACAGCTCATCAAGCCATGCTGTGGTGGCATCCCACATAAAGGAACTAGAAGGACTTACATCTAGGATATACAACTATGTACTGGGGCTGTTGGGAGAAAAAAAAAGAGGAAGATTGGCAACAGATGTTAGCTCAGGGCCAATCTTCCTCACCAAGAAAAAAAAAGAAAGAAAGAAAATGGAAAAGGTGAAGGGTTGTCAGTCTCTTAATTATGTTATGTAATGTAAGACTCCATCTTAACCAATGAAGGCAGAAACACTCTCCTGCTGGCCTTAAAGAAGCAAACAACCATGCTGTGAACTGCCTATGGAGAGAAGTGACCTGTAAGAGCTGAGGGCTTCAACCCTACAGTTGTGAAGAACTGAATTCTGCCAGCAACTTGAAGGAGCTGGGAAGTGGATCCCAAGTGGCCAATGAGAATGCAGCTAGCCAGGCCCCTGAATTTTAGCTTGGTAAGTCTCTGAACAAAGAAATCAGCTAAGCTGTGCCCAGACTCCTAACCCATGGAAACTGTGAGATAATAACATGCTATTTTAAGACAGTAAATTTGGGGTAATTTGTTACACAGCACACAGAACTAATACAGGGGAGATGAAGAAAACTCATTTGATTGCTTCTCCTTTATCAGCTGAGAAAGAAAATGATCTGTTGATGGGTGTGTTTGAGTGTACCTGTGTCTATGGCATGGGGGAGAGAATACAGGACTCTAAGCAGTATTATCAAAGAAGATGGATTATAAAGAAAAAGAGCAGACCAATCTCCATGAGGGCAGGGATCATGACAGAGTAGGTGCTTAATAAATACTGTTAAATAAACTAATTTTTGTTGCAGTTTAGCTGTATCACTGTTTGATGCATCTATGTAACCTTACCCAGTCTTTCAATGCCAATGCCCAAAAGACAATTTTGTTAGGGTGTATAAACAACTGATTTATAAGGAACATACAGACAGCAGGAGATACTTTTAGTTACTGTCTTTGATGTAAAGTAAGACAGAGGAAAAAAAAAGCAGACAGTGGATCTGAACTTTCACCTGGGGTTGTCAACACCACAGTTACGTTACTACAACATATTTCAAAATGTGAATAATGCATCTTTCCAATTAAATCAATCAGTTGTACAAAAACCAGAAAATGGAAAGAATACTCTGGTAGGATTTAAATTTTATGTATATCCTGGTTCCTCTAATATCCTCTAAGAAATTAAAACAAACAAACAACCATCTGATATATATACACAAGACATTCCTTGGTATACTCCTTAGATAAGTAACCCAACACATCACAGTGCAAAGAGGACTGGATTGAGTCAGAAAATCGGGCTGCTGATCCTAGCTCTGCATTTTCTAACTGTCTGAAGATGCTCCACTTTCTTAACAGCTTTGAGTCTCTGTTTGTCTCATTATTCAAATGGGAAAAGCAAACACACTTGCAAAGCTGTTACATGCATTAGGAATAATAAATGCAAAGAACCCAACATACTACTTAGTGAGGAGCGAAATTTGAGAATATACTACATATGAGGAGGGAAATTTTAAAAGATTAATACATAACACTAACCATTATTTACTGAGTGCTTAGTTGGTGATCTTGTAAATCTCAGAATTCTCAAGTATGTCCTCATATGTAGTATTTTTTTAAATTAAAATTTAAAATAAAAATATATTAAATCAATTAGAAAAATAAAATTTAAAATCCTCTTAAGTGTACAGCACCTGAATACAGATACCATGATGTCTAAGAAGCAACATTTGGAAGGGACTATCAGCTCTGAAAGGAGGTCTCTCAGCTGGAGAATCTGGTATACTGAGCAAGCTTTGCTGCCTTAGTGCTGGCTGGTCACCTGACCACTCCTACCCACTTCTGAGAAATCAGCCCCTTAGCCTTAAGCAAAATCAGTCCTACTACCCAGGCCATAGCTGACTGGTCCAGAGATCAGTGCCAGAGGCAAAGCTATCACAGAGCGACATTCTATGACTTAACAGAATCAATTAATCACCTCCTCTCTGTCTCAGGGAAAGGAATAAGATCTGAAATACCATAAGAGAGATCTTGAGAGGAACCAAAATACCCCACACTTGTTTACCAAAAGATCAGAGAGGTCAGTGTATGTTTTCCTCCTCCTTCCCCGTAATTACTTAAAGTTTTTTTGTTTTTTTTCCCCAGCAGATCTCTATTTCTTGCAACCTAAGTAAGGCCAAACAAATACAACTAAAAAGTATTACACTGAGTAATCTATTAAACATTTTTCACTTTGAAGAGAGGGTGCAGTTCACTGGAGAAAGAAATTCCATTTGCAAAGAAAGCCAAAGACCATGAAAAAAGTTGGACTGCAATGCAAATTAATAACTTACAGCACACTCTAAGGGTAGAGTTTCATACAGATAAGACTCCAAATCAACCTGTAAATTTTCATAACAAAATGCCAACATGCCACCTAAATCTCGCTGACACTCAGCTAGATGAAAACTCTAAAACACAAACTCTCCCTGTGTTAGTAACAGAGAATGTCTCTCCGTCACCTGATATTTGAAATACCTCTGTCACAGATTAGCAATATGCCAAACTTTTATTCCTTTACTTCCTCACTTCCCAAAATACATTCTATAAGAGTAACCCATGAGATGTTCCTAGGGAAATAATAAATAAAAATTAAATTTGAGAAATACTGTTTACAAAAAGTTCAGCAATTTCCATCACTACAGAGTTGGAGACTTTTCTATGCAAATCAATGCAGCTTTTCTCAAACTCCTGAAAACTCAAAGTACTGCTCCCCATAGAACATTCTGTGAGACTGATGCTCTATAGGAAATGTTGCCTTCCAGTATCTAAAGTATAGCAAGTCAGAGCAATAGAGAATTACAGAGCTGGACTCTACTTTATTACTCTATCCCTGAATTGACCCATCTTTATAAATTCTAATTCAATGAATTCTCAACCTGCTGTCAAAGGTAAGGATAAGAAATGGCCTTTGTGGACCATGTCCTCGCCATTCTTACAGAATCGCCATTGAAATATTATTCAAACACTGCTTGGCACCTCTTACATGCAAACTAATGATTCCTTTTTAAAAAAATAAAGTTTATATGACTTTTAGCATTTGTCTTTTGCCTTTGATTTCAGGAATCTTTGAAATAAGTGGTGTTCTCGAACACAGGGCCTTCACTAGGGGGGTTTCTGATATAATGACCACACTCCTTCCTCTTTCTCTTTATCAGCTGCCATGTGTCTCTTTACCTCTATCTCAAAAGTTTCATTTTTAATTTTATGCATCTCAAATTTCCTTTTTTTTTGCTTGAGGAAGATTGTCCCTGAGCTAACATCTGTGCCTATCTTCCTCCATTTTATATATGGGATGCTGCCACCGCATGGTTTGACAAGCAGTGTGTATGTCCGTGCCCAGGATCTGCAGAAGTGGAGTGCACAACCTTAACCACTATGCCACCAGGCCAGCCCCCCAACACTTCTTAAATGTAAAGAGGTCATAAAATATAAAACTAGTTTTGACACTCTTGGTTTTTCTGTAAATACTCAATAAACATGAAAAAAAAGATCTTTTCTAAAACTAAAGATAAAAATAGAAACATCATTACTAAAGACACAAATATTACTCATACAAAGGTGATGTCTCAGGCATTACTCACATGTATTTTTGAATATTACAAGTCTGTATTGGGTCCAGTCCCTACGGCCAAATTACCCTTCCCCCAGTTACTGTGGTTTGAGGGATAACAGAGGCTAAATTGAATGTGATAAAATGTCTAAACGACATTTAAAAAGGCTAAAGTGACAAGAAAGAGATAATAGTGGGGTGAAATGTGTAGGCCTTGAGTTTTTTAATACGCTAATGTACACAGCTGACCTGTACATGCCAGGTTGGTCCTAGAGTGTTAGGAATGAATTTGCTGAGTTTTTAAAGAACTTGCTGGTTCAGAAGCAGGAATAAGGAAAAAAAATCCAGAGCAAACGGAGAGCTTAAAAAAAGCCTCAGTAAGGTCATGTAGATCCAGAATTTAAATTAAAAACGTGCAGAACCTAGTTAGTTCAGTGAACTTATGCGAGCAATCTAAAACAGTGGTCTCCAACACAGTGTTCAGCCCCAGTGTATGAATAGCATGAAGTATTTCACGGGGGAGCAGGAATAAAGTAAAACACTGAGACCTCACTTGACCTTCATGTCCAGTGTCCTGAGTCACTTACTGTTGGGGGTATGTGGAAGGAAGAGAGGGACCTGCTGCCAGGTGGAAGAACCTCCCACCTTCCTTCATGCTCAGTGTACTTTAAAGCATTGTACTCAACTTGTTCCCGCTTAAGTGACTCTGCCAATTATAAATTTTAACTAAACCAGTCATCAAAAAATGGACAAGGGGCTTGAAAAGGTCCCTACCAAGAAGCAGATTCAAGATCACACTAATAAGCAAGTTTAAGCAAAGAGAAATAGAGGGGAGATGACACAGGTCCTTCCAGAATGAATTCATCATGAGCCACACAGAGAAGGACCAGGGGAGAAGATGGGCGAGACTAGGGCGTGTGAGTATGGGGACCGGGGGAGACACGTGTACACCACGGGCCTGGAGAATACCACCCATTCAGTAAATAAGTTAGGGTCTAAAGCTGAGTTGGGGAAAACAGAATAAAAAGGATGCTTGCTTCTCAAGGGAAATATGGGCGCACTAAGAAATACCCTTGGCCCACTTTACAGAACTAACCGTATGTCCTTGGGCAAGCTACTGTAACTGTATGAAACTCATTTAAAAGGTATGTAAAATGAAATGATCAAAATGAAGATATCTAATATTTCTTCCAGATCCAACATTCTACGACATAGGTAGAGGAATGGGAAAAAAAACAATGACAGCAAATCCGAAGATCAAGCCCAAAGAAGTGACAGTTAATGGAAACAGGGTGAAATAGTGTTTAAAAAAGCAGATGCAGACAAGCTCAATGAGTGGTGTGATTCTGTGAGCTGGTGGCCACCTGCACTGAAGGTAATCTGAATCCTCGAAGGTGGCTGTACCGAAACACGTGCACAGACACTGCGGAGATGCAAAGGACGAGAGTGCGTGTGGGCGCAGGGTTACCACTGGAGAACTGAAAGGGCAAGAGTCAAAGACGACTTCTAAGGGAAAAACTTTCTAAAACTAAAAATGCCACTTGAAGTGTGTGTGTTGGTGGGGTTGCTTTCACATTATGGGGGCATTCCTGGCCTTTAGTGGACAAAGAGGAAAGATGCAGAGGCCCTGTAATGTGCACAGAGCCACACACAATGGAGAATTGCTCTGCACTCCATATGCCTTACAAACGACTCAGCGGACATGCACTCAAGGAAAACACCTGCTACGGTGATCCAAGACTGGATTCTAACACTGCCCTTTTGCATGGGTTTTAACATATACTGAATTTTCTTTCCAGCAATGCACCTAATGGAATACTGCAATTTGCTGTGTTCAGAACTTTTATAAAAGTTGTTCATGGAAAACCGCATTACTGAAGTTAACTCTGCATTTCTGCCAACAATCTACTACTCAGTGTCCAGCTGTAGCTATGGCAATCAGTCGTTCTGTGTGTGTGTGTTTGTGGTTATTCTACCCCCACGAGCCTTCGCAGAGGTGCATGGCTGACCATTTACATACTGAAACACACACGATTTATTAAAAATAATTTACTCATTTTGTATATTACACCATATTATTTATAGATTTTTAAAAATCTGTGTGCAGGAAAGTTACATTTTCTGTGACTTTTGTTTTAAGACAGGAAAAAAAGGCTTTACAAAATATGCATTTTAAAATAGGGTCACTGCTTCTGAGAACTTTTACTCCACAACAGGGGTTTTAAACAGTTTGGGTTCACAATGACTTTTCTGCCCTGAATGAAAACTATGGAGGAAAACTGTGTGGCAGACTGCTAATTGTCTCCCACTATTCGCTCCGTCCTTCATTCGCGTATAATAACAAACAGCAACATTAGAGACAATATTTCCCAGACTCTCTGCCAGTTAGTTGTGACCATAAGACTAAGTTCTCAACAGAGAATGTGAACAAACGTGATGTGTGTACCTTGTGCATTACTTGTGTAAGCTTGCCCTCCGCAATCCTTGAGCTAGAATGTGGATGTGCCAGCTGGGGAATGAGCAACTCTGAAGCGTAGACCTGCCTCATTACCATGGGCCAAGTGTCTACTTGCAGGCTCTTACACAGGAGAAAAAGTGCTATCATGTTTAAGCTGCCCTTTTTTGGAATTCTTTGTTACAGCAACATAGTCTCTACCTTGACGAAAATACCCTAGAAATAAACAAACAAATAGGCAAATGCATGCGCGCGTGCACACACACACACACACACACACACACAAATGCTGCACGGCATTTCAGGCATTTAATAGACCCCTGAAGCCTTTTTTGGTGCTCTGAGCTAAAAACTTTGTAGAAGTTGGGGGCAGCTAAAAAGTCTCTCAGGAAAACTAGCTTAAAAAATATCAGAAGGGCTTTTGTTTTAGAGCAGCTACAAGGAAACTCATTTTGTCAGCCAATTTTGCAAGCTACAGGCAAAACAGACAAGTATTCTGGAGTATAAAAGCATGATTAAATGACTGGCTCCTTCCCCGAAAACCTAAATTCTTCCATATCTCTTATCTCTCTGTTCAGGCCTGCAAGCAAGTAATCTTAATGAATGTCAAGCTTTATTTAGGTGTGTCAATGTAAATACCAGGAGTAACAATCATTTAGACTCTAAAACTATAATACGATTCTTCTTTAAATGGCAGGAATTACTAAAATACCGTCAGCCATATTCTCTGTCAATTAAAAAGGATGAGTTTCTAAAGCAAACATATCTTGCAGTAAATCTATAAAGTAGAAAACAAAGAGCCAAAACCGTACTTCGTGATTAAAAAATACACTTAAAAAGAGTATGAGAAGAAGTTTAGCAAAATAACAGCAACTGTAGAATCAACAATAGTTCTCAAATTTTTGTCAAAACAACATTATCTGTTTTCCCTTGAATTCTATATCTCATCTTAGCAAGCAAACAATAATACCTAAAGAATAATCTATTGTCCATCAACTAGAAATTGCAGGAGTATGAGGACCTACTTAATTAATTTCATATAGTACGGAAACATAGGAAAATAAGAATTGCACATTTTACGACTGTATCGCTGTTTTTTCCAGCAACTGTAGGAATGCATTGAATTTTAATCTTTTTGACAGAAGTTTTGTATCACTGAATGATATACAACTGACTAGGTAAAAAATGTGAGAATGTGGGAGCCCTAAGAGGCATTCTTAGGGAAGCCATACTGTAAAAATGCAGCATCGCCCCTGCAAAGGATACCCACACACAGTCCCTGCCCCCAACACAAAGCTATCTGATGCCACCATATGCTCTCACCCACAGGCCACATATGACCTACGTGCAAACAATCAAATCAACTGCCAAATGTACTCAAATGATAAAGGGGAGAGATGGCTTTTAAAATTCCAAACTGTTTAAACATCAGTTACCACTGGCACAATTCATTATCATAATAACTGAAAAATGTTTCCATCTAATGAAATAATAACTGCACACTGACAAGTTAACAATGTGTCATTTGGGAGTTCAGATAGCCCATGATATAGTTCCTACCTCATAAACGGGGATAAAATGCAGTTAAATAAATATTGCACACAATTAGGCAAGGGGAGCCAAACTAAATTCTGGAAGAAAATCATGTATAATTTGAAAGCCAATGTGAGGCATATGGCACAAAATCAAATCAAAAAATTAAATAGGAAGAATATTCATCGAATTTGCATATAAAGGCCAAAAAAAAAAGAGTAAATGTGAATGCCGTCAACATTAGAAATAAAAAGTGATTTATTTCCCTAAAAGGAGTAGAGAAATTATGGCAATAAAATAAATTCAAACATCTCTTTACAAAATAAGATGTAATTTAGTTAATTTAGAAATCAATTCAAGAAAAACTATGATATTTACATTCATTCTAAAATGACAAAATTGCTCTCTTGGACTAAATACAGGAAACTAAATAGAAAATCTAAGCGAAATAATAAATCTGGGAAAATGAAAAAAAATAAGAACATTTTAAAACATTAGAGAAAAAATACAACGATATGCATAAGACTTAAGGTGTTTTATATCTAAGTTTATTTTATAATTTTTTAAAACTTTTGTAAAATAAAGGCTTAGTAAAATATTTCTTTTCCAAAAACATTGAAATAAACAAAATTTTCCAAATATTCAATAAAGAAATAGAATAAAAAATTTAATATGGCCAGGTAAACTGAAAATCCATATAGTACATTATACGGTTAAAGAAAATAATTTGATGCACAACTCTCTCAAGTTTGCAAGAAAAAATGAGAAAGTGAAATTAAAGTTTTCACCAAGAGATCTGTATCTAAATAAGTAGGAAATTCTAAATTAGATAATCAAATCAAGGACACAAATTCAAGGAAAATTTATATTGGTTTGAATCAATACTTTTTAAAAAGATGACTACAGAGATATAGGTCTTTAATAAGACTAAGAGGGAGAATCTACTTTTCGTGTCTTTGAACATATAATTCGGAAGCTCATAAGTACCCCTCTCCAAGTGAACTATGATCAAGTGAAAGAGAAAACTCAAATTAAAAAAAAAGTTAATCATGAACAACTCTTTCTAGTCAAGACAATCCAATTACGGATGCATTTTTTTAAACTGAAACTAATGCTAATTACAGTTTCCTAGCTGACCTTAATGAGTCACCAATGAAACAAGGTACAAGAAGTAGGGGAAAAATAACACACTTCATCCAGATCAAAAGCTGTGACTC
Organism: Equus caballus; assembly: GCF_041296265.1. Classification (NCBI taxonomy): domain Eukaryota; kingdom Metazoa; phylum Chordata; class Mammalia; order Perissodactyla; family Equidae; genus Equus; species Equus caballus. Next base: position 62,696,082 of record NC_091691.1, on the reverse strand, counting down.
AGCTTTGAAGCCAGACCTACTAACCTCATGGTGTGATGGGCTAGGGGTGGTGGTGGTGATTATGAAGTGGTGGTGGGAAGGAGGAGCAAGATAACTCCAGTTGCAAGGGTGAAAGACCAAATTGGCTATTACAGAGCCAAATTATGGGAAGAATACTTTTTTTAAAAAGTTTTTATAACTTTTTATTGAAGTGTAACATATATAGAAAGTGAACAAATCACAAGAATATAGCTTGATTCATTTTCACAAACTGAACACTCTGATGTTATCAGCATCCAGATGAAGAGCAAGCAGTAACAGCACTCAGAAGTGCTACCTCCCAGGTACTAATCCCCAAGGAGAATATAACACCATGGATAAGTTTTGCTTGCCTTTGGCCTTTCCAGAGATGGAATTACACAGTACATATACTTTTGTATTGGGCACTCATGCTCAACATACTTGTGAGATTCACTGATACTGTTGCATGTTGAGGTAGTTCATTTGCTCTTATTGTGGTAAATTCACACTGAAATACTACACAGCAATTTCTTTGTCCATTGTGCTGTTCATGGATATTTCAGTAGTTTCCAGGTTTTGAATCTTGTGAACAGTCTGGCCGTATAAACATTTCTGCTCAGGTCTTTTGGTAAATATATATAGCATTCCATTGGTTATAAACGTAGGAATTTAAATTCTGGGTCAACTTCAATAAATATTCTCAAAGCATTTTTCAAAGTGGTTGCATACTCCCAGTAAAGCAAGAGTTCCATGTGCTTCACTTCTTCACCAACATCTGTTATGGTCTATATATGTTTGGGGGTTTTTTTCAGGAAGATTAGCCCTGAGCTAACATCTGCCACCAATCCTCCCCTTTTTGCTGAGGAAGATTGGTCCTGAGCTAACATTGTGTCCATCTTCCTCTAATCTATATGTGGGACATCTGCCACAGCATGGCTTGACAAGTGGTGCTAGGTCCACACCTTGGAACCAAACAGGGGAACCCCAGGCCACCAAAGCAGGAAACTTAATCACTGTGCCACCGGGCCAGCCCCATATGCTTTTTTATTTTTATGTTTGTTTGCTTGTAATATTAGCCATTTTCCTTGATGTGTAGTTGTATTTCATCACAGTCTCATTTGTGTTTACTTGACTAATGAAGCTGAGCTTTTCATGTCTACTGACCATTTTCATAACATGCTTTTTGAAGTGCCAGCTCAAGTTTTTTTCCTAAATTGACAAAAATTATTAGCATAACAAGTAAATTTAGCAGAATTGTTGAATCATAATCCATAGAAATCAATGTCATCATTAAATGCCAGCACCAAATAGAAAATGAAATTTTAGAAAGATACTATATACAATAGTGTGAACACCCTTTTGAAATAAATCAATCCAAATGAAACATGTGTGAGACCATCTACACTAGTGGTTCTCAACCTCTTGGCCTTGGGAGATTTGTCCCCTATAGGATAGTCAGCAATATCTAGAGAATACTGTTAATTGTTAGGACTAGAGGTATGGGATGCTGCTGACATGTAGTGAGCAGAGGCCAGGTGTGCTGGCAAACATCCTATGCTGCACAGGACAGACAGCCTTCCCCAAGCCACTGCCCACCCTCCCAGTAGAAGATGATCCAGCACAAACTAGCATTAGTGCCAAGGTTGAAAAACCCTGCTGGACACTGAAAACTACAAAACATTAAAAAAAATGAAAGAAGATCTAAGTAAATGGGGGAAACGGGGTACATACAATGCTTATGGATTGGAAGACTGACTATTGTAAAGATGTCAGAAGGGTATGAGGAAATTCTTTGGGGTGACGAATATGTTCATTATCTTAATTGTAGTAATGGTTTCATGGATGTATACATATGTCAAAATTAATCAACTTGTACACTTTCAATGTGTGCAGTTTATTTTATGTCAATTATACTTCAATAGAGCTGTTAATTTTTTAATTCTCAAAAAAACAATTTACAAAAACTGAATTTAAGAGAAATTCTACATTTACTAAGGAAATTGAATCTATAATTACAATTTTATTTATTTATTTACTTATTTTTGCTTGAGGAAGATTCACCCTGAGCTAACATCTGTGCCAACCTTCCTCTATTTTGTATGTGGGTCACCACCTCAGAATGGCAGCCGATGAGTGCTATAGGTCCGTGCCCGGGAACCCAAACCCAGGCCGCTGAAGCAGAGTGCCGAACTTAACCACTAGGCCATGGGGCTGGCCCTGAATCTATGATTACAAGTTTTCCACAAAGAGATCTCAAGGCCTAGATAACTTTACAAGTGAATTTCTCCAAATATTTTGAAAAGAAATAATAATCTTCTATAAACTTTTCCATCAAATAGAATATTTACTAAGTGATTTTAATATGCCAGCATTACTTTTACTAGCAAAATCTGACAAGAACATTACTTGAAAGGAATATTACAGGCCAAATTCTCCCTCAAACATAAAAGTCAAAATCCTAAGCAAAAATTAGCAAATTGCATTTGTGTGTGTGTGTATTTTGTTTCTTCCAGGAATAAAACTTTGTTTACTATATGAAAAACAATTGGTTGTTTATCACATTAATATAATAAAGGATAAAACAATCATCTTAATAGATGCAGAAAATACTATTTGTGATTAAAACTCAGAAAACTAGGAAAAGAATAAAACTTCGTTAATATGATAAAAAACTTCTATAAAAAATCTGCATTAAGCTCCCTCCATAAAGGTGAAAGAGAAAAATCTTTATTCCTGAGATTGAAAACACGATACAGGTGGAAGCTATCACCACTTCTATTCAACACTGTACTGAAGATATTATCCAGAGCAATCATGTAATAAAGATATAAGCATTTTAAAAGAATAAATAAAACTGTAATTATTAGAGACAACATAATTGTATACTCAGAGAATTCATAAGAAACTATACACTTTAGAATTAGTAAGTTACCACATTCACGGGGAAAAATCAATATATAAAAATTTATTTCTATCTCTTCAACATAAAACAGAAACAATTTAGAATAGCAGCAAAAAATCAGCAGTTAAGTAGGAACAAACCTATTAAAAGATGTGTAACGCCTTTCCTAAGAAAACTACCACAGTTATTAAGAGACATTAGAGAAGACCTAAATAAACAAGAGGACAAGCTAGATTCATGAATTAGAAGATTCAAGGTGGCAAAAGTTTTAACTCTTCCCTAAATTGGTCTATATATTTGATGCATTCCCTAATCTAAAACCATGGACTTTTATGGAAATTGATACTATTCCAAAATTTCTACAAAAATATAAAAGGCCACTGATAACCAAGAAATAAAACAAATTTGGTGGACTGCCTCTACCAGATATTAAGCTACCAATAATCAAAATAAGATGATTTGGGTACAAGAACAGACAAAAAGACTAACGTAAAAGAATAGAGTCTAGTACAAGCACACATATCTGGTCACTTGTTTTTAACAAAGGTGACACTGCATTGCAGTGGGGGAAAGAATGGCCTTTTCAATAAAATGTGTTTGGCAAATCGGATATCATATAAAACAAATCAAACAATCTGTATGTCATACCACACTCACATTCAACCCCCGGTGATTTCTAGATCTAAATGTAAAGGTACCACAAGGACATCTGTCATCATAATACAGAAAGGCTTAATATATCAACAAATTTGGTATATTAAAATTAAGAACTTCTCTTCATCAAAGGACACTATTTAGAGGATCAAAAGACAATACACAAGAACTGCCACAAATCAATAAGAAAAAGATGACCCAATAAAAAAAGTGGACTAAAGACTTGAACTCGTAATTCACCAAAGGGGATATCCAAATATCCAAAAACATATAAAATGTTGCTCAACCTCATCAGTCACCAGAGAAATGAAAATGAAAACCACGACATAAAATTATAAACACTGAGACTGGCCCCATTGCTCAGTGGTTAAAAGTTCCGTGTGCTCTGCTTCCGGGGCCTGGTTTGCAAGTTCAGATCCCAGGCACGGACATACTCCACTCATCAGCCATGCTGTGGAGGCATCCCACATACAAAATAGAGAAAGACTGGCACGTATGTTAGCTCAGGGCTCATTTTCCTCAAGCAAAAAAAGAGGAAGATTGGCAACGGATGTATGCTTAGGGCAAATCTTCCTCACACACACACACACAAATTATAAACACTGACAATATCCAGTCGTGGTAAAGATGTGGAATAGACTGAATGTTCACATACTCCTGGTGGAATTGGGGTCACCACTTTGGAAAGCTGTTTAATACTATTTTTAAACACTGAATATATGCAATATATGCAGTCTATGATCCAGCAATTAGACCCACAGGCATATACCCCAAGGATTTTTGGATGTAGGGGAACCAAAAAACATAGATAAACAAAGTGTTCAGAGCAGTGTTACTCAAAACAGCCATAAACTGAAAACAACCCAAATGTCCATCAAGAGAACCCATGAGAAAACCATGGCATGATCACTCAGTGGAACACTACACAGCAATGAGAATTAATTACTGCCACAGGCAGCAAAATGTACGAATCTCACAAACAGAACATTTAGCTTAACAAAACAGAGTACACACTGAATCATTTCATTTATATAAAGTTCAAAAACAAACAACACTAGTCGATGGTGATAAAAGTCGGGATCGCGGGTTCCTTTGAGTGACAGTTAACTGAAGGAGGCAAAGAAGAGCTCCAAGTGCGAGGGAACGCCCCCTCTTTAAAACTATGCGTGCCAGCTATAAGGGTGTGCTCACTTTTTAAAAATGTATAAAACCATGCAATTATCAGATGGGCACTTATCAGTATGCATGTTCCAATTCAGTAAAACATTTACATAAAAATAAGGAATAATTATGTTTTCCTTCCATTACTCGCTCATTTTAAGAAATAGCTGACTTACTGAACAGCAAGAAAGATCGATGTGGTGACTGAGGCAGACCTAACATTGACAAAATCAGAAATGACCAGGGTAAATTCAGGAGCTCGCTTAACATAATGTAGGTTTAACCTTTTTTGTAATTATCTGTCATTTGGTATGTGTTTTAAAAAATCTAGAGTAAAACTTCACTTTGCTGCTGAATATAGTTTCTTTTATACAAAGTGAAAGTTTATAATAATTAATTGATGATATCTTTTAATTTAAATAAAATTGTCAAACATTTGGTAATAAAGAAAACGTTCTCAGTTAAATAAAAAAAATTGCAGAATATCTTCAAGTTTTGGAAATGGAACTGTGTAAAGTTGGTGCATCCCAATACTATTTTTTCCCCAATGAAATGTATTCTTAATTGATATTAAAAACACAATAAATGTTAGCTTCATTAATGCTATAAAGCTATTTTGTCTTTTGTAATATAAAGCGTATGCATGTGTATTTTAAGATATGCAGAAAACAAAAATATTTCTTAAGAATCGAATCTATATTAGCACTGAAATATATTAACATAATAAACATATCAAAGCTATTAAACATATCAAATAATATCTGAGATCAATAAGAGCTTATTCAGTCCTGTTTAACAGGTTTTTTCCTAGCTTCCTTCTTTTCCTTTCAATGGAATCTCTGAATAGATAAAACATTAGATGAATAATTTAAATGAGAACACAGAGTACAAAAAGTAACATTCTGGAAACAATCCCAAGAGGAGATTAAAGAAAATGGGGAAATTGAACCACATGAAGGATTTCCTCAACCCTCCATCAATGCATTCTTTCCTTGTTTCACTCACCATTTATTTAATGATATCTCTATGTACAAAACACCAGATTTAAATAACCAAAACGTTGGCACTAAAACATCAATTAATAAAAACAAATCTATAAAGGCTTGATGCAAAATTACTTTAGGCAAGAAAAACAAATGAAACATACGTGTACTCTAAGTATCATTATCACCTCTGAACTCCCACATTTCAATGGCATACTTCTGTTGTAGAACTTAGCAAACCCTTTTTGAAGACTGCATATATGACTTGTCTTCTAGACTGTAAAGTCCTTGAGTACAGGTATCCACTCATTAATTTTATCCCCACAGCCCACCAAAGAGATGGAATACTTAGAAACAGGCTCAGTGTTTATGAGACACAAAATGCAATTTTATTGTGACCACTGAAAATCTAATGTAAATTAATTATCCCATTCTCCAAAACAAATATAAACTCCTCAAAATTATAGAAAATAATAATAAATTAAAGGTATAATCAAAAGAAATATTCTCCTTCTTTGAGGAAAGGGTACTTTAAACAATTACCACAAGTAATTAATATGAGTATTAATAAGGGAAACTCTCAAGCTCTCTGTGTCTTCAGGTTATCCATACTTTACCAAAACCCTCTCTTTACAAGCTTCCACAATATAAAAAAGCTTAGCAAAACTGCAACTTTCCTCTCTGAAGTCTGAATGTGAAATGTAATCTAAGATGATAAGAAGAATTTAAAGCAGTTTTTTGAGGTGTTTTTACTCATAGAAATAAGATGTTAATCTGAATTTCATTGAAAAAGTATTCTTCATTGAATACCTACCACCTTAGAACACATAACAAAATATCCATGCATTATTAATATGCCATTTGGGGGAAAAGGATGGTTTATTTAATAAATGGCTTTGGGATACTCTGTAATACAGCAAAGAAAAACAATTTGAACCAACATTTATTACTATATATAAAAGTTACATTAAAAATCTAAAAGTAGTAGAGTTCCAGTTGCAGAATGGTGGTGTGAAGAGCTCTGTGAACCCATTCCCCAGTGAAACCACCATACTGGTGAAAATTATTTTAAAAAACAACCATTTCTCCTAAGAGAATATAGCAAATGAAGAAACAGTTATTCAAAAAATCTACTAAATCTTGGTAACTACAGCAAGACTCTGTGCCACTTAAACCCCAACCCACTCCTCCACCCAACAGGTCCCTGTGAAAGAAGCTCCTCTCCAGGTGGTGTGGCCAGGAAGAGGGGCTCCCTTTCCTCTAAGCTCCCAGTAAAGAATAGAGTAACTCAACGGGAGGGACAAGTCAATAGCACTTCTCATCCCCTCTAGCCCTCAGCTGCAGAGGCTAAATTCCTGGCAAGCATAGCCAAGAGGTCAGGGGCTCGTTTTCTCTCCCCAGTGATCACGCAGGAGTGGTGGCTCTACCCCAGGTATGGCAGCCAAGAATCCTGGGACCCTGAACGCCCTCATCCAGCTCACTCATAGAGTGGAGGTTCCATCCCAGCAGAGGCAAGATGAGAAGACCAGAGGCTACCACCTTCACCCAACGCTCTACTACTGAAGAAAGTGTCAATCTTGTCCCAAGTTCTGGAACAGTGCTTCTAGATTTTTCCCAGGTGGAGAGGGAGTCCATAAGAACAGAGAGCTTCTAAGGTCTCCTAGAAGGAACTGACTTTACTTAAAACAGAGTGTAGGGAAGCTCAAGCCAAAGGGTGTTCTTGAAACGACTGGATATTTTGCTGGTGAGCAATTAAGAGGAGACTGGTAGCTCTCTGAAAGCAGCAAGCTAAACCACAGGTCAACTAGTTTACCAGAGAGAATCAGGGAAAGAGACAGCTAAGAAGCACCCTCCTAGGGTCCAAACAAACCTCAAAAACTGGCCTCAAAACTATCCCTGCAAAGTGGGGGGAGGGGTTCTAGTTTAATTGGATCACACTGTGCAGAAATTTATGCCCCAGGGCATTGTTAAAAACAATAAAGCAGTTAGAGCCTAAGGAGCCTAATTGAGCCTAAGTGCTGGATGCCTACCAAATGAGACTGCAAAATCTTTGAGCACAGTCACTATATCTACCCATGAATTTCATCCCCATTGCTTACCAAGGAAACAGAACACTTAGAAGCAGGCTCACAATGTTTATGAATGGCAAATGTAATTTTATTGTGACCACTGAAAACCTAATATAAACTAATGATCCCATTCCCCAAAGCAAATATTAACAAACTCCTCAAAATTATGATAATGATAAAATAAGTTATAACCAAAAGAAATACTCTTCTTCTTTAAGGAAAAAATACTTTAAACACTTACTGCATTTAACATAGGTATTTATAATAGTTTAACAGAGAGGTCAGGGAAAGAAACAGAGAGCTCCAGCATGACTATGATCATGGCCAAAGCTGTGCCCTTAGAGAAGCAACATCAGAGGCTTCAGACTGCAGGGAAAATCAATTGCAATAAAATAATCCAGTCAAGTCTCTAATCGAATTAATAAGAAAACAACAACAAAAAGAATCCCTGGAGAGGGGAGTTGGATCAGTATACAGATTTTACAAGATATAACGTAAAATGTCCAGAAAGGGAGGGAGGCACAAATAAACAGGAGTGGCCCATCAACTGGAAAACAATCAGGCAAGAAAACTGCCTGTGAGAGGCCCTGATGTTGGATTTAACAGAAAAAAGCTTCAAAGCAGCCATTACAAATATCTTTAATGAACTAAATAAAATCATGTTTAAATAAATTGAGGAAGGTACAACGACTATGTTTCATCAAATAGAGAATATCAATAAAATAGAAAATGACTATGAAAAAGAACCACTTGTTAATTCTGGATTAAAGAGTTAAAGAAACTAAAATGAAAATTTCCCTAGAGGGGCTCAATAGTAAATTTGAACTGGCAGAAGAAAGAATCAGCAAACTGGAAGACAGAGCACTAGAGATTATGCATCCTAAAGAAGAGAGAGAAAAAAGAATTAAAAAAGGAACAGAGCCTCAGAGAAATGTAGGACACAATTAAGTGCACCCAGAAATGGGTACAGGAGTAGCATAAAGAGAGGAGAGAGAGAAGGGGCAGGAAAATATTCAAAGAAATAATGGTCCAAACTTCCCAAATTTAATAAGAAACATTAATGTACAAATCAAAGAAGCTCAACATACTTTAAGCAAGATAATGTGAAGAGATCCACACCCAGATATATCATAGTAAAAATGCTGAAAGCCAAAAAGAGAACTTTGAAAAAAGCAGGAGAAAAATGACTTGTTATGTACAAGGGAACAACAATGACATGAACAGTTGACTTCTCATCAATCCAAAAATGAAATTAAGAAAAAAAAATCCATTTACAATAACATTAAAAATAATAAAATACTAAGGGATAAATTTAATAAAAGAAATGCAAAGCTTACACTCTGCAAACTAAAAAACAGTTGAAAGAAATTAAAGGATATCTAAATAAATGGAAAGATCCATGTTGATGAATGAGAGGATTTAATATTGTTAAGATGGTAATACTCTCCAAAGTGATCTACAGATTTAAGACAATTCCTACCAAAATTCCAGCTGGCTTCTTTTGACAAGCTGAAATTGACAAGTTATTCCTAAAATCCATAGGGAAATTCAGGGTCCCAGAATAGAGAAAACAATCTTGGGGGGTAAAAAAAACTGCAGGACTCATCCTTCTAAAATCTAAAGGAAAAAATTTTTAAATATATATATAAAAAAAGATCAGAATACTTTGGAGGATATTTGGGGAATACATTCTTTTTTTTTCCTGAGGAATATTTGCCTTGAGCTAACATGTGTTGCCATTTTTCCTCTTTTTGCTTGAGGAAGATTCGCCTTGAGCTAACATCTGTGCCAATCTTGTTCAGAATATATCAAGCTAGACATGAAACCTCTCATCATAAAGGAAAACTAAGAGTTTTGTAGAGCTACTAATAACTAAAAAAAAAGACAAAAGATGATAAATGTTTTGGGAAAAATCTCCTAAACCTCTTTATCGCTGTAACATTTAATCACATATACATTATGCTGACCCACCTCCCTCCTTCCAGCCTGCTCGTCCATATACTCCTACTATGATCATTCATGAACTCATTAGGACCCGCTGTCCACTCATCCCTTTACTCTCACCCAGCCAACTGTCACTCTTCTTGCGTCATTCCCCCTCTTTCCAAGTTTAGATTTTCTGGTCTGCCATGTTAAGATTCTCGCCCTTCTCATCATTTAGATACACCCATATGACAAAAGCCCAATCCACAGTAGACCTTCTGATTCCACAGCTAGTACTTTTGGAAAAACATCACTCCTTTAAGCAGACAAGCTTAATAATTAAGTCAACTCTGGGTCCCTTATCACTTTCTAGCCAGACAACTGTGCTTCTTTCAGTGAACTCCTTTGTCGCTCTTCAATGACTATTTCAAACTCCATTCTCCTCAAGCTTTTTACCTTCCTTCTTATTCTCATCCTGCCCATCGCTATCTGTCCATGATTTTGACTTCTTTTCTAGGGGAGAAAAGAAGCTGTGGGGATCAGACAGGAAGTCCCTGGACTTTCCACTACCAAACTTAACATCCATCTTCTTCACCCACTTTCTTCTTCCCTTTGTTTTTCTGGAAATGGTGGCTCTGCCTTCCTTCTAAAGAAAATCTCTCCACCAGCACTTTGATCACTACCTTCTCCACCCCTGTCCTTTAAGGGATCATAAATAGTAAGCAATCAATTTCCATTTTATCTTGATTATTTAACTGCTCCTTCTGGGACTTCTATCCTTTTGATCACTAAACATACTAAATCCTCTCCTACGTGAAAAAATAAATCAAACAAACAAAACCCCATCTTTCTCCCTAAATTATGCTGCTCCAGTTATCCTTATGACTATTCCACTTCATAACTAAATTTCTTTTTTTTTTCTTTTTTAAAGATTGGCACCTGAGCTAACAACGGTTGCCAATCTTTTTTTTTATTTCCGCTTTTTCTTCCCAAATCCCCCCAGGATATAATTGTATATTATCGTTGTGGGTCCTTCTAGTTGTAGTATGTGGGATGCCACCTCAACATGGCCCAACGAGCGGTGCCATGTCCATCCGTGCCCAGGATCCGAACCAGAGAAACCCTGGGCCGCCGCAGTGGATCGCGCGAACTTAACCACTCAGCCACGGGGCTGGCCCCCATAACTAAATTTCTTGAAAGATATGTATATACTCTCTACTTCTTTTCTTCTTTAACTCAATCCTCATCCTACCTCAATCTGGCTTTCTTCCTTAATAAATAAATTAAATGGTACTAAAAAGTATACAATTAGAAAGAAGGAGACAAAATGATCATTCTTAAGTGAAATGATTACCTGGGAAACTCAAGAGCATAAAATGAAAACATTAAAAACTATCAAAAATTGAGTAAGATGGATAAGAAAAATATAGCTTTCATATACACAAAACTCACGAACTATATTACAGAAAAAAATTCCATTTATAATAACAATTTTAGAAAAAAATGGCCTCAATGTACTCAACAAGAAATTCTAAGATGTACTGCTCCATTTCTCTGTTCCTCTCTATATGCAGCAGAAAATGAAGGAGTTCTATGCAAATCCTCTCCTTCCAGCCTCTTTCGAAGCCACTCCAAACTAGTTTTTCCTCCCCACCATGCCTCCAAAATTGTTCTTGTCAAGATCACTGATGCACTGCATATGTGAAATCTGATGTTGAACTCTCAATCCTCATCTTATTCAATACTTACGAATTAAATAAATCACACCCTCCTCCTTAAATATTCACTCTCTTGACTTCAGTGATACACACTTTTGGTTTTCCTCTACCTCACATTAACTGGCTATTATTTTTCAGTCTCCTTTACAAGGTTAATCTCTTTTATTCAGTCATTAAGATTTGGAAATCTCAAGTCTTAGTCTTGGGTCCTCTTCTCATTCTATTCTATACTGCACATTATCTATATCCATGATTTTAATTAACATCTATATGTTGGTGGTAGCTAATTTTTTTCACTCCAGCTTAGAACTCTAGTTTAACCTTCAAACCTATATAGTCAACTTCTTATTCAAAATTTCCATATAGATTCCTCAAATGCACCTCAGATGCAACACATCCAAAACCGAAAACATGCTCTCCTTCCAGTTTTACCTTCCTCAGTAAATGGTGTACACCATCCGTCTATTGGGCTAATGAGACACGGAAGCTGAGAGTCAGGGGAAACCAAGCCAGTTATAGTTCACAGGAAGAGAATCAGAGCACAAAAGAAGAGAACCAGAGCACCACAGAGAGAAAATGCTGGAGTTCTTCAGCTGAATGTTTATCACTACATGAACGTGAGGAAACCAACCACAGGCTGGGAAGAACTACCAGAAATGAACAGAGATAAGAGGGCCCTGTGCCCACAGTGTGTTCTCACGAGTCAGACTGGAAAAACACGTGCCTCAGTGATGGGGAAGAATGTGCCATAGACCGAGCGCCGCTCTGGTTCTGCCTAATATATCTTAAGATTCCAAGCATCAAACTGTTTTCAAATAACAACCTCGTCAAGAGCACTCATATGCCTGCTCACAGCTGTCTCCCTCTTCTTGACAACGATATTCCCAGGGAGCTTCCTGTACATTCACTCCTTCCATGTTGTTTCTCCTGCTAGACCCCAAGCTCCATGAAGGTGGATGCATGACAGTCTCATGTAACGTAATATCCACCATGTCTAGCACACTGCATAGCCCACCATAAAATTTCAATTAACATTTGTAAAAATAACCAAATTCTCCTGAATCACCTTCAGTTTATTAATAGATATTGTTAAAATCATTTTTATCCTGTTTCAGTAACACACAGAGGGTCTTGTTCTCTGAACTATCACCCTGGGTCTCCCTTTTGAACAGCCAAACCCTTCCTCTGTCACATTACTGATCTGTCTTTTCATCGCAAGGCAGAGAGGTCGGTAGGTGTTGGGTCAGTATTAGATATTGAGATGGTTTCTGTCAGAAACTGTTGGATTTTGTACAAATCTTTCAGGTTCAGATAAGGGATGAGAAAAGAGCGCATGTTTACCTCATTGACGCTTCCCAAGCAGAGGACTGGCATTTGTGAGGAGCACAGATGGCTTCTTTAATAAAGAACATATTAACCATATATTTAAAGATACATCAGTGAGGCTAGGCCTCCCTAGGCTAGCAAAATGGGCAGCCTTTGGACACAGAATACAAGAAGGATATTTTCTGCAGTGGTAAACTTCTGCAATTTAGAGACTAAATTCTAGTGAACATGCCCGGAGAGCAGAGTCCGTAGAGAGATTTCTCCTCCTGAAGGTTCTCCCCTTGCCTCTGGCCCTGACATCTCAGAGCTGGTTTTGGCTAGGGCAAGTCTACAGTCCCTTCCAGTCAGATCCCAGTTTCCCTTTCCAGGCAGTCACTCATTTTGGCAATCTCTTAGCTCAATCTAGTCTCACCTTCAATTATCTCCTGCAGAAATTCCTCACACTTTTTGGCATCTGGATAGCATTCTTCATGTAGGTTCCAGGACTGATAAGGAAATACAAGGATGGGAAAAAGCCAGTATATTTTAAAGGGAACTTAGAACAAGGGTAAGGAATTAAATATGCATATTTATACTGCCACCTTAATCCAGAGCTTCAAATATTACTATACTGTTTGCTTCCTACTTATAATTGATCCTTTATTCCTTTATAATGATCTTCAATAAATTTTATAAATGGAATCAAAGTATTTTCTCAGGCAACTGTATTTTTCGAATAGGGTTTAATAACCACCAGGAGTTCTGAAGTTGATTTAATTAGTGAAATCAGCTTTCTTCCTTCTACCCTTAAGCCTAATTTAGGGGTGTGTCACTGCAGGACAGCTGTTCATAATGGTCCTTGGTGATGCTGGCATTAGAATGTCCCTTATTAAAATGAGATGTACTGATGTGTAATCTGCTACATGAATGACTCCATTTCTCACACTCTAGTCATTTGAGGGATAAAGCAAGGTTAAAGTTCCTTATTCTCCGCTCCTTTATAAACTGGCAGTTAAGTTTATGCATACATGTATTACTAAGTAATTTATATAACAAAAAGGTAATTATGTAAATATTAGATGACAATATTAAATATTTAATAATCCAATATGCCAGTAGTAGTTGATCATACATAGCCAAAGACATCCTCTCAGCCTATGAGGTTGCCACTTAGTAGCCTACACTATATAGAGGAGGAAAAAAGTGGTTTAACGCACAAAATGGGATGTTCTCCAGGTTAAATGAGTTTGTGCTCTTCAATTAACCACCTATGCCTGGGACTGAAATAAGCTCCATCTGTTAGATTGCCTATTATGTGCAATTACTCGCACATTCGTAATTCAATCCAGTCTAAACATTTTTTGACATACATTGAAGCAGATACTGATAAACAGGATTTGATGCTAACTAGCCAGTTGGCAAAGAAATGAATAATAGCTAGATGAAATCACTTCCCTCCATAAGCATAAATGGTGAGAATGGAAATATCCAGGCGTGGTCTGCAAGGTTATCTTCGGCCATGATGATTTACTATCAGCAGTAAGTGACTTAGGCTAAAGGAATATTGGATTTCCTAAGTACTTTAAGATACGCTTTCAGAAGCAGGGAAAAAGCCAAAGTGTCAGTTCCATTAAAATAATTACATCTCAAGTACACCCTTACTTTTACCTAAAGGCTTAAGATACTAGCATTTTTTCATATCTTTAATGCTCCTGAATTTTTATAATCTGTTAGGTAAATTGACATTTCATTATATATGCTATTTGTAGAATAAAATAACAGTATAATTTTTAAATCAATATATACAGTACGTAGAGCAATCTCTAAGAGGAGCCTGAGTTATTGCAAATGTATGAGCTATTTCCACGGAGGAAAAAGATGGAAAGCCCTTTCCCATTTGCATTTATAAAGCCTGCGTGACTTCTTTAAATATATACACTGGTGCCAACAGAGCCATCAGAAATCAATAAATCACATTCTCATGTGCTGTAAAATGTCTGACACACACATTCATTTTCCTAGTCCAAAATTCTCTGCAAAAGGGACTGTGTAAATGTTCCATTTTAGTTTAATGACATTCTCCACAGTTAAAATTATGTGCATTATTGCCAGTGAGTGAAAAAACCTGAAGAGCACAAAGCTAGATAGGATTTTAAAGAGCCTACACAGTACATATCCTTCAGCAGCCAGTCATTTAACAGACCACAGACACACAGATATGAATGCAGAACAAAATTGGGAGATTAGTAAGAATGGATTGAAATGCTGCAATTACCATTTGGACAAAAAAAATAATAGGCATAATTTATTTAGAAGCAGCTGGGGGAGGGTCTTGTAAGTATCTGGAGAGACAGCCCTGATAGCCCCAATACCACCAAATGGAGGCAGAGAGGAACATCACTTAAAAATGATACAGATGACAGAAATGACAACAACCTATTCATCAGTGATGTTCAATACGAAAGCGTAATAAAAACTTAAATATGACTCCACTTTAGTTGACATTTATTCCACCAGCTGCCACATATTTTTAAAAGGTCACAAAATTGCTCTATGTAGACAGTTTATAAAGTACAAATTCTTAAAGAAAGGAGGGATCTGCTATGTATAATCAAGAAAGTTCTAAAAATTCTCCAAGCACATCTTGCAGAGAGCCATGTACAAAAGCATGTCTGGCTACAACCCAAAGCACTGAATTTATTAAGCCAACATTCCCACAAGGGGACTGAATGAAGAACTAGCTACAATTCTACCTGTTCACTAGCACTGACCAATGCTGCTCTGACCCCTTGGTTTCTTTGTATTTGATCTCTGAACCGAAATGCTGTGGGTTTTGACTCATGTGTTTACCAAAATCTGATCATATTTGAAGCATGTTATTTTGAGGCTCTATGACACTTCATTCATAACATATCTTCCCTCCTTTGAACTCACATTTTCCTCTCCCTGAGATGTCCACTTACTTAAGCCCTTCTGACCTTACTTTTCTCCCTATCCAGCCTGGACTCCATAATCAACCACTCCAATAAGCTGCCCACAAGTCTCCTAAAACCACTCAGCTCCTTCAATTTGAGCCTCTCCGACACATCTATTATCAAGCTAAGTGCACAAATATTTAGCATCGTTGGGGTGAAAAACACATAAGTTGACCAACTGTGTCCACTGCCACCTAACCTCAAAAGGGGCCTCAACGCTGCTCAGCAACCACAGTGTTCCCAGGATGAATCCATTGGAGAATCCACCAAGTGGCTTTCCAAAGCCTTTTTACTCTCCTGAAACCTCTAACCCTCTAGTTTCCGAACAGACAAATATACCATCACCCTCACTTTCCACTGCACTCTTCACATTCAGTTATTTCTTCACTCCTTTTTCCTGCTTCTCTTCTCTCTGATATCAAAAATCAACACAATTTTTCTAAACCAGCTTCTTCACTATAGTCCCCAACCCTTCCCATCTATTCTAAAACTTTGGTCAATAAATCAAATCATCTCTCTGCTGTCTTCAATTTTTCCCGTCAACTGCCTCAATTTTTAGGACAAAAACATGTTTAAGTCTACCTTAGCTTAAAAATGTACCAATCCTTTGCTATTTTCAAATGCATAATAAACACTGCCTGAAAAGTGTATTCAATTCCTCCCTCCGCTCCAAATGCAATTACCAAGTCTTGATGATTTAATTTCTAAAATGTCTGCATGGAACTGAATTTTGCCCCCCTAAAATTCCTATGTTGAAGCCCTAACCCCCAATGTGACTGTATTCAGAGACGGGGCCTTTAATGAGGTAAGTGAGCATAAATGAGGTCACAATGGCTAGGCCCTAATCCAATCTGACTGGTGTTTTACAAAAAGAGGAAGGGACGGCAGGGATGCAGCCACACAGACAAAAGGCCATGTGAGGACAAATGAGAAGACGGCGTTCTGGAGGCCAAGGATAGAGGCTTTAGGAGAATCCAAGCATGTCAGCACCTTGATCCTGGACTTGAAGCCTCTAGAAGTGTGAGAAAATACATTTTTTCTTTTTGAGGAAGATTAGCCCTAAGCTAACATCCACTGACAATCCTCTTTTTGCTGAGGAAGACTGGCCCTGAGCTAACATCATTGGCCATCTTCCTCCTACCACAGCATGGCTCCACAAGCAGTATGTAAGCCTGCGCGAGGAATGAGTGAACCCTGAGCTGGAAAGTGGAGTGCAAGACCTTAACCGCTGTGCCATCTGCCACTGGGCCAGTCCCTACATTTCTGTTTTTAAGCCACTTATAGTCTGTGGTATTTTGTTATGGCAGCCTTAACAAATTAATTCAATGTCTCATAAATTAGGTCTTTCTTTTTCATCCTATAACGGCTTTCACTAAAGTTCTTATGTTTATCAGACATGTTAAACTAGCCTTATAGGTAGTTTCCCAGCCTCTATTCATTCATTCACTCACTCATTCATCCATTCAGAAAATATTTACTGAGACTTTACCACATGCCAGGCACAGAGAATATAAGAAACAAAGCTACTGTCCTGGAGCTTTTATTCTCATGAGAAAAGACAAGTGAACAGACACATAAGCAAGTTAATTATAGACTATAATAAGAGCAGAGAAGAAAATAAACAGAAAAATAAGACAGGAAACAACTAACGAGGGTATGTTAGATGGGAGGGGAGACAAGAAAAGCCTTTGTAAGGATGACGTTGAGACTCACTGGGTGGATGAGAATGAGGTGGCCTTGCCAAAAGATGCTGGGAAAGCATTCTTAGCAGAGCTGTTAGCAAGCACAGAGGCTACGATAGAACAGAAAGCTTAGGTTTGAGCGACAGGAAGGAAGGCAGTTTGCTAACCCACAGCAAGGTGGAAGGTGGGGATCTCCCTCTGCATGCTTCGCTCCTCCAATGAAACTCTTTGCTAAACTATAAATCTAATAACTTTATGCTCCAAATGTAAAATCTTGGCATGTCCTACATTGCTTACTGACACATGAGGCCTTTGTTAAAGGCCTGCTCTGTTTTACCTTCCTAGCCTCAACTTACTCACCCTCTATGCCAGGCATCTCAAGTTATGTGTTGATAGACATCGCATACTTCCCTGCCTGTGTCTTGGGGGCAAGGAACATCATTTAGGGGAGAGAGCATGAACTTGGAGTCAGACGAATCTGTGTTCAAATTCTGGCTCCCATGTTTTTATTCAGAAGAAGTCAGATAAATCATTTTTTCTCCCTGACCCTCAGTTTCCACATAAAGTGGAGTTAATAATGTGGACTCAGGAGAGTTATTGTAAGGCTTAGTGATAATCTATGTAGGATAATCTATGTAGTGATAATCTATGTAGGAGGCTTAGCATTGTAAGTAATAGATATTATTATTGACACATATTGTTTTCTCTAGTAGGAATGTCCACCACACTTCTTAACCTGGTAAACTTCCTCCATCCTTCCAGATCCAGTTCAAATGACACCTTCTCTTTGGAGCCTATTCTAACTCCCACAGACAGAATACAATTATCTCCTCTTTGTTCCCGTAGCACAACACGTATACTACCACTGACACAGTTCTGTAACTCTAGGCTTTTATATCTCTCTCTCTCCTCTAGAACCATCACTTCTCTCAGGATAGGAACTGTGACTTCTTAATGTCTGTATCATCAGTGCTTGTCTGGCACATGATAGGTGTTAAATAAACATTGGTTGAATGAATGCATGAACTATATATCCTATTCCTTCCCAAAACCACTAGAATTTGCTTACAGCCATATAATTCTATAATTGTTTATTTCCACATTATTCTATTTCCTCAAAAGGTGTGTCAGTCAGGAGTCCCGGCAGGCACAGATGGCTCATTCAAGTTAGCTTCATTCGAAGAGAGTAGATTAAAGTAACTACTTATAAAAGTGTGATCAAGGTGCAGCAAAACCATAGAAGACAGTGCAGTAAAAAGGGCTAATAATGGGGGGTAGTATTTCACCTGAAGGGTAAGGGGAGAAGGTGCTTATCATAATTTGGACAGAGAGAGGACCTTCTGATAGGAGCTGGTCAATGGATGCAGTCCATGCTGACCACACAGGGAAGGTGAGGGGCTCAATCTCACTCAAGCCTGTTGGGGCTCCCCAACAGCTAAACCTACTTAGAATCCAGAGGGCCTTCTCCTCTCCCTCTTGAATAATTCAGGCCAGAAGCTTAAAGCAATATAGGCCCCTGTGTTAGAGAAGGAGCAGAGGGGCCCATGATGGCCCAGGGTAGGAGCACAGAGCCTAGTGGATGAGGTAGGTATCCATATGGAGGGGAGTCCTGGAGAGGGGTTGCAGAGACAGAGGATGGTGAGAAGGGTACCTGCACAGAGGATTGGCCTGATGTACAGTGTCAGAGGTCAAGCACAAAGGGGAAGGTGCCAGGTGCCCAAGCCGGATGGGTGGGTAGGTGGCCTACCATGGAGAGTCAGAGCCTGAGTGCAGTAAGGAGACCATCCACATGGGAGAGGTATGGTGGCCAAGATGGAAGATTGGTGATCTATAAGGGGATTAATCAAATATTTAGATATATTATGGGTAACAGAAACTGGGTTTCTTACTGTCAGTCTTAGACAGCTATGGAAAGGGATAAAACTACAATGAACCACAGAGTCTTAGATTAGGATTGGAGGCATTAGTGTGAATTCATGATTGACGAGATATAGAGATACATATAGAAATACATGTAGATATAAATTGTGCTATGTTTATGTATTGTGAATAGGCTCATGCTCTTTCTTCTATAGGATGTTCCTTGTCTCCAAGACACAGAAGTAAGGAGGTGTTGCCACAAACATACATGCATACACACGTGCGTATGTATGTACACATTCACACATATACAAACATATATTTTCTAACTCTGACCTAGAACTGGGAGCAGCAACACCCCAATAGCAAAGAGCACACGTTTTGTGAGATCTTGATTTCTAAACACCAGCCTCCACTAAAGGGAACCATGGCTCCTTGGAGAAAGGGTTCATATTCCAGGGCTGGGGCATGGAAAGTTAAGATGAGATTGGAACAGTTTGATGTGCTTCAAAGTAATGAAGTGCTCAAAGAGTGATGGAGACATGTCAGAAGACCCAGGAGCCAGCTTGAACAGGCTCCCAGTGACCAAATGTGGGACAATTTGAGCACAATAACCTGTAGAAAAAAACAGAAAACAATGAAACCATACAGATATAAATAAATTAATAAATTGAGAGTCTGAAGAGGAAGAGGATATTTACCCAGTTTAAAAGAATCTCTTCAGAAAATACTATTTAATTATAAAGAGGGAAGAAGTAACTTTACACTGGAGAAGCTTGGCAGATACATTTTAATCAAAAGATCAAGAAAACAATATCACTACTGGAACAAATCAAAATTGTGTGCCAACTAATAGGTGCAGGGAGAATAGAGCATCATTTATCTTATCTTTCCCAAAGGCACAGAATCTGAATCTAATCACAAGGAAACATCACATGAACTCAAACTGGCTTACAATCTTCAAAAGTGTCAAAATCATGAAAGTCAAGGGAAGACTGAAGAATTATTACAGAAGAAAGGAGACTAAAGAGATATGACAACTAAATGCAATGACAAAGTCTGTACTCGATCTTGTTGCTAAAAGTGACATTATTGAGATAAGTGGCTAAACTTGAATAGAGCCTAAGACTCACATGGTAATAGTGATCACTGTTAATTTCCTGATCTTGACTGGTTGCATTGTGATTATGTAAGAGAATGTCCTTGTTTGTAGAAAAAACCTTAAAGTCACAATATATTTGGGGCGGGAGGGAAGTGAATGGATAATTAGCCTTGAAACTTACTCTCCAGTGTATCTTCAAATTCTCAGAAAGTTTATGATTATTTCAACATTAAAAAAAAGAAAAAGAAGACAGAAAGCATAGCTCCTCCTGATGCAGGAGTCCATATATGGGTTAGCCTCATGGGAGCAAAGCAGAGTTAAGGAGGCTGAAGGCAGGATCTAGAGGAACAAAGGAAAGACATCCTACTGGCTCCCCAATGACCTCCTAATGTCCATTTGATACTATTGCCTGTGCATAATCTCCACATTGATAATCCCTCCTGGATTTGCTATTTTCTATCTATTCCCTGGCTCCTTCCCATATTCTTTCTTATCATATTCTCTTACAAATATCTGTGTTCCTCTAGGATGACTATGATACCCGCAGTCTCATCAAATCCCACAGTTGACATAATAATCTAGGTAGATTTTATCACTAACTCCATCTTCTCCAGTTTCAAAACCCGAAAATACAATCATTTCTGGACACTTCATGTAGTAGAAGCATCTCAACCCAACACATTAAAACCAAACTCAGTATCTACCCCACTACAGTAGGTACTATTAATTGCCTACCAAGCATCTCTCCCTCCCCATATCCCAACGCATCTCTAACAGAATTCCCCCAAAAACAGAATTCTAAAGGATCCCTGACCTCTACCACAGCGTACCATTTTGCTTCAGGAGATGGTGAGTACTCTAAGGTTCAAAAGTAGGCCTGGTTGCCTTAAACCAATGTGCATATTCCATTTACTCAGCTAGAGTCATTGTTTAAGAAGTGGTCATGAAGCTGACTACTGAGGGTTACCATAAACATTCAATAAGAACATGGTTAGCCTTCAACCTTGTTCCCAACACAGACAGAGATGAAAAGAAGTTAATCTCGTTAATTTGCTGTTTTCTTAACTTGAGGGATGACTCAAGGGTCACAAGGATTTAGGAGCATGTTTTGCAGAAGAAAAAGAATACCTTTAAGGAAGTTACAACCACCAGATAACCCGCCCCCAGCTACTGCACCCAGATGACTGGTTGTCCAAGGGCTTATCTGGATTGAAAGAAAAGGACTTCCCTTTGTTTCTCCAAAACTCCTCCTCACAAGCCCCTTAGCTCTACAAAGACTCCAATTTCTTCTTTTGTTAAGGCAGATTTGAGAGAACCTATCCTCCCACCTTTTCATTTTGGCCAACTGGAATAAATCTTTCTCCATCTCCAGTGTAGGTGTCTCAGTGATTGGCTTACTGTGCATACAAACTGGTAATTAAGAGGCTCAGTATCAGTCATGTGATCTAAGTAGTACCATTAGCGTGAATCACAGGTCTTTTCTTTGAAATACAGGGACAGAAGTATTTTCCCCATGAATGTGAGCCAAGAGGCAAGCACCCATGTTTTGATTCAGGCAGCCATCCTATCACAAAGAGGTTTAGGTTAGGATAGTGCCAACAACAAAAGAGAAGAGCTTTTAAATTAATTTATTTAAAATAATAATTAAATGAGTCCTTGATAATAACTGAATTCCAGGACCAACAACCAGAAGTCCATTCTAACCTCTATTTTCTAATTACCTGAGCCAATAAATCCCCTTTATGTTTAAGTCAGTTTGAGTTTGATTTTCTGTTACTTGAAATATAATGGTGGAGAGTAAAATTAAATATAAAACTAGATGTGACAATGTTATAAAACAACGAGGAGTATGTAAAAAAAATCTAATCTAAGATAAACAGACCTCTAAAAAAGAAAGAAAAGTACAAATACAGAAAAACAAAATACCAGACAGGCTGGCTTAATGACAGTTGGCACTAGCAAGGTAAATGGGAAACCAGCTTCCCATATTTTAAAGATGTAATAATGGAATGAAGCTCATCTTATTATGGCCCAGAGTAGGAGGCCCTGTAGGGCTGCTTCAGGGGAGAAATCAGGCAGAAACAGGGTAGTCAAAGAAAGGAAATGAGAAAGGTGGGAATTTCAGATTTAGTAAAAATAGGTTAAGACAAGCTTTCATACAAGTAAAATTCTTAGGTATGTCACATAATTATAGTACCTTCCAGTGGCTCAAATAAATCTATATAATCAGAATCACATTTCCATATTCCAGGTTCATGTTCCAGGGCTGGGGCATGGGCCATGCCTTTTCTAGTCATTCTGGCCCAGAAATTGGTGGTATACATCCACATTTGGATATTTATAAGCTGGGCTGAAACAGCAGCAGTTTGGGTAGCTTGTTGCATCAAGTCGCCTGTCCCTTTCTGCTAGGAGAGAGGGTTGAGCTCACCTCCAGCAGGGCAGAGACAGAGAGAGCTCTAAATTTCTTGGTAGCAAATGCTGATAGGCTCACAGAGCCTTTCTGTCCTCCCAAGTCACCCTAGATAAGATCTCCAGTTGCCTTCTAGACCTTTTACAACCCCATCCCACAGGCAATCTGTCATTTATTCCTACTCATCTGGGTTGAAAAATATGCCTGGAATTCAGTGCCTTCTTTTCATTTCCAAGGCCAATGTCCAAGATCAGACCCTCATCTCATATCTCAACTACTGCAATTGTCTCTAACCCAGTCTCACAGGGTCTCATCTTTCTGCTGTCCAATCCATCATTCCCACGGCTACTGACTCCTAAGAGAAAACAGAGACTGAATTGTATTTATCCTTTGTATTTATCCTTCTTTCCCTCACCTATGTCTAGGCACTAAAACAACTGTTTAAATTATTCTATGCATGCCATTTCTCATGTGAAAACCTCTCTGATGGTACCAGCTGGTTTCAGAAAGTGTTCAAAGAGTTTAGTCTACAGCCAGGTCATCAAGGTTGTAGACCATACTACCCTTCAGCACAGTATCTCATGTCTTTTCCCTGCAAGATGGTCCAGTTATACTGTACTACTGAATCTTCTGGAACACACAAGCATCAAGTCTTTGTAAATGACATGCTCTTCCTCTGTGCAATTCACTTTCCCTTGGCTCTACTTACAAAACACCTATCAGTTCTTCAAGCTTCAACTAAAGTATGTCTGCTACCATAAAATCTTCTCCAATACTATTTTCAGATTAAAGTTCTTACTCCTCTGCATCTTTAGAGGACTTTATACTTCTATTTGACATTTATGTTACTCTGCCTGGTCTTATACTAAATTTGGTGTGGACGTCGTCTAGTTATTAGACTTCTTTCCCAGTAATGAGCAAAGAGTATTGTATTTCAGCATGAGGTTGTCTTTCTCTTCTGTTATTTCTCCACAAGAATCATTCTTGTATCCTCTGTATTTAGAAAAGTGTATGTAGCACATAATACATGCTCAGTAAATATTTCTTGAAGAAATAATTTCCCAATGGACTAAATTTTTGAGGACTAATTTGATGAATATTTGAGGACAGGAATTGTGCCTTATTCATATTTCTCACAGTGACTAGAAAAAACTCAGTAACAGAAACTGTTACAGGTTGAATAAAATATATATGCCAAAACTTATTCCAAGAGCAGGAGACAGAATTGTAAATAGATAAACCACATATATGTTGAAGTGGAGGAAATAGTTGTGTAGCTAATAAATCACTTTCCCTTGCCCCCCAAAATAAAGTTTTTCCTAATGCCTGAACTCAATTCTCAGTTATACAAACTTGAAACCCAAGAATCATCAGTGGCTTCTTCCTATACCATGCTTCAAGTGTTATCTGACAAAATGTAAAATTGCTACCACTGGATGATGATGATGATGATGATGATAATGACGGTGATGGTGGTGGTGGTGGTGATGGTGATGATTGCACTATCCTTCTCCTCTTTAACTTCAACATTATTCTCCAAATTCAAGTCCTCATTTTGCCTTTTTGGAACAACTAAAATTGCTTTCTAACAACTCTTTCCACTTTCATGCTTTCCATCTCTAACATTCCCTTTCAGTACTGCCAGAATAATTTTCTTAAAAAGCAACAATCTTATTATATTCTAGCTCTGCTCAAAGGCCCTCCATGGCTTTTGCACTGCAAACACAGGAAGAACACTGTTCAGACTCTTTAGTCTCATAGTCAAGAAATATTCCAAAATTGACTTCTAATTTATCTTTCCAGATTCATTTGCACTGTTTTTCCTATTATCCAGACTCCCACAAAATTAGTTTTGATTTTGTATTTTCAAACCTTGCACTTGGTACATTTCCATCTATTTTATTCAGATTCTGCCTATATCTCAAGCGCCCAATTCAAGGATCTTAAATGTGTCTCTGATTTTTCCCCTCTGCATATGAAAGCTCAATATACTTTGTGCTTTTCCCCCACTAAGCTTACCCGTTTCTGTCTCATATTTTGATTATTCACAAATACGGCTTATGTATCCAACTAGAGCATATTTAATCATTGATTCAATAAACATATAATAGGCACTTACTGTTTTTCATTATTCCAAAGCACCTAAAACATATCATATTCATAGTAAATATTAAACAAATTTTTGTGGGATGAAGACAAACTCCAAATCAACAAAATTGCACCCAAAATAATATTTTTCTAAACTCAAACAATAATCTCCACCAAAGAGATACATCAGAATGGAAGAAAACTGTAGCACATCAAATTTTAAGTATGTATGAAAAGAGATGGGTGTTAGTAGAAAACAGAATCAAATAAAAAGCTAAGAAAATTTATTCAAAGTAATATGGAAATATTGAACCAATTTTGCCCATTTCAATTTATAGATGTATCTATCATTTTAAGATGCAAATTCATAAACACACATGCATTATGTCCATCAACTGGAAACTATATACAGTGTGAAAATTTATTGAAATGAGAATCACAAGGAAATGTTTCCTAGTCACCATTTAATATTTTTTGTGAAATCTAATAAAAGTTTATGTGATGAAATCTTTTTTTTTCCTTTTCTTTCCTAAGGAAACAGCTTGAGAAGATGATTGATGCCTGCTATTATAGGTCTATATTTGTATTTCCTTATTTTAGAAGCTTTTCAAAAATACATTTAAAGCATTTCTAGTTACACTAAAAAAAAGATAAAAGGTGATTATTTATAGGCAATCATATTCAGGATGATAGACTCTCAGAAGGCAACTGGCAAACATAAATTTTAAATGCTTTTTGGAAAGAGTTGAGAATAAAAACATTTACATAATTTCTTAGAAACCCTGGCTTTTTATTGCTGCACTTCAATATTCCCTCGGGGTAAAGGAGCAGCTACTTCAAAGATTTATTTGATAATGGAATGTTTGATTTCTTTGTTTTCCCTTTCCAATGTGGGGAGGTCTGTCGTTTTCACTCCAAGGCAATGTGCTGTATTTTAAAATGTGAATTGGCTCACTACTGATAATAAAAAATAGTTCTGTTTTGGTAGATTAAACAAATACACCAATGCTAGCAATAAGTATGTAAATTACATAACATGTTATTACAAAATGGTCCATGCATGTATTAGTCATCTTCAATAACAGACCTGTCTCTTAATAATATAACTATTGACTAATACTACATGTCTAAAACTTCTACTTACCTGCCTATCCACTTCTGGGAGCAAAAGCAGGAGGTATTGTTGGAAATGCTGAGGTAAGGAAGCAAACGTATGTTTATTTATTAATGCCCTCAAGTTAGTGTTGACAAGAATAGATCCTGGGGTTTCTATATCAATGTCCTCAGCTTTGGTCCATTTCAAGTGTCCTGTGATTGAACAAGCGAGAAGCATAAATTTACTATAGATTGGGAAAAACATGCAGGTGCACACATACATAAGTATATACTGAACACTGATAGATACTCAATAACATTTTTAATTCTATTACTCAATAACATTTTTAATTCTATCACTTTTAAAAATGATATTTTAGAAGGAAATCTGCAAAGCTTCCTTGTGTTTCTGTCTTGTCAGTTGTCTTTATTTTCATAATGTATTCTTCACTCAATACTATCTATATTTTTAACTCCCAGTAGCAGTAGGTCTAAAAGAGAAGTATTTTAATTCTGATCTTCCAATTAATCAGAAGTTTCAAAAACTTTGGGAGCATAAATGGTAACAACTACAGTTTTTGTAGATTCTCTAAGACCTAGGATCAATGATAACAATAACAACAGTGCTGTTAATTTTGAGAGAGATGATGATAGCACTGGGAGCTGATAGCTGTGTGCTCCCCATGTGTCAGGAAGAGCAATAATCGCTGGATTATTTCAGAAGATTCCTATTCAAGGTATTTTGAGGGTAATACTTTGAAAAGTAATCCTTTATAAAAACATTAGCTGTGAGGTCTGAAATACCAATATGCTTTGAAGGATAATCCTCGAAGCACTCTGACCTCCACCAGAAGGCTGTATTTAGATTTCACAACTCAAATTATGACACACAAAAGACTGATCCACCATAAGGGACAGTCAGCTGATGCATCAACCAGGATAGTTACCACTCTCAGTTACTTGAGTTAAGAGGACCACTTCATTGTGATTTTAACAGACTATGCTTTAAATCAAGGGTCAATAAATTATGGCCCATGAGCTATATCCAGTCCAATACCTGTTTTGGTAAATAAAGTTTTACTGGAACACAGTCATGCCCAATTGTTTAGATATTGTCTTGGTCTGCCTAGTTGTGACAGAAATCGTATGACCTGCAAAGCCTACAGCATTTACTCTCTGGCCCTTGTTTTAAATAATTAGGGACAAAAGAAGAAATAAAAACCAATATGATAAAAACAGGACACTATGGTTAAAAAAATAAGCAAATTTGAAAGAGAACCAGATGGAACTTCTAAAAATGAAAAGTTAGTTTTTAAAAAACATTTTTAAATATTCAATGGACATAGCAGAGAAAAGAATTATTGAAAAATTAAAATAGTTGATAAAACTAGAATGCAGCATAAAAAAGATCAGTCAAAAAACAGAATAGAGAAGAAATACAGAGAATGGAAGAAGCAGTCAGAATGCACACTTATGGGAATCTCAGAAAGAAAAAACAGCAGACGACAGAGAGGCAATATTTAAAGAGCTAATGGCTGAAATTTTTAGAACTGAAAAAAATGGCAAGAGTCCTCAGATAAAGCAATACATGAAATCTCAAGAAAGATAAATACCCATTCCACCATTCGATGTGCTGAAATCGCAAAACATCAAAAATAAAAATAACATCTTAAAACAATTTTGAACAAAAATAGATTACCTCCAAAAGGATGACAACAAAGAAAGCTTATTGTCAATAAACAACAGATGACAGTGGAATATCTTCAAAGGTCCAAGAAACAAGAAGTGTCAATCTGGAATTTCATTAATAACAAAGTCTCTCAAGATAGTAGTGATACAAGAACATTTCAGTATCCAAAAGGGAAACTCCATCCCTTAGAGAATCTTACTGAAATAACCACTAGTGGATGTTCTTAACAAATAAAGACATTAAATCCAAAAAGGAAGGAGTGGGCTGCAGTAGCAATGGTAAGCCAAAAGGCTAACAGATATGACTAACTCAAAATAAGCACGAACAGTGAAAAATAGGACAAATAACTAATGAGAGTTAAAATAACGTGGAAATAAAATAGTAGACAATAATTGCATGCAAGATGGGAAGGTGTAACTGAAATGACAGCACCATTAAATTCTGGCATTTGGGAACAAGAGCAATACAGATTACTTCTTTACTTTGTTAAAACTCTATAGGTAGCCATTGGAAGAAATGAAAAAGACTTCTAACTTCCAAATAAATACATGGAAGGAAAACTCAGTCAATCAAATGGAAGGCACAAAAGGAGAAAAAAAAATTTTAAATTTAGTGCAACACAATCAAAATAAATATAAATGGATTTTAATATTAGATTTAAAAGTAACACGATCCAATTATATGCTCCTTACAAGAGATATACTTAAAATAAAAATCCCATGGAATGGATGAAAATGAGCCGATAAGCCAAAAAGATACTAGGTAAACATTCAAAACAACAAAAAGCAATACTACAATATTAACATCAGATAAGAGAAGGTAAAAAACCTTACTGGGGATGATGAAGATCATTCCTTAAGTGTAAACGGAATAATTCACTGGGAAAATATAATGCCTTATGCCTGCATCTATTTAAACAGCATAGTACTCAAAATTTAAAACTGAGGGAATAAAAAAGAAAAATTGGCATTATACAATGTTAATGGGAAGTTTTAACATACTTCACCAGAAACTGAGATATCAGACAAAAAACGTGTCTTAAGAACACAGATGACATTAACAACTCAATAATCAATCTTGAATTGAACTAATGAATTTAAAATAGGGCACTGGTCTCAGCCCTGCAGAAAAAGCAATTTTTTGACCGTACTCAAGAAAGAGTAAGAAAAAAAAAAACAACTGACCACTGAGGCTCAACAATTACTGAAGAATAGTATAAACATCTCTCCACAAAGAAATAAAATTAGGTATCTATAAAACAGACATAGCAACTCTCCAATTCTCCTACACCCACTATATACTTGGACATTCAAAAGCACACTTCTAAGTACTTCATAAGTTAAAGAAAAAAAGATTTATAACGGAAATTGCAAAATATTTGGATTCTAAATGACAACGCCAAAATTTGTAAAATGCAGCTCAATTGGTTTGAAACATAAATTGTCACATTAGAGAGCGGAAAAATATTGAAAATTCAAGGATTAAGTGTACAAATCAAGAAGTTTTTATAAATGAACCACAGAACAGAAACTTGAGAAAGAATGAAGGAAATATTGTAAGAATAAGAGTGGACTTTATGAAACAGAAACGGAGAACAATTGAAGATCACCAGCAACAAAAAAAAAGTTTTTTCTTTTTATTACGCTAATAAAATAGGTCTAAGTCTAGTGAGAGATGACACGAATAAACATGAATAGGAATGAAAGGTAGGCATATAATTTGAGATATAAGATAGATTTGAAAAGCAGATATAATTGTAAGTAGATTTTGAAAAGCATAACATAATACTATGACTTTAGCCAGTATCTTTGAAAACAGATAAACTATTTTAAGTTTATAAATTTTCAAATTTAACTTAGAAACAGAAAATCTGAGTAAATTTGTCAAAGCTTCAAAAAAATGAATATGCAGCCCCCTGCCCCATATACACACAAAGCAGATAGTATAAAATAGCTCTAAAGATGAATTTTACTAACATATCACAGAACTCTCCCACCACTTCACTTTATACGTATTCCAGTGAATAAGTAAAGAAAGAAAGCTCTTCAATACAATTTATGAAGTTAATATAAACTTTATTCCAAAATAAGGACAAACAAGGACAATATAAGAGAAAATTTATCAGCCAATCTCACTTATAAACACAAAAAAGTATAAAAGTTGTATCTATCATTTTAAATCTAAAGTAAATCTGACAAGCTCCTAACATTTGTTGAGTCAAGGTGATGTGTATATAGATGTCTGCTTTATTAGCATCTGTATTTTTCTGTATGTTTGAAGTATTTCACAATAAAAAAAAAAATAGGCCACAAGAAGAGAATTAGAAAGGAGTTTCTTTTCTCAGCAGAGGAAGCAAAGGCAAAACCTAGAGACAGAAATGTTGAAAAACGTAGGCAAGAAATTTGCTTTATTCTTATTTACGGCCTAATATTCTCAATACGATGGAGGTGAGGTCATTTACCAAGAATGACTCTAGGAGGGAGTATTGGGGAAATGAGAAAATTATAAAATTTTGAAACATGTTACGGGCAACATGAGAAGTAGGATTTATCCTGTTGATTACTATTTGGTATAGTTCAAAATCTTTAAGAATATCATAGAAAAAAGAAGATTCGGAGAGGTACATAGTCTTTTATGACAAAGTCAAAAGAAGAGCTATTTCAAAGATGTCCAACTAAGCAAAACATGTTTTATAGTTTTGGAACAAAGACACAACAGATGAACTTATTGCTCAATTTGTTGCCACACAAGATATTTAATTCCACTTTAATTATCCTTTCACACTTACTCTTAATTGGCTTAAGAACAATCCAATTATATCTGATTGTCTTATCTTGTTACAGCTGGTACCTCATCTCCCTAACAGTATCAGGAGGAAGAGAAAGAGGTAGTCATTGTAGGGTCTAATTCCTGGACACTAGAGAGTGTAAAGAAGTTAAGATCGAGAGGAGGAAAGAGAAGTAACAATTGCCAAATTGACACAGAGAGAGTCTACGCTATACAAGAAGATGCTAGGCTGACCTCATGATAAAAATCATGGGCAATCACGTCCAATCAGGGTCAGGGAAATTCCCTATTATTCTGACCAAAGGGAGTTGGAAGACCACCAATCTGAGGAAAGGCTGCAGACTCTGGCGCACGTGCTGATCAGTGGGTAGTCTACTGGCTTAAAGACTCCGGTTTCCCAGAAGGGAATTCACACAGGATTTATGCATAAAATGAGCACACACAGAGGGAAAGAGCACACCCTGTGGAGCAAGAGGCAGACCAGCGCCTTTTGCTACAAGAGGGACTGCCCAAAGAAAAACAGAAAGAGATCAAAATGAGACTTCTTCCTCGTCTCAAAGAAATTAGAGAGGAATGATTCTGAAAGAGCTCAGGAAAGAATAGCAGGCTTTCAAAGAGTAAAGTCTAAGGACAGAAAATTTATCAGAGGACAAAATCTAATCCTCTATAACATGAATCCACGTAGCCCTAACAAAAGAAGAAACTGTGTAAAAAGTCCTTTGGGGAGCATGGAACCCATTAAAATATAGTACCAGGGTTAAAGAACTATGGGGATTCTAGTTACAAAACAGAATATAAATGTTATCAACCTGTTTAAAAAATAATATAAATAATAAAAACATGGAGGAAGGAGAGACCAGAAGTATAATTATTTCCCCAACCTTTATAATATATTGTCTGAAGCTGAATGAGTAGTTAAAAAGATAACCACTTTTATTTCAGTTTCAATTTAATTTTAATATCTTGGGAGAGAAGTTTTAGATATGAATATATCTTGTGGCAATGTTTAGCAATTTTGTTTTTTGGTTTTACTTCTGTTCTTTTTTATTATTCAGCCTGAAATTAATTAAGTTTAGTACCCTTAATTAAAATGGTATAATACAGTTTTTTCTAAGATAATCTCTGCCTATGGATACACATTAAGAGATGTCAAACAATGTTTATAAAACATTGGGAAAATTATTTTGGATGATAGGATTTAGGGTATTAGTCAAATTCTATTTTTATTTTTCTGCATTAATTTACTTTAAAAGTATGTAACATTTTACGAAACCAGCAAAGTTGTAATTCTTCATAACAAAAAGATTAAACCAAATAAAATATATTGGAATGAATCCCAGAAGTTGGGCTTAGCGAGGACATTTATTAAAAACCCCTCAGACACATCCATTAGAAGCTTACGTGTTTAGGGAGCACTTTTTAAACTCCTACTGTGTGACTGGGTAGGAAGAAGCATAATTAAAAACTGGGTTTGGTCAATGACCCCTAACTCAAGGAACTTACATTTTAGTTAGGGACAGATGTGAGAAATTAATACAAAACAAGTAGTAAGAAAGAATATCGTTAAGTAATTTTTTATATGGTCACAATCCATCCTCTAAGTACCCTGAAGATGGTGAAATGATAATACACCAGGGTTATCTCAGAAAACTCCCCACAGGGAGGTTTTAAATGAGTTTCACCT
The DNA here is from genome assembly GCF_041296265.1 of Equus caballus. Classification (NCBI taxonomy): domain Eukaryota; kingdom Metazoa; phylum Chordata; class Mammalia; order Perissodactyla; family Equidae; genus Equus; species Equus caballus. The sequence goes on along the minus strand of NC_091691.1, from coordinate 62,663,994 downwards.
TTTGCTAAGACAAGGAGAGAGGATATTAAAACTACTGATTAGATAAGAAAAACATAGACCTCAAACCCATTTTCAGCTGTCACCTACCTTTCATCTCACCAGATGCAGTTTCTACTGCCTGATTCTTTGGTAGTCTAATATTAACTGTTACAATAATTTTTGAGACTTATGATATAAAAGAGCCTTTGTGGATATTGTTAATATTCATTTTTATGCATATCAGAATAAGGTTTTCCACCATGCACGATTTAGAAGTAGGTGCGGGACCAACAAGGTTTTGCTGGTTTGTTTTTTACTATAACTTCATCAGAGAAATACTCTTTAGATCCACCATTTTTTTCACCTGCACTCACTCACCCCATGTGACAACATCTATTGAATCAGAGCTACTCAGATAAACAGTGCCATAATTTTCATATATAACCCTGGCTAAGAACAAACAAAACAAAACAACTCTGTCAGAATTAATGGGTTCCTATGCTGACTGATCTATTTCTCACAGGAATTTCAAGATCACCATCAAAACTAGAATGACTGAGGGATGTCATAGCTCAATAGTTTTTTTTTTGAGGAAGATCAGCCCTGAGCTAACATCTGCTGCCAGTCCTCCTCTTTTTTGCTGAGGAAGCCTGGCCCTGAGCTAACATCCGTGCCCATCTTCCTCTACTTTATACATGGGGCACCTACCACAGCATGGTGTGCCAAGCAGTGCCATGTCCGCACCCGGGATCCGAACCGGCTAACCTCAGGCCACCGAGAAGCGGAATGTGTGAACTTAACCGCTGCGCCACTGGGCCGGCGCAAGCTCAATAGTTTTTTTACTGTATGCTCCTAACCCTCCCCAGGGAAGCTGAGCACATGAAGGGAACCAAGGAGGTCTGCAGTGGGTCCCGTACTGCAGAGTCCTCAGGGAAGTCTGGGGTCCATTGTGCCCTGGGCTACAGACATGAAATTCCAAGACCCAGGTGAAACCTATACCTTGAATAGGGTGAATATCCTGCAATGTGACAAATTAACTAACTGCCACAGACCAAAAGGAAGCACTCAGGGCACAATCAGAATTATTTTACATCGTTAGGAAAATCTCACAACGAGGATGAAAATTTAGACTTACACCCAACAGTCTGATTTTGACTGGATTTAGTTTTAGAATTACCAATTTAAGTTAGAACAAACTTATAGCATTTGTTTTAATTCACAATGGTTTCAACAGGTTAGGACTTACATACAGTTACCTCTACGTAGAGAAGGTTAAAACCACATTTCAGAAACTATGAATTAGATGCCCGACTCTGGTGGGAGAAACAGATGAGGGAAAACCAGCTCTCTCTGGCTGGCTGGCTATGGGATGTTGGATGGCATCATCTTTGCAATGTTTCTGCAGCCATACATTAGTTCAACAAAGAATGAGCTTCCCCAGAAGCACATGATGGTTTTTAATCAAGGGTATATACGTAGCTGTGTTACCTACAGGATGCCTCATTTATCCAGACAAACTTATTAGCCCATTCAGTTACTTATAAATAATTAATACAAAACTTATCCAGCACTTACAAAACAGGATGGATGTAATGGGTGCAGTAAGGACTACAAAGATGGACAGAAGGTCACTATTTCCAAGGAATTAACAACATACTGGCAAAGAGGGGAGAGCAAAATGTACATAAATATGCCTTACGGAATACTAAATACCATCCTGATTCTAAAATGCTTCACAGCATAAACAATCTTTTACTCTGTAAGATTCCTAAGGTCAGAGAATATCAAAAACATTACTTTCTAAAAGAGACAGGGGTTACTGTCTGGAGATGGTCACATTTAAGGCTTTTTCTTTCATTTTACATTTTTCACTTTTCATTTTATAGCTGGGCAGATATTGGAGACTTACTAAGTACCAGTGACTTCCTTTGTACAAAATAAGCCATTCCACTCAGCTGCCTGCTAGGTCAGTCAGTCATAGTTCCTTCCCAGTAATCACCTTTGGTTTATTTTTGACAGATTTTTACCTTAACTGATTTATTTTAAATCCCACCTTCTTCCTCCATCTGATTTTACAGGATCAGCCAAGAAATCTTACAGTTGCTAGCTCTCCTTCTACGTGCAACTAGGGTACCTGCATTTTAACACCTATGGCTGACTTATCACATCATAGAGTGGTGTGCTGCTCCTCAGTGGTGCCTACAGGTCTACAGCATGGGCAAGATGATTTGACATTCAGACCATATCCAAGGTCAATGGTTTAGACCTTGGAGCTAGCTATGCCTTAACTTGTATCTTAGCTGCATCATTTATAGGGAACCTCCTTAACCCTCTGGGCCTCAGTTTCTTCAACTGCAAAATGGAAATCATTCTACTGTACATAACTGAAGTGAGGACTAAATGAGATAACTTGTCAAAATGCTTAGACCGTCGCATTAAATATGGGCAGTGAATATGATTTCACTTCTCCATTCCTTCAATAAGTAGCTTCATTATTTCTACTATTTTGTAGTCTAAAAGAAAGCAAGTTAAAAAGAACATGGTGGTCTCCTTTATCACCTTTTTACTTTGCTAAAAAGTTGGCTGAACCACTCTTACTATACAATTTTTAAGCTGTAAGATGTTTAGCGGCATGCAGGACTTCTAGGTAACAACAATCAGAACAAGAGATCCTGGCTGAAGACCTGAGCACCAGAGAAGATCCTGGTAACAGAGCACATGCTTGTGTCAACTTCCAGTCCTGAAGCAAGCTATGTACATAAACGGGGAGGGCCCTGTGCCTTGAATTTTGTTAAATGATGATACGGCATTGACTTTACTGAAGCTGGTAGCAGACCATTTTTAACTGAAGGTCACTGACTTTTAAATTACTTAGGATATCATACCATGGTATTTTGGGTGGAAGGTTGGGTTTTTTTTAGTACATTCTTTACATATCACTCTCCCATTATAGTTTTCTATTTCAGAAGCCACTTATATTAAAGTATTTACTTTAAAATACTCAAAAGACTAGAAAATATACGTCAGTGTATATGTAAGTATGATTATACACAAACACAGTCTTACATTCTGGGCTAGACAATAACTATAAATTATTTAGCCTTGGAAATAATGCAAAAAAGGTAATTATACTACGTTCAAAGAATTTAAAACAAAAATAAATTCTGCTTTCCCAAAGATCTCTTATCTAAGGATATATAAATCCTCTTCAAAGATTTTTATTGAAATTCTGTTCCCAGGATTTAGCAAGATGCCTGATAAATAGTAATCAATAAATCTTTACTAAAAAAATAAATAAATGGGTTAAAATCTTGCTTGAATTTTACAAACAGATAAACTCTGCAAATAAGAATTACCCTAAATTGTCAAGAAAGTAAGTGCAGAACCAGTAATAAAGTTCAGGTCAATAAACTTGTAGTTTCTACCAGCCATTTTAGAAAATGTTACACTGATCCAGGTCATTATCATTATCCTTACTCAGAGATGAAATAACTAAGAGAAAGAAATGAAGCCCTTAGGTCTAGACATCCAACAAGGCTGATTAGGTCGAGAATTAGAATGTGCAGCCTAAGATAGGTTCATTTTTGTCTTTTTAACTCTCATATCCCTTCTTCCCTGAATGCTGCTGTTGAGTTCCTGATGAAAAGTTATGAAGAAGGAAATCTTCAGAGGAAAACCTGGTGCTGACTTGCAAGACCCATGGACTGTGTCTCCCACACTTCTCAGCAATTCTACACTATTTTTCAGACAAGCACTACTGCATAATTTCAAGCAGCACAGATGAAAAGGCAGGCAGAGCGGTTTTACTGCAGCAGACCCCAATGAAAATGTACTCTCCTGTTCAATGAACAATTTATAAAAGTTGCATTTTTTCCCCAATACAGTATATTCCAATAAAGTGAAACCCACTTGCAGGAACAAAACATTGCATATTAGATAGAATCATGACCTGGCAGATAATTACTTAAATACACATATCATTTAAATCTATCTTTAGCCTCTGCTTCATTCAATATATCATTCAGAAATTTAGTAACATGCTTAAGATCATTCTTTTGAAACTACATTTCCTTATCTAACACCCTTTTTGCTTTAGATATGTTGAAAAGATTTTTAAATTTTCTTGTTTAACCATTAAAAAAAGTTATAAGAATTTTCTATAATTTCATTCAAAAAGATAGAAATCTCTAAAATGTGAAATGTCATAGTCTACTGAACACTTACCTAAACCAGACTTTTTTAATCGTTTTAAGTGCTGACTTGTTTGTTTTCCTGTAGGAGATTTTTGCCCATGTTTCATTTCTTTATCTGAACTGTCTGCTTCACCATTTTTAGATTCGGATCCTATAAAAGGAAATAGTTATTATGTCATTATCTTCCTTTTGCTGTCCTTGAAAAGAAAAATCTAAAATTGTTTTAAAAACTGTAGATATAATCTCCTTTTCCAACAGTTAATACACTACCTTGGACTACAATCTGATTCCTCTACTGGATGTAAAGAGAAAGCCCAATAAATCAATCAAACAGGACAAAAAGCAAGAACAGATGGGCTAATAGTGGAGTCAAAAACACGTGCACTGATCTGATAGCTTTTAAAAGAAACACTCAGATCTTTTGTAAAAATGCACGAATAAGTTTCAACAATACTGTACTATTTAGAGATGATGCAAGCCAGACACAAAGAGATGAAGGAAGAAGACAGGCTTCAAGAGAGGGACAGACCATGTCTTTATTAATAACTTTATGTTGAACTAGGAACAGAAAATGCAAACATCAATTTATAAATAGAATGGGACACAGCTGATAAAGTGACAGAAGGTAAATTAGAAGAAAAGGTCAGGGCTGCGCTGAGGTGAGAAGAATGTTGCCGGAACACAAAAACTAATCAAGGATTCCTGATTTTGCAGCGGAGGACTGAAACACAAATTCACACTCACGGAAGCACTGCTTTTGATGGCATTACGTACCAGCATGTGGTCCACCATTAAAGTTCAACATTCGAACAAAAGCCAAAGCAACAACAAAAAAAATCCATGAGCAGTACTACACATTTTCTTAACACCTACTGACATTAGCAAATGACATCCTTTGATGATGAGCAAGCTGGTGCCTTTTTTTTTAAAGAGTGAAATATTCAAAATATTTTTGAATCACTGAGTCAGAGGTATAAAAAAATAAAATGAAACCTCAAGTGAAAATATTATTCAGTTTTAGAGAAAATTCATGACATCTCTGTCAGTGAGGAAGTCTCCTCCTGGAAGAAACTGGCCAAGCATAGAATATTTTAGCTCTTTACCTGAAGGCGAATCCGACTGCTCATCAGACACCTTTAATGGTGTCAGAACAACACGAGGAACAGTCTTGTTTACCATCATTGAGACTCCATTTCTTCTTTTCTGCTGCTGCCTCAAAGCCTACAAAACAGGATAATAAAATATAACATAAAAATAAGCCAAAGTGATTTCTCATAATTGAATTAAACGATCCAATTTGCCCATGATTCGACAGAACCTCTTAAGAGACTTAAATTCCACAGAGTCGTTGATTTGTCAAGATTCTTAACAGTCACCTTTATGTGATTTTTCCCTCAAAAGCATAAAATCAGGCTTTGGCAAAAGGGTATAAACCTGAGACCATTTTCGGTATAATTCCGAAAACAAAGCAGCAGTTAAAGATTTGTTTTACCTTAGCAGTGTGGCTTGAGAGCTCATGCAATTTGAAACCATGACTCCCAAGTAAAATAAATGTAAAATAAATGTTTCGAGACCAGGATAAAAATATATGTGTCTGCACTTCTCTTGCAGGTGCGTCCTCTCCAGTGCACTGCTCAGTCAATCAAGTGAACACCGAGTGTCATCAGTATGTACAGCAGGTAAGGACTACAGTATTGATGCACTCACTCAGCCGTGGGGAGCGCTGCACAAAATCACTGAACATGGCAGGAATCATTTATTTCTGTGAAGGGAATCACTCCTAATCTTGGAAACCTTGCAGCACTTGGCTTCTGTCTGCTTGACTTTGGGCATTAACCTTCAGAACACGAACATGACGGCGTTCTGGCAAATCCAGGAAAAAAATTGATACAAGAATAAATCTCTCCAAATGGGAGGGCTCTGTGTTTCATAAATGAATCAACCATGGTGATGATAATGTACTAAAAGACATTTAAAAGTTCTGAAATACAGCTTATCTTGCTGATGGCTTTACGCAGAAAATTACCTGTAATAAAAAGGGTCTTAAGTACACAAAACTTGAAAAGACATTAAATTCACAGTTATAGGAATGCTAAAACTCCTCAAAAGGTTAAAAGGCTGACCAGAGACAGTCTCAAACCTTTTTATCGCTGCTTCCGATGTAATTTGTACCAATTTTATAACATCACAGTTACTTGATTAATGTTCTTCGACCAACAGCTGCCATAATCTCCTGAAATAGTGCATTGACTGTATATCTCCTTGCTGTCAGAAAGGATGTCATTTTATTTGCAAACGGTATTAGCTGAACATCCAACTTGTTGATCATAAGATTTAGCAATCAAATAACTACAGAAGAGACAAATTAAATACCCTCGAAATGAAAGAAGACATATTCAGAAGAGATTTAAAACCAGATGGGGAAGTGAATAGCTTGGGAAATCTATTAAAAATGATACTGTTGCTAATGATAACAGGAGACATCACTTCAATTCTTACATTTACGGAGCTTTTAGAAAGTACCAGGCACTGTGGGGGGACAAGAGATGCAAAGATGAATAAGATACCATCCTCCTCACCTTTAGCTTGCTGTTAATATCTCTAATAAGAGAATGTGTGCTATAAAATTTTTAAGACATTTATTCTTTCTTTCATCAAGGTGTGCACATAATTGCAGACATCTCTCTAGCCTTGTATAAGAACTCAAAGCCCTTTATAGACATTAACCTATCAAACTAACAATGAAACAGAATGAGGCAACACAGGGCCTTAAGTTTCAATTTAGTCCATCTTTGCACACTATGTAAGACTTCACAAAACAACAAAACCTGTACAGAGAGTGATCAGTTTTTAGGAGTCTATACATCATAGATCTTCACTATTCCCCTTGGCAATCGAAATAGGCATTTTAAAAATGTTCATTTGACGTCAGGGTTGGGAGGTGTATTTTGGAAAATGCTGATTAAGGAAAAAAGAGGTGAAAAAACCAGAGGCCTAGAAGCTGGAATCATAAAGTCAAAGACAGCCTGCCTTTTTATATCATTTGTGGTAAATAATAATTAAAGTAACAAAAATTTTGTCCTCGATCTTGAGAGCTGAGAAGACTCCACTATAGAATAATTAGTAGTTGGATAGAAAGAAATAATGACAGTAATAATATAATAATAAGAAGAAAAATCCATAGCTATTTTGAATTTTAAAGAGTCAAGCTGGAGCCAAGGTAGGGATAAAGGAATGCTAATCAGTACTGAACCCATTTAATAATATTTTTCTGAATATATATTTTCTACTCAGAAATTCAAACAATACTTATCAATACAATATTTTTAAAAATACTAAAATACAACATCATGTGTCTGTAGGTGACAAAAACTACATGCCCACCATATAAGAAAAATGATTAAGTATATTAAAAATATATACGCTTTTATTTGATACCTCTGAAAAACAAGCATTATATTTGACCCCAAATACATTTCTAGGGGCAAATAAGCAAAAACTGAGAAGTTTTTGTTTACTATGACGCTGGTCACAGTAGTCAAGCAGCAGGCTACTAGGTAAACCCTGAGGAGGGTCAGAGGTCAGCTATCAGAAGGGGATCTTGACTGCGTTTATAGTCATTTTAGGCTACCTTGAAGATTCCAATTCACTTTCTAGAAAGCAGAATTTATTTGACTTGGGACACTGGGAACACCCTCAAGGAGATCAGAATGTGGATGGAGGGTGGAAAACGACGCTGACTCAACTGAGATATCTGGCATAGTCCAGCTGGCTCCAAATAGGAGAACTCTGGTACTTGTGTTCACAAGGCAGGTCCTGTAGCGATTCCTGCCTTACACTGACTCCTGGTCTCTCCTTGTGAGGCATGCAACCTGCAGGTAAAGAAGCTAGCTGTTCATGGTTTTCCTGTTATGTAACTGTATTTCTGCAACTGTGTGCACATTGATGACTCCCACATGTTCTGTGTGTCTCCTCACAAGCCCTTGAAAAATGTGCAATGCTGTTTGGACCACACTGGCTGGGGTAAGACAATGACAGAGGGGGAGGCTGGAGTGAGTGGGAATGCACATACCCCTCTGGAGGGAGCAGTAATGACTCAAGAGAAGCAACACAACTGGATTTTTAGGACTTTTAGGTGAGTTTTCCTGTTTTTAAACGATGTGCCAGACAAAACAAAGATGACTCTGAACCAAACTCAGCCTGAAGGCACCAATCATTGATACCCACTAAACACTATTCCCAGTGCTCCTCACTCTCCCAAATAAGTGAGCCTGATCACTGCCCAGGAAAGGTATCAAAATCTCCCTCTCCTAATGTGCTGACCTGCAGGGGAATGGGGGCTGCTGCAGAGCTGTCTTAATGACCAAGTAGCACAACGGTTAAGAGCAAGGTTATAGAGTCAGAGAAAGATTTAACTAACTAGCTGAGTAATGCTGGATAAATTACTTGGGTAAATGTCCCTATAAAACAAAGACAATAGTGTTGGTAAGATGTTTTAAATAGGGACTCCACAGAGCAATTTTATAATAGGCTGTTGGAAGATGATCCAGGCCATCTAGCCTTCTCTCACTAAGTCCTTCAAGGCTGTGTCCAGTACTTCCCTTCACAACAGGGTATACTTGTACCTCATCGTCCTCAACTTTGAGCTTTAGCTAAAATTTCAAGAGAACAAGAAAATTCTTATTTTACATTATATTATAAATATAATAGAAGTTAAATGCAATTTAACTTGTAATTTATCTAAGTTTGGGTATCCCACAGACTGGAAAATATAAATCCATGTAATAGATTAAGAAAATAAGATTAGGAGGGCCACTTTAGACAGTCATGGAAGGTTTGCTCTGCACAAAGGTAACCTGAAACAGGAGACTTTGTTGTTTTCACAGCAACTAGGTTTGGGGGTAGCTTTTTCTATTCCACACCAAAGGTATTAATTAGCTAGTGGTGGCTCTGTTGCTCCATCTACAACATGGTTTTATTTTGACATGGATTTACATATTAAGTCTTACTATATTAGTCTAGATTCATTTTAGGGGGATGATATCAACGAAGCACCTCCAACTACTCAAGCCTTAGCTTTACATTGGAATGCTAATGGAATATCTCACTGAACAACTTTAAATCCTGTCATTTCAAATCCAGAAAGAAGCAATATCAAAACCTAAATAAACAAGCAGATGGCAAGTGTGAATGCAGTCCACGATGAAGGAATGTACCTTCAAGTTGCCCACATTATAATGTCCTCACGCCCAAACTACACAGAGTCCATTGGACTTGCCAAGTCTAGTGCTTTCAGGTACCGTTCAGTATGAAAGGAATTTACAGGCTTAAACTTGGAAATAAACTTATTTTAGAAAGGAAACAAACATGACAGAGCTAAACCAATCTAGGAAAAGTGAAGACCATATCATACAACAATTACAATTCTGGCTTCAAGCAAAAAGAAAGAAATCAAAAGATGCAGACTGAGCACACTTTCCTCTAGAGACGTATCATAATATTCTCTTGTAAAAATTGACGACAAACCTTTAGATAAACATTTTATTTTTGAAACAGAAAGCTTGTCAGATAACTCTAAAAATACAGAGGAGTTCTCATTTCCATCCTGAGGAAAAATAAAATAAAATCTAAAATCAGAGGCTTTTGTGTTAACTTGAAATTTGCATAAACAAGTAATGCCTGCTTTATTTTAACAGAGAAACACCACCAACAATGTAACTTAAGAATGCATTGAATGCAATAAGCCTTTCATGGAAAAATCTGAAAATATCACATGCTGTGAATGCTAAAATAATTAGAAATACACACATATGAAACAGCTGGCTGTGTCAGGCACCAACAACTTGCATTGTTGCTAGTGGATGCTAAATGTCAACACCCACGTTCAGAAACTGCTATCATGCAACATAACCTTTGGAATTTCACAGTATTGGTCAAACATACAAAGCTAAAGCAAAATACCAAGAATATATCTGCTTTGTGATATGAAGAGGGAAAAGGACCTGCAACTTTATGAATAAATTCTACCTCCCTAAATAAATAATGAAGGCAGGCAAATGGGCCAATAGGAACGACATAGAAAGGTTCTATTCTCCATCATGTTACCCCATCATAACAGATCTCATCTTTCTTTAATCTTTCATCTGGTTCCGCTGTTTAAAAACTTCCAAAATTTAATCTTTCTTAATTATCCTTCCTTAAAATTCAAAATCTAATCATTTCATACTTTTTAGGATCATTACAACTAAAATAACAAGGCAGAAAGAAGATAGGGAACAAGGTGATAATCAGCAATCTGCTACTCTCCAGAGGCTTCTGAATATGTTTATTCAGAAAAAAACCCTACTGAAATAACAATATATTATTCATGCAGTCACACCCAACATATCATGTTAACTAACATTTTGATGATTAGAAAGCCAAAGGGACCCAAATATTCGGGAGCAATGAAAATACTCCATGTCAATAGCCAAGGGGCGTTACAGTCTTCATATTGTCCAGCCTATAATTACACTGCAATTAACAGTATTACAAAGTAAAAGAACTCATTCTCTATAGCAACATGCTTCATATGGTTGTGGTGTGGGGGCTTCAGATCTGGGAGAATATGTCTGGCTTATTTTGCATGGAGGTTTGTTTTAAATTATTATTTTTCACTACACTTATCTTATAAAGCTATTGGGTTTTGTTTTGTTTTTTTCACCTACATCTTTCTAAGAATCAACAATAGCCAATATACAGTTGAACTACTAAAGCCCTACTACCTCAGAATATACTTCTAATAAAATGATAAGAGCTCACATATTTGAGTGCCTACCATTAATATGTGCTGATACTAAACATAAGCAGTCTGTGTTTAGAAAGAATATTCTTAATGGCTATGCTGTATTGCTTTCCTTACACTATACAAACACTCAAGAATGCAAATTTCCTTGGATAATGTCAAAAATTCATCTAGCCTATTACATACTATATGCTGAAAGGCAGTATTAGTTAAGAGGGCAGAATCTGAAACTATGATTCTGGCTTCAAGTGTCATCTCCAAGATTTACTCACTGGACAATCTTGGGCAAGTTATCTAACTTCTCTGGGCCTTAGTTTCCACATTTGAAAAAATGAGGACATTAGTACATACTTTAAAGGATTTATATGAGGTTTAAATGGCATAGTACTTGTAAAATGCAGAGCAGAATGTCTAGAATTCAGAAAAGTAAATGTCAGCTAATGTAATTATTATTAGAGTCATTCAGCTGGTCATACATTCATGAGATTATGACTTATGCATATTCATATACACACAAAACATACATTCACAAATACATAACACCTATATATATGGGTATATATATGGATATATATACAGTTACAAAGAACTCTACATGGTCATAGCCATTCAACTATCCAAAAAATAGAAAGCTGCAGATTTGCTGAGACTGCTACAATTTAAAATGCTGCATGTTCAGTCAATTTTTGAAATGCTGTCTTAAGAAATTCAGCAATTACAGGGAATCTGGGCAAAATTCTGCAAAGAACAGCTTTTCTTCTAAATGTATGTCCAATATGAATTTGACTATTAATCAAACATTAGCATATTTTCTATATATTGTGCCATATTCTCCTGGTAACTAATTTGTTACTTGGTTATACAATAGGAAGTTTTAAGAAGTTAATAAATAGATGTTTCAGGACATTAAAAAGCTTACAGGACAGGATTCTTAAAACAAAGCTTAGATCCTAAGCAAGCAGGTGGCACTTCCCATGAACACATGCTCCATAACAAAACAAAACCAAAAAACCACTACCTCAAAGCTGTGTAATGTTTTAGTAATGTAAAAAATATTCAAATGGTATGAAATCAAATGAAGAAAGTAAAAAATAATGAGCCATAACAATACAGAGATCTGAATCTTTATCTTCACATTCACATACAGGCAGATTTCATGGTGTGCACATTTTCTAAATCACTGCTCTTCAGAAGTAGGATTTTAGTTTATGATCGCATCCATGTTTCTTAAATTCTATGACTACCAGTATCCAGTTTCGCATCTTTTGTTCTATCCTAGTTAGTACTTTATTATCTGCATCCTCTTTGCTGCCTGAATAAGCCTTTCTCCAGGCTTCCCTACCATCATCCATCCTTTATTTCATCAATTAAAAAGAATCTCAACGCTGAATTCAGTTTTGGTTTTTGGTGTCTAAAACATTTCACAAGAACAATGACATAAATGGCAAGCTCAGGAAAGATTGTTTGCCTATGTAGGATGAAACACTATTATTACCTTAAATATAATACCAAAGAATGGGAATACTGCAACTTCAATAATTAATACAGAAAATGGTAACATAATTCAGTATAAAAATGTTAAGCTTCTTTCCTAAGTTTCCTTGTTTGAAGTAGAGAGAAGTAGGTGGAGGCATTTTAAGTCTAGGAGATGGAATGTGAATATTAAGAAGTTTTATAGGTTGGTGGGCTTTTAAAAAACTTTTAACTTTATTTAAAAACATGGTTTCTCTTTCCTTGCTTTAAATATATCACTAGAATGATACTTTTATTCCTAGACCTGCTGGGGGTCAGCAACAGGTAAGGTGGAGGGGGTTGTCATAGAAGGATCAAAATAAACAATGTAAGAAAAAAGCAGTTACACAGGGAAAACCACGACTTCAGGGTTAAATTTGTCAGTCTCTCATTTATTGACATCGTTAGTATACCATCATGCCATGTCCTCATCTAACCACAGCATCTCTTTCTCTCTTCTCTGCACAATTCAGCATTTGCCGGAGGGGCAGCAGCAACTAACATTTAGAGTGATTATTATGGGCTAGGCACTCATTCCACCACATGCTTTCAACGTATCACCTCACTTAACTCTCAGATCACTCCCATGTGAAGGGTACTATTATTTTCCACATTTTCTAGAGAAGGAATTTGAGATTCAGAGAAAAAAAGTAGCTTGCCCAGTGTCACACACTGAGTAGCAAGGATTGAAACTGGGGTATGTCAGAGTCCAAACCCAACCTTATAACCATTACCTCCCACCATCATCTCTGGACAAGGACACACAGGTCAAGATTGCTTATGTAATATCAGGATGACACTGAAAAGTCAACCTCCATTCAGCACCAAACACTCACTGATGGATATCCAGATGTAAGTAAACCACGATTACTCCTTTTCCTATTTGTAACTTAATGCATCTCAGTAATGAGAAAGAAATTATTGGTTTAGTTTTTATGTCAACTATTAGATAAAAGGGGCTATAAATAGAGACATTATTTTCAAAATATGCAATGCATTTATGAACCCAGTATGTTTACTATAAGTCAGACAGAAAAAATCTTAATACAAGTTTTTGTTTCCAGGCACATTTTTCCAAGCACATTTTCTATTTCCCATCAAAGTTCTCAGCCAAGCCTCTCCCAGTTTCTGGCATAGGTTAAAATCAGTACACTGAATATTATGGAAGTGGGTAAATTCAGGACACCCCTATTGCTTTCTGATTGCTACGTTCTTACTTAATTTTACTTTCTCCACATAAAACCCACTACCTCAAGTAGGTAGAACCAAAGGACAAAGGACAAATGCCGGCTATCTTACCTGTTTAAGAGCCTTTTTGGTGTGTTGCTGAAAGGAAGACACTAATTTGCTTTGCACTGCTGTGTTAGTAAGGCTTGAATCTCGAGTGGAAGATGCTTCATCAGTTACCTGCTTTGCACAAACTAGAAACAGAGAGAGATAATGATATTACTAATTTGAATTCCTTTTTTTATATCCACTGTAATTAACTCACTCGGAGCTTTTCTCCAACTGAAAATGGATACCTAAAATAAAGCAAAATAGCACAGTTAAAAGAAGAGTATCTAGATTTGAAAGAAGGGCTCATTTAATAACTGTGTGGCCACAGTTACATTTAACCTCCCTAAGCCTCCATGTCCTTACCTACTAATTGATGATAATTTCCATGTCATAGGGCTATTGTATGGACATAAAAAAGAACACAAAGTCTGCCTCAAGAGTTGGGTGTCAGTAGATACCTTCTGAATCTGGAGATTGGACAATGCTTAGCATTCTGAAGAAATAATCTAAATTAATGAAATTGTTTTAAATCTACCAACCTCAGAGGTATTACAATTCTTCTATTTAAAAACCTTCCTTCTACAGAATCTATAACCTACTGGGGAATGTTTATCCTCTCCTATAGGCCAAGTCACATAGCATGGAGAAGGAAAAATGAAATCCAAGATGCTGGATGTCAATTTAGGATAATTATTTTCAAGAAAATCATGCCCTCTGCAGATTACAATATAATATGCCTAGTTTCACCAGAGTCAAACTTTCCTGTTGCCTATTCTACAGAAGACATTTCCTTCAAAAAGACTGCCTTTTAGAAGGACAAATGTCTTGCTGACATGACTAACCAAAGGGGGCCACCTTCCCTTCTGCTCCATGAAACCTGTGCTGGAGCAAAAACTCTTTTTTCAGTTCCATAAACACTGCACCTGAGAGACCAGGTTTATACTGGAGTGACTTTGGCAGGAGCACAGATATAGGTCCTGTTCTGTGCATGTTAGAGGAGAAAGAGTTATTTGGAAAAATCAAAGTGAGGAAGCACTACGATTAGTGGCAGAAGGGAGGCATATGCCAAAGGCAGGAGACAAGAGGAAGTGAAAAGAAAATAACTGAGAACATACTGTAAAAGCTCAAAATATGACTTTTTAAGGGCACCAGGGTTAATGCTAATCCAAGAAAATTTTCCAAGGGAACAGTAACTTAGGAGGATTCTGACCTGAGTTTTAAAGGAAGGTGGAGAGTTTTAAAGGAAGGTGGAGGAGTAAAAATTATTCTTGTCAAAAATGGAAGCATATGCACAAGCACAATGTTGAGAACACTCAAGCTGCTTTAGATAGGCTCAAGTACATATTGCCTAGAAATGAGAATGTGGTTCATGAAAGAGAATGTTTGGGGGGAAAAGGTCTTGTTTTAATACAGAAAGTAATCAGGAAGCCAAAATGCACAAGTTTCGCAAGATAAAATAATTGTTAGTTATTAATACCGGCGCTTTACATATGTGATCTCATTCCATACTCACAGCTTCCTCACAAGATGGAAAGGTATTATCTCCATATTGGACAGAGAAAACTAGACTTCAGAAAGGCTCAATAACTTGCCCATGGTCACATAGCGAAGGAAACAACAGAGCTAGGATCCAAGGCCAAGCCCATAATTTTCTACTTGAACTATTTGGCCTCAAAGCCAAGAACTGATGCAGAAAATTCAATACCTAAAGAAGTTTAATCTACTTGCATCATGTTGGAAGTACTGAAACAGGAAGTTAACAAGAGCAGGGGAATGAGTCATTTAGCCCCTGACATGAAAAAATTGAGAATTGTAGGTGAGAGTGATTGACCCAGGAAATACTATGGTTGAAGTAGCAAAAGGATTTGCCCATGGATATAGTGAGAGAAGTCCTCGAATTAAAGACCAGGTGACTTTTTTTCTATTTGATACATTATGACATTTTTCCTTAAAACAGTCTAAATGTTCTAGTTAAGAAACATTTTATAACACTGCTTCCATAAACTATGGCTCCTAGACTTCTCTCCTTGAAATGATCACTAGAGTAATTTGTAACACTTCACCAAAGCTTATCAAAAAATGTTAGAAGTAATCATCAGTTTATATTGTAAAGATAAATTTATTTTTATACCGATTACATAAACGGTCTTTTCAGTGTTTTGAAGTCTCAGTGAAGTGCGATAAACTGAGGAGGTGAGAAGAAGGTGGCAGAGAGGATATATGATCCCAAATGAACAGACCTAAATGGATGTAATGTAAGCCCAGGCAGAAGTAGAGTGTGCATTAGCAAATATGTTTTATTACTTTCACATTCTTAGAGCAGTATTCCCACCTAGAGAAAGGGAAACCTACTAGTTCAAAAGGATAACCAAATGTAGTACACGGCTTTTAGAGAATTTAAGGAAAACATGAGAATGCTTCTGCCCACTGGACAGCTAAACAAATTTACCCATTTTCTTAGGAAAAGACTTCATTCGTAAGTGTTTCAAAGGTAAACCCCAATGCAGCAGGCTCAAAAAACAACGAATGCTGAATCAGTGCATATAAACTTCAAGCCTTATCTCCCTGATATTTTCTGACTGCTACAATGAGTAGTACACAATCAGCTGTCCTTCCTAAGCATACCGGATATCCATCTAACTTACAACTTGCTCAATTCCTCTCTCACCTAGGAAACCACAGAGTATTGTGATACCTATTTCAGGATCAGCAAATACACTGTACCGTTTTGTTTAAATTCACTACTGCACTATGCTAACAGTGATTCACATTTATTTATATATAGTGTTTCCAAAAGAAAGATTCTTTTCAATTTAGGGCCCGGAAATTCAATAAAACTAAAACAGCATTAAGGAACACTATGAAGTTTTTTCTCAAGATGATTCATTTTCCTTTAAGCCATCTCGATTTTGCTGTATCTTACATTTCATCCTAGACTCAAATGAAGCATCATGAGAATTCCTTCACTACATCGTCATTTTCCTCCCCAATTCCTCTTCCTGGAACATAGTCCTATTTCTCTGGTTCAAACCATTTTTCCCTAGGTATTTATTTCTGACAAAATAACTATAGAATCTTAAAGAAAGTAAATGTAACAGAAAATAAAATCTATAAGTGAGTTTTCCTTTCAATTAAAAAAAAACCCTTATTTTTAAGGAAAAAAAATCAAAAAAGAAAAAAAATGGATGGGCCACAATGTAATGTATCCATAGGCTCCAAACAGTGTGTCTGTCAGGGCGGGGGTGGGGGGCGACAAATATAGACCCTTAACCTGGGCACATGTGTGACTTTACTCATTCTTTTGCCGTGCATAAAAGGAGGGTGACTGAAAGTCAAACACCCACTGAGCAGTTGGATCATGTAGGTTCATGCAGATTCATATTCTGACAAAATACATGGTTTTCACTTTTACTTATTCTTACAGCTTTTTAAATAACAGATGTGATAAATAAATAATACAAGGCTTATTTTGAAGCGTTGCCTGAATATTTATCTAAAGGAACTGAGTTTGGACACTGAAATATAAGCCAAAGAAAAATTAATGTTAAAGAAACGACCAGGGGAAATTCCCGGTATATGAAATTACAACAGGAGCCAGGAAACTGAAGAACTAGGACAGATGTTTTATCCAATAAATATCAAACATTGACATGCAGCTTAGAAAGTGATATCTTCTTGGCATTCTGAACAGAATGAGAGATTTTTTTTCCCTAACTGTGCACTGGCACCATCACAAAATGAATGCCAGGATTTTATACCTCGAAATCCCACAAGACTGCCTGCCCTTTTGTAGGTGGACAAACCAAAGATGAGGAAACATTTTTTAAAAGGTATAGAAATGTTACTTCTGTCTACATTTTGCTCGCCTTTGCCTGCCTTAACTGAAATACAGTTAAAAGTTAATCTGCTAGTTTTAAATTCAAACTGTTCATGGGATTCTCAGTATTTGCTGCTCATCTGCCTCTACTCTCACTCACACTCAGATTCCAAGCCCCTCCTCCAAAATAGCCCATTTGGAAGGCTCAGGAGGTAATCATGACAGGTAATCATGAGACAGCCTTGAAGGCAGGAGGAACTGGTGACTGTGTCCCAGCAAGACTGCATTTCAGCCCCTTTCTCAGAGTCTCCAAGTTGTCCCTGTCCATCCTTTTCTTTCACTCACCATTTGACTCGAAAAGGTGATGGATGGAGCTGGAAAATACGGGTTAGAGCTCAGATTTTTAAAGTGTTAGAGACAGGGTATAAGTGATAGTCCCCCCAATCCTATTACCAATCCACTGACAGGTGTACAAGAGGGCTTCAACTTTTAACCAGACACACAAAGGGAGAAATCAGAATGCAATCTTGACTCTGTCTCTATTTCGAGTGTCACATCTTATCCACCTCCTCAACTCCTACCTTCTCTGTTCCAGCTAACTGAGACCCTGTGGTATTTCCCAACACATATACTTGGTGTATTTGGTGCACTTGCTCTGATTTGTCCCTCTTCTGAGTAGCCTTCTCCATCTCTCTATCAAGTAAACTCATCTTGACAGACCAAACGCAAACAGCTTCCCCTAAAGCTTCCCTGACAGCCCTAGCCCCTGAGGTAGACTTACTCTGCTCCTGCCCATGTGTCCTTGGCACTTGGTGTACGAATTCAGAATAGTCCCCGCAACACTGGTGCTTGTGTCTGCCTCACGGCAACAGGCTCAGCAACTCAGGGACTTAGAGTGCAAACATAGGCATAGGGTAGTCGATCTATAAATGTTTATTAAACTAAATTGTCAAATTTGATTTTCATTAAATTTATCTAAAGTATCTATTTTTAAAGCTATCTTTCAATTACTGTTTTTAATAAGAATTCATGGAAGGGGAGGTCAGCAAAGCATAGTTTTTCATTATGGAAAAGCATACATAAAAAGTGAATTTTTTTACTTGAAATCAGAAGGCTTATTAAAATTTTTTTTTTTTGGTGAGGAAGATTGTCCCTGAGCTAACATACATGTCAATCTTCCTGTATTTTGTATGTGGGATGCTGCCACAGCATAACTTGAAGAGTGGTGTGTACGTCTGCGCCCAGGATCTGAACCTGCAAATCCTGGGCTGCTGAAGCAGGGTGCATGAACTTACCCAATATGCCACCAGGCCAGCCCCTAAAATTTTTCTTAAATTATCCTGAAGTCAATTAGGGAGAATATGAAAACCGAACCACAAAATGTCCTATGTAAGTCAGTGGCAAGTCACATGACCTGCCACTAAATTTCCTTCTGCTGTCCTTATTCATTGCCTTATTTTGAGAGGAAGATCACAGTTTGGAGGTTTTGCATAGCGAAGTAAAAATAAATATAATTTAAAAGTCAAAATTAGAAATCACAATGCTTACTTGAAACGGCAGGAGCTGTGTGGAGGCAGACCACAGAAAAGACCAGGATCTGAGCATAACATAGTCACCGCAACAAAGAGATGAGTTGCTCTATGTCCCATCAACCCACATAATAAGTAACAGGCTATGTGAGGTAACGTGCTCAAAGGTCTCATCAAGGCAGGCAGACGGGCACCCCTTGGCCAATTTCATTTCTATCAGTTGTCCCTCCAACTACTCCCTTTCAATTTTCTGAACAATTAAACTAGATGCTCTCAATTCAAAACAGTTTTCAGTAGAAATGATCCTGAGATACACTACATGCTTAATACAGTTTTTATAAATAAAAAATTTAAGTCCGAGAGCACACAGTACATTAGGGATAACACCACAGCATGTCATTAGAAATCAATCACATCACACTTTAAAGAAGGCTGAGTCTTAGACGGAGCTTATTTATTAATCATTCATTCAATTACATAGCTTTTACTGAACACCTTTATGCCAAGCACTGTATAAAATGCAGGGGGGAAAAACAGTGAATAAGATCCAAGACCTGACTTTGAGACCATAAGTTTTTTAAAAAATATATTTTTTCAAAGAACAATGGCATAGAACTATTAACTCTACCTAAGGAAACCCAAGTCTATGAAAACCTAGCAGTAATAACTAAAATTTGCTTTGAAAGATCAATAAGCAGATAATTCAGAAGTATCCCCAGATGGCAAATCAAAAAAGCTTATATTTGGATTGCAATATGTTTTACTTATTATACTCACACTTGAAATTATACATATCAGATATTCTGGATACATAAAGCAATAAAATACATGCCAAAATCTGTTAAAAATGACTTAATGACGACCAGCCCAACCAATGTGACCCCAACTAAATCTTTCCTGGACTACATTTCTTTTGGAGAAAACATAATTCCTTAATCCTTTTTGGATCCAGACTAAGGACAACTGCCTCTTTCAAAGCTTTCCTTATTAGGATTTAAACAATTTCCCTTGTTGCATTAAAAGAAAACATCCAAAGGGTAGAAGACGCCAAGAAGGGCCAGCAATTAAATAGAGAAACACCAGCAATAAAATAACGGAAATAGCAATTTTCCCCTAAGAAACTTCCAAGGGAGAAAGTGTCCAAATAAATATTGATACTCGAAAATATTTAGAACGATATTGTCTGTGACCTAAATATACTTTATATAACGGAAATTTTTACTAAATTTTATAGCCTGCTTCATCAGCCCAACGAAGCCCTCTTCTTAAGCAGAAGAGGTTTGCGGAAAAGAGAGCACAATAAACCAAGAGGAATGGTGAATTAGATGACAAATATACCAGCAATGTATATCGACAAGAACACACTCCCACAAGATGTAATCATATGCTACAAATGATACTCATCCGATATCCCAAAATTGGATATCCTGCAATTTCATTGCTATGTCCACAAATGATGCGCAAACACTTTGGTTTCCACTGGACAGGACACTGAAGCTCCAAAGGTAACTAGGAGGAACATTTACATACCGGAAGTATAGCTACAGGAATCCCTCTCACAAGCACTCAATTTATCACCAGAACAATTTAGTTATACTAATGTCTCTGGATATCCATAAATATATCCCTTTAACCTCAGATGAGAAAAGAGAAACTCAAATCAGAAACAAGAATATTTAATAGGAAAAGCACATAGGTTCTCTAGGTACCAGCTTTTAGCCACCAAAATCCTCCTACTATCAAACCAATACAGATTCCTCTCAGAATATGGGGAGTTATAACACAATAAGATGCTTGTGTGGGGGAAACATTAGACGCTATTTCTTTTATATAGCACACCTGTGATCTACACTGCATCAGGTTCCTGAAACATCTACACAGAAATACACTAATCCACCTCGAAAATGAGAAATAGAAAAGAGTAGGCAAGAAGAATTTCATTAAAAGGTTGGTACAGGTCAAAGATAAGTGCTTCACTCGTGGGCATCGCTACTAATTACTTTATACTTCAATACAGAAAAGATAACTCCAGTGTACAATGAAAGGGAGTCAGATAAGGTATTCAGGTGGCTGTTTAGAGAAAAAATGAATGGATTGTCTGGCATCAATGGAAAAAGTGCTTTATTTTCTTAAGAGCATGAGTGCTTTGTTCCTATATACCAGTCACAAACTCTATAAATCAAAGGGGAATTTGGCTAGTTAAGATGAGTAATTGGGGGAATACCTTTAATTCGCGTTTTATTTGAGAGGGAGTTTGTTTTTGTTATGAGATCATACTCTCTTCCCAATCTTTCTCTCTATATTATGAAATATTTCTCTCATAGCACAAGAAAAGAAGGGGAAAGTACACTTAAATGGGTGGCTTTATCTGCACTTAAAAAGAAAACTTTATTTTCCTCTATGACTCTGGGCTGTTAAAATTGACCAAAACCCATTTACACAAGAATAAAGTTCACAGTTCAAGGGGAACTATGTAAGAACAAGAAGTCCCTTATGGGTAAAAGAAATGGAAATAATATCTATAAGCAATGTTTGAAAGAGCTGGGATAAGTCATTTGGAGATGTTAAGATGAAGGGGTGGTATCTCAACGATGCCCAGCTGTTCATCATCAGCAAGGAAAAAAGAGAAAATGAGTTTAATTAAAAGCACAAAAGATTTCAGCATAAGGAAAAAAATTCTTGACCATAAAGGTTATCAAAAACACCAGGAGACAAATATAAAGGAGACTGTGAGATTTCTATTTCTCTGAACAGTTACTATTAGAATACCATCTAATTGAATGGACTGGTTTAAGTAAAATGCTAGCATGAGAGAGGATCCAGGCCTGCATGACCTCCTGAAGTCCCTCATACTTCTCATGAACTGTGAAAGCTGTGGGCTGGGATGAAAGGGGAGGATGAGAAAGAGTGGGCAGAGGAAGTCTGACATCCTGCCAATGGTCATTTCTGACTGTGAAGAGTATTCATTTTCCTCTGTATTTTCTTCCATGTGTAACTAAAACAACATAATTTTCACATACTTAAGTTTCTCTAGGCCACCAACGTGAGAACAGGTGTCTCCATGAGCTAACAAAGCTGTTAATGAAAATGCAGATGTTGGATAAAAGACAAATTAGCTTAACCTAAGAAAATCAAGAAACCTGGTACAGCCATTTAAAGCATTCCCTTCACTCATCTACAGCATTCCTAGGAACAGGTGTCAGGTAGAAATTGATCCTGAACACAAAGATGAAGGCACACACACCATCCTATGGAAAATCCCACTGGAGTAGTCACAGACAAGCTACTGAAAAACCTCCAACAAAACAAGCCCAACAACACCACCAGGAAAGAGACACCAAACAGGCTGGCAACGTCCTCCAAAGTTACTCAAAATACTACCTTCACAACTCCACAGTCCCCTCATTTTCCTCTCCCCTACCCTAGTATAAAATCACCACTGCTAAACTGTCAGCATGACTACTCCCCGAGGGCGCCTGAACCTTCATTAGTACACTCACTTCCTCCAGGAAGCTGCTCATCTGTGTGTAATTGATGTCTCAACAGAGATCCCATCCACACACTTCAGGCCATCTTAAAGCACTTTTCACTCTTGAAAAAAGATCCCTCAAACTGTGGCCTCTGAGCCAACAAAAACAGAGAGAGAACTGAATAATGTTTCATTAAGTTAACACAACTCTGCCAAGAATCATACAATCAGAAACCCACTTATAAAACTGGCCATAAAGAATAATGAAAAAGGACCATATAAAATTCTTCGAATGTTGGAATCATTATTTACCCTGGGATCTAAGGACTAAAACATAGGATATACGTTCTCTATAATTTTTTCCCCTAAATAGAGACTTTTAAAATACTAATTCCCCCACTCGAGTGCTGCTTCCTCCCTCAAAGCCATTAAGGGTAATAACAAGCAGAACCTTTTTTGATGTCTGTGGATGAAAATTGTACATTCTCCAGTTTCCTCATTTCACAAAATTAAGTAAGAGGGTTGCTTTTTATTTTAAACATGAAATTTATCAGGGCCACAAAAAGAGAAACATTTTTTTTCTTGTTAATAACAATTTATAAACAGAAGGTGAAGAGGATGAAGACTATCTAGTGATGGGAGCACTTCATATAAAATATGTATGGGTTCTGCAGCCAGCAACGCACTGTAAGTCAACTTAACACATGTGAGCAAAATCATGATATGCCAATGTATTATGTTCAGAAAACAACTCAGACACAAACATACCCATCAATCTCTGACTAAAATAGCCCATAAAATTCAAAATATTTTCTTTGGATGACATAGATCTATACTTATATTGGCATAAATGGTCATGGCTTGTCAACAAAGATATATCAAATAATTCACCTAAATCACTCTTCGATCTCTAGAGCTGGGCTTGTAAAATTTGAAGAGTTTGCTTTCTCGAGTCTGTATGTCTAATTCTTATTAATTTGAGAAGCTGCTTAGGAGTCAAAGAAAGATAACACATAATTATAGTTTTGTGTCTTGTAAATTCTATAATCAACAGTATACCACTTTTCTCACATTGTAAAATTTTTCAACAAAACATCTTGGCAAAGCATCTCCCATTTAAAAAGAATCTGTTTTGCTGGCCAACTGATTGCAAGAAGAGGACTAAAGCCTTATTATTATTATCTTAACTCTACCCAAGGACTCAAACGTTACTGACTGGAATCAAGGTCCGAAGATTTCTTAGTTTTTGTAAAGTGCTTTCTTTTCAAACACTTCTCTGCTTACCCCCTTTAATGATGCAGCAAATGTCAATTAATCTTTGTTAATTGGAAATAACTCTATGGTAACAGAGGCTCAGTCTTCGGATAGCCACAAGGGCATCTTACCAATTGATCATTATTATTCACCTCAATATTTCCTACTCTTTCATCCCAAAGGAGGAATGGGAAAGGAGGAGGGCAATAAAGACTAAAAGAAAAAAACAAAACAAATGGTGGGACCCTCCTCTTCACCCTCTCTCTCTCCCTGTCCTTTCTCCCATGTCCACAGCCCCCCACACATCCTCACCTTCTCTCTCTGATTATATTTTCAAAGTATATTTGTACAGCTGTAAGAAGTGTAGAAATTACATCCATTCTAAACTTCTGGTTCAAATATGTATTAGAAACAGAGTAAGCAAGGGAATCACCTAAATCGGTTCAGTTTCACGGAATTTATTATAGATTTGTAAGATATCATGTGGTATCCCATTCCTTGATTTGAATAAGCCAGGGGTTCCTCTTTGTCAAATTCTCGAGTTTATAATCAGAATAGATTTGGACAAATGTTGGAAAGGCAAATTGCATCAATGACTCCTGGCTAATAGTGTCCCCTGTAATTCTGGGAAGAGTATCAAACAGGTGAGAGCCTGGCTTTTGGTGTCAGCCACGTCTACCTGGGCTTGCCACTTGGATGAGACATTTAACCTAAGTTTATCTCATCACTAGTAAAAAAATAAAAACAAAAAAATAGAAAAATAAAATAACAGAGCCTAGGAAGACTGACTGTCTCATAGGAATGTTATGAGGAGTAAAACAATATACATGTAACCAAGTTACAAAAGCTGGGCATTGTAAGCACTGAATATATTTTCAATACCTAGCTTTGAAAGTGTATTCTAACCTAGGTTAATGGATTATACACAGAACTATATGGTATTTACATGGATAGGAAATATACTTATTCTACAAGGAGTTGTGGTTGGCAATAAGATGCAAAAGTGGGCAAGTCAAGGAATACTCAAGGAAATAAGCTATTTAGTATTCTTTCAGTAATTCCCCAAAGCAATTTTCCTAATGCAACTTCAAAGGAGAGGCCAGGAAATCTAGTCTTGGTCACATTAGCTGGAGATGTGTGGGTATGTGCTATTTTGTGAAGTACTTATTCACATTTCAAATTAAGGGAGTTTGCTTATCCCTGTTTTGGTTTAATTATTGGCTGACTGCTCTCACCCTGTCCCCCATCCCCTCCCAGCCACTGAAACCCTCCCACTGTTTCCTCTGAAATTCAGGATTAGTCATTAGCAAAATCTCCCATAACCTCCACCTTTTCTCTGACGCTCCCTTCGCATCTTGATCTACAAAACCTGGCTCTCTCCTATGGACACTACTTCCCTTGGAACTCTCTCAGATAGTAGCCCTTTTCTTTCCCACATTTCTTGCATCACTGGGCCTGGAAATGGGAGGAGAAGTGACCTCTAGGCTTAGATGCCTCCAGCATTGTATTTCATGTCATCAGACTATAGTATCAATTATTCCTCTTTTCTGTACTTATTTACCAACTCCTGGGTTACTCCTCTCCACTTATTGAAGATCTTAGCTCCTCAATCTCACTTCTTTCAATGCTAGTTCTACCATAATTGTCTGTTTCAATATCCACACATATGAATCTTTAATATTTTATGTCAGGACCACCACTAGCCTTTACAACATCTTTATGCAAATAAGGAAAGGTAACATTTCCTCTAGGTAGACACTGCTCCCTCCCATGAAACTAAGCTGGGCAAACAGAGGGCTGCTGAACTTTAGTCCCTGATGGCCCCCTCAGCCAGGCTATTCTGAAGAGTCAACACAATGCTGAACCATTCACGACAGCCCTTAACCTAGCTGTCTCCTTTCCTATAATCTCAGACGTACCTTCCATAATATTATCCTAAACTCAGTTTCATGCATTCCACTCTCACATCACCTATCCTTCTAACTCATTTTCTCTAGAACACCAAATGAAACAATCCTTCCACCCCAAGGAGACTTCCTCCTTCACACCATGCCTCACACAATCATGTCTTCACTCACCTCTGCAACCAGTTTAAATTCCATGAAAAGTGATGTTAACTACCCCATTTCATGCACCCTCAACTCCTTTGTCCCTGTCTTGCTTCATCATTCACACCTGGAAAAATCCTAACTCTGGTCAAATCCATCTCTGTACCTACTCCGCACTTGTACAGTGGCCATGAATACGACTAGAGAAAAATGTACACCCAAACTGACTGGTCTCATTAAATTCAGGACTTGCAATCTTAAGAGAGTCCTTAATGTTGTCAGACTCCAGACAAACATTTTATATCTTCTCCTTAAATCTACAAAACTGCCTCCTTTATCCTTATCCCCAGCTGATGAACTTGTTTCCTATTTCAGAGAAAAATGAAGCAATAGAAGCAAACTTCCATAAGCCCCTCCTACAGTAACTCACCTACCTTCATTTCTATCCAAATACCCTGACTTTTCCTACTGCTTCCTTAGAGCACCTGTCTATACTCCTAAATAAGGCCAAGCTCTGCATGTGTTTAAGAGATCTCACTCCCTTTCACCTAATCAAGCACACGGCAACAGGACATCCTCCTCATTATCAAATTCTCCTCCTCAACTGGATTCATCCCATCAGTATACAATTATTCTAATATTCTCTCTCATATTTGAAAAAATCTTCCTCTTGATTCCACTTTCCCTTCTAGTCACTTTCTCATTTCACTCCTTCCCTTTACCTTAAAAATCCTTGAAAGAATTGTCTACACTTGGGGTCTCAAATTTCCATCTTCCCATTCTCTTGAACTCACCCCAGTCAGGCTTGTGGTCTCACCATTGAGCAAAAATTATCATGGTCAAAGTTCGTCAATAACCTCACAAAGCTAAATCCAATGGTTATTTCTTAGTCTTCATTATAAGTTGACATATCAAAAGCATTTGACACATTTGAGTCACTTCCTCCCCAGAAACACTTTCTTCACTTGGTTCCCAGGACACACACACCTTCTCCTGGCCATTCATCCTCAGTCTCATTGCTGGTTCCTATAATCTATCTAACTTCTTAAAATTCAGGTACCCCTAAACTCAGTTTTTGAGGCTCTTCTATTTATCTTCAGTTCCTTGGTGATCTCATGCAGTTTCTTGTCTTTAAATACCACCTATAAACCGACCACTTCCAAATGTGTATCTCCAGTAAGGTCTTTTTCATGAATTTAAGACAGATAAGTCCAATTATTTAACATAACCACCTGGATTTGAAAATGGATCTCATGCCTAATATGTCCAAAACTAAGCTCCCGCCCCAAACTGATTCTTTTGCAGATTTTCCATGTAAGTTAGACAATGCTACTCTTCTGTTTACTCACACTCAAACTTTGGAGTCATCTCCAACTCCTTTCTTTATTTCATAACCACACTAATTTCAGCAGCTCCTGTTGGATCTACCCTCATATACATCCAGAATCCAATCACTGTTCATCACATCCACTGCTACTTCTTTTATTCAAACCACCATCACCTCTTATCTAGATTATAAGAGTAGCTTTCTAACTGGTTTCCCTGTTCTTGTCCTCATTTCCCTATACATATTTCTTATATTTAGTGATCCTGATAAAGTCTAAATGAGATCACTGTCTCTCTAGCTCAAAACTCTACCATGGTTTAACATCTCACTCAAAACAAAAGCCAATATCAAGGTACTATACAATCTGGCCCCATAACTTCTCTGACTTCGTATCTTACCATACCCTCTCTCTTGTTGACTCTGGCCTCCAACTACACTGGCCCTTGATGTTTCTAGAACATTGCAGGCACTCTCTTGCCTCAAGGCCTTTGTAATTGGTGCTTCTTCTACCTAGAACTCTCTCCCATTAAATACTTGCTCCCTCACGTTCCTCAGGTCTTTTTTCAAATATAGGCCTCTCTCTCAATCTTATTCCTTATCTTGTCCCATATCACTTGTCAGCCCTGAATAAGCTATACATTTTACATATTTATTTTGCTTATTATCTGTTTATCAACCTAAGATCTATGAGAGGTCCCTTTTTATTCTTATTTTCACAAACATAACTGTGATCTTGGGAACAGTACTTAGCACACAGCAGAACCCCAATATATGCAATGGCAGAGAAAGAGCATGCAAGTGCTCAGCAAGCAGGCAGTACAAGAGGAATGACCCAATGAGAGTCCTATTCATCCTACTGAAGGAGAAGTGTTTCCCCACTCACCAGCCCTTCCATAAAGCCGGAAATTGCCGTGCATCTCTGCTTTCTTCTCTCTCTAACCACAAGGACTTGCCAAAGTTCACAGTACTACCACAACATTGGTGGGGAGTTGACTTCAGTCTTCAAAAAGTATAGGAATAGGGACATCAAATTAAATGAAACTTGGTGAAAAAAAAAAAAGTCTACAAAGCTGACTTCAGCTGTTTTACTAAGACAAGACTCTGTGTTTCCTACGTTAATTCACAACCTCTGCTGCAGATCAGATAGGGGCTGAAGCAGAGTCAGTCTCACGGGGACTATCAGAAAGCACACCAGCTTAAAGGGCAGGAGTGTCCAGTCAGAATACAAAGGGACTCCTATGGTCATTAATAAAATGAATGGCTTTGGGCTATTACTGAAATACGATATTTCTGCAAGGATCCTTTAAGGTTTGTTTGTTTAAAGATAATTTACTGATTTCTATGAGTCCACCGACAGAGACTTTACTGACATAGTTTTCCTCCCCATTCATGATCTGGGTCACTGAGGGGACGTGGGTAGGGTGGAAAAAAATATAGCAGCTTTTGTGGAACAAATGTTTGCCAAAACTGCAGTGTAGAAATTACATATACCAACAGAATCATAATGCAAATGTCTTGAGAAAGATAAAAATGAATTAACATGGTTAGAATTCAGAGGTGAAAAATGCCCCCCCTAGAATTCTGGAAGGGTCGCCCACTTTTCAAGTGTTTCACAAGAATGTAACTTATTTGGCCCTTGTTTCACTGTAAAGAATGTTAACACTAACCTTAATTTACTAAGGGCAAACCTAGAAACAAAGCTACTATAAAACTACTTGTGATCACAGGAAAAATCAGCACAATCAGAAATAAAACATTAGCATTCTCAGGCCTCACATATGAATAAAAGCACCAGACACCCCCAGTAACCCTCTTGCCTTGCAGGAGAAACACACCGATAACACTCAAGAATGTTATTCAGGAAAATCCATACAGTTAAACAACAAAAAGCAAAGAACTATATACTTTTCTTAGGTGCTAACATTTTGACTCAAAATAGTTCGATGATAAATCTAAGTAGGTGGTACAAACTTGGAAGAAAACTCAATCAATAATGGTATATCAATCTATAATGGTAGGAATGGTAGGAATTCAATCAGTGAATTATTGGAATTCTATATAACTTTTAAGAGAACAGGGTTTACATCTTGAAATTCACACACTTACCTTCATTTCCTTCTCCATTGGCATTGGCCTCTGCCATTTCTGTGCCATCCAATTCAGACTCACAGCCTAAATCCAATGTTCCATCAGCTGGGCATGATGACTCTTCTTTCTATATTATTTTAAAAAATGATGATTTATGGAGATGTATCAGTAACTGGAAAACATTCAAAATACTTTCAGAGTCTTAACATATTATCACAGTTACTTGCGATTTGGAATTTCAATACTGATTTACTTTTTAATGTAAAATCACTCTTTGAAAAGAAAAAGCCTGGGAAAAGCACATTGCCACAGCTGATTTTTTGGATAACCTTTTAAAATATATACAAAAACAAAGTTTGCTTTTGACATATGTTGTTTCCATTTTTCTCAATTCTACATTCTTCCGTATGTTAGGAAGTGGATTAACAACTCAGAATTTTAATTGGTAAATGAAACATCCAAGCAGCTACAAAAAGCAACTGAACTAACACAAGTCCTTTTGATTAACCTGTGTTATTTTCTGAAACACACACAGTGACAAGAGTTTGATGCTCAGTAGCTGAGAAAGAACCCCTGCTTCTTTGCCAGTATAACTTTTAGTGCTAAAAAAAAATCTTCTCAAAGGAAATAAATGAACTTTAAATGTAATTCATCACTTATTAAAGCGGTGCCTTCTTTTCAATTTATAAGAAATAATACATGGATTTCATTGGTTTCAAGTTATGCAACCATGTGTAGATCACCAGCTTTTGTCCTCTGGAATTGTGCATCATAGATGGCATTTCCCATTCTAGATGAGAATGGGCATTAAACTAAAATAATTAAGACTCAGTTTTCTGAAGTTTATTTTATTTCTCTATTCTCATATAACAATGCACTATTAGTGAAACTTCCTTGAGATCACTGTTTGTTTTAAAATTAAATAACTGATTTAAATCAGCAAGTTTCCAGGGAGAATGGATAAATTTCTTATTTATATAAAAGACAGAATGTCATACAGGTGTGAAGCCTGTATATCAACTGATGGTCATTAAGTCAAATAGTTTATGGCAACTGTGTTCATCTTAAGCTCTTGGTTGATGATCCAGGGCACTCTTCCATGTAAATTTTTAAGAATCAAGAATTTTAAGGAAGCCACAACTATTTTCCATTACCATATGTTAGAGCAAAACCACAGATATGCTTTCCTTAAAGAAAAATGTCATTGTTTATTCTTAATATGAAACCATTTTTAAGACATCTGAAAACATTTAAAAGGCATAGGGGTCAGTCTTCTACCCTTCACCCAAATCTAATTTTGTTTACCTTCACATGTCTGAAAAAATGCATGACACATAGTAATAACAGACATAATATGCAGAACAACTTACTTTGAGAGCATAGAGGCCTGACTTTCCAGGGATTTTGAAGAATGTTCCATCCCCTATTCGAGTGTTAGTGTGAAGCATTGCATTCAGACAGGCTAATGGAGAAGTTCCACTAGAAAATAAAAGTATGTGAAAATGAAGCAGTCGGAGACAGTTTCTGTAGCAAAACTGTTCTCAGTCTCTTAAAACAGAAAAAAAAAAGACCCTCTCGCATGCCTTTTTAAAATACCCTCCCAACCCCGAAAACATCTACATTACAATAACAGGCCAGTCCAGTTTTGCCAAAGTTAATCAGATGCATCTGTCTTGTAGGCTTCAGGCAAAAAGTCTCCTGAATTGAAATTATGCTTTTATTCATAAAGCAACCAACACCGTATTTCAAAGAAACCAAAGCCCAAACGTTTATGTGGTATTATTTTACAAATAACACCATGAAGCCTCAGTTTTCAAATATTACAGACAACTTGATGGCTGCACTTGAATGATCAAATAAACCAAGTTCAAGGACAGCTCCATCCCATAGGTTGAAAAGCAACAAAAGAATAATAAGAAACCAGGGAAGAACTGATTTGAAATTACAAGTATTTAAGTTACTCACAGGATTGCATTTCTCACAAGGCCAAATAAAAATCTCTATCTGTGTTTATCTCTCTGAAACAGCTTCTACAATGACAACCTTTGCTCACTTAGATGTGTCAAATAACAAAATATGTGTTTGGGAATTCTGCCCAGCTAATAATTATGTTCTGTAGTAAAGATGCAAGTGACTGAATTATGAAATCAACAGATTTTTTAAAAGAAATCAAACAGCATTAAACTGATGATTAAAAACATCAAAGCATATATGTACAAACATTATTGAAATTACTCATATACTTAAAGATTTTTATGAATGTATAATACGTATGCCCACAAAAGCATTTTTTGTGTTTTGTTTGCAAACTGATATTTTTGCAGACTAGAATTTAGAGCTAGAACTATTACTTTCATTTAGTTATGTTTTCATATATATTTTACTTCCTAATATGCTAAAACATCAATGAATATTTAGTTGAACCAATATTGATTTGAAGCCCTACTCCACCGCATTCACCTCTTAGGGGTTCTAGGTACTTAATCCAAAATACTGTGGGACAAGAGAATCTAGTCTTTAAGCTTTCAAAGTTTGAATTTCTGTGATAGAAACATAATTTTAAGTTACAAAATTAAAAGTTTTCTAAAAACCAGAACTATCAAACCTCCTCCTACAAAAACTCTCCAGTAAAATGAAAAAGCCGGATTTGCTGAGTTGCCACGACATACTAAATAGCAAGTCAGCACATACACACATTATGGTCATAAAGGTTTATAAGTATTATAATAATAAAAACACTCCATTATTTTAGGAAGCAGCTTCTCTGTGCCAATATGTCAATATGATTCCATTGGGTCTGACAGGAAGTAAGGGCCCTAAAATAAATTTGGTCATAGAACAATGCAGCTTGAACACTAACGGACACATGGTATGGTAATAATGCTGTGCATTTATGGAATATCTTTCCTCATGAGACCTCTACAAGCTTACAGACCTCATTTCATTATTTTTCCTCACAAAAGATTTTTTGCTCATATTTAAAGTGGGCCAGGCATACCTTATAAAGTAAAATATATTCTTCTCCCCAGAAATATCTGCCCATGAATGAACTCCAGATAAATAATGCTATGCATGTTATACTGAACACTGCAAAATATATACTTTTATTATTATTCTCTTCAGACAAAAGCATAGACAATCTGAAGCTGGGAATTATTATGCCAATTTGTGGCATTTTAATTTAGTGAAACTGTCAGAAACACAGACTTTCTCTAGAGACTTGGCAAGAAGATGTTAATGCTACAAGTAAAATAGAATACATAAAAATGAAACAACGTAGACTTTAAAAAATGTAACAATAAAATTGTCCACTTAACATCAAACATCACACATATTTGTCCTACTCTTTATTCCTAAGGTCCTAATACACAATTCCTGGAACTCAGATTTAGACTATTAAAGAATAATACAGACAAAGACAACTAAAAAATACTGAACAAATATAATTTAACATCACTGTAATTTACATTTTCTTTCTAAGGTACAGTAAACAAAAGAATTGTAGAAGATAAATTGATTATTTAATAGCAGTTTAATGCTATGCTTGCTACAAACATAAGTGATAAGCATTATTATTTTAGAAATAATAAACTCTGTTGAGTATGACTATATCATTAAATTATACTTTTTATTAACTCAAGCAATATTTACTACGGAAATATTTAAAAATATTTAGTTCACAATCACATGATACTATATCTCCAAAAGTCTCAATGACTACTGTAATTTTTGCAAATCTTTCCCAAAACAAACATATAAAATTTGTTTAATTCAAAACTATTCAACATTTACATTTCAGAAGAATAAGAGAATATTTTGCAGCCAAATACAAATTTTACAACTCAAATCACTGGCTTATAGACACTGATTATAGTCATGTAGTTTTAAGTATATCCCTTGCATTTCTTTACAGAAAAAAACTAATCATATGGTCCATTTTATTTAAAAACAAGAAAACATTAGCATCAAAACAGTTAAATGCTTATTAAAAGGTAACTGTTTCCTTCTGTGCAGAATATACGTAGGAAAGTGTATCTTAAAAATCTTTCATACTATTTACTTATTGCTATTATTCTCAACAATTTTTATACTCAGAAAAGAGAGAACTAGCAAGCATGTCTTGTTCTGCTTTGGGAAGAGATCTATGTACATCTCTCTTACAATGATGAACTGTGGGTCAACTGTGCCACAGTTAACCACCTCAGTCAGAATTTAAAACTTAAAAATGCTGTAACAGAATATGTATATAGGAAATAATAAAACATCAATGTTTTAACAAAAAAAATCTATAAAATTTCAAATGTTACTTACTTTCTAAAAAGATGAATAGGAAGAATCATGATGTCCCAATTTATAAAAGGAAAACAAAGAAAAAAGAAAGGAAGAAAAGTTAGTTTTCCAATTTAAAACACAATTCTGCATCTTACCATTCAATAAATAGGACAATGTACAAGAGACACACCAAATTCTTAGATTTGGCTGCCGGTGGGGAGGAAGAAACTGAGGGACTGGGGTAAAAGGTGACTTTTACTTTCTTCCCTAATACTTCTATAATGTTTTCATTTTGTCCACAATGCCCATGTACATCCATGTTAGGAATATAATTAGAAGTAAATAACAGGACAAAATTTGTCCCCAATTCTTTTCTTTCTGCCATTCCCTATAATTGGGCCCTTTCATATACACCTGCCAGGGTAGATAGACAGCTTATTCTCCTTGTTTGTTTTTGTCCCTAGACGGTAGGGTTGTGGAACCCTTCTGGTTTGTTTTCATTTCCCACAACCCCTGAAGCAGAACAGGGGTGGAATTTGGAGGCAGGGGAGCAGGCATAATTTAAACTGTCTAGACATCAAAGAACCCCCGAGATGCTTTGCAGAGCCCCAGTGCTGTGTGAACTACAGAAAACCCATTGCTTTATCACATCGAATTGCTGACGGAACACAAAAATCTTACTAAGAGTACACACGTAGTGAAGGGAATGGATGGCCATTCTATTTTAATAATTTTAGCCAGAAAGAATACCCGGACAATGCAATTCGAAGAACATTTATAAGCATGACAAAGAAAATATCATAATAGTGGTTCTCTGCTTCTTTATATATAAAATAATAATGCTTTATAAGACAATGTTTCAGTAATCCAAATCTTAAACTACTTTATTTTATTAAGTATCTCTCAAGAAAAATTTCAGATGACAGCTATTTCCTGAAAACATTTTTAAAGTTCATTTTTCAAATATGAGAACATCAAAAAAATTAATCCTGAACAACATAAGTCTAAAAGTTCAACAAATTCAAGAAGCAACTATTAAGCAGTGTTATGAGGCAGTCATTGTGTTAAGTGCTACTAATATAAATTAATAGAAACAATTTATGTCCACTCTCCTTTCAAACAAATTAATAATAGCTCCTTTCAAGTCTTTCCAGTGTTGATAGCTTAGAGAAAATAATTATAAAGGATATATTTTTAAGAGGAAATTATGTGAGCCTCTGGGGTACAGGTAATGTCTTAGTTCTTGATACAGGATCTTTGTGTTCACTATGCGAAAATTAAATTGTTTACTTAGTATTTGTGCATTTAACTCTATATACATTACATTTCACAAGAAGATTTTAAAATGTGGAAAATGAATAATGCACCCTTGGATTTGTCTATATACTTACATATTCAATGGGTATGTCCCTACTAACGGAGAGGAATAAACTATTTCTACCAGTGAATGTGCATGACTCCTGAACACACCTAGCCACACTGTACATCAGCTGATATCAGTAGCCTAGACGATTAAAAGCTACCCTAGAAAGTCAAGGCCAAACTAACTTCTTACTCTTGAGAAATATTACTGCTAGTCTGGAACTCCCTAAAATGACTAAAAATAAAACCTTAAAAGCTAGAGTGTTTCATATATGGTATCTGAATAATTCCAGCACATAAAATGTGAGCCAAAAAGTGACCTACAGCAACCCTGAAATTTGATTTCCCACTAAAAAGTCCCACTAAAAAGATCACTAATGAAAGTATTTAATGAGCACTGACATATGAGACATAACAAATATTAGAGTTCAACAAACATATAAATAAATAAGAACGAGTTAAGAAATGTGTCATATTTAAAAGGAAGATAGTTGCATATTTCTACATGAAGAACATCCGCATGATTTTCAATATTCAGCACATCTCTAAGGCAAAATTAGAAACGTAGTCCCAGCACTCTTATATGAGGTAGGGATATTGAGGCAAGAAATAATTACCAAGTGACACACGTTGTGCAATTTCATTTTTAACTTTAGAGAAACAATTTCAGACTCCAAACTTAAACTTGTGCTCTGATGGGCTTGAACAATATAAAAAGATACTCTTCTTGGAATATAAACAGACATTTGAACTTAGACCTTTTATCCACTTTATAGACACTACGAAACCTCCCCTAGACAGACTAGAGTCACGCATACAGCCATCAGTAAATTGACCTTTTGTTTCAGGAGACAAGAATTCCAAAATATTACTATAAGGAACAAAGTTTGCTTAGTATTATTTTAGAATAGGATCTATAAGGAAATTAAGAATTAGCCCTATAAATGTGTAAACCAAAGCATATGACCTGAATTATAATTTTTAAAGACTTCCAACTAAAATATGAGGTGAGGTGGTTATCTTTGATTATAAACATCAAATACAGACTAAGCTGCACGTTTAGCCAGATACTGGCAATTGTTTCTCTACCACTGTGCATGTCATCACATGCCACATTACCACTGCTATACAAGGAAAGGCAACAGAGTACAGTGAATAAGACCGGCCTCTGGAGCCAGTCAGCCTGAGCTCAACCGAGGCTAGATCATTTACCAGTTGTGCGACTTTGTAACCTCCCCTGGGTCTCAGGTTCCTCAACCACAAAATGTGGATGATAAATGCCACAATTTCATAGGGGACTATTCTGAAGATTTAAAGAGTTAAAACAAGTAAAACACTTAGAAATGTGTCTGGCATATTCTAAGAGTTCAAAAATTGTGAGCTACTATTATTATTACTACTACTAGTACTCAAAGTAGCCAACATCTAGAGGTGCAAAGGGAAAGAAATTAAATACTTCACAGCTTGTTTAAAGAAGTGGTTCAGGGGGCTGGCTCCGTGGCCAAGTGGTTAAGTTTGTGCGCTCCGCTGCGGCAGCCCAGGGTTCGGATCCTGGGCGGGGACATGGCACCGCTCGTCAGGCCACGTTGAGGCAGCGTCCCACATCCCACAACTAGAAGGACATGCAACTAAGATATACAACCGTGTACAGAGGGGGTTTGGGGAGATAAAGCAGAAAAGAAAAAAAGAAGTGGTTCAGGTAAGAATTTGTCTAATTTCATTTTTGTTTCACTAGCAAAAATAAGTGAAGACACGAGAGTGCACACACTCCTGTAGCCTTTCACATGGGAATAATATTGAAAATAACCTATTCAGTAAAGAAGGAGGGGAAAGAATGATAATAACAAAGGTCTATTATTGTAGTTACCATTTACTGACCATCTCTGATGTGACCCGGCTTTCACAACTACCATCTATATTCCTTACTGCCACCACAAGACATAAGCATGATTCCCAGTTTTGCAGATGTGACTGGGGCTCAGAAGCTAACAATCTTTCTGAAATCTAATAACAGCCAAGTGATGTGGCTGAAATCTAAATTCTACTCTGATTTCAAAGCTCTTTCCATTATCCCACATTGTCCCTCCATAGAATTGCCTCCTCTACTTAATTAACATTAGAGAGTAAAAAAGAGTTTGGCACTTGAAAGGAACACACAAAGAAAAGCCAGATACTGGTAAATGGTAAGGTGGTTGGTTCCATCTTCACTCAATGCCACCTAGAGCAAAGACTCCCCCAGAGTAGATTTCAAGTGTTAAAAAGAACTAGGGTAGGGCTGGCCCACGGCCAAAGGGTTAAGTTTGTGCACTCTGCTATGGCAGCCCCGGGTTCGCCAGTTCGGATCCTGGATGCAGACCTACTCACTGCTCATCAAGCCACATTGTGGCAGCATCCCACATAGAGGAACTAGAATGACCTACAACTAGGATACACAACTATGTACTGGGGCTTTGGGGAGAGAAAGAAAGAAAAAAAGAGGAAGATTGGCAACAGATGCTAGCTCAGGGTCAATCTTCCTCACCAAAAAACAAAAGAAAAAAAAAGCATACCTTGAAAAAAAAATAGGAACTGTCATTAAGAAAAAAGAACTAGGCTGCAGAAGATGATGTTGTTGGTTATCTTCCTCAGGTAGGGCTACCTATAAAAACTAAGGAAGAAAGAACTTTGAGAGACTAAGGCAGAGAATTCAGATGCATAATTGCAATGCTTCCTTGTAGAATCGAATCATTAAAGGATAATACAATCCATTAACTGAAAAACATTTATTGAGTATATTATATGTCACTTAATCTTGAAACAAATTCGCAATCTGACAATGCTTTGCACATAATAGAAATGCAGGCTGAGCTGAACTGAATTTTCTGAATACATGTGAAATGACAAGGGATTCAAGAAAAAGGAGCCTTGAGGCTTGTTGCATAACAAGAGGAAAACCATTTGGAATTTAAATACTATCCTTAGTTTATTCCAAGGAGATGACTGAGATGTGATCACAGGCAGATTTCTTATGTCACCAACTCTAATGCAGAGTCAGCCAACTGACGGCCACTGGCGGCTCTTCAGACCTTTACACTATTTCCCCATCATTGCAACCAAAATGAGAATATTTTCAATTAGGCCAAAAAATATATCTTCTAAAACAAAATAGTGAATTTCACATACTAAAGAGCAGACATTGTAACTATATTTGGAGTGATAAACTAGTTTCATATAAAAACGTAAATTTCTTTATTCTACTTGTAGCTACTCATAACCTCCCATCTTGTTAGCAATGGCTAATACAGCAGCATTTCTAAATGTGTTCTATGGGATATTAGTCCCAAGAGATGCCCCTGAAATTTGTCAAACAAGTTTCAGAGAAGCAGCGGACTGCATTCTCCTCTTGCAAACTCACCAAATACACTAAGAATGTATACTAACGTCTGAAAAGTCCTACTTAACTCAAGAAACCTGCTTCACTCAGTGTTTCCTAAGCATGTATAATAAAAAAAATCCTCTCCACGTAATATTTAGCAACAGCCCCTATTATGGACAGAATGCCAAGAAGTATACTTGGGGAAACGCTATTCTACATTTATGATTAGGATCATTAGGGAAAAGTACCTAGCAGTCATAATCCCAGGAATGTTCAATTTTATTAGCCAAATGTTTAAAAAATTACTTTAAAGGTACACAAAGTATCAGTTTCTCTGTGAAAAAATAATGCAGTGTAATGATTATTTTTCCCTGTGCAAATTTATAAAATTGAAAAACATATCCAGGAATTTTAAATAGCACTGAAAAATATACAAATAGTATTCACATATAATTAAAAATACTATATATCTGTAATATGTTATTTCACACAAAAATCATCTTACTCATCCCTCCCAGGGGAGCTGTGTCTCCCAGTTCTCTATTTCTCTCGCTCCGTGATGGGTACAACCCTCTTCTTCATTGCCCAGGACTGAAGCACCTCTCAGACTATTCACATTATTCTTGCCTCGACCAAGTTCGCCTTTCAACTTACATTTTTACTTCCTCACATCCTAATTCAAACAATCTTGACATCACAAGAGGATGGCTCCACAGCCCTCCAAACCTAAAGCCTGCCTTCACTGTCTCCCTGCTCCACTGCAGCCTACCCACCGGTGCCAGAGCAATTTTCCTATTTAAAAAAACAAAAACCAAAAGAATAAAGAAAAAAAAAAAAAACACTGCCCAGACTCCTCAGGCCATGTATCTATTTTTCAAATCAGTGGTTTTCACTGCCCACCAAAGGAAGCACGAATTCCTCAGGCTGCATGAGGGGCCTCTACAATACACCTGGCACCCACCTCATCTTCATCTTCTCCAACTCTCAGATGACTCCCCCCAACTCAGACCACTCTTCTATAATCCCATCCAACTCAGTAAATCCTGTGCCTCCATGGTTTCCCATCTCTCTGTTTCGGTTCATATGAAAACCTCTGCTTGGAACTGCATCCCATTCCTTGCTCCATTTACCACGGGAAATAAAATATTTAACTAGCACCCATATGGTGAGGCCTTTTGCGATCCCAGGGCATCTCCTTTCCTGCACTACAAACTCAACAATTCTCATGTTTTCTTTTCATCAAAATTGTTCACACTTCTAACTTTCCTGCACTTACTACTTCCAACAAGTTTGGGAACTCCATAGGGGATAGACGCATATTTATTTATCTTGTATTATCTGACAAGCAATCCCAATTACTCAAAAGGTGTTTGATGAGATGAATTTAATCACTGTTATAAAAGTTGTTATAATCACGGATTTGTGGACATAAAGCATCTGCAATGAAGATGATCTATATTCTATTTAAACTCTTGACTTCAATCACGTGTGTCAAACACCCTACACACCACACAGGCTACAGTGGCCATCTCGTATTTGCGTGCCCTGCATTCCTTTCTTAGAGACTTTCCCTTCCTCGGCAATGCAATTCCAGTTTAGCCATCAATGAGATGATTCTGATATCCCTACCAGGAAGGCCAGCCAGATTAAACGACCTGGGCAAATGGTGAGAGTTTGAGCATCTTTTGGAAAACTGATATAGAAAAAAAGGGAAAGAGCACACATTACTTTCAGTAGGAACATAAACTGTAAAGGTATGAGAAAGATTAGCTGGTGCCTACCTCTGCCTCCACAGGGACAGAGCCTGCTGAGAACAAGCTAACCAGAGGAAAGCAGAGCAAAACTGGAAAGAAAAGAGGGGGAGAAAAGATGATACCATGTGAACTCCCACAATATCTAGTCATGTTGAAGATCAATGTATTGGATGTCCAAGTTAAATAAACCAATAAATCCCCTGCTTATTTCATTTTTGACACTTGATAATAGGCTAAGTGACTTATGTAAGCTGACCTCATTCTTCTAGGCCTCAATTTCCTCATCTATAAGACGATGAGCTTAAAATAGGTACGCTTTAAAGCTCTACCACACCCTTTCTGGTTAAGGTTTTAAGGGCAATTAACAATGATTTGACTATTGGCCTACTGTTCATTTCAGCCATGCTGCCTGCCTTCATACTCTCTTCATTTTAAATACCCTCTGTTCTCTCTCATTTGTGAAGGTCCCCCCGCCTTTACCTCCTAAAAACTTCTAATTACCTCTCCAGTCCATAATGACCATCTCTGAACCTCTGTAGGCATTACACAGCCTGTCCTATGATTGTAACATTTAGTTCTGGGCAGTCTAATACCGCATTGCTTGATGGAAACTAGCTCCTTAGAATTCCGATTTCATTAGGCTTCTGTGAGTTCCCTTCATTGGGCTCTGCCAGACCTGGACGCTCAGAAAACATTCAGGGGCTGTTGATAAGCTAACATTTCACAATTTACAGAGCATAACAAAATCTGAAGCTTGGCAGTACCAAATTTTGGCTGAGAGTGTCCAGAAATAGAAACTATGATACACTTTAATGAGAATATAAATTGACACAACCAATTTGGAAAGACATCTGGCAATATCTAGTGGAAAAAAACAAGTGTGCACGCTCTATAGACCAGCAATTCCACTTTTTGGTATAAATTCAGGGAAAACTCATACACAGTCACAAAGAGACATTATTTGTTTTAGGGAAAAAACCCTGTCAATAAACTAAATGTTCAGCACCAGATTACAGCTATAGATATACTTTTACCATACATTCCTAGTAAAACTAGAAAATTCTGAACTCCAATAGTATACAGTAAATCTATGACACTGATTTCCTCGGAGGAGGAAATCAAAGAACTCCAGCTTTTTCTGCTAGACTTTATTTAAAAGAAATCCAAAGCAACTATGGCAACATGTCCACAATTGCTAATTCCAGCTAGCGGTTGTTGGTCTACGGTATTTGGCTGTATTTTCAAAATTTTTCAAAGCAAACAAACAAACAAAAAGATTTCTGATGATTTTTGTTCTTTCACCCACAATTTGGCTTCCCTCTAATTTCATCAGATTTTTCCCTTGATTCAACTTATGCTAATGTTTAAACATTTTTATGCAAGCAAATAAATAA
Source organism: Equus caballus (assembly GCF_041296265.1). NCBI lineage: Eukaryota > Metazoa > Chordata > Mammalia > Perissodactyla > Equidae > Equus > Equus caballus. The sequence goes on along the minus strand of NC_091691.1, from coordinate 62,622,579 downwards.
ATACATGGAAAGTACAAAGGTACATCATTATACAGAGTTAAAAGTACCAAATTTCTCTGAGCTCTCCCCAACCGTCGTCCCACTGCTTGAGAAATAATGACTATTAAAGTTTTATCATGTTTTCTTCCAGAGCTTTCCTATTTTCATTGGAGTATATGCATATATTCAACTCCATGGTTTGATATTTTAAATTTATTTTCAACACAAATGAGAGCACATAGTGCATACTGGTAAGTATATGCTTTTTTGCTTAATAACATGACTGGGAGATTCTCCCACAGAATATTTTTTGCTCTTAATATTCTATAGAATATTGAATGCTTTTAATACATAACACTCCTAATATCCTATGGAGTAGATATGTTGTAACAATTTTTTAAGTATTTCATTATTATTTAACACTTAGTTTGCATCTAATTTTACCCAGTAAAATAGTGCTGCAAGAAGGAATCTGGTATATACTTCTTATATATATGCTACAGATTGAATGTTTTGTGCTTCCCTCAAAATTCATATGTGATGGTAATTGGAGGTGGGGGCCTTTGGGAGCTGATTAGGTCATGAAGGTGGAGCCCTCATGAATGAGATTAGTGTTCTTATAAAAGAGACCCCAGAGAGTGCTCCCCCTCTTCCCATGGAAGGACTTAATGCGAAGTCGGACATCTATGAACCAGAAAACAGGCCCTCACCAGATTCAAAATGTGGGGGCACCTTGATCTTGGACTTTGCAGCCTCCAAAACTATGAGAAACAAATTTCTGTTGTTTATAAGTCACCTAATCTATGGTATTTTGTTATAGCAGCCCAAACAGACTAAGATAGAATTCTCTAGGATGGATTCCAAAAAGTAAAATTTTTAAATTAAAAAGGTGCTTTCAAAATTATGATAATTACTTCCAAATTATGTTCCCTTGAGAGTAACTATTTTCCCCATCCTAGTCAATGGTGGACAGTATCAATCTTCAAAGTTTTGCTAATCTACTCAAAATGGAGGTGAGAAGGTCATTCCAGGTAGAGGGAGCAGCATGAAGAAGGCACAGATGAACAGAACTGAATGTGGGGTGTAGAAACATGATTATTTGGTATTTCCAGAGCAGTGAGTGGGAGGGAGAGCAGGGTCGGGATCAGAATCCAGAAGGAAGGTATGTATCATGCCATGTGCATGAGATGTTTATACCACAATAAATCCCGTGGCAAGGAGCTTAAACTACATGCAGGAGATGATGGGGAGCCCCAGAAAATTTTAAGGAGGAAAATGCCCTTGTCCCTCTGTTAGCATGACGACAGATCTAGAATGAAACATGGCCAGAAGAACACAGATCAATTAGGAGACTTCAGTACTGGACTGCAGGGAAGATGGCAAGAACCTCACTAGAGCAACGACAGTAGGGCAGAGATGTGGAGAAAGAGTCAAGAAATACATCGGAAGAAATATGGGGGCGGGGCAGGAATCAGTAGGACATAGAAACTGAATAGACATGTGACATAAGGGAGAAGAAGGAATTTAGGATTCCTTCAGGGTCTGGGGGTGAATGGTGGTATAAATAATTAATATAGGCAATATAGAAAAGGGGGGTTTGGAACAAAGTATGGTGAATTTAGTTGTGGACTTATTAATTTAAATACATGTATCCAAAATTTAGATATATACTTGCATCCAAGAGTTAATGTTAGGGTTAGAGACAAACATTGGGGAACAATCAGCATATAGATGGTATTTAGAAAGGTGAAAACTGATAGGCACAGATGCAGAATAATAAGAAAGAAAAATGACTAACTTGAGCTTATTATATTTCAAAAGTTGGAAGACTACTAAGGAAATATTTCTGAGATAAAAAAAGGAAAAAGGAATCTTATGGAGGATTTTATTATAATAATATGAGGTGTAACTCTAACTTTAGGATATGATTACTTTAGAAGTCAGAATAAATCTCTGTATTCATAGGTAGAAATAACCTATAAGTAGGAAATTACCTAGAGGATCTTGCCAGTAGAAACTCTTCTTTTAAATATAGTTTCTCTTTTAAAAAGTAATATAAGAACATTACTAAATATCTAAGTGAAGAAAAGATTAGAAAAATCACTCAAAATCCCAACTCCTTAAAACAACTCTATTTTATAAATTTTCTTCTAGCCTATTTTTCCAGTGTGTTTCTATTTTAAAGTTATAGTTTACCTAAAGGTTGAATCACAGTATTTCATTTTATATTATACCTTTTCCATACTACTACAAAACCATCATAAATATATCGAATCATTAAAAATATTCCATGAACTTGTTTCAAGTCAGTGTTTTTCAATCTGGCTGTGTATTAGAAGAATTTATTTTTAAATGAAAATTTTGAAGCAACTCCAAATTTATTAAATAAAAATCTCTGGGTGGGGCCTTGGCATCAGTATTTTCTTATATCTTTCCAAATGATTCTAATGTACAACCAAGTTTGAGAACCACTGATATCACCAGTGAGCATTGAAATTATGTCCTTTATTTATCATTGAAATAGCATTTATGTGAATATCTTAGTGCATATAATACATTTTTCGTATATTCAAGAATATTTTAAGATAGGCTTGTAGAAGTGGCATTATTAATTCAAGAGATATACATTATGTAATGCCTTTTGCAAATAACACCAACTGGCTTTTCAAATGAGTTGTTTTGGTTTATACTCTCACCTGTAGTATATACACAGAAAGCATCATCTGGAGTTAGGGTGAAGTGAAGGGACTGATTAATTTATTAGGTAAACTAAAAACACAATCTCCAACAGTCACTTTACCTTGCATTTCCATGATTATTAGTAAGATCAAATGCTTATCCACATATGTGTTTATCCCCTAGTTATACGCTAACAGAGGAGCTCCCTCTGTTCATGTCCTTTGACCATGATGCTCTACGGGCATCACTTTTTTTTCTTATTGTTTTAATAATCTTTTATATAATACATTTAGCAAGTTAACTAAAAATATTAACTACTACTATTTTCTCCACTGTTACTTAACGTTTTTCTTTTAATATGAAGACACATAAGATTTTATAGTCAATTATGTCCTTCTTTTCCTTTGCAGTTTATTTGACAGACTCTAACTAAGAAAATCGATTTCCCTGTCAAAGGTGAATTTGAACGTTAGATTTGAATTTTTCTAATTTTTTTCAATGGTATGGCTTTTCATATGTAAATTTTCGATCATGTCTATATCTTCCCTCAATATAAGACACAACTAACACATTATATGTTAAATAAATATTTATCATTTTTAATGGCTATGGTTCGGAAAGAAAAGGAACAGAATTCCCTTGTCCATTGCTTCATTTCTGGTTCATCCTCCTATGCCTTCACTGCAAAAGACTGTGCTACGACTCACTGGAAATTCCTTGATCAGCAGAATGTCAAAAGAATTCAACTCAGAGTTTTGCTCACTATGGGAAAATTTTTACCTTTAAATGTTTGATAAAGGAAATGTCTAAAAATAACCAAATCGACCACTACTGTTAAGATTGGCATTCATACCACAGAACAAATACCAATTTAATTTAGCTTTCTTTTCTCCTCCTTCTACCTCTCCATTTTTCTTTGTTCACTTATTTTCTCAAGGCATTTTGTTCAACGGCAGTTGTCTGCTTTGATTAGAAGTGTTACCATTTAAAGATATTTAATAAACATAGCTTTCTGCTATAAAATACAAGTTGTATGAAATTCAAATATCATAGTACTTGGGATGACATGAAATACATCCACAAAATTCAGATACAATTATAAAGGAAAAACAAACTTTACTTCACAAAAGGGCCTGATTTCTAGGTAAGATCTCTTATGGAAACAGAATGCTTTGACAAAGGAAAAGTAAATACAAAAACTGTGAATTTAAGCATCCTTCAAACCCTGTATTCAACATTTTAAAAATACATCCGAATCTGGCAGTAGGTCTAAAGGAAATTTAATACACCTAGTCCTTATTTCAATTTCACCCTCAGGGAAATATGATTCATGAGAGATGTAAGTTGGGAGCAGAGAATGCAGAAATGCTTATGATTGCTACCAAGCCTTATTAATACTCTGCTGTACAGAAAAAAAAAAAAAACAGGAAAATAAAGGTAAGAATGCTAGGATCAGTGCAAATGTTAAAAGAGAATAAATAATTACTGTTTCAGGCTAATGGTTTTTGAAAACTATATAATTATACACACATACATATTAACAAATTCCAAAAGCAATGCTTGTAATACATAATATATTTATTACCTCAGTTTTACAGAAATAAACATCTTCCTTAGGAAAAAATGTGCATTTTGATGACCCATGGGGATAAATGCATCTTTATACAAAACGAGATTTCCTGTATGTTATTTTACAGCAATATCAATGTTCCAACCAGGCACACAGAGACCCTCCAGACAACAACTCCAGTAACGAAAAGGGAGGATATGTGAATATAATTGGGGTGGAAAGGAAAAGAATTTGTGAGCCAAGGTAATAATTCAAGAAAAATTATTTTAAACCTAGAGCCCTATTTAATCAACTAACTAAATGGTAACTGATGAAACAGTTGCTAAAATTATAGAGAACTGTGTTTATGTAACAATGAGAAATATTTTTCTACCTCTCCTCATTTTTCAATGTTTCAAAAAACAAAACTTGGGATATCATGGCTTCTGGCCATTTGGCAAACATCTTATTTAAGTAAGCACAACTCCAACCCATTCATTTAACCTGAATGAATATTCTTGAGGTCTTATATAGCCACTTAAAACTTTCAGGAAATAGTTCCTCAATGCACCTGCCACCTAATTCCATGAAATCAATATTTCACTTAAGCTAAGTCAGGAAATCTTAAGTTGCTGAATTCAATTATGACTGTTACTTCAGGAGCTACTAGCAGATAAAACATAGCACTGAGGTTGAAAATCATTACAGTTAAAGAGCTTAACCTCTTGTGGGGAGGGTGGTTATCTAAGGTCTGTCAACATAATTAATAACAGTATATCATGTTAGGATAACAATAACTTTAACATGCGATATCGTACTTTTCTATTGCCAAATGTCAGTTTATAAGCACAGAAACAACATTCTCTCTGGCTATGCCTGAAATGAATCTATTGTGATGGTAAGAGACAGCTGCCCATCAATATAAAAAGGAAAACTGGTCATAGTGACCCAAACTTCATCCAAAGATGAAAACGAGTATTTACTGAAATCCAAATATATTACTATTTAAGCAGAATACAAAAATTCACCACATCTTCAGTCACAAGCACCATGTTATACACAAAAGGCAATGGTAAACTGAGGTTCCACAAAGAAAGTTTGGAGACACATTTAAAAAAAAAATAGAAGCTTTTATAAACAGCAAACACCTGTTATTAGTCTTCAACTGCTGTCTCTCCTCAGATAATTACTAACTATCTGATTGACTTCCATGTACTGAATCTTATAGTTTCCTAGGATCCAATGTGGGGTATCATTATTTTGTTTTCAAAACAGAGAATGAACAAATGTCCAAACAAAGAGATAAAATCCAAAATTCTAAACCTGTTCATCCCTCAAATGGTAAACCTTCGATGATCCAAAAATTGTTCCTTTCTCACTTGGCTTGTTAAAGCGAGTTTTAAGAAAACTCTGGAAATTTTCAAAACAAACATTATGCTAGTGCATTCCTATGTCTCTCATTTCTTCCTTGGTTTGTTCATGCCTTCTAATAGACATTCTTTTTCTTCTTTTTTTTTTTTCCTTTGGGACCCCTACTTCAAGTCTAACATTTGTCTGTGGTCTAACATTTGACTGTGATGGAAAGACTGAGCTTTGGAATCAGCCAGACCCAGGCTCACATATCCAATCTTCCACTTATAATTGTGTGAAGTTAGGCAAGATACCTAACTTCTCTCAGCATCAATTTCCTCATCAGTAAAATGAAGAAATAGCACCCACTTCTCAATGTTACTGGGAGGATTAAATGAGCTAAAAAATAGAAACCACTTGGCTCAGTGCCTGACACTGATCAGTTACTGCATAAATGTTAGTTTCCTGCCCCTTTGCCAAAATGACACTCAAAAGACAGTTCTAATGATATTTACAGACACATACATCTGTGTTTCTTCTTTTCAGCTTTTTACCTGTATTCTACTCTTAGACCTAATCAACTTCTCCCATGCTCAACAATCAGCAAGCGTTTCATTACCCCAAAGGAAAATAACTGAAATAATATTACATAAATAAACAGCCAAGAAGAGGCACCAAATTTCTGAAGAAAATGTTCAAAACTGAAGACACTCGAGCATATTCCCTGTAAAAACTTAAAATGCCTGAGCAGTTTAAGGAGAAGGAGAGGCAGTATTTATGCTGCAAAACTCTTTAAAGTACAACCCAATTTGATTCTTCATAAAACAAGCTTAGAATAATGAAGTCTTCTCAGTGAAGACAGAGCAAAATGTTCACTGGGAAAAATCAGCCATCGCCCTCAAAAATATATATTAACGTAGTCAGGCTACTTTGCTTAAAAGAGCCCCAAGTGAAAGCGTAAACAAGTAGACTACAATTTCAGCAAGAAAGATCATGGAGATGTAGTCAATGTTCACAGGGAAGAAGGCTCTGGCTATAGACCAGAAAGAAAAATAAAACATTTCTACCTAACATTGCAATAGGATTTTCATGTGTAGATAAACTTGTAGTCAAAATACGGCCACAGTTAACACAAACTGTAATTCACACAGAGAAATCAGAAAGCACACCAGGGCCTCCTGAATTTTCACTTTCCAACAAGTCACACTTTCTCAGTTTCGATTCTAGTCTGCACCGTCACACTGACAAAAGAGAAATAACGTATGTGAGCGACGTCAACCTGGGAATCAACCCTCATAACCTCTACACAGTCATTCAAATCACACTGCCTAGCCTTCAGGTATCCAGTTGTCTTCTCAAACCCACTAAACATGAACAGGGGAATGAGTGACAACTGTGGGGTTCCATACGGGAAGACCCTCAATGTCCATTTTCACCCAACGTCACTAGCTGGTACCTACCCGGAAGGAATGAACGGAACCACTCCAATGCAATCCCAGCCACTCCTGCTAGTTCAAGCATTCGGTTCAGCATCACCTCATGACCAACACGAAAGCAGCTGAGGCTCTAATATAATCATCATGGAAAGTTGTCCCAAATCCTTCATTGGAGGAAGATCCTTCATACACACCAACGCTGTCTCCAAGCCATGCCGGGGTCTGAAACCAGACTGGAAAATATTATATATGTGTATATATAGTAAAACTCCCACAAACCACTCTTCTACTATGTCATATTTATTTACAGCTGCTTAACCCATCGTATATATATATTGCCTTCTCAAGGTGAAAATATAAACATTCAAGGAAAGATCCTTTCCATAGTAGAGGGTAAACTGAAAGCATATGAAGACCTGGTGCTGCCTGGTAAGGTAGTTGAGGTGGTCCCAAATGGAACATACTGTGTCCTGAAGGGAAGAGAGAAAACACAATATTGGTTTCCAGGGCTAATCTTCTAAACTTGGTATACAGGATCAAACTATTCTGATATTAAAAAAGAAAAACAAAAAACTTGGCTTTTTCAGGAGATGGGAAAGCAATGCCAGATTAACCCTTGAAGCTCTGTTTGGTATTACCAAACACACCTTTTTCTCCTGAATCCCACTGTGTGGACACCACTTTCATAATCCTAACTACCATCGCCTTGACTGCACAATCAGACTCGCTACTGATCAAGGACCTCTGGACTTCCTGTGCTTGCTCATTGTGCAGACAGGGCCAGGAACGGCTGAATGAATGACAACTTCAAATAGCAGAAATAATAAAAAAAGAAACAATGGAGGCCCAAGAGCTATTACATGTTAAAGAGTAAGAACAAACAGCTTTAAAAATATCAATTTTCATTCTCACTTCTTAATTAATAAGCTTTTGAAATAAAATGATAGACATTATATAGAATTTTCAAAGTTTAACCAGAGAATGTACTCCCTTTACCTTCTTGAGACTTTTATTAGAAGATTAGAGACTATATATTTCCTTTTTGCTTGCCCCTTTCTCCTAAACTAATGTAATACTGAAAACCAACACTTTCAGTCCCAGCACAAAATTTCACTACATTTCTCTATTTCCAGAATGTGTCTAGAATAAAAATTAAATGGGTTAAATCACCGCATTATTTTCTATGTACTTACCCTACATTATTATTTGCATCAAGTGAATGGCTATCTATAAGACTGCTCATTATACATAATCTCATTTAAAATTAAAAGAGTTCTGTCATCTAATCTTGATTTCTCTTGCTCTACTGGCCAGACTCATCTCATCCTTGTCAGTTATGTTCAGTCTGCACTAAAATGAAAAAGCTCAGTAAAGTCCATCTGGTGCATGGCCTCCTCTACTCACTCAGTATATACTGTGGTTCCTATGTCAATTATTCCATTGATGTCAAATATCCAGAAACCTTTTAGAGAAGGTTGGACCTGAGATTTATACCAAACATGATACTCATCATATTTTTTGGAACACTCTCCACTAACTTAACTGCATCTAACAAAAAGTGGCATGTCTCTCATAAAGAAAATGCAAAACATGAATGGATCACCTAGGCAAAGGACTCAAAGAATATTATACCAGAAGGGATAGACTACTTGGTTGCTTAGCTCAAACTTAGTCCACTTGGCGCTTAGCAATATACAACACTTTTCCTCCTAAAATTTTAGGTCCTCATGTTTGACATATTGACCCCCTGTTGCATAACCTGAGGGTCTGACCAAGTACAGTAAGTATAAGAGTCTTCTCAAATCATCCCTATACAGATGTCACCCAGGATGCCTACAAGGAATATATGTTCAACCAAATAAAGATCTGCTGAGATTCCTCTATGATTTAGGAACTATGCAAGATATACAGACATGAGTAAGATATGTCACTAGCTACCCTGGAATTCATAGTTAAGCTGAGAGAAAGACATAGAAACAAAAGAACTGTGATAAAGATACATTAAAACCTCCCCTGGAACACAAAAGGATCCATATTTATATCTGGGAATCATAGGTAAAGTTTCCCAGAGGAGATGAAAATCTGCATCTTAAATGATAAATAGTAGGGAGACAGTGATGCTAACAACCAACAGAAACTAAGGCATTAGCATAAATGTAATTTATAAGAATCCTGGAAATCAGATCACTACTCATAAGTAAACTAATAGTTCAATAGAAGTAAAACTATTTCAGTATAATGGAAAACTCTTAGTATACTATGAACATTCAATAAATATTAAAAAGGGTAAAACTGTGAGAACCTTAATGACAGAAGCACACAAATAATGACATAGATTTTCCAAGAAAGTCATCATTTCCTACATAAATGTAGATCTTCTCAGAGATAGCAAAGAGGTTTTGTTCACTAAAGTGTGTGCTCCAAAATTTCATTTTGTATATTTGAAGCTTCATAATCAAATTCCAAACAATTTGGAGGACAGTACAAATACACAGGAGTATGAGACACATCTTTTTCCCCAAAAACATACCAATTAGAGAATTAGCAGGAATTACTGACAGGATACTACATGTTAACATATATAAGTTTGGAGGGTGGGAAAGCAGAGGAAATACTACATTAATAATGCATATTCAAAAGGCTAAAGTGGCCCAGGTACGAAAGCCAGCTAGAGAAATACACCTTCTGAGTCACAAATAAGATCCCCAAAAAGTATCTCATTTAATGAAAAATAATTTACTCATTCATACGTTGTAAATCCGGATATCAAATTAAAAACAACTTGGCCTCTACTTCGTCAAATAACAATGGTTTTAAATCTTATCACTGAATCTGAGTTAAGAACACAGATAAACTAGAATCCCTTTTCCAACTTCTCATAAAATTTTAGATGAAAAAGTAAGCATTAAATAATATTATATACTCCTTATTGAAATGTGAACCTTTTTGCGCCAGTATGTCAAAATACTACTGGGAAATATCTCAGAATACAAATTTGACTTGACAACCCATTCAATCTTGATTAATTTTCCCTAAATTCCTAATAATGCAGTAAACAGTGAAAGCTCATAAATCAAATATCTTACAATTGACATCACATTTTCCAAATTATTTTATCTTCATAACAACCTTATGATGCAGATCAGGAGTTATAATTTTCCCGCATTTTATGGGAAAGATAAAAAAAGACTGAGTGACTTATCCAGGATAACACATTATGTTAGAAGCAGAAATAGAGCTAGGACTCAAATTTCTATTCACTCAATCAGAAAATATCACAAGCCTATTATATGAAGGGCACCATGGGGAAGAGAGGGATCAATGAGACATGAACTCTACTATTAAGGAAATTGCAGTCCCGTTATAAGAAGAAAAAATTTGAGGGAGTTTATTAGATACTACAATAAAGGAACACACACATTATGTTATATTGGAATAGCAAAGATAAAATGATGAATTAAAAGTAAGAGTTAAAGAATTCTTCACTGAAGAGGTGGTAAATGACATTTGAAATGGGCTTTGGAAGTGCGTGGAGGACAAGAAATGGTGAAGGTCATTACAGGCTGAGGAGAGTCAGACAGACTTGAAAATATATGGAACGTCTGCATAAAGTCAAGCATATAGGTAATTTTTTTTCAAATGTCAAACATGATAGTACATATTTTACTTAAATCAAGCCCAAGCCTGAGATTTAATTTTAAAATAGATACAGCAGAGGCTGGTAGTTGTTCCCCAATAACTATCTTTCTCTACAGTTAGGACTCCCACATTTTAGCTGTGAACATGCATCCTGCAATAGACTATATTCAACAGAATTATGTATCTGGAATTATGTATCTGCCTAGGGGGACATGGGGAAAACTGATGCACTCAACTTTCAGAACAAATCCACAAGGGGATTGCGTGTGACCCTTCTTCCAGCTGTTGCTTAAAACATGGATTTGGTGGCGAGCCATGTTAGACCATGGCAATGAGGACAAAATCCTAAGGATAACAGAGCAACAAGACAGAAGGACCTCGGTTCCCTGGATAGCCTGATGTAGCAAAATTATCTCAGCATTCCTGGGACCATATACCTTTAGACTGTCATGTGAGAAATGAACTTTAATTTAACCACTTATTTTGAGACTCTCTCATATCCATTCAAACTTACACACTAGCTTATACAAATAGGCTCTGCTATAAAGTAAACACAAGTTAAAAGTAATTTCTTGGATCCCAATTCTCAAAACCTAAGAAAAATAATCTGAAAATATTTAAATTATTTGTGAAGGGTTTAACGTAATTAGCTATAAACTGTAATAGGCTTTCAAATCTATTTTTAAATTTAACAACCCAAGGCAGTGGAAAGGTCAGAGATCAATATTATATTGTAAGTGAAGAATAAGACATATCATAAATTCATTTTAAAAAAATATTTGATACCTCCAAAATATATTAGGTTTAACCTCATTTAACCTATAAAATAATCATTACATAATTTCATACTGCATTGATATACTAAAGATCCATTTATAAAGAAAATTCAAATGAGTTATTAACGCCAGAAAAAAGAATCAATAAATGAAAACTCGATTTTTGCTATAAGTTCACCTTAGTTGACAATGTTTTCATTTACCCGTTGGACTTCTCAGACCACTCAATTTTATTGTGACTACATAAATATTTAATTTCTATCCATTTTATTTTTTTATAGAGAACGGAGAAAAATTTAGTAAGTAAACATAAATATCACAATGTGAATAAAGAAACAGAGCGGGCTGTAAGAGTCCACAGGGAAAATCGAAAAGAGAACAATGGGTGCTGGATCCTGGTTTGCATGAAATTGTCTGCAGGCAAATCTATTTGCCCTTTTGTCATCCTCATATTAGAGGCATTCCAAAGAATAACTGGAATAAGCGTGCTCAATAACATGATCTAAGGCACTGTGCCTTACTGAGCTCACTGGCTCTCTACCTTGGCCCACAGAGGCAGGAACGTAAGGTAGCCACAACCCCGTCCCCTGGTCTCATTGTTCTCCTTTGGGCAAGGTCTTAATGAAAGCAAGGAGCCTATGAGGCCAGAATCGAAAACTTCAGATCAACATTTGAAGTATAAATTCTTATACAATCTCTTTTGCACCCCGGACTCCTGCCAACAGTGTTACAAATGTGTACTGGAGGCAAATAAAATCAGGTAATAGAGGGTGACCGGATCAATGAAAACCCATCACTTCAGGAAAATCAATTGAAAGACATGTCCCTTCTAACAGTACCTCAGAATAGAAGATTTATCTTCTTTTCTTTATACGGTCTGGCCTTCACTCACTATGGGGCTTTTGCACATTCTTCTCAAATTCTGAATGATCAGCCTCTTCTAAGTTTCAAGGTGAGTCAGACATTTACTAGTTCTATTATGGTGGACAACTCATCTTCTCTAAGCTTTAGTTTACTGATCTGTAAAATAAAAGTTTAAGACTATATGACCTGCAAAGTCCTTACCAGAAACAAAATGTTATAATTCTGAGTTAAACTTCATTCACGTCTTAGATTACATCCTAACGTAGCAGAGGCTGCTCTGAATGCCCTGTTTTAAGGAAGCTTGCTTTCAAATAAATTCCCAAAAGCATGGCTTAAAGTTGGGATGGTAATACAACAGTAAATGGCCCCTGTGTAAACCAGTCCTGACTTTACCAAAGGGTGTAACTCCTCAACTATTAGGAATTATTCAGCCCACTACTCTCTTATCACAAGAAGCACTTCTAACAAACCTAGAAATTGCCTGGGTGATCAGGTAGGTGAAAACTGAGTAAGGGAAAAACTAGATTTAAAACTTAGATACTTATCTACTGCTACACAAAATACTACAGACACTATTTCACAATTCCTCATCACTCTCTTATGAGAAAAGATAAGAATGTACCACTGTATCTAATATACAAACATTTATAAAACTTTGACAGTTAAAAGTTATAAGTAGCTGACTGAAAAGGATGGTGTTTAAAAATAGTCAATTAAATAATAAAGTCTTATTTTAAAAATCAACATTTCCAATATTAAGGATGGATAAAAGAATTGAGCAGCCAAAACTGTTCTAATTCTAAATAATACTTTTTGTGTTCCTGATTCAGCACTTTGCATCTTGGGATGGAGGTGTGGGGGAATTCCAAAATGATCTTTGCTAATCCTAACCCTTAAGAATTTAAGATTTGAGCCATTCATTAGACTATCCCACTAGCAATAACTTGTTTTAACAATTCTTCATGAAGGCCATTTTTCTCTATCTAACAACCAGCAGATTACCTTCAATAAACACAAATTAAGCAACAAATTTAAAAATAATCATTGTACAAATTGTTGTATTTCATGCAAACACACTAGAGAAGAACTTGGTCAGGAATTCAGGCTAGGCACAGTGGTCTGAAGGAGAACATGCTCTCCCTGGAAGTTTTACGTATGCCTTTTGTAAAAACAAAAATGTATAGGAAAGAGTAGTGCTTTTATACCTCCCAGTGGGAGTATGATTGACAGATGAGATGAGGATGGATGGATAAGTGGTCATGATACAGATTACCAGTAACAATAAAGAATCTCTGATTGTTCTCTGCTTAAGAAAATTTCTTAAAGACTGCAGTTTTGCTGCTTCTGAAACTATACTCACTTATTCATTTGGGCCTCCTTTTCATCTCCTAGATGCATCTCTTAAAAGGAGAACAATGTTAATAACTTAGCCTCCCCTTCTTCCACATAAGCATGGTTTAGTCATCCCATCCATTTGCATTCAGTTGTTTCACAAGCATAGTAACTGCCACCTTCTAAAATTGCCTTCTGGATTATCTACATTCTGTTAGCAAATATGCTTCAATTGGTCACAGCCAGTTTCCCAGAAACAAAAGTTTCAATCTACCAGGCCCAAATCAACAACAAAACGGTGAGAGTCCTATGAAGTCCTTGGTTCTCCCATTACCGTGGGATGTTTCCCACTCTCACATTATCTTCTAAAACAAACAGTACGAAGTCACATTTCAAATGTGTTGCTGCTGTCCATAAGCCTAAATCTTTGCTTAAAAGTCATCCTTCTCATATTGGACAAGTATAACAGATAAAGTTTATCTCAGGTTTTGCATCCCCACATCTAAATGGGTTACGGAAATGTTTTTTCCACCCCTCAACACTATTTACAATTAGGCTATAAACTGAAAGAGTCTCAACATACCTATGTACAAGCTAGACTTTAATCTCAGTGAGTAATATATAAGACATCTGATAATTAGAAAAGCTGTGTGGTAGTAGAGTATTTACCTAATAGAATCATATAACCAATACTTTTTTTAACCAAAATTTTATTAGGCTCAGGCTACAAGTATTTTAAAAGGTTAAGTGCAGTAGGTTCTGTATCAGATGTGAAATCCCAGGTTTGTCACTTGCTGGCTGGATGAACTTTCTTAAGTTACTTAATGTCATCTGCCTCAGTTTCTCTATCAGTAAAGTGGGAAATATAATAATATTAATCCTCCTCAAAGGTATTTTTTTTTAAGGTAATTCATGTAAAGTCCTTAGTACTGGGCCTAATAAAAGTAAATGACCAAAAAACATTAGGCAGTCTTTTCATCATCAGTCTCCTACTCATCGATTTTCTTGACATACTACATAAAGCATAGTATCTTGGCATTCTGTTAAACAAATTAATGAATACAAAAATGGGAGTTCATTACTTCAATGAGCTTATATTTGGGATGTAAAGACAACCCTTCTTGACATGTTTGAATATCATACATTTTATTAAGAATTCAAGAGAGACTTTAGAAATTCCTAATTTAAAATGTTTTTCAAATAAAAATATAAAATGATTGTGCATTAGGCTAAATACATGCTTCACAGAAGAGAGGTTGGAAGACCTAACTAAATGGTCTGGGACCATACTGTTAAATCCTCAAAAGCAGGGACTACATTTTATTCACCTATTAATCCAGCAACTTCTGCAGTCTCAAGAACATAGCACGTGCTTAATAAATGTTAATGGAATGAATACAGCCTTAAAGTTTCCATAAAACCCCCAGGACCTTACACAGTGAGCAGAGTAGGCATTTAATAGGTATTTAATTGATTAACTCCATGTTATGATATCTACTTTTCCACAACTTTATTTTCATTTCCCTGATGTCCTCTAATTTGACTGCTTTGCACCTGGCAAGGCTTTGCACCTACACACCTGAGTACTGTGAACCTGGCTAGAAGATGACTGCCAACAGACTGATGAGAGAGGGGAGCCCAAACACGAACCATGCACAGAACCTAGAACAGGCTTAACTTAAAGGAAAAAAAATAGTTAATAGAAATCAACTGAATTTCAGACAGAATCCCAGTCCACATTACCAATTTGATTCTGCATAGGCATCTCAGGAGGTGTGGGATAAATAGTCCTTAATTGTCCTGAGAGAACGAAGACTTATTCTTAGGAATTATGCACTGTAGCTTTTAGAAAACTTGGCTTAACAAAATGTCATAATTTTTATTCCTCTGAAAACAAATCAACTATAAAAAGAAGTCTCCTTGTCAGCATATCAACTGTTTTGCATTTGAATTATGATGTCAAGTTCAAAACAACAAAGCAAAACTGAAATCATTTAGGCATGTGGCAATTAAGAGTACAAGCAATGAAATGAAGAGATAAAGAGAAAAACACCACTTAGAAAAATATTAAATAAAATCACTGCAGTTAAATGCCTATTCCTCCCCAAAGATTTTCACCTGCATAGGATACTTAGAAAGACTCACATACAATGTAATTTTATATCCATTTCGGCTTCTATTTCTGCACTGAAATATTTATAGAGTGCTCAGTATTTCTGGAGTAAATTATACCTAAACCTTGATAAAGCTGAAATCACCTAAATTACCTTTTTTGTTCAATTATTTGGAAGAATGGAGAAAGCAAGCTTGACAGAATAAAAAGATGTATTAAGGAATGGCCATTTCATAGCTCTAATTGCACACCTTAGTGAATATTGATGCCTGAGGGTTATATGCAGTCACCACAGCTATTTTTACCAAAGGCTTCAAATAAAATCCAAATCAATTTACGTTATGTGAATATACACATTATATTTGAACATGAAACTTAAGCCAAGCATTCTATTGGCTTATATGTAAGGAATAACATAAGAAAACACATTTTAGGAGTATGTAAAAACAGAAACACAGTACAGTGTTAAGTATATTGTTATGAATATCTTCCAATTGAATCAGATATTCAAAATTCTACAAACATTCTTATGGCATGCTATGAATTCTGGAAATGTAAAGTTCCATATTCTGAATCACCAGTTATGAAGTGAATTTTTGTGGACCCCCAAATTCATGCGTTGAAGCCCTACCCCCAGTGTGGCTGTATTTGGAGATGGGATCTCTAAGAAAGTGACTAAGGTTGAATGACATGATAAAGATGGGGCCTTGATCTGACAATAGTAGTGTCCTTATAAGAAGAGACATCAGTGAGCTCACTCTGTCTGCACACACACCCCCAGGAAAGGCCACATAGCAAGAAGGTGGCAGTCTCCAAGCCAGGAAGAGAGGCCTCACCAGAAACTGACCCTGCCAGACCCTGATCTGGGACTTCTAGCCTCCAAGACTGTGAGAAAATAAATTTCTACTGTTTAAGCCATCCAGTCTATGGTGTTTTGTTATGGCAGCCCGAGCAGACTAAGCCAGTCACTATGAATGTGAGTTCAATCTGGGAACCAGGATGAGTTCTGTTCCAAATCTATTACGCAGTGTGCAGCATTCTATCTGAAAAGTGCTTCCTCCCCATTCAGCAATCCAATCTTATGGCCTCTTATGGGACAATGTGATGATTGCCAGAAGTGCATGCAAGTGTGTGCAGACGTGCACACACACACACACACACAACACAGTTCATGAATGCCTCGTGGGGCTCTACTTCTAATTTCCAAATCTTGAAAAGATAATGGGGAAAGTTCACAGCAGAATGCAAGTGGTCAGCAGTGGCTGTAAGATCAGATGCTTGCCTGGAAAGGCTGAACCACCACCCAAGTCCCGCTTGATTAGGGTTGTCCTAAGGAGTTGGAACCTGACCTTGTAGCGTTAACGATTCACACAATTATTTTTTAATTCAGGAAATGCTTCCACAGTAATATATAATCTTATCATCCTCCTGAGGAATTATTTCAATCACTTTCTCACTATAAAAAAGTAACTTTAAGAAGAAAGTTTAATTTATGACAGATTACAGTTATTTTTAAACAATTAGTGATATCCACATGTAAATTATGGATTCTTATTTAACCAGTTTTATACCATTTAAAACTAAATAATTATGCATAAAAAAACACACAATGCCCACAAACAACATTTTAAGTGATGTATTTTTGGAAGAACCAAACTTATATTAAAATGACCAGATAAGAAATTCAAAATCTCATGTAAACGTAAAGTATAATGCACACTTTCATCATTCATATCATAAAGAGTACCTTATCAGAACATCATGCATTTATTCAGATACTATGTGACTAGGAAAAAAGTACCATACTCGATTTCATCTAATTATCAACAAATATACACCTGACAACATGTTTTGATTCATAGTTTACTAGACATAATATAGTCTCTAGAATATTTTGGATCATCAGTTAAGAAATGCTACTATATGGGGTCAGCCCAGTGGCATAGTGGTGAAGTTCACGTGCTCTGCCTTGGTGGCCCGGGGTTTGCAGGTTCAGATCCTAGGCACGCACCTAGCACCATTCATCAAGCCACGCTGTGGTGGCATCCCACATCAAGTGGAGGAAGACAAGCATGGATGTTAGCTCAGCAAGAATCTTCCTCAAGCAAAAAGAGAAAGACTGGCAAAAGATGTTAGCTCAGGGCCAATCTTCCTCATAAAAACAAAATCAAACAAACAAAACAAGAAATGCTACTATAAATTGTAGTGTTTGTTTGAGGAAAAAAATGGATTTATAAAGAAGGATACCAGGTTTAAAGAGACCAGATGAGAAGATATTGCATTAACCTAGTTAAGAAACTACAAGTGCAAAGAATGAATGGCAAAGAGTGGGGATACTAAGAAAGAAAGATATACTTAGGAAGTAGATCTAACACTACCCAAGAACCAGTTGGCCATGGGATGGGAGAAGAGAGTTAGCAATGACTCTGATTGAGATTCCTAATCTGAGTAATAACAACAAGTAAAATTTTATGTCAATTAAGAGATAAATTATTCTAAAGGCTTGCTTACCCTCACTCATGTACACACACCCATTGACGCACATAAATATATACAGATTGCCCTATATTTCTGTTTAATAACACCATAGTCTCATTTATCCCTCTCTAAGTAGCTGACTGTGCACACCATTTATACAAGGAGAGAATTAGATGTTAGCAAATGGCAGGGATGACACTGTGAGTTAACACTGTAATTCTAAAGTGCCCCAACAAAAAAAACTAGACCACCATTTCAGTATGAAAGGAAAAATGCCAACATGGAGTCTGGAGATAAGAATTGATTTTGCAGTAGAAATTATTTGTGTTTCTTTCTTATCTCTAGACAAAACATTTCAGCAGCTAGAAAGAATCATCTCCTATAGCACTAATTAGAAACGTAAATCTCACCAAGAGAAATGCCAAGAAATTGCATTGTTTGTCACTATGCATGGTAATAGAATTTTCTGACATTTTATCCCCCTAGAAAAATACATCTTTAACAAACCACAGTACAAAGTGAAGATCCTAATTTCAGCATATCATAACAGAGACTGCAAAACAAAAAACATGCACAACCTTAAGACAGGTAGCTAAAAACAAATTTATTCTAAGAATTATGAGCGGGAATAAAAAGTCCTCATTGATACCAGAATAATTACAAAATCTCACATTGTCAAGTCAATGTTCCACGTTGCAAAATCAAAAATATGTCCACATTCTGAGTAACACTAAACACAACAGAGGGTGTTTATAAACCTTTTCACCTGTCCCTACTGTGATATGTAATTATAAGCCGCTGTTCTGTAAATGGTTGATGAAATCTAACACAGATTGTTTTTTTTAAGTAAAGCATCCATAATATCGTAAAAAAATGTACCTCATAAATATTGCCCTGCCTCCAATCCGAGAGAGGGTTTTTTTATTGCTTTATGTGGGGGTTTCTTGTCTTTAAATTATGACAGCCTTGTCTTCATTAGAAAATTATTTACCTATTATCAAATAATATGAAAAGTATATCATGGTTCATGCTGCATTAATGACAGGTATCTTGTAATAATAATGGCCAGCACATAAGAAATTATCCCTCACTGATGAAAAGCTGTTCTGCTCTTGCTAGGTAAGTTTGGCAAGGCTCACTCCTTGACCTTGCCATCCTTGGATGTGTCACTGTAACAGAGCACCCATTTCTTTAGAAGCATCACTTTAAAAGTTACATGAGCAGAGAAAAACATATCCTCAGGCACCAAAAATCCCTCAGTCCTCTTTGTAAAGGAATCATAACTTCTGAATAAGCAAACCAAAAACAGAAAAGCAGAATTAGGACAACTTGAAAAGTCATCCAAACCAACACGGTAACTGTAGTTACTCCTCTTTATCTATGAACTTATTTTTAATTACTGCAGACAAGACCATATTCTACAGTAGCACCATTAACTCCCTGAGGAAGAGGGAATGTTTAATCAAGGCGTCCAAACAGGCACATTCAATATCCATCCACAAAAGCAGTAGACTGGAATATGCACATTCCTATCCCCTCCATACAAGCAACATGGCTGTTTGACTGCATCTAAGATTTTGATTATCCAAAAAGCATTCCAAACTACGATGTCCTATCAATTGCTGACAACGCATAAACAAACACAAAGGAAAAGAAGCCTGAAAACATTCAGAATCAGTAAAATTAGTGTGTAGATGGACCAGAATAAAAGTACATTGAGAAAATCATCTATGCTATTATATAGAAGGGAATTGAAACTTACCAAATACATTTTCATTAAAAAACACAATTCTAGGAAATCATGCTATGATCATACTATTAATTTTTTTCAACAAAAAACGTATGTTCTGACAACTTACTATATTCATATGCAATTTTTAAAATACATGGAAAGTACTTATTTCAGTCTGGGTTTTTGAAATAGGATTTAATCATACACTACACATGCCATCAATAACATGAAGAAGATACACAGAACATGAGACAGAAAAGTGGTCCTCTTTTTATCATGTCTATATAAAAAGTATGTAATTTAAAGCGTCACTTGAAAAGAGGAAAAGATAGCATAAAGTGTCAAGAGTTTCATCTCAATCAAATAAATTAACTATCACATATACTGAACACATTCAAATACTCACATTGGCTTTGTCAAAATTACTGGTGTATTTCCTTATTGTCAGTCAAGTTTAACCCAGCAGCACTTACAGTGTTTGAAAACAAGCAACCGCACAATAACCTTACTTGTTCACAGATCATTTACTGGAGACTATCAGCAATGCATATATTTAATGGTATGGCCACAAAACTGTTAGATTCCTTTTGATTCAAACAAACTACTGAATAGGATGAAAAATACAACATGTAACATTGAAAAGCTTCTAACTGTAAATGCAAGCCAAAGTCATCACTAAGTGCCAGCAAATTGACATCTTGAGAAAGAAGATTATTTACTCAACAAATAATTATTGAGTATCTGTTGAGTGCCAGGAGTGTTAGGTCTCCTGCCCATGAAGAACTCACAGACTGGTGGGGAAACGTCCAAGAGCAAAATTACAGCACAGGGAGGTAAACGCTCCAGGAGGTCTACCTGGCACACAGTACTGGACCCTCACGATACTTCAAACAAATGGTGTTCCTTTAAATCCAGATTCAGAATGATGATGGATAAAAACTCAACCTTCTCTTTCCTAGAAATGCTAGGTACCGTGGTGGGCTGCTCATGGGAGGACCGTTGACATGACCTCTCATCCACAGAGGAGGCCACCAAAGGGTTACGGCCACATTAGTAACTTTCACAACCGCTCCCCTGCATTTAATCAGGGCACATCACAAACCTGCACTTTAGAAAAACACATCATTAATAAATACCTAGAAATTAAACAGCTATGTTTGACCTTTTGATGAGGGAATTTCTAAATGTATCTTTACTTACGAAAAATAGATATAGTTACACTTCATCTACTCAGCTACTTCAAATATTTGGAAAACATTTAAGACCTTGGAAGGTAGCAAAATAGTACATTAAGTAGGCAAAATAAATGTCAGAACCTACTCCCTAAAACAACATACAAAACTTGTAGGAAAGCCCAAAACTCACTCAAAATCTACCTACTTTTATTTTAGAGCTGATTCTAATAAGCAAAATAGAATTAGAAAACAAGGGGAAAATGGTTATAGATAGACCAGCCAAAAGAGGTGACGGCTCATAGGAGGAAGGAGATTGAAAGAAACGTAGAGAGAAAGGAGAACAGAAAATGCACAGTCTGAGGCCTTTCATTGCAGAACTGATTTTAAGAATAGAATTTAAATAGAACTATGGTCTCTTTCTCTTCCTACTCCCTTTCCCATTCAACTTGTGCATTTCTTGCAGGTACTTTCAATATTACCGTACTGGTTCATCAGCATTCGTAACAATGAACGTTTCTTTTGCTTTACAGAAGGACACTAATGGCGAGGGTGTGGAGGGAGGGTTGTATTTAGAGGAACATGAGGTTATGTTTTCCATTTCAATGTTCTTTACTCTTCAAAGCTGTTTTATTTTTTGTTTTGTTAACTATGTCTGCTTAAAACCCTTTAATATACCATTCTGGGACGACCAGCATTTTGAAATATACGAAGTAATGCTTTTACAATAATAAGTATAATTAAAATGCTGTTCAGAGCCATGGTACAGGAATTTTATATCTCAAGGTACATAACAACTGACAGCAGCGTAGTCACTCCTGTGGAGAAGAATATCATAAGGAACAAATTTCAAATGTCTGCTTATAGGAGATGCTTTTTATGTCTGCGTTGGCAGATTCCTCTGGCACAAAGCCCACATTCGACAGGACTTGATATCCTTAGATTTTTACCCCTTCTCTTTTGGCTGTAGAACAAACATTTTCAGCGCTTTCTAAATGGCATAAATATTTTCAGGGTTTTTGATGGGCAACAAGGAGAAAATTAATTTCTAGGTGTCCCCATTTTGTTCCCTACCTCCTCACACTGACATTTGGCTTAGAAGAACAGACCTCTAACAGAGCTGATAGGCTCTGTCAGCAACTTTTCTCCCTACTGTTGCCTCCACTTTGTGGGGAAACAATTATTGCAAACACAGTGTAGTTACGTTATCTCAGGCAGAAAAAGCCTCCAAAATAGAGATGGAAATCTGAGCCTAGGAGTCCTATACCCCACAAAATTGTGATGTTCATGGATCGAACTTGCAAAAGATGCATTTTAAACAGCCAGAGGCCGATATCACCCACACTTTACAGTTACAGGAGTTATAGGTAATACGGATTTTTAGCAAAAGTTGGCCTCAGGAGGATATTCATTTCTCTCAGCAGTTCTATTTCAGTATCAATCAAAACATTTGAAAGGTAACTCAGCAGGTTGAATTGTCACCAACTTTCAACCGCTGTGTGCTCAATGGCTTGCAGGTAGACAACTTCACACAAAAAAAATTCACTCTATGTAACACAGATGATACATACACATATGACAACTCTATGGTTATTTTATCCTGTAGCAAACTTCTTTTTCTCTACTTGAGTAATATCATCAATATGGCCCTAAACTACTGACAAAAGCCAAAACCATAAAACTAATAAAGAAATAAAAATAAGGGATAATCATAGATAAACAAAATGTGGTATACCCATACAATGAAATATTATTAGGCAACAAAAAGGAATGAAGTACTGATTTATGCTGCAACATGGATGGACCTTGAAAACATTATGCTAAGTGAAAGAAGCCAGTCACAAAAGGACACATACTGTATAATTCCATTTATCTGAAATATTCAGAATAGGCAAATCCACAGACACGAAAAGTAAATTAGTGGTTTCAGGGGCTGGGGAGAGTAGGACATGGGGAGTGGCTGCTAATGGACATGGGATTTCATTCTAGGGTAATGAAAGTGTCCTAAAATTAGTGGTGATGATTGCACAACTCTATACTGAAAACCACTGAATTGTATACTTTCAAAGCGTGAATTTTATGGTGTATGAATCACATCTCAATAAAACTGTTATTTTTAAAAAAGGCTCAATAGCTGATTAATGATGCTCCAAGTAGAGGAGTTCTAAATATAAGAGGACTAAATTTTCAACCACATTCATTGGCACTTTAAATTTTATCAGAGTGAGCTCATCTTTATATCCTGGGATCTATTTATTAAGCCTGTAAAAGTGATTCTCTTTTGCTACTCACTCTCAGAAACACAATCTCCTCTTACAAGAAAGAGTAGGAGGAGTAACTCCGAGTGGCTAATTCACACAGTGCTGCTCTTTGTTAACAAAGTACGTTCTATACCAATCGATTCAAGGTAATTTATTAAGCCAACAGGCAGTTCCAAGGAAATTTTGGGTCATCCAAATATTTGGCAGTCACAAAAGAATTTCCAAGTAGTTACCTAATTCACAATCAACTACAACATCAAAATCTAGATACACCTATTGCTTTGCAATTAGTGGCAATTAATAATCAATAAAAATAGGAAATGTTATAAATATGAATACTGACCTTGTTTCTTTTAATCCTTCTTTCTGAATGACTTCCAATATCTGCTTCGCTGTCATTGGTGAGTTGGGGTGTTTTTCTAGTGCCTGAAAAATAAAAATAAACATAAGATTCATAGATTATTGCATGGAAGCATACAAAATGAAAATTGTATGAATCATGCAATGTTTCCTTAAAATTTTAAAGGGGAAGGGGCTGTTATATCAAAATAAGGTCTCATCACACAGCTCAGGTGTCCAAAATGAGAATGTAATTTTTTTTCTGGACATTTATGGCAACTTCTACAACATATAAAGGCCATTCTTCAGAAAATGTCACAAAGGCATACACACCAAAAAAAGAAATGTGAAACCTAAAAAAAAAGTTAATAAATATATATAATTTCCTTTATTAAAAATTGCTAGTATTTTAATGTTAAAGACATGTTTTCAGGCTGTTAAAATGTCTCCTAAATTTCCAGGACCTTGGAAACATGGAGCCTGAATACTACCCACAGCAAAGAACTAAGTGCTGATCAGAAGTAACCTCAGTGGGTTCATATTTTGATCAACCTCTTTTGTATTAAAAAAAGGAGAAAAAATAATCCTTCATGGCCAAAATGGAAAGAAGCATCCAGAAACCCAAGTAACTCCTTACAGTGTGTTTTCCAGTTCAGCTCAGTTTCCTTTCTTTTGCCTTTTCCAATTAATTTCAAGTAAACCCCTTCCTCTTCCCATTCAGCCCATCTCAGTTTTACAAACTGAGTCCCATTTTCTTTCTCTCCCCTTCTGTCCTACTTATTTTTGAGTGGAAGGGAGTTCTTTTAAGCCAAGAGTGGGGAATACATGGGACATCATTACTTCCACAGGCATTAGACCATCAGCCCTGGAAATCAAGTTCCTTTATTTATCCAGGGACTTAACTACACGGAGTGAAAGCAGTAAACAGGAATGCTCACCAACCTGGACTACAGGGACCACCTCTGGGTACAAGAAACATGTCTACACACATCTTCACAATGACTGCCTCCAAGGGTAGATGACACCTACTTAAAGATGCTGTACAGAAGCTCTTGCACAAGTCATGGCCCCATGAAACTTAAAGATTCTAGAGTTCTAATTTGTGATTATTTACTGGAAGGATCATAATTAATAAGAACTAACAGGGTCATTCTAAAACCTAAAAATTGAAAAGGCTCCTATATCTGCACAAAATAGCTCTGTCATCTCTACTATTATCAATGGCCAGATTTCAACGAGGCCACCAGCAAAGGTTCTGTTCATCAAGGTCCTCCAATGAGTTGTATACAGCCTGCCCCTCCTTACCATTAGGGCCACTTGCCTGTTCTCCCCTTTCCAGTTCCCAGAAAATTTTCTCCATTTTTCCAAGTCCAGGTCAGTCCTCTACTGTAGTTGGTAAATTCTTTAAAGAATATAGAAATCCGAGCTACACTAGAAAGAGGGTATGGCCACAAGCATGTCAATAGGAAAGAAGGAAAATCGTCCTTACAGAGGAGGAGACTGGAGAGCTTCACTGAAAACTGGGAAAGGGGGAAAAAAGAAACAGGCACAGCTGTATAGGGAAGAGGACTAAAGTGTAAAAACATTGGTTAAAAAAAGGCAAGAAGGAAACTACATAACAGAGCTGAAAAGGGGAAAGGATTAGATCACAAAGAAAGGAGGGAAAGAAATAGACATGAAAACAAAAAAGCTGACAATTTTTAAAATAAGAAGAACTATAAGTAGAACAGTGCATACTTATGAAGTACTGAAAGGAGATGCTGTGGTCACATGGACTATATATAGGGTGGGCAACATCCCAAATGACAGGAATGCTGGGGGCACTAATGGTCTCATAAAAGATATGGGCAGAAGGTCAATAGACACAGACATACACAAGTAAGCAAGCAAGGAAGAGGAAAACTGGCGGGGAGAGACACAGGGTGGCAGAAAGGGAGAGAGGGGAGAAGGGAGAGAGAGGAGGAAAATTGAGCTGAACTGGGAATGTCCAAAAGGCAAACTGATTATATCCAGAAAGGGCTGAAGAGGAAACTCCAGTGTACTGGGCAATGTTTTAAGGGAAATTTGGGTGCACTTGAAAGTGGGGTTACTCACTGTGGAGGATTCCCTGTTTCTCTTCCTGAGTACAGGCCCCTCAGCACACCTGGGCAGCTCCTCCCAGCAATTGAGAGAATTTGGATAGCCCTGTCCCCTTCTCTATGACATCACATCCTACTCTACAAAGGAAGTAAAAGTGCCAAGAATTACATCATGAAGTGGCTGAGAGGCAGGAAGAAATGATGAAGGCACACAAAACACCAGAAGCCACCCTCAGTTCCTGCAAGACAGAGAAAGGAGACAGAGAAGGAGAGGCTCCTGGGTGTGAACAAGCTTCGCTGAACTAGCTGTGTGAACATTAATAGAACAAAAGATAGGGAGAAATTACCTTCACAGAACAAAACATTGATACCATCAAAATCATGTGACACATGGCAGAGACACGAATCAGACTCGCAGGCAGGCATACCCAAACATTACGGAGGAAAGAAGCCACAGTCGGAGTGAAATGGCATCCTAGGCTCCTAGGCCCAAATGTTAGACGGAGGAACCACCCACTGCCCCAACAGTCTCTCAGCTCTGAAGTGCTATAGTTTCACATGTCCTGCAAAATTATACCTTCTGTATTACCCTTCTTGATATTTTCAAATTCAACTAGTCCTGGAACATGTTTCAGGGTTACATAATACTTATTTTGAAGGTAACACATTCCTCCAACTGTTTTCCAGCTTATACCTACCTCTTTAGAAACTGGGGCCAGTGACGCAATGCAGCAAGAAAGGGAGCAGTATTAGTCACAATTTTTAAGAGTATTTATCGTAATCTGATTTTTCTAGAAATAGGGCCAATAAATATTGCAGATAATCAAAACAGGTTCAAACTGGCTTGGGCCATAATCATGCAATTGTGACAAAATAGGAAATCCAGTTTTAAACTTTTCCATGGATGATAATTATTTGAAATAATTTTGCTTTCTGATAGCAAAACCTGGAAAAATGCAAACTCAGATCCACATTATAGAAAACAAAATGCACCCACAAGCCTACAACCAAGAATATCAACCACTTTTGTTTTCCTTCTAGTGTCTTCTATCCATACATATTATTTTTAAGATAATTATAATTATATAAAGTATTTATATATATTGTTAGCTGTCTTACTTTTCTCCATGTAACTGCCTCTTCAAAAGGAGCATCATAACCCTTCACTGAGGATAGGCATTTACGTTGTTTTAAAGATTCAATTAATAAAAATAAATTTCCAAAGACTATATTAAATGTAACATTCTTCAACTATTATTGAGTCAAAGTATGTGAGCTCTGTCATGTTTCTTGATACACTGCCAACTGTTTCCAGAAAGATTTTAACAATTTATACTCTCGCGAAGCAGAACGGAACCTGCCTCTCATCACAACTTTGCCAGTATCAAGCATTATCTGTTTAGCCAACTTAGTAGGTCAAATAAGTGGTAATTCATTGTTATTTTAATTATACTTCTGTAAATACTAATGAGGATAAAGATTTTTTCAAATTAATAACACAGGATATAACACTAGGGATATGTCTGTTTTTCTTAATGCATAAAAAGCTCTTTATACAGTAAGAATAATATTGTCTTGCATATTAATAATAGATATTTATTCCTTTTGTTGCTTATTTTCTGGATATTTTAGGGAGATGTGCAAAGTTTTGTTTTAACATGAACAACTCCATCAGATTTTTCCTTTGTGACTTCTACTGCTTTATGTTTAGAAACTTTTGTCCGGAGAATATACAAATATCTACAAATATTTCTTTCAAGTACTTTTTTTATTTTTATTTTTTTGCTGAGGAAGACTGTCCCTGAGCTAACATCTGTGCTGATCTTCCCCTATTTTGTATGTGGGTCACCACCACAGCATGGCTAATGAGTTGTGTAGGTCCATGCCTGGGATCCAAACCCAGGAACCCAGGCCGCCAAAGCAGAGTGCATCAAACTTAAACCACCATGGGCTGGCACCTGTTTTTAATTTTTAATCATCTGGAATTTATCTTTTTCCACCAAGGTGAAGCTTTAGCCCCCACCTCCTATTACAAAGTTTCCCCAACATAATTTGTTTCATAAGCCAGTCATCATTAGTGAGGCATCCTCTACCATATATTAATGTAAGGGCAACAAAAATTCTTTTGCATGTGAAACTAACATATAAATGTGGGAACTCAATACGTAAAATGCACAAAAGCAGAGTTGTTCTTGTTGAGGTGGAGATGAGAGAGCTCAGAGCCACCATACTCTAACGGCTAACGGCACTTCTGGGAATTTTCAGGGTCTCTGGAATCAACTGCAAACCACTGTCCTTGGGGCTGGTCCAGGAGTCCTGCTATGTTCCCCTGATCTTTCAATCAATTGCTGTGCCAGCATCACACTGTTTTAAATTGCTGTAATATTATAATACACTTCACTATCTGGATAGGACACTGCTCTCACTACTCCTTCTTAAATTTTTAATTGTTCATTTCTTTATATTTCCAGATGAAATTTAGATTGGAATTAAATGAGACATCTAATTAAATTTTTAAGAAATTTACACATATTGTTCCATGTGTTTAAGTTTTATTTTATAAATTGTAATAAGCTTTTTATTATTTTATATTTTTGGTTACAACTATGAATATACTTTTTCATATAATATTCTCACATTTTATTGCTAATACATATAAAAGCCATTGAATTGTGATAATTATTATCTATATGAACAGCTAGTTGAATTCTTAATAGTTCTCATAGTATAGAAGTACAGAATCATATTTTCTACAAATAATGTGAATTGTGTCTCCTTTTCAATAGCTCTATGTTTTCTCTTTCCCACATTATTTACTTTGGATTAAAACTGATCTTTTCTAGCCCCTTTCAAAAAAAATTTTTGCTGAAAACTGAGCTGCTCTATAATTTATTTCCTCAAAACCGAGCCCCTAAAATGGGTGAGTTTCCCTAAGAATGTCCGTAGTTGGAATTATTAAAGCTAGCACTGCCAACAGCGACTGTAATTAGAAACCACTGGCCAGCTATCACTGTCTCTTCTATACAAATCAGAGTCTGTCACAGTGCTCAATCTTTACATAAAATGTCCTTTCTTTCTTTGTAAAACAAATTGTTCCCCTGTACTACAGCTCTATTTGTGACTCAACTCTCACTCTCTGAGCATGAAAGTCCTCTGAGTTCTCAACGATCTTCTTTGTTCTGCACTGGTACTCCCCAGGAGGTTTCAAATTCAGCACTGCTCTCCAAAAAGGGGAGTTTCCATGGCTAGGGATGCAGAGCACATAGACAACGAGTTTCCTTCCTAGCAATGCATAAGAGGACACGAACAGATGTGTAGAATGGGCATAGACACCACTGGATTTCATCTGTACTTATATGACTGACTACATCAGAGTCTATCTCAAAGACACCTGGATTCATGCAGCTTTGAGGCAAGACAAACTTATCCCAGAAACCTCCTCCCCTAGACTTCTACATGTCCCAGTAGGAGGGAGAGGAAAAACCCTGAAAAAAAGGATAGTGAGATAGTTAAGAGGAGAGAGATGGTTTACCAAATCATCGAGGGCACAGGCCATGCTAAGAACGTATTTTTCTGTTTTAGGTTCAAACATTTTAATCTAATAAATGAAATGTTTCAAAGATTTTAGGGCTTACTCAAGATTCCCTTGGTGTCTCTCAAACAGAAAAGTCAATTCAAGTATCCCAGATAAACACGTTAGACCACTGTTCATCAAATGGTTAAAATTTTGGTCCTTCAGGCCCGAAATAAAATTTTCTGAGCTTGCTTATTTGATTGCAAAATAAAAAGATTTCCACAACTTAATATCACATCAATGATATATGTTTAGATTTGTGGAATTCTAAACGAGTATCAAACACCAGGCTGTCTCCCGTTTTCTAACATTAATGTGTCTTCCCTCAATCCATACTGGCAGTTCATTAAAATGTTTAGCTGTTTAAGGTCTCATGTCTTAGACAGATATTTTGGGGATTACAGCAATAAACCACTATATAGCTCTCTACAATTACAATTACACAACACAGATTATTTCATTTGCTTCCACACAACATATATTATTTTATTTGACCCTTACAACTACTCAGTGATATGCATAGAGGAGGCAGGATTAACTTTCTCTGAGATGCACAAAATTGAAGTAATCGGTCCCAGGTCATAAAAACAACCAAGTGGAAGGACAGGACTCGTATACAAGATGATACTGACGATGACAGTGTTTAAATATAACAGAGCCACTACTACTCATTAGACCACTCCTTTGTGCTACGTCTCCAGGGGCTTTACATATATTACAATAGACTCCAGAACTCATATATTTAACATTCCCTATTTCCACTATTCTTGAGAAACCTCAAAGGTTCATGTCATCTTGAAGAAACACGAATTTGGAACACCCGTAGTTGTCAGAGGAGGAAATAAATCGCATAAAAAGTGACAGCACCTCACCAGCTGCCCAATATCTGCAGCTCAATTAGGTTGTTCTCTGCTCCTAACATATGTGGTTACTAGCTAAGGCTTTACAATTTTTCTCTTCTACTTGCATGCGTTTTACGGGAAATTATATGCTGTAGTAGTCTTTGTGAAATTATGACTTAAAAGAGACAGAAATTCTCTTATAACAGCCTTGAGAATCAGGCCTACTTCACCTAGGAAAAAAGCAGCCTCCAAAAAGATCAAGTGCTCTCGAAGCTGGGAGCTGGTAAGTGATGGGTCCTAGAGCATCAGACACTGAAGTTGGCTCGTTCCACTAAGTTAAACTGCTTCTCCTCGCGCACAGGAGTTTTACAGAAACAGAGTGCCTACAGTCAACATATTATACACAATGTCTACCTCATAATCCCCACTTCAGCAATTTCACACTTAAGAACAATCAGATATTTCCCTGAACTCTCAGAAAAACGTGTAAACTGTACTTTCCCTTGATGGCCCCAGTCAAAACTGTCACTAATTCGCATTATCTGTTTAATTATATTCCTCCAGCTACACCGCAAGCTTCTTGAAATCGAGGGCCTTGGTCCTCATTCACGTCCGTATTCCCAGATTGTAGCATTTACTAAGTAGGCTTCGATAAAGGCCAAGTTGATTCTGGGAGATGTTTTGAGCCGCGCTCTATTAGGAATTTTTATAGAATAATAACGAGGGTTATGAGCTTTGGAGTCAGATGACCCAGGAACCCCTGCTCAGTAGCTATCTGATCTTAGACAGGATAGTTAAGCTCCCTGAATCTCAGTTTCTTCATTTCCTCACTTATAAAAATTCTGTGAGGGCTCAATGAGATAATGAATGTAAAGCACTTACGATTCCAACATGCCAAATGACTGCCCGCAGCAGTATGTTATTAAACATTAGCTAATACCACTGATGGGGCGGGGGGAAGCCCCAACATGAGCACAGCCTGGAAACATGAATCTTTTCAATACAAAGAAGAAAGCTATAAAAAAAATGATGGACATTAGATGCAGTCTCTCTTTGAGATTTCCTGCATAAACTGCACCAGAGTTTCTATAACTCAGGTTAGTGACATGTTGCCATCTCTCATCACCGGACACTGCCAAACTTATTCCACCGTAGGTTCACAGGTAAACCTGCACCAAGCTTTGTGGAGTTTCATGACCCAACAGCCTTTCTCCCTGTATTTAACAAGAGGGATTACATATTATAGCACTCTTTTAGATACTGCTCCTGTTACCTAGGAAGAATAGCACACTACAGGGACAAATTATTCTGTGATACTTGTGTTACAAATCAAGTAAAAATAGAGAATAGCAGCAGTAACAACTTACTTCCAACAATACATAATTAAAGACAAACTTTCAAGAAGCTATGACATACAGTATCACAGAATATCCATCAGAAGGAAATTCTGTCTTACAGCAAAACTATTTTAGTTGCTCAGCTTCATCACACCTGAGCACAGCTGAGAGTAGAGAAATGGCTCTCTGAGGCCTCGAATAGTTCAGAGAGTGATCATTACCTGAATGCGCCAGTGAAATTCTACACAATTGAGAGGTAAATTCTCATTTACTGTAGGATTTTGGCAACTTTTCTCTACCTCAGTCAGTTTCTAATCTGTTAAAACAGCTGACATTCTCTTTTTACACAGAAAGAAGACAGCAAGAGACACCCAAAATTTCTACAATTTCCAAAAATCATTAAAGAAAAATATTAATAATTATTTAAATGATGATATATCTGAAACCTGTTTCAAAAAGTGAAACACCTCTTTAATGAAAAAGAAATCCCAGGGCCAGCCTGGTGCTGTAGTGGTTAAGTTCGGTGCACTCCACTTCAGGAGCCTGGGATTCACAGGTTCAGATCCCGAGTGCAGACCTACACCACTGCTGTGGTGGCATCCCACATACAAAATAAAGTAAGATCGGTATAGATGCTAGTTCAGGGACAATTTTCCTCAAGCAAAAAGAGGAGGATTCGCAACAGGTGTTGGCTCAGAGCCAATCTTCCTCACCAAAAGGAAAGAAAGAAATCCTTCTATTATAGAAATTTGTAGTCAATTTATTCAGAACCTACTAATTATTAGAAAGTTTTTTCTGTGCATCAAGTAAAAGTTCTGCTTCCCATCACTTCTTCTACTACCTGTTTTTGCCTTTGAATGTGAGAATTATTTAGTAAGAAATTACAAGCACATTCCTAACACATAAGCTTAAATTAAGGTAATTGTTTTATATGAATTTACTAAATGGGGTCCAGTAAGTTATTCATGTGATATATTGCCACCTGATAGAAAAAACAACTTGAGGCCCAGTCTCCCTTTATTTCCAGGTTAACGAATCCTCAGTTTCTTCCAACAATCCTCACATAAAATAGCTTACAGACTCTACCTTCCAAACCACCTTTCTTTGAATATTCTTGAGTTTGCCAATGTCTCTTTTAAAATACAGCACATCTTTAAGAATTATACTAATTGAAATGTTAGCTAAATATCATTGATAAATATTCTAAATATAGTTTGATCAAAATGTAATATAGTGAAACTATTACTTCCCTTTTATCTAACTCCTATAATTACTTTAATACAATGTAATATGACACCTTCTCTTTTTAGCAGTCCTCATATTGTCAATCAACTAAAACTTCCAGGTCTTTCTCTGAACATTTGCTTCTGAAATCACATGCATAATTCTGTAGTGTATTTCCCAAACTTGTGAAACACAAATGTGTCTTTGTTTAATGCACTAGTGTTTGTTTCAATATATTTTTGCAGCCTCCAAAATCTTATTATTCCCAAATATCTGATTATGCAGGGTTAACAGCTAAACTTTGCGGCATCCACAAATTTGAGAAATACTTATCTAAGTTTCATCTTTTGAGTTGCATGTTGTTGGTCAAGCATATAAAGTTCTTTTGGAATCATTATTCTCTTGTCCAACTGTTCAGTTTCCCTTTTTATTTTGTGATATTCACACATTTGACAAGCATGACTTTGATGTATTCCTCCCAGTTATTCATGACAAAGCTGAACAATGGAAAACAAAGCAACAAACAGTTGTGGCTGCCCCTGGCATCTCCTTTCAGAGTGATACTGATTAGCCAATCAATATACTTTGTCTATAGACATTCAATCTGCTACAAATTCATTTAATTATACTATCACCCTGTTCACATTTGTCCATCACGTTTAAGAGTTTCACAATAGACTATGTCAGATGACCGGCTGAAATTTGGCTCCAACAGAGGAATCCTCCTGATGTATTAGCCTAATAATCCTATCAAAAATAAATTAATTTAGTTCGACATGAATTAACTTAGAGAATCCATAATGCCTTCCAGGAATCACTACTTCCATTTCTAAGTGCTCACGGTCATTTGTTTAATAATACATTCTAGAATTTCACTGAGAGTTGAAATAAAGCTCAATGGTCAGTGGTTTCAAAAATTTTCTTTTTCCTTCTTTTTATAATCATAACAATAGCAAATATTTACACATAAGTTACTCTGCATCAAGCATTATTCTAACATGCATACATGCTCACTTAATCCTCATCACAACCATTTTATTTTATAGGGACTATTATAGCCCTCATCTTATAGATAACAGATGAGGTAACAGAGGAGTTAATTTAACTCTCCCAAAGTCACGCAGCTACAAAGTGGTGGAGCCGAGATTTGAACCCAGGTGGTTCAATTCCACGACAATCACTCTCTGCTCTCCATGATTTTCCCCACGATCAGCAGCAGCACTCCTGATCGTATGTGCAGACTCTTTCAGTGTATCGTCCTGGAGCTCATGTTTCATCATTTCCTATCCTACCTAAAACACAGTGGATATAACGTCTATGTTATTTTCCTTATCACACCTTCTTAAAACAATTCTGCAGTCGGGGCTGGCCCCGTGGCCAAGTGGTTAAGTTCTTGAGCTCCACTGCAGGCGGCCCAGTGTTTCCTTGGTTCGAATCCTGGGTGCGGACATGGCACTACTCATCAAACCACACTGAGGCAGCGTCCCACATGCCACAACCAGAAGGACCCACAACGAAGAATATACAACTATGTACCAGGGGGCTTTGGGGAGAAAAAGGAAAAAAATAAAATCTTAAAAGAAAAATTCTGCAGTAATTTAAAGGAGAAAATACAATGAATTCTTTCAAAAATGAGAAATCATGCCCAACGATAAAGGACGCTGCGACTCTGATCTAGAACACTGTACTAATTTCGTGGCAGCTAAAATGTAGAGCCACAACGGCTGTCTGGTAGTCAGTTAATTCTCATTAACTGAATGAAAGAAACATTAGTTTGTCAGAGCAGATAAAGGTTTTCCTATTTCTAAATTAATAGAATTGTCTCATATGGGAATTCATATATAGGAACTGGGTGGTAATGGATAAGATCTTCAATGAGAGTTCCAGAAACAGCAAGCACAGAACATGTATAAATTTTGCTGTAGAATCGCTCATAAAAATCTAAATATAACATAAAAATATAATTGAGAATAATTAGATGAAATAATCCAAGTAGATAGTCTTCCCAAGCTCAAACTTGATTGAATTAAGATTAGATACTCTAAAAACTTGGAGTTTATATTTATATTTTACTACTATAGATAGATAAAGTCACTGAAAACTAGACCTGCAGATGGCAGAATACAACATTATGACAATTAAGGAGGTTAACATGTATTTTTGTCCACATATGGGAGACAAAACACCTATCTACATAGAAATCTGCAGTCAAAGCCAGCATTCTCCTCAGAATAACTTTCAAAAGCAGCAATCGTTTGAGACTCCAAATTTCCATATCTTGGGAATCCTTACAAGGTGCTTGTGTTAATAACAGCAGGTAGTACTTACATAATGCTAGACAGCATTTTGCAATAGGAATAGGCTAGGCACTTTTATAAGAACTTGACTTATGTTAACATATTTAATTCTCAAAATCACCTATTAAGGTAGGTATTATTTTTTTGTAGACGAGAAAACTGAGACACAGATATATTAATTCACTTATACCAGACTATTCCCAAGTGAGAATCAGAGCCAGGATTCAAACACATGGATGTGGACTCCAAGTCTTCCACCCTCACAATATACTACCTTGTAGCAAATGGTGCAAACTTACTTGGAGGGTAATTTAACAGAAGTACTAAAATGTAAAAGGTAGGGGGGTCCCATTTGATGAACCTGGTCCATCTTTAGGTATTTTTCTTACAGAAATTCACAGCCCATCCTGCATATTCAACAAAGCATTATTCGAATTTTCTTGTTAAAAAGACATAGTCTAACAGGGAGATGGTTAAATAAATGAAGGCAAATACACCCCTTAAAATAAGGTACTGCCATTACAAAGAGAATATGTACTGACATGGAAGGATGTCCCTGAGGAAGTAATGAGTAAAAATAAGCAAGTTGAAGAACAATATGTATAGAGAGATATTCAAGTGTATGTGGTGTACACATATACACACACACAAACCCCCACATACACATTCATATCACATAAAAACATTTAAACAGTTAACAACTGTTACCCTGGAGAGTAGTAGAAAGCAAAAGCTGAAGGAGGAAATTTGATACCTTTTTTTATATTTTTGTATTTAGAAGTGCAAAATATCTTCATAATCTTTAAATTGTACATTAACACAATCTCTATATGGTATAATTTATGTATATATTATATAAATTACATATTATTTAATAACTAATTTAAAAATTTGTTCCAAAAGAAAAATGAGTATTCAAACAACAGAAACAGTTATATACCTTATACTGCAAGGCATAGCGGAAAAAATAAAATACAGGTGTACTGAATTTTTCTGAAAACGAACATGACTCATCATTCAACCTGAGTCAGGAAAATTCTTCAGTGTTATTCTCACAGACTAGTCTGAAATGACACAGCATCCAGATGGAGCTGCCAGAAGGAATTAGTTGCAAAATATATCTCGAGATAAGTGTAGAAAATGACTTTGTTATATGGAATTATTTGATTCTGACCACTTGAATGTTGAAGAATGACAAAGACAATGATGTTTGCTTTGCCACAGTTAATAGTAACCCTTTTCTCCTAACTATAGTTAGACAACAGCATTATCTCCTCAATAACTCATTGATTCAACAAATATTTACCAAGTACACACATACACCAAAACGAAATACAATAAAACAAGTCATCACCATCTCTGGAGACACTTGTCCTCTGGTTTACCACAACTGGGGAGGGAGGGTGGCAAACATCTAATTGACTTAGAAATGGATTTCAAATAAAAGGAAGGAGACTAAACCATTTGTCTTCTTTCATATTCATTCAAAATGCTAGTCTACCTAGAAATGACCCTTGCCTACCCTATTTCCAGCGGTGGTATTATAATTCAGATTCTATGGAAGTAGTGAAAATTATCACGGTATTTTTTTTTTCTTTTTGGTCACTGCTTTATTTCCAGTAACTGGCATATGGTAGGTGCTTAATAAAAACTTGCTTAATGAAGGAAAACGAGATGAATAAATGACAAGGACTGATGTACACAATTTATTGTTTTCTGTGCACAACTCCTTATTCTTTTCTGAAAAATGCCCTTTCCCACTTTGATTTAATGGCAGTTGTCGTATTCCTGTAGATACTGAAGAGTTACCTGCTAATGATGGGGTGATAGGATGGGGGTGGGTGGGGAAGTACACAAGGAGGGCCAATCATTGATCTTCCCCAGGATATATTAGCCTAAAACTAAAGAAAACAAATCTCAGTTGCTTTCTGGTAATAACCCCAGGTGACGGACGAGATGCTGAGATTTGCTGAAAGCCATGTTCCTAGCCATGTGGAAGAAGCCAGGCTCAGAAAAGAAGGCTTCTGTACAGAGAAAAACAGAGACAAGAGAATCCTGGACACAGTCATTCCTTCTTTCCAGGTGCTAATGAGGACCTTTATTCTCCTATACTGGTTTATGTTTATACAAGTCTTCCAACAAATTCTCCTTCTAACCATATTGGTTAGAGTTGGGTTTTAGTCATTGCTCATGACCAAATGCTAATAAGCAATGTGTTTGTTATACTATTAAGACTTTAATTGGTTCCTTTCATAGAATATTTTTTAAAGTACAAAATATATGATGTTTCTGAGTCTGATGTTAATTTTTGATTCCTTTAGAGGATGAATAGAAGAGCAGCTATTGCTAAAACTTACTTCATCACTGGCAACCTAAATTTTCAATGTAATAAAATTTGTGAATGCAGACTATTAGCCCTTTATCAAATATGCACTTTGATCCATTCAGAGACAATAGTTAAAAAATTAAACAACTGTATAAAATTAGGAACTGACCAGGCAAAGCTATAAATAATTCTAGCAGTAAGAGGTCTACCTAGAACTCAACTTAGATGAGTAATAGCTGAAAGAATCTCTGAATCCCAGGCTTCAAAAAAGAGGGCCAACATTTTAAAAATATGAAGCAGGTGTTCTAAGATTTTTGCATTATGACCTAGAGGCCTTCTACAGGCCAAAAGGCTTATGTGATATGTGCTTCCCTGTTTTCAATTGGAGTCATGGATAAAACTCTACCATAACTGTTTATACTAAAAACCAAATCAAAGATCTCCCATCAGATTTACTATACTCAAGTAATTATGATATAAATTATCTGCATCAAAATTTATGCTAAATAGATACTTTATATTCTACTTTATTTACTATCCAACTCAATATTAACCAAGTTTTCCAATCCTCTCCATCTACCTCCTTTTCCATCCTGTTTCTTAAACTATGTGCTAGAAGAATGAAGGCCATATTTATCAGGGCACAAAGCAAACAGAACTGGTTTCAATCAGCCAATATTTATTGATATGAAACATGGGCTGAGTCTCTTTAAGGAGGCAATCGAATACTAAAGCTTATTTTTGCCCACAAAAGATTCTTTATGAAATCAGATAGTCCCTCTTGCTTTCTAGCCTTCCTCAATCCGGATTTTACCAGTTGAATTCTGCATACAACCAGGCTGGGAGCTCATTATACTATAATGTCATGTTTAGATGTCAGACTGAAGAAAAAAGATTAACTCTGATGTGATCAAAATATCTCTCTCTTTGAAAGAGATACACATAAGAGTTACCTATTAACCAGCTCTAAATTAGCACTTACATAAAGTCTTACTCAGATTTTTCCCAGAGGTCACCATTCAGCGTTATTAAATTACGCCTGAAGATAAATTAGGCCAGATGTTTTTCTCAGGTTCACTCAACTACAGGCAGTAGGCACGAGGCCCACAAGGAATCAGATCCTCTCCGTGGAAGCTATCTGTAGAGAAAGCTTTGAAAGTTCTGTTAAGTACCTTGACATTCAGGTTTTAAGAAACAAGTACGCCTGCCATCAGGTATAGAGAACATACAGGGGAACAAACATTGGGATATTCTGTAGGAAATTCCTGCTGCAAAGGAAATATAAACTTAAACACATCATCTCCATATTATTGGGAACTGAAACAGAATGATGAAAGTCTGTCTTGTGACTCTAGCAATTCACTGGTGAACTTTCCTATAAGAATTATAACTAAGTAGCTACACCCCCATATAAAGGCCAAAAAATTTTGAAGGAATTCACTGTGAAAATCAATGTCTCCTGCATATAAACTATGCCATAATGAAGAATATAATTTAACGTGTAAGGGATAATGTAACATGTAAGGGATTGTCTATCCCCATTTCAGCGAAAGATTAGTAGAAAATTCTAGGAAATCTGGTTTTGAGTTTTTACTTTACAACATAGAACAGATACGTATGGCTGCATACTGGGGAGTTGAAGGGCTGGACAAACATTGTTCATCTGGTTTAAGATGCATATGGTCAACACATTCCTTGTGGTATGAAAGTCTACAGGCTTTCAAGACAAGTTTTCTTCACTTTTTTTCCCTTTTCCTACATGAAGGAGTAGGGCTCAATGGGGAGTCTGTCAGCTGTCAGGAGTTCTGTATGCTGTATCTAGAGAAGAGTGGAAACTGGTGGGAAACAGCCCGAGGGCGACTGAGCCCTCCATGGAAGGGAAATGTAGACAGGAATCTCTGAGACAGACTGGGAAACGTAATCCCTTAGCAGGGGTGCGCCTCTCTACCAGCACTCCTCAAGGCCAAAAAGAGAGAGAGAGAAAGAAAGAAAGAGGTGTTATTACAGTGTCTGCTTTCCTCTTCTCAATGGTGTGGAAATCTGGCCATGCCTTTTCAATGAAACACAATTTGTCTGGACTTGGGAACTTGAACTCATTCAAAATGTCCAGGTGCCCTTTTTCTATCTCTTTAACTATCTTGGAATTCAATTCCCTCTTAACAATAATTGTTCCACTCTTTCTCGTTAGAAAACTTTCCTCCTCAGTAGACAGATGGAAAGAAAAGCAATTATTTTATATGGCAAAATATAAACAGAATTATCTTAAGATAGAATGTAAAAGAATTTTCCTTGTAATGAAAATTCTCTATTGTTTACTGGTTTAAAAATATCAAAGCATAAATACTGGAGAGGACAATTTTACAAGCAATTTAATGTAATGAAGAAGAAAAAAAGAGACTTAACCTCTTTTGCCTTTCTTACCTCTTAAGCATATAATTATGCAATTAGTTTCTCAAAACAAAGGTGAAAGGCGGCCTGGAATGAAAACACCTGTTTTGCTATAAGGACTGTATCTGTCAGGATAGGCAGGGATACAGAACAGCAAAAACCAACCTCGAAATCTCAGTGGATTAAAACAATTGCTTATTTCTCGCTCAAATCTATATGTCCCACCAAGAACCAGGCTGGCTGAAATTCCATCTTGTCATAAGCTTCTGCGATCAACACAGCCCAGAAAGAAATAAGGAGAATCAAACACTGGCTCTTAAAACTTTCAGGCCAGAGGAAACAAAGCAACTCATATGAAATGCCTAACTTCAAGGGGGAAAGAAGTACCACCCCACCACATGTCCCCAAGAAGGAAATATGAAAGAATTATGCACCAAACGACTGACTCTAAGGAAATATCCAGTCAACCATTCATTAAAGACAGAGAAAGATTTTCTTTAAATAACTTAGTAGAAGACCATTTTATTTTTCTGCGGACTCTACCCAACACAAAGATAAATGCACAAATACACAGAAAAAAATTATAACAAAACACTACATTATATTAAAGTCCTACTGTTTGTTTAGTCACCATTCATTTTTCTGATGACACCTTTAATGTACTTGAAGTTGTTTCTTTCCCTAAAGTTGCCTCCTACTCTCACCTTGTACCAATAGACTAAGAGAGAAAGTTTCATGAAAAGATGAAGTGGGAAGACTGGACCAAATAAGAAAGGCCTCATTCTCCACTGCAGCTTTTAACAAATGAGAAAATGTTTAACTTTCATGAATCTTGCATTTCCTACCCTGAAGCTGAGATCAGTAAATAGTGACTTCTACAAAAAGAAAAAAAAAAAAAGCAGAGTCATTAGAAGATTAAAAGGAAATGCAGTATCTGCATTTGCTTATTGATTTTTTTCCTGCTGATAGTCCTTCTACTTCTATTTAGTCACTGGAACTTGATTTGTGAAGACAGTATTAGCTAAAAAGTGACAAGAAAGATGTATAAAAATTGGAGAAAGGATGAGAATAGGAGATAACATTTTTGTTTACGTTTAAACGTCTTTATTTTTCTCATTTCCTCATTAAAGATCTTGGTCGATTAAATGTGTTCTTCTCTTTATACAAGAATAAACATCAACTCTCAGCAACCATCCACCTTCATCCAAGCTGAAGAGGTATGGTTAAATTTCCATAATGCTGAAAAAAATAACAGAGGGAGAAGGAGAAGAAATTTTCTAAAGTACTATCTTGGTTTCATTTAAGTTCTAGGAGAAGAGAAATGCCCTTAGATGAACAGACGAGAAGTGACAGCCACAGGATTGTGACATCCACAGAATCTGCATGAAACAAGGAGTCATTATCTTACGCTGATCCTACCTCAATATTCAGAGAAATGAGTGAGCATCTACATGATGGAGAAGAAAAGTTTGCTCTCTTTTGCTAAACTAACATCCTCTAAGGATCATGATCAAGTCTGAGGAAGAAAATGCGGCATTTAGACAGTGAATAAAAATATTTACTTGTATCCAGAAAGTGCCTGGAAGCTTTATCTAGAATTATATATTTTGTGAATTCAGATCCTAAATTGTGCTAAACTGTGTTATAAATACTATATATGGATTATTCACGTATAACTCTAAAGAAACTGGTCTCTGAAAAAAACAGAACAGAAACCACCCCTTGTAACTTCTAGCCTCTAAATTAAGAAAGTAAGTTTCAGAGGAAACAAACCAAAGAAATCCTTAGAATCTTTGCAATGACTGCCTTGGCTTTAACATTAAGTATAAAATGAATATCATAAAAATAATACCAGAAAGAATAAATGAGAAAATGTCTACACTAACATACTTAAGGTCTAGAGCCCTAAAGTTGGGCAACCATGGATTTGAATCACTGTTCCACTACTTACTAGCTCAGCAAAGTAATTCACCCTCCCTGGAGTGAAGGCAATGGCATTTATAATTTGTTTTCCCAATATACTTGTCATCTGCCTTTTATTGGTGCTTTTGTGTAATTATCCTCTACTTCATGTGATCCTTATGTGACAATCAATCATGTTACCTGATCTTGGCCATTTCTGTTGGTGAGGGATGGGTATATCAGCCAAGTTGGACAAAGTGAAGACTTCTCTGGGACTGGCATTTTAAAATAATAACAATAACAATAATAATAATAGAGAGATTGATTCTTTTTGTTTGGTTGGTTGCGTTTTTTTGGTTTTTTTGTTTGTTTGTTTTGGTGAGGAAGACTGGCCCTGAGCTAAGATCTGTTACCAATCCTCCTTATTTTGCTTGAGGAAGACTGTCGCTGAGCCAATATCTGTGCCAATGTTCCTTTATTTTGCATGTAGGGTGCCACCTCAGCATGGCTTGATGAGCAGTACACAAGTCCGCACCCGAGATCTGAACCCACAAACGCTGGGCCAGCAAAGCAGAACTCATGAACCTAACCACTATGCCATGGGGCCAGCCTGAGGGATTGATTCTTTTTATGCTGGTGTGCTAAGCTTGGGGGATACACGTCTGCGGTGCTAGTGACAATCTTACTTTGCCCAAGACTTGGGTGGAATCCTGCCCACAGTAGGAAGCCAAGAAAAGACAAAGACAAAAGATGGACAGAATGCAAATACCTTGATGACATTCTCTAAATCTCTATATACACTTACAATTGAAGTTGTAATTTCTCAGTGATGTGAGCCTTTTTGGATAAACTAGTTTGAGTTAAATTTACTTCACTTGCAACTGAGAGGAACTCAACTAACAGATACTAAATCTCAATTTCTTCATTTAAAAAATGTGAATAATATTACAATGCACCTCCTAGGTTTGCTCTTAGGATTAAACATTAAAATGCATATAACAAGTTAGTGCAATGTCAGGCATATAACTACCCAATAAGTAATAGCTCTTATTAACCATTATTATTAGCGTTACTGTAGTAATAGTAATATTTTATAACTGATGTACCAAGATTATTACATCATTATATCAGATACCTACACTCTCAAAAGGAGGGTATGACACCAAGCCTATAAATATTTCATTTACATGTGTAAAGGAGATTATTTACTTTCCACACAATTCCAATCTGTGTTGTAATTAATGTACTAGGTAATTCTTCTCATGTTTTGGCAGTCATAGCAAGCCTTTATAGATCATCACTGTACTTTATTAAAATTAAACATGGAAGATTTATGTTATTGAATTTCTACTATACTACATAACTTTAAATTTACAGAGAAGTATCTCTTGGGCCCTAAGGTTTGTTTTTTTTTTAAGTTAATTTCCCGAAGGTCAAGGTCCATATCTTATTTCATTCACATGGCACCTAACATATTAATGGCAGGAACTGAATATTTTCTAGTGCCATTAAGCATGATGACGATCAAATTATTATCCCAAAGAAATAAAAGGTGCCAGTGGGCTAAAAGTTGACACAGACTTTCAAAATCCATCAGTTGTCCAACTGATTCTTGGGAAATATGACCCCTTCTCTAGATTATACAGTGACATTTCAGCAATGACACAGAAAAAAATCAAGAAGACATAAGTTTTATAGTTCTACAGATCTGTTGAAAACTTTTAAAGACTCAACCTTAACAGCTCCCCTGAAAAATCTTCTTTGATTCACCCAGTTTGTTCAACTATAATCAGCACCAACTTACCATAGGGTAGTGCATTAGGCACTCAGGAAACAATAATAAACAAGAAAAGTAAACAATCAATTACAATATATTGTCACAATTAGAAAGTGCTTTGGGAACACACACAACTTATGAGAGGAAGCTGAAATCTGAAGTGCAGGAATCTACCAGATAAAAAGAAGGGAGTGGGTGAGGAGGGAGAATTTTACAAAGAGAAGGAACAACATGTACAAAGTCAAGGCAAAATATGGGACAGTATGATAAATTCAAAGATCTAATAGTACTTCTATATGACTGGAGTTTAGAAGGCCAATGCAAAGAGAATCAAGCAACGAAACTGGTGAAGTATGCAAAAGACAAACCTGAAGTATTCTGCGACAAGTAGAACAATACTCTTAAAATAATGGGAAGCTATTAAAAAGTTTTTCGAAAAAGTATTTTCGACATTCCCCATTAGCAGCTCCAGATTCAGTCTCTACCCTTCTCCACCCAGATCTGTGACCCAGTACATTGATATCTACAAATTTCCTCAACGGAGATCCCATCTCCTCTGGCTTCTGGATGGGGTCAGCCAATAGAAATCACCAACTGGAGATCAATGAGTGGAAGGAGAGAGGAATCAGAGTATTGATGTCCATGTCCCCCCTTGCAGGGCTGAGGGCTAGCAGTGGCTACATTCCACTATCTAGAGCCAGTTCCTGCCAGGCACCCTTCTCCTACAATCATAGCCCACAGCACTACAGTAACCACTCCCTGCTCTTCTTGGCCCTTCAAGTCTAAGGGTACTAACAACTTCCTGCTGGTGATACTCCTGATTTACCTCACTA
The DNA here is from genome assembly GCF_041296265.1 of Equus caballus. Classification (NCBI taxonomy): domain Eukaryota; kingdom Metazoa; phylum Chordata; class Mammalia; order Perissodactyla; family Equidae; genus Equus; species Equus caballus. The sequence continues at coordinate 62,578,302 of NC_091691.1, read as the reverse complement.
TCCCTTGTTCTTTTCTTTGACTGTGCCCTAACTTTCTTTAATCACCCCTTTAAGATAATGCCATCTGTTTTCTACAGGAACTGAGTCAGACCCAAGGGGGTACCACGAACCAGTGTTATCTTTAAAGAACTGGTTATGCATCTAATAAAGGACAGTGATTCTGAGTGGAAGCAAGTCTAGAGTAGGTGAAACCAGTTATAAGGTTGCTGCAGCAACTTAATGAGAAGATAGAAACTACCAGATACTAACATTAACTGGCATCTTGTAACGTCAGACACTGCACATTATACGCATCATCTTATTTAAATATTCCAACCACTCTTCGATGTTATTATTCCCTTTTAATAGACAATGGAACTGAAATTCAGAGACGTTAAATAATTTGCCCAAGGTCAAACACATGTAAATGGCAGATTTGATACTCAAACACAAATCTGCCAGACTTTTAGGCCCATCATTAATCTATATTCTTTCCCTAACCCATATACTGTCTGTGTCAAGGTAAATTACAGTGGAAATGGATGTAAGTGTAGCATGCAAAGAAAAGGATTTGAAGATTTAAATAAAAGGAGATAAAACTGGCAGAACTCAGTGATTACTGGATAAAAGGGGAAAAAAATACAAAAAGGCATTAATGATGACAAGAAAGTTTCCAGTTGAACAACTGTGAAGATGGTGGTAGCTTTCACTGAGAGATGAAAGAAAGGGGGAGTAGGCTTGCTGGGAGCAGGAGGTGGGAAAGAGATGAGGCAGTCAGTTTTAATCTTGTTGACTTTATTATGTTGCTATGAAAGTACAAATGGAGATGTTTCCATTACAGTATTGAAGAGACCATACACAGCTTCTCATCAGACTCTAGCAGCTAAGGTACAGTTATGGGAACTAGAGTCTGACAATGAGATCCATCTGCCCGTGAATTTGAATTTGAGCATGAGATGCAAAGGCAAAGCAGGTTATGATACATTTGTATGATACACTGGGAGAATTTGTAGTGTCTCATGTCAGCACTAAGTCTCAGTGGTGACCATTAGTAGTGGTGGTGATGCCCACAGCAATATCCCAACTAGACTATTTTTGAAGCATGACTTTGTCTGTGTGTTTTTTTTTTTTTTTTTTTTTTTTATTTTTATTTTTTTATTAATGTTATGGTAGATTACAACCTTGTGAGATTTCAGTTGTACATTTTTGTTAGTCATGTTGTGGGTACACCACTTCCCCCTCCGTACCCTCCCCCCACCCCCCCTTTTCCCTGGTAACCACCAATCAGATCTCCTTCTCAATATACTAATTTCCACCTATGAGTGGAGTCATATAGAGTTCGTCTTTCTCTGACTGACTTATTTCGCTTAACATAATACCCTCGAGGTCCATCCACATTGTTGTGAATGGGCCAATTTCGTCTTTTTTTATGGCTGAGTAGTATTCCATTGTGTATATATACCACATCTTCTTTATCCAATCATTAGTTTCTGGGCATGTAGGCTGGTTCCACGTCTTGGCTATTGTAAATAATGCTGCAATGAACATAGGGGTGCAACGGACTCTTGAGATATCTGATATCAGGTTCTTAGGATAGATACCCAGTAATGGGATGGCTGGGTCATAGGGTATTTCTATTTTTAACTTTTTGAGAAATCTCCATACTGTTTTCCATAGTGGCTGTACCAGTTTGCATTCCCACCAACAGTGTATGAGGGTTCCTCTTTCTCCACAACCCCTCCAACATTTGTCGTTCTTGGTTTTGGATGTTTTTGCCAATCTAACGGGGGTAAGGTGATATCTTAGTGTAGTTTTGATTTGCATTTCCCTGATGATTAGCGATGATGAACATCTTTTCATGTGTCTATTGGCCATATTCATATCTTCTTTTGAGAAATGTCTGTTCATGTCCTCTGCCCATTTTTTGATCGGGTTGTTTGTTTTTTTGTTGTTAAGCAGTGTGAGTTCTTTGTATATTATGGAGATTAACCCTTTGTCGGATAAGTGGCTTGTAAATATTTTTTCCCAATTAGTGAGCTGTTTTTTTGTTTCAATCCTGTTTTCCCTTGCCTTGAAGAAGCTCTTTAGTCTGATGAAGTCCCATTTGTTTATTCTTTCTATTGTTTCCCTCAACTGAGGAGTTACAGTGTCCGAAAAGATTCTTTTGAAACTGATGTCAAAGAGTGTACTACCTATATTCTCTTCCAAAAGACTTATTGTCTCAGGCCTAATCTTTAGGTCTTTGATCCATTTTGAGTTTATTTTGGTGTGTGGAGAAAAAGAATGGTCAATTTTCAATCTTTTGCATGTGGCTGTCCAGTTTTCCCAGCACCATTTGTTGAAGAGACTTTCTTTTCTCCATTGTAGGCCCTCTGCTCCTTTGTCGAAGATTAGCTGTCCATAGATGTGTGGTTTTATCTCTGGGCTTTCAATTCTGTTCCATTGATCTGTGGACCTGTTTTTGTACCAGTACCATGCTGTTTTGATCACTGTAGCTTTGTAGTATGTTTTGAAATCGGGGATTGTGATTCCGCCGGCTTTGTTTTTCTTGCTCAGGATTGCTTTAGCAATTCGCGGTCTTTTGTTGCCCCATATGAATTTTAGGATTGTTTGTTCAATTTCTGTGAAGAATGTTCTTGGGATTCTGATTGGGATAGCATTGAATCTGTATATTGCTTTAGGTAGTATGGACATTTTAACTATGTTTATTCTTCCGATCCATGTGCAAGGGATGTCTTTCCATCTCTTTATGTCATCGCCTATTTCTTTCAAGAGAGTCTTGTAGTTTTCATTGTATAGATCCTTCACTTCCTTGGTTAAGTTTATCCCAAGGTATTTTATTCTTTTCGTTGCTATTGTGAATGGGATAGAGTTCTTGAGTTCTTTTTCTGTTAGTTTATTGTTAGTGTATAGAAATGCTACTGATTTATGCACGTTAATTTTATAGCCTGCTACTTTGCTGTAGTTGTTGATTATTTCTAATAGTTTTTCTGTGGATTCTTTGGGGTTTTCTATGTATAAGATCATGTCGTCTGCAAACAACGAGAGTTTTACTTCTTCGTTACCTATTTGGATTCCTTTTATTTCTTTTTCCTGCCGAATTGCTCTGGCCAGCACCTCCAGAACTATGTTGAATAGGATTGGTGAAAGTGGGCACCCTTGTCTTGTTCCTGTCCTCAGAGGGATGGCTTTCAGCTTTTGTCCATTGAGTATGATGTTGGCTGTGGGTCTATCATATATGGCCTTTATTATGTTGAGGTACTTTCCTTCTATACCCATTTTACTGAGGGTTTTTATCATAAATGGGTGTTGGATCTTGTCGAATGCTTTCTCTGCATCTATTGAGATGATCATGTGGTTTTTGGTTTTCATTTTGTTAATGTAGTGTATCACGTTGATTGACTTGCGGATGTTGAACCATCCCTGTGTCCCTGGTATAAATCCCACTTGATCATGGTGTATAATCTTTTTGATGTATTGCTGTAATCGGTTTGCCAAAATTTTGTTGAGGATTTTTGCATCTATGTTCATCAGTGATATCGGCCTGTAGTTCTCCTTCTTTGTGTTGTCCTTGTCAGGTTTGGGGATCAGAGTGATGTTGGCTTCATAGAATGTGTTAGGGTTGTCTGTGTGTTTTTGCTGCCCAGCCTCTATTGATCCCTGCCTACTTTTCCAGCCTGGGTTTTCGGATCCTTCCTGATAATTATATGAACTACTTTATGGCTTCCAAAAAACTCCTTTTCTACTTGGTGGTAGGAATTGTTTTCTGTCACTTGTAACCCATCTTTCTGACTGATAAAGCCAACACATTCATTGCTGTATCCTGTTCTGTATTATGGGAGTCCTTTCGACATTCTTCTTAAATCATTTCCAACCCATAAGCTAGATATGCTAAATCTGCTAGACACTAAGGAAACTCTTAGATTTCAAAGAATTCATGGCCTGTTGGGAATACAATACAATAAGTAAATTCTATATCACAACATGATTAAAATTTTAAAGCATAAAAAAGGCAACAAGTAGTACACTCAAAAAAGGAAAAAAAAAGCATACTCAAGGTACCAAGCAGAATAAAGACAAATCCACCCACAAAAATTTAAGACACAGGACTAAAACTACAGAACTTCAAGATTAAAGAGAACATGTAATAACTCTCAGATACTAAAAGCATATTACCTCTTAAAAAATAACAAACTCACCACAGACAAGGTATCACAACTACTGATGCAAGAACATCATGAAGAAACATTTCCAAAGTACTAAGGGTAAAAAATTGTCAACTGAGACTTTTATAACTAACTAAATTAGCACCCAAAGCTGAGAGCAACATGGGATCTCTTTGTTTTCTCCCACCAAGATTCTGCACTTTTTTTACTTTTAATGAAAGATGTGCTGAGCTTTGTGAAAAGATCTCTTTTTTAATTGCAATCTGCATATTTGGGGAATCATCCTTTCTAAAGGCTGCTCTTGATCACTTTTAAACACCCAATCTTGCCTGTATTCAGATTAAATTTATGAGGATAGAAAGGATTTAGGGAGAGGGTATGGATGACCAGGAGAGGTAGTGGCCATTGCTCACTCTTTTCTTTTTTAATTCTTATAATTTCATATGAGGCTATAATTAACTCAAAATACAAAAGTTTAACAAAAAAGTTTTTTTAAGGGATGGGTAAAACAAAAACATTTTAGTCTCTGTTTATGAACCCAGAGACTCTCACTTTTAAAAAAAAGCTGCTAAGGAGGCAATTTAGAAATAAGGGGGAGTATAATACAAGAAATAAAGTTGAACACAGAAGTTGATAAAATGTTGATATTTAATTAACTACTGCTAAAAATACTTTGTTGTGTTTTAAAATAATATAAAATAAATCTAAGGCTGTAGAAATTGCTGCAAGATGGGAAGGCTGGTGTGATGTATAATGGAGAGAACAAATTCTAAATTCTACATATTAGGGGAAACAATCATAAACCACTTACAAAAAAGTGTTGCTAATATTGAAACAAGCTTTCATGACCTATTGGATTTTAAAGGTAATCAGAAAAGTTTTTAAGCAGAGGAATGATTCAGTAAGATCAGATCTGTTCTAGAAAGATAAATACAGTTCAGTAAGTAAGATTTGGAAAAGAAATTGGAGGTCAGAACCAGATAAAATATAGTGAATGAAAAGAGGAGTGGACTGTGAGCTGTATTTAGAAGACAGAATTTAACACTCTCCACAGATACCACATGTTCAGGCACACACAGATAAGTTCCTCCCAAACAGGAACTCTATCACATTCCTCTTTGTGTGCCCTATGCATGACACCTTTGTGGAAGGTATTCAATAAGTGTTTAACAGAACTGGATAAACTTCATTTGAAATATCCGTAGTACATAGAGATAAACAATAAGAACTGTTAATATAAGTCTGAAATTTAGGGAAAAGATCAAGGCTGGAGTCCTCATTATGGGAAAACTGCCACTGGGGTGGGTGAGACTGCCAAAGGAAGGGGACAATGAGACTAAAAAGGAGGTAGGTAGGCAGAATTTGGAGATACATCAACACTAAAGGGTAAAAACAGGAGAAAGGGACCCTCAAGCAAGCATGAAAGAGAAAGAAGAATGATGGGAAGAGAAAAACAAGAACATCGAAGAAGTTTGATGTAAAATGTTTTAATTGAATTTCTAGGATTGATTTAAGAGAGACATGAAATTAAACTAAAGAGAAAGGATTTAGGAAACACATTAGGACACTTTCTGACCACAATATAAAGATACTATAACACATATTTTAAAGGCAGACAATTTTCTTATAAATACTTTTTAAAATAAGAGCGTATCTGTTGTGTGTGCATGGTGGGGAAGGGGAGGAAGGAGGTAGGACAGAGGGTCATACAGAGTCCTGATGGTCCAGACAGTGACTTGGTTCTGCAGCCATGTCAACAAGCTTTTGGTATATGTACAAATTACATATGCAGTCCTTTATTTTTCACATAAAAAAAACTAAGAATAACCAACAGCCTCACTATATCTTGTCTTCTCTATGACTGAGCTGGAAAACAAGCCCCCAAACCCCATCTCAATTTCCAGCTTCTTGAAATTATTAAAATAGGTTCTAATACATGATAGTTAACAAAATCTTGGAAATGTCATGTCTTCTGAATAAGGTGAAGTGGGTCCATCCTATTCCCTTCTTTAACTCATAAATAATATATTCAGAAATCAATTATTGACTACCTAAAGAAAATTAGAAGACTTGCTAAAAAAAATACCAATTGTGGAATTATTTTAAAAATCATTATCTAGTTTTTCACGGACTAATTTACGCTAAAGGTATGCAAAATAAACCCATGGCAAATAACTGTATCAAAAAGTACATTACACATCTAGAAACTTATAAAAGTATCTTCGAATATCTAAGCTTGTCGTCCACTAAGTATAAATTGCGTTGCCTTGGAGAATTCCTCAGGTTCTAAAGTTCCGCCAAAGCTAAGGTCTTAGATGGCATTTAAGTTATATATTTCAGCTATTAAAGTCAATGTTCTGACAAGCCCTTTGGCTCTAACCCCAGGGCATGAATTTGCCTTAAAACTACATAAGAATGTGTCAGAGGGCTATATGTCAATCAACCAGGAGAAGTGCCTATTCCCAATTTAGTGTTGTCAGTTGCTGACATTAAAACCAGCAACAGTTAATTGTTACCACTTCAAGTGGGAATATTGAGGGAAGAGGAGAGGTAGGTGTCTAAATTCAGGCTGATACAGCTGTTAATTGCTACCCTTTTATGTAGATTTATTCAATAATGAAAACAATGTGGCTAATCATATAATGTTTCTATTTGTTCCCCAAGGGCTCTTCAGGGAAAGTTTTAGTCCTGGCTAGATTTCCACAGCTCCCAACTGTGAGCGGACAAAGGCAGAACAATCAAGGCACTCAGTGCTGGCAAATAGCTGAAAGTGGTTCTATACAGATGCCCCTCCCCCCAGCCCTATCAGGAAGGAGCCTGCATCTACTGACAACTTTTGGGGGTCAGGGGGTGGGGGAGGACTTTAAATTATAGATTAATAATAATAATAATAATAATAATTTCATGCAGACTTTTGATGCTTAAAGAAAAAGGCAGAAATAAAAAGCAGGCAATGTGCAAGGCAGAGAATAAGTCTGACGTTGGCTTGGATCCTCCCTATGCCTCCGTGCAACAAATCAGTTAAATTCATACAGTTAAAATGCCTGTATTATTTTAAAAAAACCAGAAAGACAGCACAGAATTTTAAAAAGATCCTGTTCCAGCCCTGCTCCTTACAGACAGGGTGATGAGATTCGGCACATCATTAAACCACACACTCGGAGACTGAGTTACTGAGGTAACCCTAGCTACCTGCTGATCTCAAGAGACTTCAGAAAACAGAGTGCTCTGTGTATGTTTTCTACAAATGTAATGTATATTATTACTTACTGATGTTTACTTAGCCGCACTGGCAAAGGACATGGGACAGAATTAAGTTGTGTTATTTATAATAAAACGTTTCTAACATCAATTTTGTTTGCAGACTCTATTACCAAGCAATGGAAGCATTCAGAGACACCCCCAGACCACTGGTGTCCCCTCTTTATAAGGATTTTCGTTTCAGGTTTTGTGTGTGTGTGTGTGTGTGTTAATTCTCTTTCTATTACCATCTACCCCATTAGCTCCACGCTATAATTTACAAGGTAAAACTGTCTTAAAATGACTTTCAAACCCCTGATCACAATTTAATATTCAACTTTATTGCAGTGCCTATCCCCTCAAGTCTTCTGATATTTCTAGACTTTTCTGCTCATTGCCCCCTGAACCCATCCTCTTGCCTGGCACTACACCTTTACCCATGCCATTCTCCCTTCTTAGAATGTTCTCTTCTCATGATCTCTTTAATCTTACTCATATTTCAAAGACAAACCAAGTTTCACCTAATCCATTAAGCCTTCTACAATCACCACACATCATACTGCTTCTCCCTTCTGTAAATCTGTAAACTACCACCTGCTTGATCATTCATGTGACACCTACAGATGGTGTCTGCTCAGTCACCCTCCAGTTTTTCTTGTCTCTCCTACTGAACTCTACACTCCTTGAGGATATGTATTTGTATCCTTCCCAGGATTTGAAGCATATACATAAGAGTTCGCAAAATATTTAGGATCCATACTTCACATTTCCAATGTCTTTCAGTGAAGTGTTTAAACTATTAGATTATTAAACATTAAATTTAATTACTTTACAAGTTAGCTTTTCTGTGGTGAAATTCCTTTATAACGCTACAAGTTTGAAAACTACTGTATGCCAAGAAGAGGCCATTTCTGACACCCAAGGAATCATCTGCTACCAAATAATTTGTCAAAGAGAAAAACTTAAGCAATTCTTAAAATTCCCTTTCATGTCAGCAGGAAATAAAAAATTAACAACCTAAACACTGGACCTAAGTTCACATTTCTCATTATTTCAAACATGTTTGTTTCCAACTTGAAACTCTTTTTTTCTAAATAGGCGCAGAGCTTGCTAAAGTCTTTTCCATGTTTCAAACCGCAAAACGAAAATTTAGCTTCCATATCTGAAAAAAGAGACGATGAGACCTAGACATAAAGAGATGATGCTGTCTCTGTGTAGATCACAGAAAACAGCTGAATCAAACCAACTGAAATGTAAGAGATTGGAAATAAAACTCCATTTGCCAAGTACGTTAGTCAGGCTTGTAAGCCAATAAGCATTGTCAATTATGCTCATGTGTCCCTTTGGGGCTTACCCCAAATCTCAAGTCAAAATGTTCGCAACTGTTAAGGCCTGATCGTCACCTAAAACCCAAGCACCACTAGCACAATGAGAAAACGCCAAAAGCAGTACCAATGCCCTCCCCTCCATCCTTACGTTCATCATCCCTGGAAAATTACACTTATTTCTAAAATACAAAGGCAAGGCAACTAGTAAATTAACAATTATGAATTGTTTTCTGTTTTAACAGCTACCAATATCATTCAGCTTTATTTTATAGAAACCCTAACAGTTTATCTAAGATACAATGCACTAAGCAAACGAACCTTCTCTGTGCAAAAGATTCATACAGATTTCCTTTAATTAATAAACCCCCTACTTAATATTTAATACAATCTGATTTATGAAATTTCAATCTACTTAAAACCTTCAGTAAACCTGCTATGGCATAAAGGGATATGTGCCTGTTTTCTCCCAACAATGAGGCAAATTTGCCATTTAAAATGTTTCTCCAAAGGTCACCTTGAACTACCAAAAAAAAAAAACCCACCACCCACTGATATTCATTATCTGTGTGAATGTATCTAAACCACGAGCAAATAAATCAGCCATGTTACCAAGCACAAAGCTATTGAAGATTGTTAAGATTTATTTTCAGGTGCCACTGAGACCAAACAAAGATTGTAAAGAATGAAACAAATAGAAGGAAACTCAGGGAACAAATTAATACATTGAACCATTATCTTAACAGCAGCATTCCCTATAGAACAAAATGATGAAACTATCAAAAAGCGCTTCTCAAAGCAACAACATTTTTGCGTGTCAAAAAAAAAAAAAGAATTAACCTAGAATAAATATATAAATAACAGTATGTTCTGTGTTAAGCCAGTAACAAAGAAACCCCTTAGTGCAGTAAAACAAAGTCCTGTCAAATCCCCATTTTTTACAAAGAAGCATGAAGATCCTTTCACAATGGTTTAAACTGTATTTATAGTAACAGAGTGAAGACTTGAGATAAAAGTCAAAAGGATTAAAGTCAAAGCCCCAGCTCGACATGAGTTATGGTTTTGATTTTTATTCTTATTGTGGTCTACAAATATTAAGACAGAAGATACTTCCATGTGATTGTGGGATCCTCTGAGACTCTACAACCTTAGAAGAGCAGATAAAACAGATGAAAATGCATCTGGTTTGGGAGCCGACTCCATATTAAATGGCAATGCGCAAAGTAACCACCACAACTGCAGAGGGCCGAGGGGGAGGGGAGAAGGCTGAAATTTCTGCAACTGATGCAGGGCAGAAAGAAAGAAAAAAAAAGAAAAAAGATGTGGTATTACTGTTTTAAAATGGCAGCCTGTTAATAATCATTGCATTCCTGAAAATACAGGGAACTTACAGCACCATTCCTTCTTTCCTACGCCAAGCAAGCCCACCACATACAAACATTACAGACTTGTGTGAGCAAATTGGTAGAGCTGGAGAGCTGCATCTCTCTCCCAAACAAAATCCCTGGAGTTGCCAGAGTTTACAGATTTGGAGACCATATACTTTTCTCACAAAGAAAGAAAACAAATATTCTGCTGTTGACTGGAAGTTCTTAGTTACTCTAGAAAGCATTGCTCTTCTTCCATATACATTTTCCTTAAAAATGAATGCAAAGCTACATTTAAACATAAGCTCCTGGTCACAGTTCAAAAAATCTACTTTGCATTTCCTCTCCCCTGATATCTTCTTGTTCAAGATAATCACATACATACATACACACACACACACACACACACACACTCCAGTAGGAGATATAGATACACACACTGTATGAATTGGAAGGTTATTCTTAAGGCTAATTTAGATACTTTCTCTTTAGTTCATATATTGCAAGAACCACATACCGAGCGGCATTTTTTCAGTCCATCCTTAGTCTTTGCTTTTAAAATCAGATACCTGGTTTAACATTTGAGGGAGAAAAGGCTAAAAGTCCTTAACCACCACCACCACAGCAAAATCAGCAGGGGCAGAGTAAAATATGTATGATAGTATTTATATCACAGAAATGCCCCCTCCCCAAAAAAGGCATTGCTTTTTCATTGCGTGTAAAGTAATACTATCAATTATAAGAACAAAATTTTCTTCATTCAATTTTGGAAGAGAGTTTAAATCTATATGCATTTAGGTAATCATAAAGAAAACATAAAAAATGTCACTATTACCCAAATGGATCCATTTCTCTTTTATTCACAAAATGAGAATGATCATAAGTCACGTTTACAAATCACAAATTTCTGAAAAGGATATTTCCAGTACAATTACTTTCTATTTTATTCAGTATTTTATTTCAACTGTCACATTTTGAATACATACACATTTGTACAACTACCAGGGGAAAAATAACTTGAACCAAATTGAAAAATTACCATAACTACTAGTTCAATATGTCCGGTTAAAATAGAGACATCTGGTCTATCATTAATTCTTTTGTGTTGATGACTCCTAGTGTGTCGATTCCCATCAATGAACTTTGTAAAAGGAAAATGCAACTTCTAACAAAAAACTGTGACTCAGAAATCTATTTCAAGATTTATCAATACCAATATATCATGATTAGATCAAATTAACCATACTACTTTCAAGAATAGTAACATACACGGATTCAATACAAATGGTTAGCTTTAAATTCCATCAGAATAACGTTACTTAGTAAATAATTCTCTGCAGGCAGATACGGTTAACTCACAAATCATTATTTAAAAATATTTATAAATCAACTCATTTTTCACTTGTTTAAAACACATACACTGAAGCGCTATAATACTACTTAATTGCCACTCCAAGGAACCTGAATAATGCATTTCAGAATCCTAGCACACCCCCACACAATTCTGAATTAATGGCTGGGCAAACAATAAGTACTATGCTCTAGCAAAAATTCAGTGATAACATCAATCTGGCGTCTACTTAACACTTACTGCTTACTTTTCACAGAGTCCTCACAAATAAATTTCCTCCCCCAGATGCAGTTCATTAGAGAATGACTATCACCTGCCCATTCATCCACAGTGAGTGAGTGATTTCGTAATTAACACAATCGCAGATAAGAGGAGAAATCATAACACACACTTCTACAAACTAAGAGACGAAGTAAAGGGGCCTGGCCACTTCCGATGCCAATAACTAGACTGCAATTAAAAGAAAGACTTTTGTCACTTCTTCGCAGGGCAAGAGAGCCAATTATCTAAAACCCTTTGCTAGAATCCAGAGACATACCAGCAAGGCCCTTCAACCAAACTCAGATAATTACTTTTGACAAATGTTCTCCTTGAGCATGATGTAGTTATTCAAAAGCTTAAAAAAAAAAAAAAAAAAAAAAGACCACAGTTATAGCAAAACAATCTTTACAAAGTCAACTCAAGAACATGTCCTGGGGTCTTCCCCTGCATCCCCCGGTTGCATGCAGTCTGCTTTCTTTTGGCCAATTTATAACAGACGGTAAGTTGGTGAATAAATATTTAATTTACGAAGCCAAAACCCTGAAAGGCTGAGCTTCAAATGTAATGCCCTGCATTCCCGTGAGACACACTGTACAGAAATATCCTTTAAAAAAATCCATTTACAGCTGTCCTTTAAAAGATGTAAAAAAAAAAAAGAAAAATCCACACATACACATGCACCAAACCAAAGACGCCGACGCCCCTCTGCCAACCAGCATTTCTATAGAGACATTCTTTCGATGATTAAAATGTAAGCTCCGAAAGGTTCAAGAAAAGGAAAAGCAGCCAAGTAACACCGCCCAGGAAGCCGGCAGTAAAACATACCTAGCTGTACACTCTTAATAACCTCCCGCTACAAATGACACCGACTCAACTTCACCAAACACACACACACCCCGACACACTCACAAATTGCACACACGTGCACAGAATGTACACACAAACACCGAGCACAGCACAATACCTACAAATATAAACGAACTTGAGCCACACAAAACATGCACGCCTAAGTGTGCGTACCTAACGCACACGACACGGCACACAGACACGCAAAGACCTAGCCCACATGCACACGCCCCACAAGTCCGAGTCGGACACACACTGTGCATGCACGTGTAAAATGTATGAACTCACAAACGCCGAACATACACACAGACCGTGCACAGAGAGTTATTGATGAAATTCCGGGGGGTGGAGGGGCCGGGAGGGAGTGGTAATTGCCACACAAAGGTCTCCGGAGCGGCAGAGAGGAAAGTCGAGCGGGGCCGAGCGCTCGGAAATTCACCCGTGGCGAAGGCACAGCCGAGCCCGAGAGCGAAGTACTGGGAGAAGTGTCCCGGGCGGTCCCGGGCGCGGCGGGCGCGGGGCTCCCCGAGCTAATCGCGGCGCCCCTCCGCGCGCGCACGCACACACAGGGGCCCCCGGGCGAGCCCACTCCCGCGGAATAACAAAGAGCAGGAGGCCGGCGAGCGGGCGGCGGCTCGGGCTGAAAGTGGCGGTGTCCGCCGGCGCGGGGCGAGCGGCGGGGCTGGCGGGACGCGCGGGCGGCGGGCGGCGGGCGGGGGGCGGTACGTACCAGGCGGGCAGCCTCGGCCCAGGTGCGGTCCTTCTTCTTCCTCTTGTCTTTCATGTTTGCATCTCATTGATGGTTCTGATGATGACGTGGGGGATTCCACGGGGTGCTCGGGGTTCGGGCGCGGAGACAATGACCCAGTGACCCGGTGACCCGCACTCGCTCCGCGGGGGGAGGCGCGCGGGCGGCGGCGGCGGCGGCGGGTGGGAGGGATGGAGCGAGGGGGTGGGGTGGGTGGGGGCGCGCGGGTGGCGGCGGCGGCGCGCGGCGGGCGGGCCGGGGGCGGGGGCGTCGGCGGCGGCGGGCCTGGGGACGCGGGCGGGGGCGGCGCCGGCCGGGCTCGCTCGTGCGGGGCTCGCGCTGCGCCGCCGCCGCGGCCGCCGCGGTGACAGCTCCGGGGATGCTCCGCTCGGCCCCGCTCACAACAATACACTCTGACGTCACGGGGAATGGCGACGCGGCCGCACACTCGCCGCGCTCACACTCACCGCGCTCACACTCGCCCTCTCGCGCGCGCACACCCGCGCACACTCGCCGCGCGCCCCCCACTCCAGCCACGCCCTGAAACCCTCGCGAGACCCCTCTCGCTCCAAAGCAGCCCCCAAACCCCGCCGGGCGCTGGCGGCTGCGTGCAGGCCCCGCCAGGGCCGAGGACCGCGGACAGAGTGGCCTTCGGAAGTTGTGTACGAGTCCGCTCCGCAACTAGATGCTGTGTTCTGTGCGCTTCCACTCACACACACACTCTCGCACACACTCACTCCGCACTACTCCCCTCTGCTGGACTCCTTTAACCCTTTTCTGCTTGGCTGGGTGGCATCCCACAGCCTCGTCGAAAGGGTACAAAATCAGCCTCTTCTCATACAGAACTGATATTGAACGTGCAACTTGACACAACGTTGTGCCACCTACATCATCATAAACAATGCAAGACCAAAGAGCTGTGGCCGTGGAGCGATGCCATGCCCTGCGTTAGCGCTAATTATTTTTGATAGCCTACAGTCATCATTCTGTGGCGTAAAACATGATGCATATGTAAAAACTGCACAGCTAACGCTGGCGTAGTTTTAAAATTATTTATAACTGCCAGGTTTGGTGTGCATGAAGAGTTGGATTGTTAACCTTGTTAGCGAACTACCAAAAAATATTTTAAGACTTCAAAGTTTATTGTAAACTTTCTGACTTCTTAAACTGCTGGTAAATTGTTTAGGTCAATGTAGTTATTGTTAAGCAAAGAAAGAAATGGCTCTATGACACACACATTAATTATGTGTCTGTTTATCTTGAGTATCTAAAAAACAAACAGGGCACTCACACTGGGTTATGTACGTAAGGTTATTTCCCGAATGTAATACTAATGGAATGTAAATAGTACTTTGTTTTTTCATATACATTATCTCATTTAATCCTGAAAACGACACAGTTAGATCTGTTTTTCCCTCTACTGCACAACTGAGAAAATGAAGCTTAAAAACATTACATTGTACCCAAGATCTCTTGCTAAGTCAGTTTAAAGAACTGAACTTGTCTTTTGACCCCAATCCCATGTTGTTTCTATTATTCTAAACTGCAGTGCTTAAAAATAAATGCTCGTAACTGGAAATGAACATCCACATCTAATGAAAAGACGTATGTCTAAGAATGAGAACAATTATAGTAAGATGTTTCCTTTGAGAACAGTGTCAAATGACTGAAGTAATAAAAATGTTTGATTACCAAAAATCAAGCAGAGGCAGTTCATAATCATAAAGAGCTAATTATGTTAATTCTTTAAAAATATTTGGCTTATTAATTCGTTAGAATAAGAAAAAACTGTGCATCAATTTAAGGAAATATCAAAGATTATCTCCACTTTTTCTTTTTTAAAAAAATGGATTTAGAGAACACACTGAAGTTATCCCCGGAGGAAAAATTTACCCATGCAATTTGCATAACTCTATCCAGGTGTATTATATTTTTACTTTACATTTCAAATGTATTACATTTGAATCATGTTCACATCTGCTTTTATTTTCAAGAAGTCTCTTTATGGCTAAAATAATTGATGTATTTTCAAAGTGTTCTCATTCTAATGTTTTCTACTCAGAAATACCTGTTTTAAGCAATCAGAGCCTAACATACAATTTGTTATTTTCTGTGAAATAGTGCTTAATAAGAAGTTTTGGAGCCAGCTAAAGGAAAGCATATATTCAGTTGCTTGGCAGTAACTTATTATTTATCGTCCCACTTAAGCAGATATAAGATGTATATTTAAAAAAACTAAAACAAAAAGGTGTTGTTTATGTCCCCATTCTTTGACAGTGGGCCAAGTATAAATAACCAGTATTATGAAGTGACTCTTAGATTCTACCTCTACTTTTGGGTATTTGAGTATAAATAATCCATAGCAGGTAAATATGGTTAAAGACTCATGAATATCCTATGCCAAAATAGCATATCTCACAGAGCACCAGAATAGAGGTGGGCCACCGTTCTAGAGAAGTTGTTACTGTTGTGTTCTTTTTTTCTACATTTACCTATGTACATTCTTTTCCTTATGACTCGCTCACTCTCTCACCAATGTTTGTGGCAGGAGGAAGGAATATGTGAATCGACTGCAGACCTTTTATAGTTTGGTAAACTACATGCATATCTTTTTTTAACAGAGGTAGAAAGTGATGAATGTCACAAGAAATGTACAAGTAAAATTATGTGAAAATTTATAAAAGAAAGAACTCTCTGCTGGGGAGACTAAAGAAGCCTTTAAGAAGGAAATGTCCTTTGAAATGGGATTTGAAGGATGGGTAGGATTTGAACATTCACATTTGTAGAAATGAAGAGAAGCTTTTCCAAATATAAGTGCGGTAAAGGTCAGGACAATTTAGAACTAAGAAAATATTCAAATGGGTAGATGATATCTACCGAGCTCCGCTAGGATTCATTTAAATTTTATGTAAGAACACATGTATTTCACGAACCCTTTCTTTAAATGAGGAGAGAGAAATAACTCAAAGAGCACAAGTTCCAGTTAGAACTGCTTACAAATTCTTCCTTTTCTTAGATCCCTATCCCAGTTATACAGCGATAGAGAAAGCTCTGGAGTTCATCTGGCGTGGAACGGCACCTTCCCTCCATTTCCCTGCTTGCTTTATTTCCATTTCTGCTTTTAGGTTTGGAATTGAACAATTCAGACTCCTGTTGTGCACGTCTCCTTCATCAATTCCAGCAGATCGTTTCATTTCCTGGAATGTTATTTTGTTTCATCTTACAGCATGTTTAACAATTGATAAACACTCATTCCAGATCAAACCCAAACAGTGATAAATGGCAATTGATATAAGACAAAATAGAAGTGATGGCGTACTGGAAAAGGATTAACAATTCAATATTAAGAGAAGAGAGACTTAAGAATTTGGGAACAGAAGTTGTTGTGTCATGTCTGGTCTCTCAGGAAATACAAGGTTTCACCATGGATCCTAATCAAAATGTTAACCAAATACGGGAAAGTTTAGGTGTTTCAAGCAGAAATAAGAGACTAAAATTGCTGTCATTGCCATCCCACACTCCCATTGCATGTGGAAGTCTGGAATGAATGGAAATCTCTCCCACCCCTCCCCCACACATACCCACCAGCAGGCACAAGACAGAGCAGAAGGTGGGGTGGGGAAGGAGTAATAAAAGTTGAGGGGAGAAAATGGAAGCAAGGATTACAGGGGAGATGGATGAGGTCTTAGGTGGTCTTGATGATCATGCAACATGAGTTTTACTTCTGAATTACATTTACTATGCATAAACAGAATCTCCAGATTCTACAAATAAGAACACTTAACAATCTTATTTTCTTCAATATTTTTTGTTAATGATCAATTAGGATCTGACTAGTCAGGAAATTCCATAAAGGTGGTCACCTCATCTCCTCTATCCACTGCCTGATTCACTGAATCTCCAGCACTAAGCAAGTTACTTGTCATAATCTGGGCCACAATAAATATTTACTGGATAAAAAAAAATGTGACTGGAAATTTAATAAATTAATCCCTTTATTGTAAGTACAATAAAAGTCCAGCCAATCAAGATATATTTGGGTTTTCTTCCCCTCTCCTTTTCTTCACTGAGCAGTTCAGGAGTAACACAAAGTGAAATAAAGCCAAATATCAGTGTTATTAATTATGTACAGTCAGATATTACTGAGTGAAGCTCCTAAAGGCCAATGAATTTTGACCTTGTCTATTCTAATCCCATATGTCCTCTGTAACACACTTTTCAAATCTTTCAATATAGTCATTTAAAGACAGTTTATTCTATGAATATAAACATTAGCTGCACTCCAGGAACATACAGAACTGTTTTAATAATATTTCTGAGACTAATTTTATCTAAACTCACGACAATTCTTCCCCTAGGAAATGAGCGGATTAACTGTGATTATTTTGCTTTTGACGTGAAATCTACAACAGTTTAATATTTTAAGGTTTCAATGTATTCTAATTATAGAGATATATGTAACTAAAAAGGAAAAAAGCGTGAATTTTCTTCAAAACTTTTGCGCAGCTGCTTTTATTTGCATTGTCAATGCATATGGTTTTCCTTTTTTTTTATTGATTAGAGCTATTTGACACTCATTTTTAATTCTCTGGTAAATTTGTATCATTATTACATTTCAGGGCTTTAACTGAAAAATAATTTTCCTGTTATATCTGGACCCTTTAGCAGCTAAAGCATTCTTAAATCTGAGGAGAAGCAGAATAAAGTGGCTAAAGTATTTTCATAGTTTTCCTCTTTTTCACTTTCTTAAATTGCTCTTTTTTTCTGCTTTATCTATCTGCTTCCTTTGTGAAATAAACTCTGCTTCTGAGTACAGCTGTTCACTCAAGAATTTACCTTTTCCCCTTTAAACCCTTAATTAGGCATAGAGAACACAGCCTGATTTATGGCCTAGTGTTTAACAGGACTCACACTTAATCCATTACACATAGAGGGATACACATATTCCCTAACAGCACCACTCATTAGTTTACACAAAATGAAAAAACACTTACGAAATGTAAATAAAGCTTTGCTTGATACTATCTGCTTATGCATATGTAATGTGATCAGAATATCAACACTGCAGTCTAACAGCTTTTTGCTTATTTTCAAAACTACAAATTAGATTTCTGTAGGTAAACTCTAATTCAATCCCACATTTAGTGGATAAGAAGCAAAATTACACGCTGCTAAATTCATCTTTGTGTGGAAAGAATGTTCTTAGTTCTTTCAAAGGAGAAGACTAGAATTCTGATTACAATTACTGTCTCAGACTCTGTAATTCAAAGGAATCTTGGCCGTGTTACTGATACTCCGCTTGCCTCAGTTTCCGTGTTTACCAAAAGGCTGACTTTTGTTATTGAGACCTCTGAAAAAGCACTTGGGAAGAATCACTAACAAGTAATTTATTCCAGTAGTTTTTCACCTCGCTGCTATTTTAAGTTGTACAGTAAAGTATATAAAGTATACAGGCATTCATCTAGTGGTGGAATTTCCTCTCTATTGCATGCATAGGACCAAAAGCTCAAACGAAAATATCCTCCAACTTTTACAAGGATGGATTGAAATGATGGGGAGATAGGGCTCCTTTTGTAACTAAAGAATTCTTATTGCTTTCCCGTTGAGTTTTATTGCAGGGGACATGGCTGATCATCTTAGCCAACACGCTTCCAGTAACCATGGGGTGACATGATTGATTAACTAAATAGCAGGAATAACTGGAAGATCTCTTAGGAGCCCATTGTAGCCAAGGAAATGCCATCCAATTGTCTACTGGTTTATGTGATGAGAGAAAAGAAATGTGTGTCTCTGTGTGTGTGTGTGCGCGCGCAGGAATTGCCACCTCCACTCAGAGACCCACCTAGCAGTGAGGAAAGGCAGCAGGACTATATTTCAGAAAAGAGAACAATGACCCTGCAGTGTCTGAAATCTGTCCAGGATTTTCAGAGCCCCAGTAAGGCTTAGGGGGGTGAGGGTGGAGCTAAGCATAATTACCTTTTGTGTAAGAGTAGGGAGATCCAGGAAGAGAGATTCTTTGCTCACCCACTCCCCCTGACTTTCCACCATTCTATCACATTTAGTCAAGGTATCCCCAAGGAAAAGGATCAAAGATAGTTATGACATTTAGATGTCAAAATAATGAATCATGCATTTTAACAATACCTGGATTGAGTTGCTAGTAAGAATTTTGATCAGTGTGCATTTTTTAGTAGAAAATTCTTTTCTCTGGAGACTCTCCCCCTTTTTAGACCAAGAGGTGATTAACTCTTTAGTGGATCCAAAATATCTAGATCGCAACTCTACTTCCTCACCCATAATCATTTATTTAATTTCCTTTTGTAAAACTAATTCCTTCCCTCTTTCTATTTGTGGACTTCTTGTTGAGTTCTCTATCCAGGCAAAGAGTGTTTTGCTCTGGTAAAATTTTAAAACTATTTTTTTTTATTACTATTCTTTCTTGTTTTTTTACTTAAGGTGTAACTAACATAAAATACATAGGTCTCAACTATTCCATTCGGTGATTTTTGGTAACTGTATGCACCTCAGTAACTATCATCCACAACAAGATACTGAACATTCCCATCAGCCCCAGAATGTTTCCTTATGCCATTTCCAGTCATTCCCACGCCTCATCGAAATAATTGCATTCAGATTTGGATCACCATAGATGAGTTTGGTTTGTTAATGGACTGTTAGTATTTTTTCCTGCCTATTCTATTCTTGTCTGTTCATTTTTGTAATGGTGTTTGGTGCATTTAATGAGGTCCAATTTATGATTTTCTTTTGATTTTATGATTAGGACTTTTAAGCATTGTCCAAGAAATCTTTGTCTACCCCAACAAGATACCCCAGCAAGATATTCTCCTGTCTTTTATTCTCAAGTGTTTATATTTTCCAAGGTTTTGGCAATAGTATTTTATTTTTATTTTTGGATTATTTCCTGATGATATATAGAAATAAAATAGGTTTTTGAATATTGATCTTGTATACTGTCACCTTGCTAAGTTCACTTATGAGTGTTATTATTGATTTAAGCAGAGTTTCTATGTCTATAGTTATGTTGTTGACAAATAATAGAAGTCATACCTCTTTTCTTATTTAATGCATTTTATTTCTTTTTCTTGCTTTATTGCACTGGCTAGGACCTCTGGAACAATTTTGAATATAAGTGGTGAGAGTAAACACACTTAGCCTGTTCCCAAACTTTGGGGTAAAGAGATTTATGTTTCTCTTAATATCATATTAGCTGTGTGATTTTTGTAGATGCCCTTTATCTGATAGAGGAAGTTCTTTTCCTAGAAAGCTAACAGTTTCTCCCTTCCCTTTATAAGTGCATTTTAAATTTTATCAAAATATTTTCTGCATCTATTGAGACAATCATAGATTTTTTCTATTATTCTGTTAATATTATGTGTTATATTGATTCATTCCTAATGTTAAACCAAGCTTGTATTTCTACAGTAAATCTCACTTGGTCTTGCTTATTATACTTTTATATGTCGCTGGATTCATTTTTCTATTATTTTGTTAATGACTTTTGTCTTTATGCTCATGAGGAATATTGATCTTTAATTTTATTTTCTCGTAGTGTTTTTGAGATATCTTAATATCATGGTATTGATGAACTCATAAAACCAGTTGGAGAGTTTCTTCCTCCTTTGTAAGCCAAAATACTACCGAATGTTTGTTGAATTAATGTCATTTCTTCCTTAAATGTTTGTTAGAATTCATTGTTGAAACCACCTAGAACTGGGTTATAATTGTCTGTGTGTGTGTAAATGTTTTTGACAGCAAATTCAATTTCTATAATTATTGAAAAGCTATTTATTAATTCACTCTATTTTCCTGAATTCTATTTTATTGATGTTTAATCAGTTTTATTGATGTATAATTTACATGTCACAAATTTACCCAATGTAACTGTATGTTTCGCCGTTCTTATTTTTGTAAATTTATACAGCTGTACAACCATCACCTTAATCTAATTTTAGAATGCTTTGATCACCCTTTATCAGATATATGATTTACAGATATTTTCTCTGAGTCTATGACCTCTCTTCTTATTTTCTTTTTTTTTTTTAAAGATTTTATTTTTCCTTTTTCTCCCCAAAGCCCCCCAGTACATAGTTGTATATTCTTTGTTGTGGGTCCTAGTTGTGGCACGTGGGACGCTGCCTCAGCGTGGTTTGATGAGCAGTGCCATGTCTGCACCCAGGATTCGAACCAACGAAACACTGGGCTGCCTGCAGCGGAGCGCGCGAACTTAACCACTCGGCCACGGGGCCAGCCCCTCTTCTTATTTTCTTAATGGTATCTTTTGAAGAGCAAAAGATTTCAATTTTGATGAAATCCAAGGTATCAATTTTTTTTTATGTAATGTCCTTATGGTGGCATACCTAAGAAATATTTACCTAACCTAAGGTCACAAATATTTTGCTTATGTTTTCTTCTAGAAGTTTTCTAGTTTTAGCTCATAAATATTTATACATGGTTAATTTTGACTTATGGTGTGGATTTTGTACATGCTATGAGGTAAAATTATCAGTTTATTATTTTTGGCATATAAATATCCAATTATTCCAGTACCATTTGTTGAAAAGAATATCCTTTCCCTATTGAAGTGCCTTGGCACATTTGTTCAAAGTCAATTGACCATAATTATGTAGATATTTTTCTGGGCTATTAGTTTGCACTTTTGTATATATGTCCTTACATCAATTTCACACTGTTTTAATTATTTTAACATTATTATAAATTTTGAAATCAGCTAGTGTAAGATCTCCAATTTTGTTTCCCTTTTTTGAAGTTGTTTCAGCTCTTCATGTTTCCTCAAATTTCACAGAAATGTTAGAATCGACTTGTTAATTTCTGCCAAAGAAAAGGTGGGAGGAGGCTGTGGGAATGCACTCCTATCAATCCCTCTACTGTCTTCTCACTTGGATTATTATTATTAATTTTTTTGAGGGAGATTATCCCTGAGCTAACATCAGCCACCAACCGTCCTCTTTTGGCTGAGGAAGACTAGCCCTGAGTTAACATCCATGCCCATCTTCCTCTACTTTATATGTGGGATGCCTACCACAGCATGGCTTAATAAGCAGTGCATAGGTCCTTGCCTGGGATTCGAACCAGCAAACCCCAGGCCACTGAAGCGCAGCATGTGAGCTTAACCACTGTGCCACCAGGCCAGCCCCTCATTGCATTATTTTTGGTGAGAAATCTGCAGTAGTCCTCATCTTTGTTCCTCTGTTCATAATGAGTCTTTTTTACTCTGGCTGTTTTAAAAGATTTTTTAATTTATTAGTGGTTTTGAGCAATTTTATTATAAAGTTTCTTGGTGTAGTTTGCTTCCTTTTCCTTGTCTGTGGGGTTTGTGGAGCTTCTTGTATCTGAATTTATAGTTTTCGCCAGATTTGGAAATGTTTCAGCCGTTACATCTTTAAATAGCTTTCCTGTTTAATATTTAACCCTCACCATCTTCCACACTAACTGGATACTTTTTCTAAGCACAGGAATGGTGTCTTGATTGCTAGTATTGTTGCACCGTGATTAGCCCTGGGTTTAGTACATATTAGTTGTTAACCAATATCTGAATAAACCGAATGCATGAACTTCCAAGCAACAAAGACAGCATTTATTCTACTCACTTATTTTGGTTAAGCGTTGTGACTCTGAAGATCACTACGTTAGTTAGAAATACTGAGGTGATTATATATCACCAGTTTGGTTTCATGTAATTCTCAGGCTTGCCCAATTAAGTCCAACCATCTCAGGCCAGGACTCTATAATATGACCTCTCCGTTTTTCTTTGTATTTCATTTGTAATCACTGTCACTCCCACATTTGAAAGGAGTAGGAAAAAGGAAAGGAAAAAGTGAGAAAGAAAGGAGTGAAGGAGGAGAAGCAAGGAGAGGCACTTGGACTCTCCCTTTTGATGCCTTAGTGATCAATATGGAATTTTCTGACCTTCGCATCTATAAGGCTACATTTAGATAAATTTTATTGGCTTATTTTTATGTATCAATATAGTCAAATATTTGTCCATGTTAAGAACAATACATATGTGGAAATGGATGGTTCTTGGGGTCATGCCAATTGTAACAACAGCCAACATTTATTGAGCATTTATTATACCATAGGGGCTGTTATAAGGACTTGTTATATGCTAGAACATTATTAGTTGTATACATATATTTTACCTCTTTTACGGATGAAGGAGTTAGATTGCAGAGAGATTACGTATACTGCAAAAGTTCATACAACTTTCAAGTGACGGAGCTGAGATGAAACTTTAGGCAATGTGAGTCAAAATTTCTTATTTTCACCTACTCTAACCAAGCACACTTCAGCAAAACAGTGTCCATTTTTTTCTACTGTAAAATATTTTCCTCCTTTTGTTAAAAAGTGAAAATAAGGCTAGATATTTTTATTACATCTGGGATTCTGCTGAAATATATATGCCACAAAGAAAGATACTGAGTCAGTTAAATGTTGACATAATTTATCCATGTGCCTCCCGTTTCCTTCATGTTTGTGTGTGAGTATATATGTTTATTTAATAAACCTTGTATTTTACAACAGTTTTAGATTTATATAAAAATCATGGAGATATACAGAGAGTTCTCCTATAGCCCACACCCAGTTTCCCATATTACTGATACTTTACATTATTATGGTACATTTGTCACAATTGATGAATTATTATTGACACATTGTTATTAAATAAATAAAGTCCATACTTTTTTCATGTTTTCCTAGTTTTTAACTAATGTCCTTTTTCTGTTTCAGGACCCCGTGCAGGATAGCATATTACATATAGTCATCGTGTTTCCTTTGGCTTGTCTTAGCTGTGACAATTTCTGAAACTTTCCTTGTTTTTGGTGAGCTTGACAGTTTTGAGGACTTCTGGTCAGAAACATTTTCAGGAATTTTGTAGGATGCCCCTCTGTTGGAATTTGTCTGATGTTTTTCTCAAGATAAGACAAGGGTTTTGGGTTTTTGTGAGGAAGACCACAAAGGTAAACTGCCGTGTTCATCACATGGTATCAAGAGTACATACTGTCACATGATTTATCACTTTGTTGATATTCCCGTGATCATCTGCCTGAGGTGGTGTTTGTCAGATTTCTCCACTGCAAAGTCTTTTCTTACCCTCCTTTCCATACTTTACTTTTTGGAAGGTTATTACTATGTGTAGCTCATGCTTGAGAGACGGGCACACATTATTTGGAGTCTTCTGCATGAGAGATTTGTTTATTCTCTGCATTTTATTTCTCCAATTACTATTAACATCATTATGGAGTCATGAATATTTTATACTTTGGTTATAAATCAATGCAACTTTATTTTTGTGCTCAAATTGTTCTAATTTTTGCCATTGGGAGCTCTTTCAGATGGCCCCTATGTCTTTTTGATATACTCTCATTATTGTATTTTTTGCTTTTTATGTTGTTTATTTTTTTTTAATCACCTCCTTACCTTCTGGCGCTATAAGACACTCCAGGTTCATCTTATAATTTCCTGCCCCAGTCCCAGAATCAGCCATTTCTCCAAGAAGCCCTGGTACTTTTTTTTTTTTTTTGAGGAAGATTAGCCCTGAGCTAACATCTGCTGTCAATCCTCTTCTTTTTTGCTGAGGAAGATTGGCCCTATGCTATCATCCTTGCCTATCTTCCTCTACTATATGTATGGGACATCTGCCACAGCATGGCTTGATGGATAGTGTGTAGGTCCACACCTGGGATCCTAACCAGCAAACCCTCGGCTGCCAAAGCAGAGCACGCCAACTTGACCGCTACCAACCACATCAGCCCAAGAAGGCCTGGTTCTTTTATTGGTGAAGGGTATTAGAAACCAAGATGTGAGTGCTAGGCATGCTTATTGCTCCTGAGGTGTTTTTGCTAGCCCCTCTCAGCTGAAAAAGCAAGGAAATATATGTGTGAATACCAACCTATGTATATACTTCTATCTATATTTCTGAATGTAACTGTCTGTATCTATATTAAGCTAAACATGACTTCGTACAACTAGTCCTCAACTAATTCATTACCACATGGATCAGTCTAGCCTTCTCTCTTTGATTATTTATAACCTTCCACTCCAGCAGTGAGAAACCTGGCTCCCACCATCTGCCATGTGTTGATTTAATTGGTCAATTCCAGTATACCTGTGTGGCTATATTAGAATTGTTAGCCAGCACCCCCAAGGGAAAAAACTTCAGCAAGTAGAGTACAGTCCTTCTGTATAGTTCTTTTTGACTTTACTCTCACTAATTCCATGCATCTCCAAAGTTAGTTAGGTTAACAATGTTTCCCTCCACCCCCTTTAATGGCATTGTTTCATACTTTTGAAATAACGTTAGGTTCTTTTGTCATATCGTATTCTGCGTTCCACTACATCATTCTATAACGTCACGTATCCATCATTACAGTATCATACTGAACAGTTTCACTACCTTAAAAGCATCCCCTGTGCCTCCTGTATACAAACCTCCCCCCTGAACCCCTGGCAAACACTGATCAGTTTGCTATCTCTATAGTTTTGCCTTTTCTAGAATATCATGTAATGGGAATCATACAGCATATAGCCTAATTAGTTTAGACTGGCTTCTTTCATTTACAATATGCATTTAAGTTTCATTCATATCTTTTATTGCTCATTTATCATTTATTGCTCATATCATTTATAACTCATTCCTTTTTATTGCTGAATAGCATTCTATTATACAGATGCACCATAGTTTGTTTATCTGGTCATCAATTGAAGGGCATCTTGGTTGCTTCCTGTTTTGGGTAGTTATGATTAATGCTGCTATAAACACTTGGTTTTTGTGTGGACATGAGTTTTCAACACATTTGGGTAAATACCTAGGAGTGCAATTGATAGATCATACAGTAGGACTATTATTTCACTTTGTAAGAAACTACCAAACTGTCTTTCAAAGTGGTTGTAAGATTTTACATTCCCTTCAGCAATGAAGGCAAGTTCCTTGTGGCTCTGCATCCTTACCTATTGTCAGTTTTTCTGGATTTTAGGTATTCTAATAGGTGTGTAGTGGTATCTCCTAATTGTTTAAATTTGCATTCCTCTAATAACAAATGATATTGAGCATCTTTTCATATTCTTATTTGCCATCTGTACACCTTCTTGGGTGAATTGTCTGTGCATATCTTCTGCCCAATTTTTTGTTGATTTTTTTATTGTTGAGTTTAAGAATTCTTTGCGTATTTTGGATAGAAGTCCTTCATCAGATATGGTTTTGCAGATATTTTCTCCCAGTCTGTGGTTTGTCTTCTCATTCTCTCAATAGAGTCTTTGTCAGGACAGAAGTTTTAAATTTTTAATTGTCCAATTTCCAAATTTTTTCTTCCTTGGATTGTGTATTTTTGTGTTGTAGCTAAAAATTCACCACCAAACTAAAGGTCACATAGAATTTCTTTTATGTTTTTTTCTGAAGTTTTATAGTATTGCATTTTACATTTTGATCTATGATCCATTTTGAGTTAGTTTTTGTGAAAAGTGTAAGGTCTATGTCTAGGTTCATTTTTTTTTTTGCATATGGATATCCAATTGTTCCAGCATCATATGTTGAAAGGACTGTTCCTTCTCCATTGAAATATCTTTGAAACTTTCCCAAAGGTCATTTGACACACAATTATTAATATGTATATGTAGTTAATTTGGTTGTTTAAAAGATGGTGCTAACGAGGTCAATGTTGAAGTTAAATCTTAGACAAGGAATCTGGATTCATACAAACAAAATGTTTTGGACACATGTGCCTCTGTATGCTGGGAGTTCTCCAGTCTTCTACTCTAACTCTGCCTGCTGATTTGCGGATGTACGTATTTACCTATAAAAAGAAAAATATTCTAAATAGCTTACTCAGGTAAAACCCAGCACCACAAAGCATATATTGTGAAAATAGTAGGTCTTTATTGCTCTGTCGGTATAAAAAAAAACAAAGCAAAAAATACCCAGGAGATAAGTAAACAAGTGTTCGATTAGTAGTCAAGTAAATATTAAATACTCTGGAAGTCAGTTGTTCTTTCCCAGGATGCAGTGGAATTGCAGACTGCTTTTGATACTGCAGCTCATCGTCCTAGCTCTTGGAGCTAGGGAGAAGGGTACCATAAAGAACTGAAAAAATATATATATATAGTCTGCTGCTGGGATGTATTATTGTCTGTCACTTTTCAGTTCCCAGCAGTTAGAAGTCAGTTTCTTGCCCTAAACTCTGTGGCTCTAGCAACTTATACTGCTGTACCACCCCTCCACCCCCATGCATGAAAGTGTTTCTGATCATCATCAGGCATTTTTTTCCTTCCTAATAAAAAACACCATGCCTTGGAATTCTTGCAGCAATAAAAAAATTTAAACCACAAATGTCTAATAGCAAAACAACAAAAAACTTTGCACATTTATTTTGCCAGATAAGTCACTTCTATTTAAAAGCAAATAAAAGTAGCACCAGCCCAAGCCCTGTCCTGCCTCATAGGTTTGAAATACATTGAATAATGAAAGACGTTATGATGACGTCTGTTTCTGAAAACTCTGCATCTCTTTGTTGAATACACAATTAACATGGAGGTAATAGTAGGCACGTCCACAACTGTGAGTTCATAAAACCCACTTCAGAGTCCAAATCAATGTCAACAAATTTCTCTCCTGTGAGATGTGCTCCTTTATAATTTTGTTGGCTTGTCAGCTGTTTCATTAATATTTTATAACAGAAAGTAAATGTCTTGAGATTCCAAAATCATCACAAACTGCCCCAGCTCCACTCAATTGGTTATTATAATGTCATCAAAATCTTTTGATATATGTATATATCCTCACAGGGAATAGTTTCTGTCCTCAGTTTATACATGTGCAGAAGGGAGAAAACCTCTAAAATTCAACTTTTATGCCATTGAAGACTTGGAAGGCTGTTTTGGAAATCTGTGTACATTTTTGTCTTCTGGATGGTTCCCGTGGTGAAGAGCACTCAGCACCTTTTTTCAAGCAGCGTCAACCCTCTTGAGTTTTTCATCTTTTTTATCTGGCCTCCTGTTTACAAATTGATAAAGAAAATATTAAAATGGAATGAATATAAATAGCAGCTGTAGAATGTATTCTGCCAAGAATAAATTTTGTTAGAATGCCAATGTATTAGAACTGTTTTATAGGGAAATACTTTCTATGACATTTCTTACTCAGTGAACATCCCCCTCCAGCTGTAAATGAAACTAATAATTATATATATAATATATATATGAGCAGATTGAAGTTGGAAATTAAAGCAAATATCAGAAAAATTTCCTTTCAAATTCATGTTTCATATGACAAAAACCCAATAATTACTTGTATAGAAGTGATATTTAGGAAATAAATTAATATTGGAAATTAATTTTTTATACTAGATGTGTACATAAAGAGCTTTATTCTTCAAACTTTTTACCTTAAAAGTGTTTAAACAAAGCTAAAAACTGAAACAATGAACACATATATTGTCGACATAGATTCAATAATTATTAATGTATTCTTTCTTTTGCACTCGCTCTGTGTGTGTTTGTGTCTTTATTTGTAAGTAGCTTTAGCTATAAATTTGTGAGTTTGTGATGAGGAGCTCCTTTTTTGTCTCCCGTTCACGTTGACGTGGAGTCCTAGGGCACAATTAGCCTCAGGCAAGACCTAGCGGGTACCTACGGGGTCAAATGCAGTCATCTTGCAATATGTTTGTCTGAGTTAAAAAATCATAATCCACTACACCAGCTATTATACTACTGTACACTATATTAGTATAGTAGCCAATTTATATAGTATCAAACACATAAATTACAAAATAAAAAGACGGTTCTAAAAATTAAATGACATATTTGTTCTTTTTTATTTAGTTAATATAGTAATGACACTAAATTTTTTTTATTATGGTAATAATAGTTTATAACATTGTGAAATTTCAGTTGTACATTATTATTTGTCAGTCACCATATAAATGTTCCCCTTTACCCCAATGCCAACCACCCAACCCTCTTCCCCTCTGGTAACAACTAATCTGTTCTCTTTGTCCATGTGTTTGTTTATCTTCCACTTATGAGTGAAATCATGCAGCGTTTGTCTTTCTCTGTCTTGCCTATTTCTCTTGACATAATACCCTCAAGGTCCATTCATGTTGCTGTGAATGGAATGATTTTGTCTTTTTTATGGCTGAGTAGTATTCCATTGTGTGTATATACCACATCTTCTTTATCCATTCATCAGTCAATGGGCATCTAGGTTGCTTCCACATCTTGGCTATTGTGACTAATGCTGCAATGAACATAGGGGTGGATAAGTCTCTTTTAATTGTTGATTTCACATTCTTTGGATAAATACCCAGTAGTAGGATAGCTGGGTCATATGGAAATGATACCAAATATTTTTATTCTCACTGAAATACAAATAATCAATATTGGTTTTGGGGCAGGCCCAGTGGTGCAGCAGTTAAGTGTGCACATTCTGCTTATTGGCAGCCTGGGGTCTGCTGGTTCAGATCCTGGGTGCGGACATGGCACCGCTTGGCAAGCCATGCTGTGGTAGGTGTCCCACATATAAAGTAGAGGAAGATGGGCATGGATGTTAGCTCAGGGCCAGTCTTCCTCAGCAAAAAGAGGAGGACTGGCAGTAGTTAGCTCACGGCTAATCTTCCTCAAAAAAAAAAAAAATCAATATTAGTTTTTAGAGAGAACACTGTAATTAAAAATATCTTATTTTTTAAAAGATTGTCTAATTCTAAATTAACTTATTAATTAACTGTTAAATTAGAACTAAAGCTAGTTCTAAATTAGATTTACTTCAAGTCTCGGGTCTAATGGCTAAAGAACTGAAAAAGATACTTCATAAAGATTCATAAAACTAATGGAAGGAAAATCTCATCAGCTGCACTTACTAAATAAAAATACACATTTCCAACCACATTCACCAATAATGCAAAGATTTTCATTGAATTTCAACGAATATATTTCCTTTTTCCCCAATGCCAATTAGTTGCTTTAGCAGACTAATTGGAAGATGTTGGATTTCAATCATTTTAGCAATTGGTTAAAAATAAATTACTGAAATTCTTCATTTGGAAGATTAACAGGTTAGATAATTCTCTTTCCAAGTTTTCTTTTAATTTGACCAAATATGAAAATCTTTCCTTTAGAGCTGGAATACTTAATATCGTTTCAGCAACAAAATTCACTTAATGATGGTAATGTTTTCAGACGTCTATTTTCAACTTTCTCTTTTATTCTATGAGATTCTTTTGATAAAGCAGCAATTTTGTCAATTATTGTTAAAATAGTATCTCTCTCTTAAAGCAATAGCTAAGTATATATAAATTTTTATTTTTTAATCTCTGTGGATAGCGTACTGTTGACAGCCATGTATTAGCGTATAAAAGATATGCAAAATTGGAGCAAATGTATTTTTGTTCAAAAAAGAAATGTGTAACTCACCTTTAAACCCCATGACTCTTTTAAGTACTCAACTACTGAATAATCTTCAAACTTCTGTTTGATGGTACAAAAAGTTTTCATGGTCACTCCTGATTTCTTTACAAGACGTTCTAAAGATTCTACTACCAAAGACTTTATATTCCATCAGTCCATTACTTCACGGTACACTGAATGACTTGAAACTGAATCAGTGATTTAGAGGAGCTTCTTGTTGTGTAACTTGTTTTCTTCTCTTCCTTCAGGATATCTGACATTATGTTTATGACATATATACCAGCATCACACTATGTATTAAAAATAGGAAAGTGTGAATTTTTTCTATTTCCTTTCATTTTTTCAGAAAAAGTTAGAAATATAGACAACCTAATATTTGTTTCAGCTCCTCAATACATGATTTTACATGTTCCCTGGGACAGGCACATGCTTTCTTTTGGAGACCACAGGTATAAAGGATATTTCAAACTTGAGTGTGATTCAAGCAGTGACAGTAGCAGGAGGTATAATATGCCTTGAAGAACATCTATTTCAAGAAGTCTTGCCTTGGGTCAGGGCTCAGGAAGGCGTCTTTCCAGATCTGCCAGGAGTAACAGTAACACAACAGATCCAACCGTTTGGAAAGATGGTCTGGCAGGAAAGTACTAGGAGAGTCATTCGAAGAAAATGTCATTCATGCTATAGCAGAGTATTGCACCATGCAGCTCATGGATTGGAAATCAAGATGATAACAATCAGATAGAGCAAACTGAAACCAGGAGCCAAGTGTACATGTGGGGCTTGCCCTGGCGTATGTGATTAGGCTTTAGTTCACAATGGAGAAGTCTGTTGGGAGAGGAGAAGAAGGGAACAAAGGAACATAGTAGTCATGGTGGACCATAACATCCCGGGTATGAGCTTGACTATTCCAAGTTCCATTGGATGATACAATAGCAGCTGTGCTGTAGGCTTCCTTCCTCAGTCAGGAGTGGTTCTGAATTTGAAGGAGATTATGCCTACAGTATGTGAGAGAAAGAGCCAAGGAAGAATCTGATTGCAGTATGGAAGATAAGTGCATTAATATTTTGCAAGATACTATTTAAAATGTTTGTGAGCCATTGGAAGATAGTATGCGAACGCTTCCGACTCAGTCAAGCTTTGCATTCAGAGTAACCGTTAAGTTGTTTTACATGCTTATCTTTGTCTAGTGGATTATGATTTCCTAAAGGCAGTTACAGGAGCTACTGAACATAAAGGACTTCAGATTCTGACCTGGATTTGGAACCAAATTCCACCATTTGCAACCTGTGTGAACTGAGGAAGTTGTACAACCCTCGTGAGTCTCGGTTTCCTTAATCCCTACCTCATAGGTTTGCTCTGAAGATTAAATGGATTATTTTTAAAGTTCCTAACACAGTGTTTGACATACACTAAGTACTTAATGACTGGTAGCTATTATTATGACTACTTTTAAGGTACCAATATTTGATAAATGAAAGAACAAATATATTTAATTTCAAATGTTTATATTTTGAAAACCAACTATCTAGGCTTATGCTGAACCTATTTATAAAATAAAGAGAATAGTTGTGAGGATAGCAGATTTGGGGAAGATAGAGTACATTAGACATAATTTTTCCCTATTTCTCTTGCTAAGTGCAGCTAAGAAACCCCTGGACATTATATATAAACAAATATAAGAAGACTCTGAAAGGTGGAGAGAGGAGAAAAATTGACTGGAAACTTTGGGACTCAAGTCCTAAAGTGATGAGTTCCTTGGGTTTTGTTTTTGCCTCATATATCCCGAACAAGGTTAGAGAAGTAGACTACCCAGAAACACCAAAAGGGTGCAGGGCGGAAAAAAAAAAACAACTAAAAGCCTCCTCTCTCCAGCCAAAGGGATAGGAATGGGGCAATCTAGTAAGACAGAACACTTTTAGACAATTACTGTTCTATTCCAGCCAAATAACCCAGAAAAAACTATGGCTACATCCCCACTCATGCCAGCAAAGGCCATGTGGGGAGCCTATACTTCCCCTCTCACATGATTATAATGAGAGCCTCAAGCCCCCTTGTCTACTATCTCCCTAGCCCCAAGCCAGGGTTGTATCAGAAAAGGTTGAGTGGAGATCTGGGACTTTCACCCATGCCAGGTGTTAAATATGTTCCCTTCTTCTGCAGTGTTAGTGGAGACCTTATGGGGAGCCTGAACCTTCACCCCCGACTGGTGGTAACAAGGTAGCCCTTCCCTTCTCTGCTGGGGTGGTGTCAGAAGAGACCTAAGAGAGAGTTGGGATTTTCACAAGCGCTCAGGGGTGATAGCCACATCCTCATGGTGGAGGTTACATGGAAAGCCTGAACTCCCCCTCTTTCCAGCAGTAACAAGGAACCCTCCCCTTCGCCCAGGTGTTAAAGGAGGCTGAGTGGAGAATCCAGACCTTCCACTACCAATAAGCAATAAGGAGGCTGAATCTTCCTGTCGTCCACGAGAGCAGTGTCGGAGGAGACCTGCGAAAACACAAGATTTAAATAAGATGTAGTGTCCTAACATAATACCCAAATCTTCAGGTAACCACAAAAATCATTCATATCAAGACACAGGGAATCTTAACTTGAATATGAAAATGCAATCAATGATGCCAACACTGAGATGATACATATGTCAGGATTATCTGGCAAGGATTTTAAAGCAGTCATCATAAAAATGCTTCAACGAGCAATTAGAAAAACACTTGAAACAAATGACAAAGTGGAAAGTCTCAGCAAGAAATAGAAAATATAAATAATAACCAAATGGAAATGTTAGATTTAAAATATATATTAAGTGAAATAAAAAATTCAGCGGATGGCTCAACAGCAGAATGGAGAGGACAGAGGAAAGAAACAGTGAACTTGAGGATAGAACAATAGAAATCATACAATCTAAACAATGGAGAGAAAATAAACTAAAATGAGACAAACAGAGGCCCAGTGTTTGTGAGACTTTAACAAAAGATCTAACACTTAGTATTGGAGTTCCAGATGGAGAGAAGAAATACAGTGGAACTGAAAAAGTACTCAATAAAATAATGGCTGAAAACTTCCCAAACTTGGCAAAAAAAAAAAAAAAAAATCTACAGATTCAAGAAGCTGTGTGAGCCCCAAACCCAAAGAAATCCATGCTAAAGTACATCATGGTCAAACTTCTGAAAACTAAAAACAAACAAAACAAACAATCTTGAAAGCAGCCAGGGAAGTGATGCATTACTTATAAGGGAACACCAATTTGAACAGCAAATTTCTCATCAAGAACCGTGGAGGCCAGAGGGAAGTGAGATGCGTTTTTAAAGTGCTGAAAGAAAAGGATAGTTAACTCAGAATCCTATATCTGGCAAAAATCCATAAGAAGGTATTTCAGATAAAGGAAAACTAAGAGAATTTGTTGCCAACAGACCCTAAATGAATGGCTTAAAGGAAATTCTCTAAACAGGAAGGAAATAATAAAAGAGAATCTTTGAATCTCAGAAAGGAAGAAAGAACACACTATGCAAAAATATGGATAAATACAATAGACTTTCCTTCTCTTGAGTATTCTAAATTATGTTTAGTTTAAGCAAAAATTATAACAGTGCCTAATGTGGTTCTCAATGTATGTAGGTATATTATAGACAATTTATTATAAATGGGGGAAAGTGAAGGTACCTAAAGGGAGATAAAGTTTTTAAGTTTGCTTGAACTGGTAAAATTCCAACATTAGCACACTGTGACAAGTTATATATATCTAATGTAATACCTAAAGCAATCACTAAAAAAAGCTATATGGAGACACTAGAAAACACTATAGATAAATCAAAACAGAATTCTTAAAAAATGTTCACATATCCCCAGGAAAGCATTGAAAAGGATAAGATTGTTTTTGTAGACATACACAAGGTTATTCTAAAATTTATGTGGAAAGGCAAGGAACTAGAATCACTAACATAATAAATTTTGGAAAAAAAAGAATAAAGTATGAGGAATCAGTCTACTCTTATTTCACAAATTATATAACTACATTACTCAAGACTGGGTGGTATTGGCAGAAGGATAGATACATAGATCAATGGAACAGAACAGAGAATCAGGAAATAACTCAAACAAGTACAGCTTAATACATTTTTGACAAAGGTTCAAAAGTAATTCAACAGAAGAAGAATAGTTCTTTTAAAAAAATGATGCTGGAGCAACTAGATATCCATAGACCAAAAAGTGAACTTTGACCTAAACCTCACACCTTTTACAAAACTGTCTAAGAGTTGACTGGGAAAAGTTGAGGAAAACACTAACATTGAGCATTTAATGTAAACAATTGTAGATCTAAGATATAAACAAAAGTGAGGATAAAAGCAGAACCATAAGATAAAAGCAGTTTGCAATTCTTGTATAAGACAAAGTAGAACTCAACTAAAAAAGCATTAAACTGTGACAGTGAAGGACACATTTTGATTTGAAAAACAGTGTTGTATGATATAAATATAACTGTTATGGACATTTTTGCTCCAAATAACAGAGCATCCGTCTTTAAAAACAGAAGATCTGAAAGAGAAATAGATGCAAATACTAATAATAGGAGATTTTTAACATACCACTCTTAACACAAGAACAAAATATGTCAGGACACAGAAAACCTAAACAATGTAATGAATTAGTATACATTATGGATGTATATCAAACTTTGCACTGTGATAATAGAGAATAAAACTCTTAAACATAAAAATTTTGCAAAGATTAATCATATACTAGCTCACAATACAAATTATCATTAATTTTTTTAGAGAAGTGTTATAAACAGCCTCTCAGATCACTATGTAGTACAATTATGCTGTTAGCCAGAGGCAAGGGGGAGGTAGAGAGATATCAGTCAAAGTATACAAAGTCTCAGTTATGCAAAATGGATAAGTTCTAGAAATCTACTGTACAGCATAGTGTCTTGTAGTTAATACTGCATTGTCTACTTAAAAATTTGCTGAGGGCCATGTTAAGTTAAGAGCCTATGTTAAGTGCCCTTATCATAAAAATAATAACAATGATAGTAAATAAAGAGGGTGGGAGGCAACTTTTGCAGGTAATGGATGTTTATGGCATAGATTGTGATGGTCTCATGGTGTATATGTATCTCTAAATGCATCAAGTAGTATGTATTAAATATGTACAGCTTTTTGTATGTCAATCATATCTCAATAAAGTGTTTTTTTAAAAAAGAAATTAATGAGTTAAAGCAACAAAAATTGATAGCTCTAACTAATATATAAATGTGCTCGTTCTTTGAAAAACAATATATTCAAACTTCTAGCGAACTTAATAAAGAAAAATGGAGAAAACGCAAACATATAAAGTAAGAAATGACATGAAGTTAATAACATTGAAACAGAAGAACTATTTCTTAAAATATTGGAAGAGGCCACTTTGAAAAACTCTATGTACATAAATTTCAAAACCTAGTTTAAATGAATAAATATAGGAAAATAATATAAAAATTCATCCCATTAGAGACAAAAAGCTTAAACATTAATTTCTGCAGAAGAAATTTTTTTAAAATTTATTAAGGAAGTATTCTACAATAAAGCACCAGGCTCAGTTAGTTTCCTGGAAGAAAACTACCAAATATCCAAAGAACAGATCAATAAAATGCTACAGACAATGTTTTGAGTGGAGTAAATGAAGAAAAATGCCCCCAATTTTTTGAAGCTAGTTTAAAATTAATAATTAAACCAAATAAAGATAGCACAAAAATAAAGTTACAAACCTATAAACAAAATATTTATAAAGATAAGTCCACTATGATAATGTCAATTAAGTGTTATTTATTTCAGGAATGCAAAGTTGGTTATCTCTCTCTGTCTCTCGTATATATATATATACGTGTGTGTGTGTGTGTGTGTGTGTATGTGTGTGTATACGAATGATCAGGAAAAGGGAAATATTCCCACTCTCCCCTCTATTATTTAACGCTATACTGGGGGTATTACCCAAGGCAATTAAATATAAGAAATCAATTAGAGACATATGAATTAGAAAAGAAGCAAAAAATTCTCTGTTAGCAAAAAATACTATAGTACATCTGAAAAACATTAGTCAATTATCATATTGTCAAACAATAAAAATAATGAGTAACGGGGCTGGCCCCGTGGCTGAGTGGTTAAGTTCGCGCGCTCTGCTGCAGGCGGCTGTGTTTCGTTCTTTTGAGTCCCGGGTGCGGACATGGCACTGCTCATCAAACCACGCTGAGGCAGCATCCCACATGCCACAACTAGAAGGACCCACAACAAAGAATATACAACTGTGTACCAGGGGGCTTTGGGGAGAAAAAGGAAAAAAATAAAAATCTAAAAAAAAAAAAATAATAATGAGTAAGGTAGCAGGATATGCAAATGGTATTCAAAACCCAATGATCTTGATATATATAAATAACCAGTTAGAAGATAAAATGGTAGCAAAAACCCCACTTTCAATCATTAAAGAAAATTAAGTATTTAGAAATAAATTTAACAGGAAATGAGCAAAACCAATATGAAGAAAATCTTGAAGTATTCCAAAAATACACAAATACAAGTGTGTACAAAGGAAACACATTCCTACTCTTCAACAGAACAAATCAATATCATAAAGATGTCAGTTCTCCCAAAAGTAATTTGTTAATTTTATACAATTCAATATAGTACCAATAAACTAGTTTTATGCAGCTAGAAAATTTGATACTAAATTTCATGAGGAAAAATAATCACACAAGAATAGCTAGAAAAATAATGAAAAAGGAACTATAAGGGACTAGCCTCACAACATATTAAAACATGAGATAGCCTCTAAAATGAAAGCACTATAGTATTGGCCCATAAATAGACCAATGGATAATAGAAATTTCAGAAACAGACTAAGGTACATATGGAAATTAAGTGTATAATAAAGATGGTATCACAAATCACTGGGCAAAGATAGGTTTTTTAATAAACGGTGGTGAGACAACTGGCTAGCCGTTTTGAAAAAGGTGAAGATGAAGACACATATCACAAACCATCTGTAAGACAAAAACTCCAAATGGGTCAGGGACCTAAATATGAAAAACACATACACGTAGTAAAAGGAAATATGTGTAAGTTCCCCAATAACCTGGGTATAGAAAAGGCTTTCTAAATATGACTCAAAATCCAGATGTAATATTGAAAAATTGGTAAATTCTACTATATTTAGCCAAAAAACAACCTTTGTAGGACAAAAACACAATAAGGCAATCTAAAGACAAGTGACAAACTGGAGACAAATTTACAATTTACAGCACAGTTAAAGGGCAGGTATCCCTAATATATAAAGGACTGTGGATGGCTTCAGAGTGACTGTCTTGAGCTAAAAGCGTTAGAGCAATTATTCACTTCATTTCTGAAACTTCCTTGTCTTAATTATGTCTTTCGTATAGAATCATCCATGTGGTAGTTTTAAAGAAAACAGACACTTCCATTATTTAAGATACTGTGCCTTAGGCAAAATGGTCTTTTGGCAGGTTGAACCGAGAATCATTTGATTGCAATAGTCCTAGCCACAGGCTGATTTTATGCTAATTGGCCAGGTGATTCAGGTTTTAAAAACAAATTTCTTTGCCTCATCCCCTAATCAATTTACTGCTCTGTCTTTGAAGTTCTTCTACACATTCTGGACTAGTCTATGGGTAAATCCACCACAGTCTCTTTGACTAAATGGATGTTAATGAATACAATATTGAGCTTTTTCTTGGCTAAATTACCTCTAACAAGACATTTTAGAGTTAATTTAATGAAGTGCACCAGGAAGTTAAGTAAGTGGCTTATTTCATTAAATGAGGCAGGCTGGAAGAGAAATACAATGAATACTGTAAGGTGGGAGTAATTTTATTGTTGACAGAGTATTTTGAAATCCTTCAAATGAGAATGTAAACGGCTGACATTAACCACTTCCTTCTATGTCTTATCTCCCTGAATATTATATTGATAGATTTATTTTATCTATTGCTGTTTTGATCTGGGAGGATTTCAGTAATTTCTTTAAATCATACATGAAGAGTATACGATGTTGTTGTATAACCTCAAAAATGAATGTATCCAAATAGTATCTTAAAATAGAAAAATTTGCATTTTTTAACTTATCTATAGGGATACATGTGTTATTTTCAAAATATGAATCAGAAATGAGAAAAATAGCGTAAAATTGCGTGGCTATCTTTACTACTTCTAAGAAATGCCTTTCACACTAAATATTTACATATTCAAAGTTTACATAGCACTTTCACATATTTGATTCTTTTTTAATTTTTATTTATTTTTTAGTTGAAGTAAAATTGACATAGAATATTATATTAGTTTCAGGTGTACAACAAAGTGATTTAATATTTTTGTACGTTACAAAATGATCGCCACCCTATCTAGCTACCATGTCACCATACAAGGTTATTACAGTATTTCTGTCTGTACTCCCTATGCTGTACATTACATCCCCATGACTTGTTTATTTGATAACTGGAAGTTTTTACCTCTTGATCCGCTTCTATCTCTCGATTCTTACAACAAACTTTTAAGATAAACAAAGAAGGGATTTTCTTCTCTGTTTTAAAGATAAGAAAACAAAAGCTCTAAGAGAGGTTAAAGGACGTAAGATCATATTGCTGAGGTTATCCTATAAAATAAGTAAAGTGCTTCTTTGTAAAATAAAGTTGATTCATTCAAGGGTCTGGTGATAAACTGTTGCTGCATGCAGAAAGCAAACATCTGGTATTGGCCTCTTTAACTTAGGTAGTCCACGAGCCCTTTGCAGAATTGACAAATGTTTGAGGAGAGAGTTTCCCTGATATTTCTTAAAGTTCTCTGCCTGCACAGGCCACAGCAGTGCATTAGTTGGAGTGCATATGCACTTTCACCAAATATTATGAACCCTTTTGAACACAGACAAGAAACAGCGACACACTCTGGACAATCAGTCCAGAAACCTGTTGACTCGCCACAAACACATGCTGTACAATTGTGTTGACTTGGAAGCAATAGTGTGCTTCCACGATGGGCTCTCCAGAAAACCAGAAGTCCCAATTTGTAGGATTTGCCAACTCTGTTCTGTAAATATTCTCATCATGGCCTATTTCAAACTTCCAATATGGCTGTCACTGAATGCAGAGTGGGGAAGGGATGTGTACCATCAGCTCTCATGGGCTAATATGATTCAGCCCCAGCGCATCACTGGCTGGAAGCTGCCATGAATCTCCAAGCTCTGATATAGCATTTGGAGAAGGGCTTGTGGAGCATATGCTTTTGGATTTAGATTAGCTTTTGTACCTTACCTGGGTCACTTGATATTTTCACCTAATCCATAACCTGTTTAAGATCAGCAGAATGTAAAAATACAGAGACGAATACTTCCTACCCTTAGTTTTACCAGAAAACTCTCTGAAGTAGAGGTCTGAAGTAATGAGGCAGCTAAGAATTTAGTGAGCATTTGTGCTACGGAAAATATGATAGCCTACACAGCTCCAATCTATACTTTGAGTTTCAGTGAGTAAAGGAGATCTTTCTTGCGTTTCACAAATAGATTTTCCCTCTCAAAAATCAGAATTTAGTTATGGTCATGGAAAAATATTAGACAAGTTAGGCATGCTCTCTGTTCTCAAGGGGTCTACAGTCTAGCTGTAA
This sequence comes from Equus caballus, assembly GCF_041296265.1. NCBI lineage: Eukaryota > Metazoa > Chordata > Mammalia > Perissodactyla > Equidae > Equus > Equus caballus. Next base: position 62,537,942 of record NC_091691.1, on the reverse strand, counting down.
GAAGGACTCAAACGCAAGTAACAATGATACATGTCTTAAGAAGAGGCATTTGAAGTATTGCTTTGAGGTAATAAACATCTAACCGCTTACCCACTTGACATCCATTTTTGGGGTCTCATGTTTCTTGTCCTTTCTCTTCATACAGATCAATAAATTTTTTGCTGTGGTTGGAATAGAGATTACTTTAGATTTTTCTCTGGAGTTGATATTTTCAACATGTTTTACTTTAATGTCAGAGCACTCTGGAACATTTTTCTAAATTATAACTCTGTGTGAACTGGAACTATGCTCCTTAAACTCACAAATTCTTAAAAACTGAATCTGTTGCGCCTGAATGGTCATGTGTGATGATGATCTGTGGCAATTCCTAATGGTTTTCTGGTAAGTTTCTTCCTGGAGGGTCTGGTGAATAAATCTGTTCTAAGAGAATATGCCCTTGACCTCTGAGGGCTGTTTCGTGTTGAAATATTGGGAAATATCCTTCAGTGAGGATAAATTATCCTTCTCCTCTCATCCTGTAGTCCCGTCTGTCTAGGTGTCCCCCTAGTACCCTGTACCACCATCACCAAAAAGTGGAAGGCTGGAAAGAGAAAAACCAAAATTCTGTTAAAATAGGTAAAATTCTTAGAATTTCCATAACAAAATTGGGAGTGTTTAACTATGTGCATCCCACACATCGATGGTTTTCAAAGTGATGTCCCCAGAGCAAGAGCAACAGCACATGAGAACAGATTCTTGGCCCTACCTGATATCTACTGAATTAGCAATTCTGAATTAGACCCAGGATTTTGTTTTAATCAGCTCTCCAGGTGATACTGATACAGCTTAAGTTTGAAAAATCACTGTCTTAGAACAATGACCTTTAATATGGAAGGATTTTCCCCCCGTGGGGTTTTTTATCCCCCATCAGGTTACTGAATCTAATTTTAGAAAAAGGTATAGGAAACAATTTTTTTGATGTGCTTTCCTTATCTGGAAGGATTTTTTTCCTGATTTTTTTCTCCTATATTGATGAAAATCTTCAAATGCTATCTGCCTTTTAGCTGTTAACTCTATGATTGAGTACTTCCAGGATGAACCCATTCTATTGTGAGAAAGTTACCTGAATCCTCCAAGACTTCTGAACCACTTCAACTACATTTAATCCTACTTTAAACACAGCACAAGTAGATTTGAATTTCAGGGGTTTTAGAGAGGTGTTTATTTCATAGCTAATAGAGGGTGAGGGGAATCCTTCCAGAAATTTCTGCTGGAGTCTCTGGCCTAACACTTTTATGTGAGGGGTCTCTTGAGGCTAAATTTAAGTCCTAAAATGAACAGTGAAATCCTCTCTTTCCTTTTCTTCAGAATGTGGTATAACTCGCTAGCTCCCAGGATTCTGGAAATTAATTTGAAGAAAAGTGTTTTGCTGTATGTGTGAGTATCTGAAGATCAGGGTCCTCCTGAAAAATTAGCTGCACCCATTTAAGGGAAGCCAGTTTTCATAATTGCTTATAAAGTCAACAACACCCAGATTTACTAGGTCTTTTCCCCTTTCTCTTTTCCTGGATATTTTTCTTCTTTCTTCCCTGCTTAAATTCTTTCCCAAACCACCTCTATTTTATCCCAATTTAATTTTTATTTCCCCCTTCTCTCTTGTTCTGACTCTCCCACTTCGCTTTCCTAGATTTATCCCTGGTTCCTTTGTCACGCACTGGCTGGCTCCAATTATGGAAACCTTATATTTACTCTTTTAAGATCCATATTTGAAAATAAGCTCCTTCACAGATAAGTACACTTTTTGTAAATGGACTACTCCTCTTCAGAGAAACACTTACTGACGTAAAAAATAACAAGATTATTGGTTCTGGTTTCAGATAATCAGGAAAGTAAAAACCTTGCCCTATTGAGAATTAGATCTGCTCGACTTTTTTCCCCCTTGCTTGCTCAGTCGTTTATAACTTTTTGATGGTAAATTCTCAAAGCCAGAAAGCTTGTAAACTATCCTCTAATGGGCTTCCACCCACCTTGCATCATTTCATTTATCATTCTTTACAAAGTACAGGTAATTTTTTCCTTGTTTCTTTAAGAGACACTATTCAGATTATTTTGAAGGGCATAGCATCCAGGAAACGCTGTAATTTGCAGTGGTCTGATATCTGAATTAAAACTTTTAAAATCTGCTGTTTTAATGTCTGAATATCCTACACAGGATCACAATATTTCTCTCTACATTTTCTTAGACAATGTAAATGTCACATATCCCTGGGGATTCTTTTGTGCTGGACTTTAAGTTCACAGAACTCGGCTTTACTCTTCCCCTAGCTGAGTAATCACAGTGAAGGACCGGGCCGGTATCCATCACACTTCAGCAAAATCTGCAATCCCACTCACTTGTGACATATAATGCTTTTAAATATTCTTAATTTAGAGTCTTTCAGTTATGTTAAGCAAGCCAACGCCCTAATCTGTCAGTTCTTTGAGTTTCAAATACAATAAAAATGTGAAATGTTCATTTATCAGACCACTAATTCTCTGGTCTGGTCCCTCAGTTTGTAAGTTCTCTTCTAATGTGCAAATATGTAGAAGGCGATCCGACAGCATCTTTCCCATGTCAGTGGAGTTGAGAATTCGAAGACACTTTCTTGACATTCTTTGATTTGTATCCTCAGATTATGTTTAATCTGTTAAGCTCATCAATGTTGTTGAATGAAGTCATTCTATCCTATACTAAATTAAGTAAAGGGGCAGTGTGGTCATTTTAGTTTTTACTATCCCTTGTATGATTAGAAAATAATAGTATCAACAAATACCAAAAAATGTAATTATAGATTCTATGACTGACTCAGTTAAATATCTTTGTAGAGTCCTAAATATTTATACTTACTCTGAAGGATAAAAGTACTTAAGTGTACTAATAAATCACATGTTTCTAAAATAAGTTTTGGAAAAATTAAAAATAAAGAAAAGTGCTCAGAAGTATCATAAACAACTACATGCATGTACAGGAATTAATCAGCACTAGCATTCTGTGTTATTTGCTTCATAAATTTTAAAGAAAAATTATAAGTAAAATTCCCATTTAAAAAAAAAGGAAAAAGTTTCCACTGTCCACCATTCCCCTCCTTCCACTTTTCATTACTATGAATTTGATCTAAGTTCTATCAGCTCTTATTTTATATTTTCACCCACGTATGTATGCAGCTGTGAATAAAATACTATTTGTAGGTGCTTTAAGATTTTTATATAGATGACATGTTGCTCAGTCATTCTGCTACTGGCTTTTAAAAAATTCATCCTTGCCGATGTAGGGACCAACTTTATTTAATTTACTACTGTACACTATTCCATTCTGCTAATCATCTACATTTTTTTAACCCATTTCTGTCCTGACAGCCATCTTTTTGCTGTTATAAACAATTTTAGAGTGAACGATTTTGTACTGTATATGTCTCTTTATGACCATGTGGGAGATATTTTTCTGTTAGGGTAGATAGTGAAAATTGTTGGGTTGTAAGGTATGGATATTTTCAATGTTGCTAGATTCTGTTAAAGCATTGAACAAAGCGGTTATACCAATGTACACTCCCATCAGGTGTGAATCAAGTTTCAGTTTCCTTACTGACCAGTACATAATGATGTCAGAGATTTAACATTTGTCAACACAATGAGTGGGAGATTTCATTATGCTTAGTTGCACTTTTTCTGATGTTCAGACTTTCTCTTTTGTAAATTATCTGTTCATATCTCTTATTTATGTTTTATTGCATCTTTTGTCTTTTCTTATTTATCTGCAGGAATTCTTCATACATTCTAGATTTAAACAATATCTTTGTTTACTATATTGCAAATATTTTTTAGTATGTTGCTTATCTTTTTAACATTGGTTATGGTATTTTATATATATGACTTGTTTTTAATTATTAAAAATATAGATTATAATATCCCTTCTGATTGACCATGAAAATATGATATCAATAATTCATGATCCAATTCACCTTGACTTATAATTCCATTTTACCTTTCAGGTTGAGAAGTAGTATTTTAATTTTTAGGAAAAAATGTATTTGAAAGAATGACCTTATTAGGAATACATTATAATTATTTTGCTTCTCTGGTGAATGACATCAATGAACTTTGAATTCTTAAAAGATATGGAACTATATGTCACTGATTAAAGACTAGTTTCACAAAGTTGCTACATTTTGGCATTGAAAGGACCCTTGGAAATAATCTTTTTCTTGCTTTACACATGATAGAGCTAAAAATCCAAAGAATGTTGTGGCTGAGACCCAGTACCCACGGAGGACATGCAGCCAGAATCAATAGCTATTTACTCTAATTCAGGGCCATTTCTACTGAACCACAATCAAAGCAGCTCCAGGAGCAAATAGATGTATTTCGCTTTTCAGAATTAAAGTTAACAGTATTCCTAACTAGCATGTTTCCTTTCCTTCCAGCAATGAGTAACATTAGGCAGTCAGTACTCAGATTTTAGATAATAGCAACTTCCTTTGTAATGCAGGAAGGTAAGAACATGATTAAATTAGCCTCTTTAAACCAGTGAGTTAAAGAGAAGGGCAAGCCCGCACATCCACCACACACGCTGCTCTTCCTGGGGACTCCACTCAGCAGGTGGCAGGGAATGGAAATGAATCTAACTTGCAGAAGTTTTACCAATTTTAACTCCTAGAAAACTGTTCTCACATTCAGAGAAATTCGCCAGTGAAGGCTGAACTAATCCCAGCTTTCCGCACACAAAAGTTAAGTTTTGGGTATTGTTTGTAATTTGGTGATTGCTAACCCCAGAGTAATCACACTATAATTATCCTGTTTGAGCCATATGCTTACAACAAATTCTTGTAACTAGAGAAGTACTAAACGTTGTAAATGCTTAATTACTTACTTTTACCTTTAATGTATCTACGTTATACATACACATCCATTTGTTCCAGGAATTAATTTATCCATTCAGTTTTGTCATTACTTTTCCACCTGAAAGAACCTGCGGTTGGTACGGGGATTAAACAAATAGGACTAAGGATACAGCTTTGGGTCAGTGTGTAGCTATTTTGAGGGACAGCTCAAACATAACCTGAGCTTTTTATTCCCTGAGCTGTTTGTAAGTAGGAATCCTTTCATCTTTTCATGGTAGTTCACCATTTATTTTCCTCTCTTAATAGTACATTTTGTAGTTCTAACATCAAGGACTATACTTTCTTTCCTGTTTATTCAATTTTGGATCAAAATAAAACTCAAGGGTATTACAGGGAGAAAGAACGAAATTATTTTAACACTGTAGTACTCTCACATAGGAAGGAAATCTACATCGCAAGCAGAGAGTATACAGATGCAATTCCTATGGCATAAAGCACTCTGAGTCTTAGAGGTCAGTTTGTGTCCCACATGATATTCTCTAGTTGCCATGGCAATTACTTGTTTTCATTGGGTAACGAATGGTCACATCTGTTCTTGCTGAGCTCTCTTTTCCCCCACCTAACACAGAGCATAGGGAACAGATTCGCTTCTTAGTGCACAAAGATTTACGTGCATAACTGTCACCAAATCAAGGAGAGACCATAAATCTCAGGTCAGAAAGTCACACTTGCCCTTGAGTACCCTCCTTTTTTTCTGCCCAAATGTTCTTCTATTCTCCTATAAACACAACTAAATATGCATTTATTCAATGGAAAAAGAGACATGACATTCCCCTTAGGCAATAAAGAAATATATGTATTTAGATATATATTGAAGAAATGGTCACATGCTCTGGCACAAGAATATTGTGGAATTCAAAATAAAAGATTCCCATGGATAAACTTACTTGTATCTATTATTTTTTCTTTTAAGCAAATATGTCTTAAATTGAAACAATTCCTTCAGGTAAGCAAGTATTCAGATATCTTAATTCTAGTGCCACTTGGAACTAGAAGACCTTTTTGCACCAGGATAAATGTGTACTAGCCTCACTGATATAAGTGACAGCTGAACTGAGTCAATTCTTTTCCATTTCCTGAACACTCGGAGAGAAAGTGATAACGAAGATGTGTAGAGACATTCAGGCCAACATTCGACTCACAAATACTCAGAGTCATGAAAGAGATCATTTCTGGCATTTCTGCTATGTTCTTTTTAAATCCGAGAATCCCAGGACACCATCTGAGAGAAGAGGCAGCACGGGCTTCTAGTATTTCCTCCAGTACTCAGGCACTTTTCTAGGGCTGAAGCCTCATCTTCATATTTTTCTAAAATGGTAAAACCTACTCCACAGCTTTTGCTAGATTTTTCCTGGGAGGGTTGGGTTGACTCTTCAGAATTGAGAGATAGTCTAAAGGTGGTGTTGTTCTGGATGATTTGAGGTTTCCTTGAATAATGCTAGATAGACGAGGGAAGCGTGAAAGTCTTAGGCATAGCAAATCCTATTGGCCAACTATATTCTACCCAATTTGAGAGTTAATTGGTTTTGCAGATATTTTCATAGGATGTTAAGGCATAGAGTTTAAGAAGCAGAAGGACTCCATGGTGGTGAAAAATTCTGAGAAAAGTAAGACACCTGTTTCCAAGCTGACCTAATGGATAAGCCAAACCTGAGGAGAAAAAGGGGTGAAAAGATAACAAAGTGTGCATTTGAGTACAAAGGCAGGGATGAGCTTAATCCATGGTGAGAGAGTTCAACTGTGGAATCCAACCTAAATTCAAGCTTCAAGCTGTTCATCCACGTAGGCAGGAAATTCAGAGTCCTAGGCACGTGAGAGTTTAATTCCTCTTCCCGAGGAGTTAGAGTAGGCCTGAGCAGGATATCAGGTCACGCTGGCTGAAATGCAGTTCCGGGAAGAGGGGTTGGGTTACATGAATGGTTATCCAAGCCAACCAAGAGCAGGAAGAACTGAAAGGCGATCTCAAGCACTGACCTAGAGAGTACTGAGGTCCACGGATGAGAATTGAATTCTGTCCTGAGGAATGTTTGAGCATGGGGCTAGATACAAGAGACCAAATCAAAATGTCAGAAATCAGGGGGGCGCTGGATTGGTGCAGGGAAGGGGCTGTTGGAAAGAGAAGCATACCAAAGGGATTACTTCCAACAGGCCCTTGAGTGGGTCAGCCTGATTTAAATGCACAATATCCAGCTGGACACATGGACGGTTTGAGGGATGAGGGTAAATCAAGAGACTACTGTGTCAATCATAGGCTTTAGGAAAATTACACATTATAGACATTCATGGTCCTCAGCTGAGTCCACAGCTAAAATGTCTTAGCACAGGCTAATACATGGACTTTATGATTATCACAGAAAATGGGCCAAAGAATTGAAAGCCACAAGCAGATCCCTCAACTCACTTGTCCGGTGGGATTCAGAAGGCATGGAGTTATATGTACTTAACAACTTGCCGTTAAGTTATCACTAGTATTTAATATTACTAAGTCAGATTAGGCCAATACCTTGGGTTTCTCCCTTCCTTGTTCTTCATTCAACAAATATTAAAGAATACATACTCTGTGCAAACAGAATGCTAGGTGACACAGCGACGATGCACAAATAAATAGTAAATAAGGCCCACTTCCTCTTTCAAGGGGCTTAGAGTCTTGCAGAGAGACAGATGGTACACAGCTCATTTTGCAAATCAGGACTCTCCGTAATCCACTTCTCTAGGTTCTCTCTACACCTGCGTTTTTCTTTCAGCTGTGCATTTTCCATCTCTTTTTGCTCCATTGATTAGTACGGCCTTTCTTGTCCTATTCTAGAGACTCGTCATGTGTTCTCCTTCCCCCTTCCCCTTGGCACCTTTCAATTGGTATCTGGACTCTTGTGAGAATGTGGCAGGATACAATGCACAGATTTACATTTTACTTGAGTTTTCAGATGATTTCCTGAGAGATAACATTGACTGGAGTTAATGATGGAGATGCGGAGAATGGGGGTGATTGTAATTTATTATTTGTGCAATTAGAGTATCTCCATACGGTTGTTCTCACATGCTATTAGATGGTAATTCCACGAAGACAAGGATGGGTTCCTCTGGTTCACTTGTAGTCTCAGGGCCAAAACAGTGCCTAGCACATAGTAAACACTGAGTATTTCGTGAATGAATGCATACATGAATGAATGACCAGTTAGATGAATGAATAGTGAAAAACAGGGCAGGAAGAAGTGGGAGGGACTGGGAACGCATTACTGATGGCTCCTGGGGTGAATGTGAGAATGGCTATGTCTGCATGTGGGACATGGTATAGGAAATGAAGCATTAAAAATCCTTGAGACATTAAATCAAAGTTTTGTCCCCTTCACAATTTCTTCTGGAGATTGTCCTTGATCAGCTCTACAGGACTCTGCAGAAGGATCAAAGCATTGTATTTAGTCATCTCATAGGCCTCGGAGTCAGCCGGACCTGGCTTTGCATGCCATAGCTCTGCATTGATGAACTGATCTGGGCAAGTTAATTAATCTTGATCTCCAGTTCCCTTATTTTGTAAAAACTGGAAAATGATAATTACCTGACAACGTATCTGTGAGGGTTAAAAATCAAGTGGCCTGAACTGTTTCGTATCGATGCTCAACTAATGCTTTCTCCTCCTTGACAGTGTTCACACTTCCTGCTGCCCTTCCCCACTGGCTCTCCACTCATCATCAGGCTATTTTATTTCCAATTCAGTCAATATTTTCCTTGTTAATGGAAAAAGTAAACTATTTAAATAAATGACAGCAATAATAGCACATTTGAATTTTAAAGATAATTCTCACAAATAAATTCTGGATAAAATGGATAATTTCAAAGACCAGAGCCAGTCAGAACAAATAATGCAAGACAAATAACATGAGCACACATCTGCAAGAAAGAATGGAAAGTCTCAAGTTGTTCTTTCAAAGTACACGAGTTCTCATTAGTCATACGTTTATATTTATACAATAAACCTAAAAATGAGGGTTTCAAATGATTTTATTAACATTAACCTATCTTCACAATTGGTGCTGTTTTCCCCATTTTCAGACATAAAAGCTAGTTAAAATTACAGAAGAAATAAAGCATTCTTCTTTGCTTCTAAGTGTTACAGGTTTTTCAGAGGTAATTATCTGTGGTTTATTTAAAACAACTCTGGGTGAAATTAAATGTTAATTATCAAATAATTATTTCGTATTTTAGCCACACAAATGAATGCATTTTTGCACACAGATTTATAAACTTTTGAAACAGCAATAGCTCAGTTGTTATATAGCATGGTAGTTTCTTTCATAGCTGTGAAAGAAAAAACAGTAAAAAATGAACAAGCTTTATTCAATAGCACATTTTTACATTTATCTTAATTGACTAAAAGTGTCCCCTTGATTCTTCTGCATATTGCTCAAAATATTGTGACAATGACATAGCGAAGCAAGTCATCCTATTTAAAATACTGGTAAAAACCAAGTTACTCTGAACCAAGCTTTATTAGATATGTCAAATTATCATCCTTCTTTTAAAAAACTCTATTTTCCTTTAAAATACCAAGAAGATACAATTGAGTCACTACCACATTCTGCCTAAACAAACTAATGATAACTGTAATAAATATTTAAAGATAAAATTATAATGGAGATCTTGTGTGTGTTTATTATATTTGTGAGTAAAAACGATCTCGTTCAAGTGAAAGGTAAGTAAAACACAAGTTGTATAAACTAAAAGCCAGTGCTTTCACTTGAGATTTTTAGAGGTCCTTTTCTGTCAAGAGTCCAACCTGAGGCTGAAATACGTTTCCACTCAGGGAGAAGTAGGAATCATAAAGTACTTTTGTCTTAGCATTGTGACACGAAGTCTTTTTCTGTAGGATTGGAGTGGCATGCCCCCAGGCCCAATCTTCCCAGTGGCTATCACCAGAGTTCACTGTTCGCAGTCCCGAGACATAACTGGGAATGAAAAGTGTTTAGTCACTTTGCCTAATCTGGTTTTTTTTCTCCTCAAATAAAGTCAGATGTGAGTGAAAAGCTGTTTCTTGCAATTTCTTAAATTTAACTCAACGTATGCCTTCAAAAAATGACAAAGCCTATTCTTCTTTAAGCTGAGGTTGTTCTCTCAGAAAGTGCTTTCGCTCCTGCTGTGAAACTGATTGATGTTTTTAAAACCCCCAAGGAACTTAGCTGGCAGCTAAGGTTGCAGTTTCAAAGAAGAAATAGATGTAGTGTGTGCTTTTATGTAAAGAAATGAACTTGATTTCTACTTGAAGGAAAAGAATCGCTATGCGTGAGGTACTGAAAAATCAATGCGATTAACCAACATTTAAAAATTGATTTTCCTCATGCTTAAATATTTTAAAATTTAAATTATTTAAAAATGTTGGTACATTTTTTAGGCCACTGTAGCATTGCCGGAAGAGGTGCTCCAGCTTTGAATGATCAAAGTGCCATATTTTTCAGGAAGTTGTTACAGCTGAAAAAATCATTAAGAACCTATTGAAGGGGGATTAAGTACATTGGAATTTCTATATGCATATATTAGAATATCTGTCTTATGGGAAGAGAGAAGAAATACAAGGGAGAAGGAAGAAAGGGGTAAGAAGTAAGATTTCGTAACCCTCATGTTAAAGAGGTCTTCTTGTCACTTGAGCTGATCCAAGCCCGTTTGTCCACCTATCATTGAATTCTTCAACCATCTGAGGTAGGTGAGGGCTCTAGGGACCTCCCCAACAATTTTCTCCTAGATTGTATGCTATAATAAAATCAATTTTCAGACAAATTAAGCCACAATTAACTATTTATTAGCAGGCAAGCATAAAAATACTAAACAACCTATTCTTTTTGAATTGGTAAAGTCCCACTTCCCTATCCTTAAAGAACTGTGGTAAGTACTTTGCATGAAACTTTTATCAGAGGCAGATGCTACAAGATTCTAACAACACGATCAGATAGTCGGCTCATCAGAAGGGGACAGAATGCTCATGCCTAAGGGAACTAACCACGACTACAATAAATATTTGAAGAAAAAATTATAATGGAGATTTCTTAAGTCAAATTTTCTTGGGGATAATTATGCTGGTGAATAAAAACAATCTAGTTGAAATGAAAGGTCGATAAAACACAATTATAAACTAAATAAAAGGCAGAGCAGAGTAGAGTTCTAGGAGACTAGGTCTACCCCTCTGTTTAAATCCCGTTCAGGCAACAGAGCAGATACTTGGAAAATATTATTAGCAATCCAGCTTAGCATTACAAGATTAGTACATCAGAGGTAACACAAATTTTAAAGATATCAATTTCCTGATCATGAACTTCCATATATGCCATTTCCTAAAATCATGTTGATTTTTCTTTCTCACCTGCCCTTCACCCACCCAGAATCTTACAATGGTGCATTGCCCTGAGGACATCAAATCTGGATATTTAGCAAAGAAACAATATAAAATATTGTTTTGGGGCAGTGATCTTTAAATATCAATCAAGGCAATTGGCCTGTAAGTTAACTTTTACTTTTGTAATATAGTTTTCTAGTTTTTGTATCAGGGCAATGCTTTCTCATTAAGTGAGTTGGCATGTGTTCCTCCTTCCTCTAATTTCTGAAAGGTTTTGTATAAGAATGGTATTATTCCTCATGAAATGTTTTGTAGAATTTATCACTGAAACCATCTACAGAGTCTTCTTGTGAAAGGCTTTTCACCTGTAAACTCAATTTTTTAAAGCGACATAGGGCTATTCAGATTTTCTATTTTTTCATTGGAAGCTTGTTTTTAAGACTTTTATTGTGCATTTATAGTGCTTTTCCTCTGAAATTTAGCCCTCTACTGATATATGCCCTTGCAGGGGCCTCTTCTGAATGCCTCGGGTGTTCTGCACAGATTCTCTATTCTGACTGATTGGAATACACGTGTCCAGCTCTGTGTGAGCTTTGTGAAATATTCAGCTTACACCTTCTTGATCATTCTTTGAACAGACTTGAGGGTTTCTGGGGTCCTTTTTCTGCACAGTTCCCTCCTCTTCATTACAATGTCTTGCAGATTTCCAGCTACCTCTGCTCTGCTCCGTCAGACTGCCTGCCACTGTTTTGGTCACCCTTCCCTGTGTCACAGATCAGAAACGTGTCTGGGCAAGAAGATGGGGCCATAGTGGGACATACCAAGATAAGTTATACATTGGTTGTATATGTCAGTAGGTTTTAAGTACAATTTTCTAATAGCCATTTACCTAAACCAGATTTCTTTTGGTTGCTTACATTCGTCTGATAGAATGCTTTCAAATTTTTAAGTCTCAGTCTTTGCATGCCTTTATTCTTTAGAACTCTCTCTTGTAAATGATATGTATCTTGACTTTGCTCTTCATGTGTGTATATGTGAGGGAGTGGGGGTGTATGTGTATGAGGAAGACTGGCCCTGAGCTAACATCTATTGCCAATCTTCCTCTTTTTGCTTGAAGAAGATTGTTGCTGAGCTAACATCTGTGCCAATCTTCCTCTATTTTATGTGGGATGCCACCACAGTGTGGCTTGATGAGCAGTGCCTGGCCAGCCTGGGATCTGAATCTGAGAACCCAGGGCTGCCTAAGCGGAGCACGCGAACTTAAGCACTTTACGTCACTGAGCTTGCCCCTGATTTTGCTCTTTTTTAATCCAATCTGAAAAGGTGGTTTGAATAGTGAGTTTAGAAAATTTACGTTTAGTTTATTTCATAATGTATTTGTAACTAATTCTAATATTTTGGTTTATTATCTTATTCCATGTTTTCTATGTCTATTTTAAAACTTTTTTTACTTATTGTCTTCAACTGTTGTCTGTATCTCTCAGCTTGAACAAGATGATAGATTTACAATACTTTCCCTTCACTCTGCCACATGCTCCCTTCTTCCTTTTCAGTTTGTAATCTAGATTTTAATTCTGGGTAAGATGTATATATTTTCTTTTCTCTGAAGTTCACTGTGTTTTTAAAGAAAACAAGCTTTATTGACATGCTTAATCTCTTTTTCATATTTCTTGTAGCATCTCATATATTTATTGAAAAATAAAAATGTTTTTTATTAAATGCTATTAAAAAAATATCTGAAACTCTTCTCAGTGAGTATTTTTGGGGAAAAGCTAAGGATTTGAATTCATGTGAATCCTTTTTGTCATGCTGTAATATTTGAATTAGTCTGGTTGGGTCTAAGCATCCATGTCCAAATTTCTTTCCTTCGATATCTTCAAAATACTATTCCAGGGGCTGGCCCCGTGGCTGAGAGGTTGAGTTCGCGCGCTCTGCTGCAGGCGGCCCCAGTGTTTCATTGGTTCGAATCCTGGGCGTGGACATGGCACTGGTCATCAAACCATGCTGAGGCAGCGTCCCACATGCCACAACTAGAAGGACCCACAACGAAGAATATACAACTATGTACCAGGGGACCTTGGGGAGAAAAAGGAAAAAAATAAAATCTTTAAAAAAAAATACTATTCCATCTTCATACTGCTTCCAGTGATGTTGTTGAAAAATGTGTTGTTGATCTGATCACTTTCCTTGATCTGCTCCTATATGAAGCTTTTAGAGGTTTCTTGTTGTCTTTGATATACTTAATTCCCAGGTGTTTTTTCCCACTAATTTCTCTTCTTTAATACTCCAGGAACTCTTGCAATATGAATTGTTTCATTTATTTTCTAATTCCAGGAAATGTTTCTCCATTATTTAAAAAAAGAAATTTTCTCCTTTCAATTTCTGTTATGCTCTCCTTCTTGGGGTTCTATTATTCATAATTTTTTAATTCTATTTTTATTATTTTTTCATATCTCAATATTTAACTTTTTTTTCTTTTTCTTTATCTTTTACTTCTTCCTTCTGGGTAGTTGCTCAACCAGGTCTTCCAATTCCTAATTTCTCCCTCAGTTATATCAATTCATATCAGTATAACCATTGTGCCCTTTATATCAGCTATCTGATTTTCAAATTGTTTTTCCTGTTTGTTCTTTTAATGTGTTTGTATTCTAGTTTATATTAAAGATATCTTATCTTTTAATATACTTAATTTGTTAGATTTATTTAAAATTTTTGATTTGTTTGTTCTAAAGCTTCTATTTCTGAAGTACTTTTATGTCGTACATTCTTTTTCTTTGCAAATAGTTGTTCTCAAATATCTTGTTATTTCATTGTGTGAGGAAATTTCCTCTGGGAGGTATCAGATATCCTGTCAGATAATGAGTATGGTAGGTCAGATCTCATATTATAAAGCCCTGTAAGTTCCAAGGGAGTAGAAAAGATATGGTCTGTGATTGCAGAGGTCCAAACGTCAGAAAACCACAAATAATCACTCTTCATTTGGGAAAACTTTTCTCATTAGGGTTTCAAGTTTTGTCTTTTGAGTAGAAAAATTAAGAGGGATGACTCTTACGTTGTTCTATTAGCTATTGAAGGAGGCGTATTTAAATCTTCCAATATGGTTGTAGATTTGTTTAGAGCACCATTTAGTTTTGTTAGGTTTTGTTTGATGCATATTTAAATATGTAATTGTGCACACATAGACAGGATTTTTTTTTGTCTATCTGATGCATTGTCTCCTTATCATTATCAAATGTCCCCAAGTAATTCTGGTAATGCTTCTCATGCCTTTACTTTCAAATGTTCTGTGTCATAGAATTTATGATGTATCACTTCTAATTGCCATGTTATTTTGTTAAAATTGAGTCTGCTATTCTTACTCTTTTATTGAAATATTTGTTTCACTTAAATTTAATTATTGGTGTGCTTCAGTCAATATCTACCATTTTGCAATTTGCTTTACATGTGACAGACCTCTTTATGTTCCTTTTTCTATCCTTTCCTGTCTTTCTTTGAATTAATAAAATATTTTATTTTATTTTTCCATCTTTAACTGGTTATACATTCTTTTACTATTCTTTTAATGGTTATTTTAGAGATCTCTACTTTAGAAAATAGATATACAATTTAATGCAGATAATAAAATTATTAATTTTATTAATTCCCTGATAATACTATATCTTAGAACACTTGAATTCTATTTACCCACCTCTCATCATTTGCCCTACTGTTGTCATGCATGTTAATTATGCATGTATTTTAAATTTCACAATTCAATACTATTATTATTTTGTACAGTCTTTACTTTTATAAGTATCCACCTATTTCATTGCTCTTCATTGCCTTCTCCATTTCTAAGTGGCTGTTTGGGGTCATTTTTCTAACGCTGAAGAATTTTTTTTCTTGGTTAATCTGGCTAGAGGTTTATACATTTTATTGATCTTTTCAAAGAACCAGGTTTTGGTTTCATAGGTTGTATCAATTTCTTGTTTTCAATTTTATTGATTTCTGCTCTAATTTTTCTTTTCTTCTGTTTGCTTTTGGCTTAAATTCCTTGCCTTGGCTTACATTGCTTTCCTTTCTCTAATTTCCTAAGGTAGAAGCTTAGGTTTTTTATTTTATATATTTTTCTTCTCTAATATATGCATTCAATGCTATAAATTTCCCTTTAAGAATTGCTTTTCTGCATCCCACTTTTTTTTTGAGGAAGATTAGCCCTCAGCTAACATCCACTGCCAATCCTCCTCTTTTTGCTGAGGAAGACTGGCCCTGACCTAACATCCATGCTCATCTTCTTCTACTTTATATGTGGGACACCTGCCACAGCATGGCTTGACAAGTGGTACGGAGGTCTGCACCTGGGATCTGAACTGGCGAACCCTGGGCAGCCGAAGCAGAATGTGCAAACTTAATTGCTGTACCACCAGGCCGGCCCCTGCATCCCACAAATTTTGATAAGTTATATTTTCATTTTCCTTTAATTCAAAACATTTAAAATTTTCACTTGAGACTTCTTTGGCCCCCCTGTTATTTAGAAAAGTATTATTTAATCTCCACCATAGTATTTTTTTAATCTATTTTTTCTGTTATTTATTGCTAGTTTAATTTCATTGTGGTCTAAGAACGTACTTTGAAACATTACTATTCTATTAAATTTGTCAAGCTGTGTTTTATGTCCCAGGATGTGGTCTATCGTGGTCAATATTCCATGTGAGCTTGAGAAGAATGTGTATTATGCTGTTGTTGGATGGAGTACTCTACAAATGTCAATTAGACCAAGTTAATTGAAAGTGTGTTCAATTCAACTATATCCCTACTGATTTTTTCACTGCTGGAATTACTGATGAAGGGGTGTTGAAGTCTCAACTGTAATAGTGAATTTTTCTGTTTCTCCTTGCAGTTCTGTCAGTTTTTGTATTACATATTTTGACATTCTGTTGTTAGGCGCATGCAGGTTAAAGATTGTTATGTCTTCTTGGAGAATTGACCCCTTTATCATTGTGTGGATAAGGCTCTAGTAAAGTATTTTCCCTTGGAGAGTAGATCTTTTTTATGGAGAATGCTCTGGGTATATTTCAAAATGGATACTTTTCCTCTCCCTATGCCAGAAACAAGAGAGAATTTTTCTTAGATCTTTACTATTAGAATCTGCCAGGGTTCCTGGAGGAAAAACTCATGAAAGTGTGGGGCTTTCCAGGAGTTTCTCGCTCTGAAGCTAGTCCACACTCAGCATCCAAAATTTATCATAATTTCCATTTGTGTTCCCAACAGATTTTGGCTCCAGCAGCTTCTGCTCCAGGTAAGATCTCAGCTCTTACTCTCTGTATTCACCTCTGTCTCCAGATTTCAGGGTGATGGTTTGCCCTGTGACCCCAATTCTGTAAAGAATCTGAGAAAAGTCATTGGTTTTCAGTAGGTTAGGCTTTTGTCTTGTAAGGACAGGATTGATGACGTCCAAGATCTTCACATAGCTGAGCTCTAGAATTTTAATTGCTTTATATTTTTAGTGCAGGTTTGCAAGCAACATATTCTAGCAGCTTCTGCTTATCTGAAATCTTTTTTTCTCTACCTTCATAGAGGTATACTAAAGAATATTTTTATTGGATAAAGAACTGTAGGTTGGCTGTTTTTCTTCTCAGTTCTTTAACTGTGTCATTGCATTGTGTTCCAGCTTCCATCATCAGTCCTATTCTTCCTCCTTTGAAGGTAATGTGTCTTTTCCCCCCTTTTGCTGCTTTTCAGATTTTCTTTTTTCCATTGCTATCTAGAAGTTTTACTGTGACATGATTAGGATTGGTTATTTTTTAATTTATATGTAGGAATTCCTGGAGATTTTTGAAGATGTTCAGCTATGACTTTTTCAAGTATTGTTTCTGATCCTTTCTCTCTCTTCTTTTCTTCTGGGACTCTTATTACACATTTGATAGGTTTCTTTTTGTGCTTTAGAGTTTCCATTGATCTGTCCTTCAGTTTGCTAATCCTGTCTACTGCTATTTCTAATCTGCCGTTAAATCTATTAAATAAATTTCTAGTTTCAGATATTATATTTAAAGTTCTGGAATCTCAGTTATATATTTTTTCCTCATGTTGTGCAAGTCTCTGATGAAACTCAATATTTTCTACAACCTTTTCTTTATTCTCTCGAGTATATTAATTATAATTATTTAAGGTCTTTGCTAATTCTAATATCTGGATTACATTTGATCTTTTATTATAGTCTGTTTTTTCCTCCTTGGCTTGGTCATATTGTCTTGTCTCTTGGCATAACTAATAATTTTTTGTTGCTTCTTTCTGATGATGTTATCATACCCCCAAGAGTATTTTACCTGTTTTATACTAGGCAGAGAGAGTTGGGTGCTTGGTTGACATTTGTTAAAAGGCTTGGTAGGCTACCCTGGGTTTGTGCTGTCACTAGGGCCTAACCTGGGGCTTTTCACTGACAGTATACTTCTGTTCATCAGGGCTTCTCCTGCTATTAGTCTTTGTCCTCTCAGCACTGCAAAATGACATAAAAATCTGTGATCCTTTGAGAGATTTCTGGCTTAACTTTTTCGTTTTCTGCACTGAAGAGCTTCAGAATTATATAAATGTTTAAAAGGAAACAACTTCTGCGTTGAGACCCCACAATTTTCTACTTTTATCTTTCCAATCCAATGTGCTAGTTGAAAGCTCAGCTTTCTCTGCAGAGGCCTCTGTTCTACTAAGCCAGAACAACGTATACAGTCAGCCTATAGCACCAACTCCCCAAAGCAGTAAAATGCTCCCTTGGTAAAACTGGCTTCAGATCATCAGTTCACTGGTCCTGGTAATTCACTGGAGCCACTTCCCCTGAAAGGTCTTTCTTTCCTGAGATTGCCTACAATTCATCTCTGGTTTCCATTATAGCTCCTTTGCCTCCTACTCCATTTGCTTCAAAATTCAACAAATGTGCCATGTATTGATGCTCCACTAGTCTCCATTTTTAGAACTCTAGCTAATTTGATGACCCCAAAGTTCTATTTCTCTGGCAGGAGCTGCCTCCTGCAGACACTTGCACCAGAATTCTTTATCACCCCTGCTGTGGACGGACACTCTACCCAGGCAATGGTGAGGAAGAAACAAAAGCAGAACTCTAGCTATGCTGTTTCTACTTTTCTCTCCCACAATAACCCCAAGTTGTCAACCCTGTCCTGCTAAAGTCTAGAATCAATGCCCTCCCAAACACTTGACTGCAAAACAATTCCTCCATTACCCTAGAGGACTTTCAGACTTTTCTTTTTTTCTTGATGTTTTACCTATCTAGTTTCTCTGTGGTTACTCTTGGAGAAGGGAGCCAACTATCCTGCCATTTTAGCATCTTACTAGAAAGCAGATCTAGAATTCCTAAGTTAATTATATTAGTGTATTTTTGTAATAATGTTATTAGTTTACAGTTTTTTTCATATTACTATCTATAGATAATTAAACCTTATTATCTAACAATAAAATAACTTTTAAAATAAAATATATATAACGAAAGTGTTCAAATGCTAACCCACAATAGATAATATAATGATTCTTATTTTTACCAGTGTTTTCCTTCTTGACTGATGTTTTTCAAGTGTTATCTACCCAATTAATTACCTGCATCAGAATGACCATTTCTGTGTGTAGGGAAAGGGTTCCTGGACCCAATTACAATGTGTGTGTGGAGGCTTCCCCACACCAAAAGGCAGTTCTGAGATGCCAGCAGGGCATCTGAGAATTCAGCTCAATTCTGACACTCACAACCAGGAGATAGAATCAGATTTTATGAGTAAAGGGCTCGGTCCCACATGACCGCCCTCCACTGCAGAGGCTAGTCACAAGCCCAGGTTATTACGTGTGCTTCTGACCAACCAACTGTAAACTGGACGTTTGGACGAACCTCTCCAACTCAGGACGCCAATCAAAAGTCCAGGTTGCTACTTCTACTTCTCACCAACTAGCTGTAAATCAGGTTCCCACGACCCCCACCTCCGGTTTGATTAATTTGCTAGAACAGCTCACAGAACTCAAGAAAATGCATTTACTCACTAGATTACCAATTTATTACAAAGAATATTAAAGGAAAAGAATCAATAGCCACATGAAGAGGTACATAGGACCAGGTACCCAAACAAAGAAGCTTCTGAGAACAAAGGTACTTCTGACCTTATGGAGCTTGGGGCCCGGCAAGACGGCAGGACATGAAAATGTTCTGGTTCCCCAGCGTGAAAGGTCTCTGAAAAAAAGGCCCATGAGCTTCCTCTTGGGTTTTTATGGAGGCTTCATTAGGCTTCATGATTGACTAAGTCATTGACCAATGGCAATTGATTCAATCTCAAGCCCCCCACCTCTCCTGGGAAATTGGAGGGTAGGACTGAAAGTTCCAATCCTCTAACCACATGGCTAGCTCTCCTGGCAACTAGCCCCCATCCTTGGATGGAGTCCAAAGTCACCTTCATTAACATAAACAAGACACTTGTTTCACCTTTATAGCCCTGAAGCATTTTCAGGAACTGAGTATGAGCGACCTAAGATTATAACAAAAGATGTTCTCACTGCTCTTATGGCTCAGCATGTTCTAAGGATTTTGGAAGCTGTGAGCCAGAAACAGGATGAAAACCAAATATGTCTGAGAAATATATTTCAGTCATCTGAATGACCAAATATATATACTTCTTATAAATCACAATATTGCAGTGTGTGTGTGTGTGTGTGTGTGTGTGTGTGTGTGAGGAGTGGGGAGGTTGTTAAATTCAGATTCATGGACCCTTTTCACAGCTAATAAATTTAAATTTCTGGGGGTGGGCCTCAATAATTTACATTTGTAACCAGTCTCCTCTCCCAAAGAAATTCTGATTCATATTTCTTTTTGAGAGTCACTACTGCTAAGTCTCTGATGTACACATATTTCTTTTCTAAAATGTTCTTTCAAATGCAAACGCTAAATTGTTATTAACATCATTGTCATAATTAATTTAAAATGATTAATGAACTTGGCTTTAGTTTTCCTGGTTTAATTATTTGCTAATGATGCTAGTTTAATTAATTGTTCATGTCGGCAAATATATGATTCCTGTTTTCACAGCTTTTCATAATCCTATTCGGAAAGCAGATCTTTTATCAATGCAAGGCATGGCCCACCTGTCACCATTTCATATTGCAATGATTTGCTAATTTGATATCTCTAAATAGAACTATATTCATTTCTGTTTTCAGCCTCTTATTTGGAAGTTTTTCAGTCCAAACATTTCCAAGGGACCTAGATCCAGTAATCTTTGCCCAGGCGGGCACAGGCATCAGCTCCCCTAGTGAAAAGGAGCACCTTCAGTAACTTAGATAAACACACATATGTTATGGGAGGAGGATGGAAAATGTGGAATTGTATATATTTTAACATTCTCTCTGGGGAGTCCACTCCTTAGAGGTAAGACAACTATTTTTTGTCAATGCTTAGAACAGAAAAGGTCTAACTACTTTAACTGTCCCCAGAAAACTGAATTCAATAGTTCATTGCTTCCGAGGTCCCTAAACTTATTCTTTAGGATGGGAAAGCCTTTCTTGCATGATTCTATTGTGGTTTTTGGTATCTCTCTCTATGGAAAGGAGTAAAAACCCTAAACATTTGGTCTCTGCTGGGGCCTCCTGATACAAGTGTATTTATTTGTGTGCTTAGTTGCTTAAAGTCTGCAGATCATGCCTGTTTTGTTCATTTCTGTACAAGCAGCTGTAGCACAGATAGGTACTTGGTAAATATATCTTAAATCTCTGAGTTGGGGTTACTTAGAATTTTAGGGGTATTGCACTGTCTTCCTTATATGCAATCTACAGATAAGATATATTTTTCTTGAAATATTTTCCTGCTGAATTTTAAGTATGTAGCAAGTAATTATACTAACCCAAAAACTTGTGTGCAGAACAAGCTACTTACTCATTTTCTTTCCTTTTTATTAGTTGCTATAATTCTGGCTCTGAGTACCTATCTCACCAGGTTGGTGGGAAATTTCCCTCTGATCTCACTGTCATTTTTACCAGGTCAGGAACGAATGTATGGACTCAGCAAAGCTTTGGGAACTGAAATGCAGATTTGGAGAAGAGAAATTTTAAAGGCATAGATGATCGCTGACATACAACTGAAATATACCTCCCCAAAATGTTCAGCAAAGCATAACCTCACATATCTGGGAAAGACATCTGGCTTCAAGATGGCAGGCTAAGTATATGAGGGAGACTGAGAACAGATTAAATCTCAATGCTATTAAAAAATTCAATCCTGCATGCATATTAAAAATTTAAAGCAAACCACTATTCTAGAAATAGACTGTAAAACTTTTATACATATAGTGAAGTAAATGGAACAAAGTAAACGTAATCGGGCCAGTAATAGACATAAATGTTAAAAAAAAGAATATCATAAATATAAAACACGAAATAAGATGGCAGGAATAAGTTCAAATAAATTAACAATGAAAATAAAAAGAGTTTGGTTAAAGTATGTTAGTTCTTTGTATTAAAAATACAGTTATATTTCATTTATTAGACACACGTCTAAAACAAAGTGATGGAAAATAAAGAAATAGGAAAAAATATTTTAGCAAATACTAACAAAAAGAAAATAGTTTAACTCTATCAACAACATTCAGAATTTAAGGCACAAATCATTAAAAGGCTTGAAGAGAGGTATTTCTTTTTGATAAAAAGAACCCTCCTCCTCAAAATAATGTAATAGTTATGATCCTTACAAAATAAGTAAACTCACAATATTCAACAAAAACATGACAAATCCAGTCATAGTGGGAGAGTTAAAAATATCTCTCTCAGATTAATAGACATGAAGTGAATAAAACTCTAGAAGGTTTAGATATCATAAATGTTTGATTAAAGAAATATTTGCACACAAAATAGATGTTATAGTTTTTTAAACTATAGAATTTTAGAAGACAAAAGTAACTGTGTATTAGAATTATAATAATCTTGAACAGATTTCCCAAAATTGAGAAACAAACTATGCATTATGTCTTGACCAAAATGCAATAAATATAAAAGTAGACAACAAAATGAAAGCCAAACATCTTGCCAATAATAATGTTGTCCAATGAACTTGGAAAAGAAAGTCACAGATCAAAGAGAACACCAAAATGGAATCATTAATATTTAGATTTAGAATAAATGACAGCTAACTACATATATAGAAACACATATGGGAAATTGTAGTTCAGAGAAAAATGTAAAACAAATATATTTATTAGAAAACAAAAAACTAATAAGTAAACTGAGACTTTGTTTCTGATTAGCATGTAGGATGGTTATGATACAATTTTGCTTCCACGGTAACACCAACAACAATAGCCACTTGGAAGTGAGAAACAAACCCTTCCTAGGTGAGCATAGGGTTTAGGCAAATTCCACAGCTGGAGGTGAACATCTCATTTGAGTTAAGGCAGGTGGAGAATCAATCTACTTTAGATGGATAGGCTGCAGGAATGAGGTGGAATCAACTGAGATCTGGAAGAGCCCTAAGTCCCAACATGAATTGATCAGCCCAACAATTCTTTCACAACATGCCCTTCCTTCCCAAATTCTACAGAGAAAACAGGAGTGGAAAAGGAGTTCGAGGCAGAGGGAAAATGCTTAGTCCTGTGCATTCATATAGTGATTGGATTCTAAGGCCCTAAGTTGAATTATAAAGTGAACTAAATGACTCAAAAATGCAGCTATCCCCTCCCAGTTCAAATAGTGACTATATTAAAAGGCAGATGTGTAAGAGGTTGAGTGTTAGGAACATAACTGGAGAAACCAATCTAATTAAAATGAAGGAACAACATCAGCTCAACTTGACTCTAAGAAGATTCTGAATAATCAGTCTTTGATCTTAGAGAAAAGAATCCACACAGTCTCTGAGGAAAACCGAAACTCTACGAAATCTTGCACTTCAATCTCCATTGTTCTTATATACACAACATCTGAAATAAGATAAAAATTTTAAGACATTCCCAGGTGCATGTTTTCCTTTAGTTCTTTAGATATGATTTCCTTTTGTTCTTTGAATATATTTAAAACAGGTCCTTCAACATCTTTGTCTAGTAAATCTGATATCTGCATAGCCTTAGTGAAACTTTCTATTAATTGCTTTTATCCCCCGAGTATGAGCCATACTTTCTTATTTCTCTTCATGTCTTATAGTCTATTTCTTTTGAAAACTGAACGTTTAAAATAATTTTTGTTGTTGCTGTTTGTTGTTTTTGTTGTCGTAGTTTGCTTGTTTTGTAGCTTTCTTGGATAAATTCTTTTAAGTTTGTATTCTTCTTAATGCATGGCCACTGAAATCTGTGCTCAGTTAGCTTAATGGTTAGCTAATGATTAGATAGAGATGTTTTTAAATGCCTGAAGCAATGAGTCTCTTGGATTTTGCAAAAGGCCTCTGTGTGATTTGGGAGACATTACTTTAATGTTTGGGCGGGCAGTTTACAAGTCCACCCCAACATTTATTTCCTATTTGTACAGAACTTCAAGTTCATCCAGAGGTGAGAGTTTAGGACCCTCTCAGATCTTTTATAGCCATGCCCACAGCCTTCCAGATTCCTAAGAAGATGTCAGAGCTTTACAAAGTCACCTATGTACATATCATTCAAAAGCTTTTCATTTTTAAGATTTTGGATTTCTTTGATGTTTGTCATAATTGTTATTGCCACCTCAGGTAGCTGGGATATTAAACAATTGAAGCTGATTGTTTTTGACAAACACCCCTAGGGAAAAGGCTATCTGCACTGGGCCAGATCTATGTTAGGACAAATAAAAACAATCCTTGCCAGAGGGATTGCACAGGAAACTACCAGACAGGTCAAATAATAACACTTATCTGGGAACTGGGCTTTTGAGGAGATCCAACACTGTTCTTTCATCTCCATTGGCTGTTAAGCTCTTGCTTTTCAGCATGATAGTGGAGCTATAGGTTTTCAAGGCTACCATGGGCTGATGAGAGGGTCATGAGACTAGAAAAAGTAAAAATAGCACAAAGCTCACTATTCTTACCAAGATACAGCCAATATGCTTGAAGAAATACTCGCCAGGTTGTTGAATGTCTTTGGTTAATTTCTACTGTTCTGAAAATGTTTGTTTTGACAATTTTGTGTCTTATCACAGCTTTTATGAACAAGAGGATTGTTGGAGGTCCTTACTGCACCATTCTTGCTGACATTCAGCAAAGAGTTCTTAGATTTGACACCAAAAAACATGATCCGTAAAATGAAAAAGTTGACAAATTAGACTTCAACAAAATTGAATCCTTTTCTCTGTGAAATCCTCTCAGAGAATAACAGACCAAGTCACACAGTGAGAGAAGTATTTGCAAACCACATAACTGACAGAGGACTTGTGTCTAGAATATGTAAAGAACTCTCAAACTTCAATATTAAAAAGCAAAAATCAGGGCTGGCCCCATGGCCAAGTGGTTAAAATTCCACGAGCTCAGCTTCAGTGGCCCCGGTTTCTGGGTTTGAATCCTGGGCGTGGACCTACTTTGCTCATCAGCCATGCTATGGAAGCATCCCACATACAAAAAATAGAGGAAGACTGGCACAGATGTTATCTCAGGGCTAATCTTCCTCACAAAACAAAAACAAATACAAAAAACAAAATCAAATTAGAAAGTGGGCAAAATACTTGAGCTGACGTTTTACCAAAGAGAATATACGGATGGAAAATAAGCACATAAAAATATGTCCAATATCGTTAGTCACTAGATAAATGCAATTTAAAGTTATGGAGGGATATCACTACACAACTATCAGATTAGCCAAATTAAAAATAGTGGTAATACCAAATGTTGATGAGGTTGTAGAAAACCCGATCTCTCCTACAACACTGATGGGAATATAAAATGTTACAGACATTCTGGAAAATACTCTGACAGTTTCCTTTAAAGCTAAAAATGGACTTACCACATGACACAGAAATTATACTCTTCTGTATATATGCCAAAGTAATGAAAACTTATTTTCATGTAGAAACTTGTCCATGAATATTCTTAGCAGTTTTACTGTAGTAGCCAAAAACTGGAAACCATGCAAATGTCCTTCCTTCAGTGAGTAAATGGTTAACGAAATATGATAGGTCCATGCCACAGAATACTACTCAGGAATAAAAAGAGGAACAAGCTACTGAAACATGCAATAACTTGCATGAAACTAAAGGAAATTATGCTGAGAGAAAAAGCTAATATCAAAAGGATATATACTGCATGATCCCATTCATATAACATTTACAAAACAACATAATTACAGACATGGAAAACAGATTAGCAATTGCTGAGGATTAGGATGGGGTGGCAACAGTTAGTGTCTCTGTCAAAAAGTAGCATGGAGGAGTCTTGTGGCGATGGCACAATTAAGTATCTTGGTCATGGTTTGTTGTTGTGAGTGCCTTGAGCCCATTCCGACTCAACCCTGGGTACAGCAGTGCAAAACCCTGCCTAGTCTTTTTGTGCCATCCTCTCACTTTCCAGCACTGTATCAGACACTGCTCTGCTGCCATTCATAGGGTTTTCGTGTTTTTGGAAGTGAGTGGCCAGGTCCTTCTTGCTAGTATGTCTCAGTCTGGAAGTTCTACTGAAACCTGTCCACCATGGGTGACCCTGCTGGTATTTGAAATACTGGTGGCATAGTCTTCAGCATCATAACATGCAGCCACCACAGTATGACAACCAACAGATGGGTGGTGTCGTTCCTTGACCGGGAAATGAACCCAGGCCATGGCAGTGAGGGCTCTGAATCTTAACCACTAGACCTTGATTGTGGTAGCAATTACTTAAAGTGATAGAATTGCTTGGGGCTACACCTCCTTTCCTCCATGCACAAATGAGTGCATATATAACTGGTGAAATCTGAATGAGATTTATGAGTTGTACCAATGATGAGACACAGAGTTACAAATAAAATATTGCCATCAAATAAAGCAATGCTTTAAAATAACAATGTATTATGACCGTGGTGAGGATAATTAGTTACCTACTAAACACTCAGCCTCCTTCCTTAGTAACAAAACCCTAATTACAATCCAGTCATTAATATGACCAGCTTAAAAATAATATTCATCTGAATATTTTGGAGGTTGGGTGGCTAATAAAACGTCAGAAGAAATTGTAGGTTAAGACTTCTGGGAAACTACTATTACCCCACTACCCTTTTGCTCATTTTTCCTGCCTCTAATGAGGACATGATGCCTACATCTCTAGTGGTAATCTTGGGACTACAAGGAAAAACCAGGAGAAGACAGACTTTCTCCTTTATATCCTCAAATTGCTGAGCCAATGCCAGCAATTGCTCTACTCTAAACTTGACTATTTCAGAAATATAAGCCCTCCAGTGTTTAATCCACTATAGCCAGTTCTCTCTTATTAGTAGCCGAATACAATTCCTAACTGATACAGTGACCGAGAAAGTTTATCCATGCATTGTAAAGATGGATCCGTTTGAGAAATTCTATCAAGGTAATTCACTTCGTTAACAGACTAAAGAAGAAAATTATGATTACTTCAATAGATGCTGGTTAAAATTTTATAAAACCTAACATACATTCATGGTAACAACTCAGTGAGAAACAGAAAGATACTCTCAAGCTGATAATAGCCTATGCAGATATTATATTCAATAATGAAATATTAGAAACATGCTCAGTAATATCAGAAACGAGAACAGAATATCTGTTATCATTACTATTCTTGATCATTATGCTAGAGATTCAAGCTAAAACAGTAAAAGAAAAAAATGGCTTGAAGATTGGAAAGATGATGGTCTTCCTAGAACATTTAAGAGAATCAACTAATAAAACAATGGAAATAATACAAGAACTTAGCAAGTTGGCTGGATAAAATTCCCCATGCAAAAAATCAAATTTTCCTATTCTTCATTGGTAATAAATTAAAAATTAAAATGTAGAATAAAAGCCTGTTTACAACAGAAACAGAAATATAAAATGCCTGGTTTTAAAAAAAAAACCTTAAAAAATGCAAGATGCGTTTATGGAGAAAATAAAACTTTATTCAATGATATAAATAGATCTAAATAAACTGAGAACTATGCTATGTTCATAAATGCCAATATTCGATATTAGGAGAATATCAACCATCTCCAAATTAGTCTAATCAGAGAAATGTTTATAAAAACAAAAAGATTATTTTCTGCAAAAGTGAAAAAAAATGGCAATAAAAAGTGTCAGTAAAAACGTGGAAAACAAGTGCCAGCCTGGTGGCATAGTGGTTAAGTTTGGTGTGCTCTGCTTTAGTGGCCTGGGGTTCATGAGTTTGGATCCTGGGCACAGACCTACACTACTCGTCAAGCCATGCTGTAGCAGCGATCCACATACAAGCCAGAGGAAGATAGGCACAGATGTTAGCTCAGGGCCAATCTTCCTCAAGCAAAAAGAGGAAGATTGGCAACAGATCTTAGCTCACTACCAATCTTCCTCACCAAAAAAAAAAGAAAAGGAGGGGGAGGGAAACAGGTCCCTTCCTAGGCTATTTTTAGGGTATGAATATATTGATTTACTTGCTTTAGGCAGAAATTTGGAACTACGACTAAAAATAAATTCTCTGAGTCTGTGACCTTGAAATTCTATTTCTAGATATCTGTGCCTGGGGGCAAAAGAATGTTCACTGCAGCAGTATTTGAATTATCAAAACACTGAGAACCAACTATGTCTTTCCAAAAGAAGTTTAAGCCAAACATGGATTGTACCTTCATAGGATAGCGTCCATGAATTAAAATACACAATCTACAGTTATCAACACAGATGACTCTAAAAGTTACATATTGTATAATACATACAATATGCCACCTAAATAAAAACAAACACAAAGTAATTTAAAACAGCACACATACACACTAACTAAAGGTAAAAACATGTCAAAATATGCACCAAAGACATAATATTGTTTACTCAGCGGAATGGGAACGAACATTCGGATTGAGGATGAAGGTCAAAGGGGATTATGGACTTAGGTCTAACTTTTTTGAAAATGTGAAATGAAACTGGAATTGTGTACTAGTTGTGTAGTTAAAAATGATCTTAAAGGGTCTGGTGAATATTTGTGTGAGCAGATCTTGATGGTGCTCAATTAAAGGGCAGAGTAAAATTTTGGATCATGCTGGATAAACGCAGGTATACTTATAAGAAATTCTGCATTTGACACTTTGCAGGGAACGTGTAGGCATACATCACCAAATAAGATGATAGATACTATGACAGAGTTGGGAATAGAGAAGAGGAAGTTGCTGGTTTTCTCTTGGGAAATATGAGGAGGTGAATTTGAGTTTCGAATCTGAAGGGAAAATAGGAATTTAAGTGACGTGAACAGGGTGATTGCAGGCAAGGGGGACAGCTTATATAAAGAACGCAAGTCCGGAGAGGGTGTGACGCATTTGAAGAATTGTGTGATTGAAGGCTTGCCTGTGTATGTAGAGGGAAAGGCCGTAGGGGCTTTAAAGAGAATGGAGGCTGGGGATAAAAATTAGGACCAGATTGTGGGGCCTTTATGCAGTAGAAATGCGTATGTTGTTTTCCTGATCTCTAAGCCTTTCCCCCATTTTTTCCTTGTTCTATCTATTCTTAAATTTCTAGCTCAGATCCCATGACGCCTTCCTCAACTACCTCAATCCATTTTGGATTTTCTTTTTCTGAATGTTTTTAGCGCATATAGGCTGGATCTGTCATTTCGATACTTAAGCACCTTCATTCTGGCAAGTTCTTGTATTGTTTCAGGTGTCTTGACTGTCCAAGGAAAAAATTAAATTGGGTTATATAATTTTCTTCTACCCTGAAATGGTTAACATGGGTGTTAGGAACATAACAGTTGCTGTATTTTCTAAGTTGAAGTGGTAAAGTGATACTTCCTAGGCACTCCATCATCAATTTTGGTAACACTGTTAACAAAGAGTAAGAGCACAAGGAGTAATTCATTTTAGTACCCATTTTGTTTATTACTTAGCTCTGGTTCTTGGAAAGGTTATTTACCTTCTTTGTGACGCATTTTCATCATCTACAAAGTTGGGATGATAATAACACATTTAATTTTGTTGGCTGCTGTATGCTAGAAACATTGCAAAGTTTTTGTTTTCTGCTTTTGGTGAGGAAGATTGGCCCTGAGCTAATGTCTTTTGCCAATCTTCCTCTTTTTGCTTGAGGAAGATTGTTGCTGAGCTAACATCCGTGACAACATTCCTCCGTGTTGTATGTGGGACACCTCCACAGCACATCTTGATGAGTGGTGTGTAGGTCTGTGCCTGGGATCTGAACCCCTGAACCTGGGCCGCCGAAGCGGAGTGTGCAAACTTAACCACTACACCACTGGGCCAGCCCCACTAAGTTTTTTACCAGGTAGAGATTGGCACAATGACACTTACATAAAATAATTGTCACATTTCTTTAGTTTTCTAAATCAAATCAAATCTAGCTTAATCCCCACCTGTCAGGGTTTGTGAATTCTGAATCGTCCTCCACCACCCAACCCTTGGGATTGATATGAGCTTTAGGTGTACACAATCTAGAGACGTTGAACTTGACTAAGCCTGTATATGCATCATTTTATGTGCTTATTAGTCTATCTTAGAGGCTCACTTAAAGGCAAGTGGCTTTGAAGCTCCTGACATTTATTCCCTCCATTCTTTGCATGCCAAGTTCAATATCTAGCACTTTTGCTGTAAGCCAGCAGTTCTCAACAGGAGTGAGGAGGTTTTGCCCCCTCCCTGCTTCCTGGAGACATTTGGCAATGAAGGGAGACATTTTTGATTGGGAGGGAGGTGCTAATGGCATCGAGTGGGTAGAGGCCAGGGATGCTGCTAAACATCCTACAATGCACAGGATAACTCCTGACAACAAAGAATTATTTGGTCCAATACATCAAAAAGGCTAAGGTTGAGAAACTGCTCTCAGCTACCATGGATACTGTGGACTGACCCATGGGAGTGCAACCAGAACTCAACTGATCACAAAACCTGCTTCTCCTCCATCCATTTCAGATGCAGGGCTCCAACTATCTCTGCCCTCTTCCTCAAAATTTACCAGCTGCCCTCTCTCCTCCCAACTCTGCCAAAATCGCAGCTTCCTTTCAAACAATACCAGTTTGATTCCTTCAAACAAAGACCAGTTTGAGGGTTGCTTAAGGATGGATCTTGAAATCCAAAGAAGACAGTTAGTTACTTCCAGAGCAAGAAAGCCCAGAAAACAACAGACTGGCTGTTCATCCCACCATAGGGAAAACCATATCAGAACTAATATCTTATTCAATGATCCTGTAACATCTTCCAAAAACAGAAAACAGCCTTGGGGGGGCTTGTCTCAGACCACTAATTTATTAAAGAGCTACGGCCATAATTGAAACCTAAGCTTAGAAGTTCAATCGTATCTTTTCTTCAATAAGAAAAGATCATATGTGAGTATGAAGTTGATAGATGGCCTTAAGTCACTTTCAAGGGCACTTCATCCAGGTAAACTGAAAACAGATGAAAGATAATGCATGTTCCCCTGTAGCACGTGTTTTATTTTAAAATATTTCAGTGAAATATAATATACACACTGGAAACTGCACATATCATATGTGTACCATTTGATGAATTGTTACAAATTGAACCTACCTGTATAATCAGAAAGCAGATCAAGAAACAATATATTAACAATACCCTAGAAAGCCCCTTGAGCTCCCTTCCAGCCATGAAGCCCTTGTAACATAGGTTTTCAGATTTACATCCTCTGCAGGTGCCTCTCAGGAGCCCATTATAATACCAACAATATCAAATTCCTTTTTCTCTGATTTTTCATCTTTCTCTCTTCCCCCACATCCTCCTTTTTATCTCTCCTTCTCCCTTCTCCCACCCTTCCTTTCTTTATTCTTGGCTACCATGAGTTCACTAAATATTTCCTTTCATTGTCTTTAATAAATTTGGGCAAATATAAAGGAGAATAGGTACTGAAGCAGAGAACTATTACAGCAGAAGGAAAACACTGCAAAATTGTGCCACCATCACAGTAATGCTAGTTGCTCATCTAAATCCATTACTGCTAAGCACCCGGGTCCTACAGAAGTTGGCATTGCAAATACAACTTTTGGAATAAAATGCCATATGACTGGGAGCAACCCGGTAGACTGCCAAAAACAGTCAACAGAGAAAAGGGAGCTGGTACTAAAAAGACAAACTGCCCCTCATGGATTCTTCTTTTTTCTAAGCAGCTTCACAGTGTGTTTAACTTTAAAAATCAATAATTCATCTCTTTCAAATATTCCATAGACCAGTTTTCCTCTCATATAGCAATGTTGGTAAAATTTAACCAATTAGGAAATTGGCATAATATTTGAATTACAGATTATGTGAGCCTCTTTTTGAAAAATGAGACAAAGAAGTAGAAGTTACACCTGTTTTATAAATTAATTATATTTCAAAAGAGCTTTATGTTAGGCAGCTGCTATGTTTCACAGGATGAATATGGTGTGTGAGATACCCAAATCTGGGGAATAATCAGCCATATGAAACTGAAGTTTTTCTGGTTTGTTAAAAACATGCAATCTTATTTCTAAGTACCTTCAGTTCTTCAAGCTAAGCGAGAAGCCCTGCCAAACAGAGGCCTTGCTGATGCTCCTTTTCGGACTAGAGTAGGGGCTGTCTCTCTGTAATGAGCACATTAATTGCTGTGGTACAATTGGTTACTACCACAGCATTTGAAAGCTGCTGCAAACAGATTGAATGTTCCTAGGATCTTCTTCACCTGGGAATTTGCTTAGCCTGTCCTTTCCTCATAGATAAGGCAGAATCTGAGTTTCAGTAAAATTTTCATATATTTGAATTAGTGAAGTTCTGTTAAATGAAATAGTCCTATAAAAATCTGAGGAAATTATTACACTTTCTAAGGCTATGCCTGGCCATACCAACAAATCAGCTGTTTTTCAGTTGATTTAGTTTCCAAGTCCATCCTAACATGGCACAATCTACTTAATGAACCGTGCTGTGATTGAATGGACCGTTAAGACGGTCCCAAACTATCCAAATTTGGATCTTAGGTCTTTTCTCACTGCAATGTGGGGAAAAATTAGTTTATTTTTTCCTGCAAAACTCTTGGAGGACAATAATTCTGCCAAATGTATTTATGAAATAGAATTATTCTACTTTACCATTATCAATCTTCCCTGAACATTATTTTCTAATTTCTTTTTGTTCTGACTGGGATTTTGATTAACTACTCAACTGATGGCTTAATCTGGGATAAAATTCAGCAGTCATTCCTGATATTCTTAGAAGAAGCAAAACTTTTTCATAGTTCATAGTTACCTCATCACATAACCTCTTATTTTTTTAAATAATAAGAATTTTATACTAAATAATAATTCTATAATTTCTTGAAACAATTTTCGTTCTCAGCTCGTAATACATGAGCATTACAAAGACAAATAGCAGTGTATTGTATTTAAGGTAATACAATTTCAATTCAGGTTTTCAAGAAGGAGATATATCATAGTCTTTAACAAGTTTTTTCCAGGGCAAAAATTGAAATTATGTGTATGAAAGTATTTTGAGAGCACTTAAAATCAATGCTAATGCTCCATATTTGTCCTGTGGCTTTGGCTGCCCTCCCAGCCTATTCTGCAATTTAACAAGCATAGTATTATCTGTCTTTACCACTTCACAGCTGGTATTAATCTTCCCAGTTAACTGGACAGTGACATAGGAAAACTCCGAGAAAATGGAACAAATTTATAAATTCTGGATTTAGGAAGGGTCTTCAAGAAAGTTCCTAAGCCTGTGGCCTGGTCTGAGTGGGGAAGGGAAGAAAAGACACCAGGATTTGGCTCTCTGGATAGTGAGAGATAGTACCTGTAGCATTACATTTTGATATATTTTATGATTTTGCCTCAAGATGATCCAGAAGAGATGGTTTCCCCATGGTGTGTGCTGTATCACTGACCTAACAAAATATCTCATCTAGTAATTATTCATAGCATGGGTTTTCAATAAATACTTGACTGAGGAATCAAGAAAACCAAAGTGTATAACTCATACACTTTTGGATTCTCAGTAGTAAAATATTTCGAAAAACGTCTTCTCTGTTTTGTCCTATCCCTTTCTTTTTGGCTCCTGGAAGTACATTTGGTTTACATGAATGACATATTATCTAAACCAAATGGTTTAAATTAGAGTGTGTTGGTTTGTACGCATTCTGATGATTCATTCTTGTTCATTTTTCAAATAGTATTGTTAATTGAATTTGTAGCACTGTCTGTGTGTTTTTGTGTGTGTGCAAATTATAAACTACCCAATTCCTACTTTCATTCTATGAACAAGTATGACTATGACTTGCATTAAATGGGACTAACTCGCCTCGATTTCTAGAAGTTACGCTATGGCATGTGTTGACAGGAAAAACCTGAAGCAGTTTTACTTCCCTTTGCAAGTATATATTTTTTTCCTTTTTGGCATTTGTATACAAAAATAGCAACTCTCTCTTTTATTTGAATAATAGTCTTATTTTGAGCTTCATGAATATTTTTCCCGTAATCCTTATTAAACAAATTTCCATGATAAAATTTAGTGTAGTTATTTTGCTTACATCTCATCTTATTTTTAAGACTTCTTTCTTGAAAATGCATTTAGCTCAGCAATGTTCATGAAAGACCACCTTACAGGCATTTGCAGATGCGTCTGTAAATCATGAGATAGGATGAAAGTGTTTCACAAATACATATTCATGATTCATTTAATGACAAGATAGCTCAAATCAGACACCTATGTATTATGAATAATTAACGCTGTTGCTCTATAAAAAACACAAGTTTAACAAAAATAGCCAGGATTTGCAGAGAGTAAATGAATACGCTGTAATTACTTTGGTTGAACTTTTAAGTTTGTCTCTACCTGACTATATAGGAAGGAATGAATCTTTTATAAGGAAATTATCCCCAGAATGTGAATCTACGCACTGCTTTCATACCCCTTCATATCTCTTAAAATTGGCTGTTATGAAACAATCCAGTACTGACATAGCTGGAACGCAGTATATCAACATCCTGTAGCATCCCTTTGGATTTGTCATTGCTGAAATCAAGCAGATGGTGGCACTCTTCTCCACTAAACTCGCCAATATGATCAATCAGGCTTATACCAGATGGATGTTTTTGTGAGCAGCGAGAACGGATAGGAAGAGGATTACATGAAAGGCTGTTGCCGTTCAGGTTTCGCTCGAGTTATAATAAAACAGGGATTTGTTATTTTCCCCTTCCTTCTGAATCTGCAGTGGGAGCCTTTCGAAATTCTTCCCTCAGTAATTCACATTCTTCTTGATTGTGGTACTTCTCAAATTGGACAGCTTTTGTATAATCTGTGTTACTTTTTCTCCCTTTCTTCTTTTATGTCAGCAAATCACATCTCTCTCTCTTTTTTTTTTTCTCTGCAGGGAAAGAGTCACCCTGAGCTAACATCTGTTGCCAATCTTCCTTTTTATTTTTCCTCCCCAAAGCCCCAGTGCATGGTCATACATCCAGTTGTAAGTCCTTCTGGTTCTTCCATGTGAGCTGCCACCACAGCATGGCAACTGATGAGTGGTGTGGATCCACGACCAGGAAATGATGGGCCATCAAAGCGGTGAGAGCCTGAACTTTAACCACCAGGCCGTCAGGGCTGGCTCCACATCTCTTTTTTAAAACATGAAAACCATCTGGTTATAATGATGGGCTGCTTCTTTCTATGCTTCATCAAAGAAGAGCTGTCTATGATTTACTTTTATCCATATGAAGCAAAATCTCCTTTATTGTTTCCTTTCTATCTCTCTCTCTTTCTCACTTTTCTCTCCCTTCATTCTCCCTTCCTTCCTTCCTTTCTTCTTTTCCTTTTTTATATTTTTCTTTTGGTTATGCACTTTTATGATAGACTGAATAATGACCCCCTAAGTATGCCTGCCTCCTGATCCCTGGAACGTGTGAATGTTACCTTATGTGGCCAAAGGGCCTTTGGAGACGTGATTAAGTAAGATTCTTGAGATGGAGAGAGAATCCTGCATTATCCGCCTGGGCCCACTGTAATCATAAAAGTGCTTATAAGAACGATGCTAGTCAGAGCAGGAGAAGACAATGTGATGATGGAAGCAGAGTGGTGAGCTTTGAAGATGGAGGAAGGGGCCACAAGACAAGCAATACAGATAGTTTCCAGAAGCTGAAAAAGGCAAGGAAATGGATTCTCCCCTCAGAGCCTCCCAAAGGAACCAGCCCTGCCGGCACTTTGATCAGTGAAACAGATTTCAGACTTCTGACCTCCAGAACTATAAGCAAATAAATTTGTGTTATTTTAAACCATTACGTTTGTGGAAATTTGTTACAGTAGCAATTCCAATCTAATATAGCTTTCAAGGAGGAAAATAAATCTAATAAATCAAATAAATCAAGAATCTGGTATTATTACACATACTCTTAAATAAAAGATAAAAACTATTAGAAACTAAACATTGACCACTGAGTGAAAAATGTTCCTGCCAGGCAGGGAATTCGATCCAGCACAGAGTCAGGGTAGGCTGTCGGCATGAAATTCCGGGGAGGAGAATGGGTAGGAGTTTCACTAAAATATCATGAACTGTATCTGCCCCCCATTAGGAAAGCGACATCTCTGAGTGATGTTGATTGGCTGCAAGACCAGGTATGTCAGCTACGTAAACTGGTTGGCAGTGGTCTGCTGGGAACATATTGACCCGTCTGGGGATGACAGTCTCTAGCTACCTGATGGCATGCCCAAATTGGGATTGTGTCTCCCACTCAGGTCTGCACTAGTGTCAGGAATGGAGGTGGTGGATCAGGGTTTATGAAGACAATAGAAAGGAAGGGGAGAGCCTTTCTTTCTATTCTAAGGGGGAGGAAAGGAAAAACGAAAATCCTAACCAAATATAAGAGCTTACACTCATAAAATACTATCTGCTAAGAATATTATAAGCACTCTGCATGTATTAGATCATTTATTGCTCACGACCCTATAAGTGAGATACTATAATTACCCATTTTACAGGTAAGGAACCTGGGGTGCTGAGAGCTTATATAGTTTGGCCAAGGTCACACAGCCTCTGGTCAAGCTAGATTCAAACTCAGGCCTGCCTGACTCCAAGACTGAGCTCTTTCCCTGCTGCCTGTTGAACTTAACTTGCTTTGAATTTGAGCGTTATCAGAGCTCCTTCTATCTTTGTAATTTGTTTGCTGTGTGGCAGTTACCACTGCTGCCATTAACAATGCTGCAATCACACTTCTATGACGCTTAAAAGATTACAAACAATTCTCTCTGTTAAAACATAAACCGAGGCATATTTAAAATTTTAAGCTTGTTTGAGCAAAAATCTGCTGGAATTGGGCAGCACCAAACCAGAAGTGGTTAGGAGCACCCCACCAACAGAAGCTCAGGCAGAGACTTTTATAGAGAACAGGCAGAAGCCAAGCAAGGAAATTATTTGATTGGCTATAGCTTAAGTGGTTGCCTTATTTGACAAAGCCTAGTTGGCTATGATTGGTTGTCCTTAGGTTTTGATTTCTTATTCTTGAAGTACTATGGGCTTAAGTTTTCGTTTGCTTACATAGGCTACTAAGGCATTGAAGCCGCTTTAGGTTTCCTTGTTTAATTAATTTAACATCTCATTTCAGAGCAACACTCAATTCTAGTTCCTGTATCAAAAGGTTTGGTTCTTCATTTGATCTATATGAATCGTTTTAAGTGTGTAAGATGAATATAAACATATTAGGTCTTGCTTCTTTTCTACTATGTTTGTAACATGAAATTCATGGGGCTATATTTATATTTGGTGCCAAAACTCAAGGTTAAAAATAGTAGAAATCATCATTACTTATTACCTTTCTTTTTCTGTTGTTGTAAAATCCAAAGTTTATGCATTTGCTTAAAAAGTCATAGTCATGATCATTTACACTTCTAGGAAGAATGTGAGATGTACCTGATGGTTAATCTGATCATGAAACATTCTTCAGACAAATGCAAGCTATTTAACAGATAAACCAGTGTGTATACTTAGGGAATGGCATTTTTTCCCTCTGTTTCCTCCTCCCTTCTTAAAGAAGCCACATTCCAAGGCAATGGTAACATTATGTCATTGTCAAGACAAAGAAGAAGTTAGATGTATTTAGTGTGATAATAAAGAGACAGACAAGGAGGAGCCCCGCTCCTTAATATGAAATATCTGTCTGTGCAATAGAAGCATTACTCATAGAAGTCAAAGCCTCCCCCATGATGATGACCTACTATAAAAATAGTGTTTCCAACTAGAGAGGAGCTAAGGTGCTAAAGGGACCCAGAGACCATTGGGTGAAAAGAGAAGAGACAGAGTTTCCAAAAGGGAAATGGCTGCCCTCCAACGACTCTGAGGAGCACGATAGTCTCTTAGTACAGACAACAAACCTAGATTGAAGAACCTTCACATGTTAAGAAATGAAACTATAAATTGAAAAGAACAAAAGAGAAATCTGAGGTCCTCCGCATCCTTCTCTCACCCCAAAGACTGCATTTAGTTTGGAAAATAAAGCAAGACTAGAGAAATGGAATGTTTGGCACATATTCTGCACTATGTTGGCTTAAATGTTAAAGCTATGTATTTTTGGATGATCCATTATATCCTTTCCACTAAGAGTGGTTCCTGTGATTATATGAGTAGATACAGAGCCAAAGACTTTGCTATGTGAGGAGAGTCAAGAAAACACTGCTTTGATGATAAAGAAAGCTCCCACTGTCAGGAAGAGCAGTCAAAACTAATTCACACTTATCCTAAAAGCCCCAAGATTGAGCCGAGGTTCCAGGATGCTTGAGACACAACTATTTTATAAGAATGTTCACTTAGTTGAACATGTAAAGTCTTTCTGTGGCTAGTGACTAGTAGAAAATATGGAAATAATTTAACAGGAATTTGAGCATGTAATGTTATGTGTATACTTGGGAATGTATGTACACATCAGTGATTCCCTCTTTTCTTTTTTAATTAGGCAAAACTGAGTTTACTAAACCTAAAGCAGCAAGGAGAACACTGTCTTGACATTTTTAGTGGTATCTAAAAAGGAGGAAACTATGGAAGGGTATTTATAGGATTTTTAGGGCCATGGCTGGGTAATTTTTTTTAACTTAACTTTTTATTTTGAGATTATAGATTAACATACAATTGTAAGAATTAATGCCAAGAGCCTGTGTATCCTTTACCCCCATGGCAACATCTTGCAAAACTATAGTATAAAATCACAACCAGGATAGTGACATTGATACAATTGACAAATCTTATTCAGACATCCGCAGTTTTACTTGTACTCATTTGTATGTTTGTATGGGCAATTTTCTTACATGTGTACTTTCATGTATCTACCATCACAATCAAGAGACAGAACAGTTACAATACCACCAGCATCCTTCCTGTTGCCTTTTTATGACCATTTATCGCTCATACCACCTCACCACCACTTCAACTGAAGTATGGAAACCTTACTGCCATTTAGATCCCTTTACCTTCCCCACTTTTAAACATCACTGTCTGGAGTATCAGTTGGTGGTTTAAGTTTTGTTTGAATCATCAGATGTGATTTATAAACTCATAACGAAAAGGATAGTCTGTACCTATATGATTGCTCTTTCCATTGTTCTTTCTTCCCCCTTGTTCTTCCTGCTGCTTCAAAATTCTTTCTTCTTTCATTTCCTTTCTTTTTGAAGATTTTCCTTTAGCCATTCTTTAAGGATAAGTCTGCTAGTGACAAATTCTTTAGTCTTTCTTTGTCTGAGAATGTCTTCATTGTCCCTGCATTCCTGAAGGGTAATTTTGCTGCATATGGATTCACAGTTAACATCTGTGCCCCTTCCTTCTGGCCTTCGCCAGATGAGAAATCTACTGTCATCTAATAGATGCTCTCCTGTAGGTGGTGTGTCACTTTTATCTATAATACCAATATTTTTTTCTTAGATTTAGTTTTCAGAAGTTTAACTATGCTGTGTCTTCATGTGTATCTCTTTTGATTCTCTTATTTGGGTTTTACTCAGCTTTTTGAATCTGTAGGCTTATGTCTGTTGGAAAATATGGGAAGTTTTTGGCCATTATTATTTTCAAAATCTTTTATCCTCACTCATTTTCTCTTCCCCTGTGGGACTCCAATGATACAAATATTGTATCTTCTGTTATTATCCCTCAGGTCCCTGAGGTTCTATTGCTTTTCTCTCTGCTGTTCAGATAAAGTAAGTTTGATTGCTCTATCCTCAAGTTCACTGATTCTATCCTGTCTCTTTCACTCTGCTGTTGGTCCATCCAGCTGATACCCACCCTGATATTGGTTCCCCGACATTAAACCCAGTATATATGGGGTTAAAACCAAAACACTCATTCCCTGTTTACTCCCTGGCTTCCTGGCTCCGGAATCCACTATCCACCATGGAGACAAACAAAGCCAAGGACAAGTACCTGGATTCCTTATCTCTTCCCCACAAGGAGATACAGCCTGGTGGGAAAGCTGCTGGCCAGCAAGGCCATATGCACCCCCTCCCCTACCTAAAACCCCAACTAAAAACCCTTCTTTTTAGCTTTTCAGGGGGTTTTGGATTTCAGCATAAGCTGCCCTTTCTCCTTGCTCAGTCCTGTGCAATAATAAAGTCCTACTTTCTTCCACTGCACTGCACTGCACCTGGTGCCAGAGATTGGCTTGTTGCACAATGGGTGAGTGAACTCACTTCAGGTACGGTATCACAGCTAATATTTTATTTCTGTGTTTTTCAATCCTATAATTTCCAATTTTTAAAATATGGTTTCTTTATTGAGGTTGTAATTTGTTTCAACATAATTTGTAATTACTTTTTGACACTTTTTTATTATGGCCACTCTAAAATCCTCAGCAGATAATCTCAACATCTCATCCATCTGAATGTTGGCATCAGTTAATTGTATGTTCTTGCTCAAGTTGTGATTTTCCTGGTTCTTAGTATGACGAGTGATTTCTTATTGTATCCTGAACATTTTGGCTGTTTTGTTAGGAGATTCTGAGGCTCATTTAAATCTTGTATTTTGGCAGGTAGTCACCCTGTTTGTTTAGCATGCAGGTCTTTGCCTGATTTCTTGGGCTATATTCCCAAAGGAAGTTTAGTTTCAGAGCCTTTGCAGTGCTATTTTGGTCTGCTTGATTTATCTGGTCTTGAGGGGCTCTGCTGGTCTCTGCTGGAGTTGTCTGAGGAGGTGGAAGGAGTTTCCACAGGCTAGGCTGGCTAGTGTCTTCCCAGGCTGGGTGCACTTCCTGGGTTGGGTGTCTTGTGTGGAGGGATTCTTCCTTACCTCCCCACCACCCCACCCCACTGCCTCAGTGTATGTTGCTGGGGAGAGGATTCTTAGCTTAGTCGGGAAGGAGAGAAGGGTACTTGCTGGGCCTGGCACTTGCTGTGGTGGCACTCCCCTGCCTCTGACAGATGGAGAGCAATTCCAGGCCAGGTGCTTATTGTGACAAGATCCCCCTTGCTAGTGTGGCATGGGCCACCTGGTGTCTCTTGGTGGGGGAGGTGATCTCAGGAGAATGTGTACACTTCACCGTCTGCTATTGTCAGCAGTGCTCTCTGTCCATCACTCTTGCCAGTGCTATCAGGCTTGCCTGGTATTGGTGGTGGTTTGATTTAGGAGAGGAATCAGCCTCTCTGGACCACCTTCTGTTGCAACATTGAAGATCATGACTGTTGGAACTGGATTGTCTTCTTCTTTGAGTGGGGAATCAATATGATGCCCTGCTGCTGAGTTGTTCCTGAAGTCCACGGGTCCCTAACTAGTTTGCTCTCCTCTTTACACTTCAGAGTTCTCCTTTGGTTGCCTCTTGAATAATCTTCAGAGTTAATAGTTGTACTTGGCAGAGAGGAGCAGAGAAAACCAAGTCTATACCATATCCAATGACTTCTTTCTTCATCACTTTCTGGTGAGCTACCACAACCAGCTAAGGAATCTGGCTTAGTCTGTTAGTTTACATGATGCTGCCAGATCTGGATGCGAAGGCAGATGTGGGACTCAGTTTTTCCTCTACCTGGCCTGAGCTCAGGGGTCAGTAGTAGAGGAAAAGCAACCAGGAAAAGCATCTTCCTTTTCTCACCAACTGAAGTATCTTATCTCTGCTTGAGGGCTTCTTCTAGCTGCAGGGTACGCACAGTCCACTAACAGGGCAAACAGGAAGTACATTTTATTGTATGTAAATTATACTTCAATACAGCTAATTTTAAAAAATAGACCCAAGGATAAAATCTGATTAGATCAATTACTTTTGTTACATCAGAAAGAATTTAAAATCTACTTTTTAAAGTTATGTCTTTAAAAGAACTGTGGGTACAGCTTTTGTCTAACTGAGGGGGATGTAATCTGCAAGTAATCTAATACATAGAAAGCCTATAAAGCTTTTTAGGAGATTATACTAGCAAGACAACTACCAAATAGAACTAAAATGAACTTAAAGCTACTCATATGCAAACAGGAGATAATTCTTATGCAATTGTCCATTGGAAGGAAAGACACCTCAGAGGGCTTAGTCAAGAGTACAGTGGGCAAAACTGAGAAACAAATAGAAAAGACTAGGGAGCCTTTCCTAGGGAGCAGAATCAAGCTTTAATCAAGGTACATTCCATGTCCCCAGAGTAAGGGAACCTTGCAATATTTTTCCAGGTGGATTTCAGAATTTTTATGGACCAGGGACTGCTAAGTGCCACCCATTCCTCTCATTTTGAAAGGAATCTCTATGGTGGTTATTCAGTGCCTATCTTACTATTGCATTTTGGGCATGTGGAGACAGATAGCTTGTCTTTTTACTTCATAGGTCTCTAGATCAAGAACTGCATCTAGGGAACTACAACCAGATTTGCAGCAGATCATGAGATCCTGAGCTTCAATGTTCATGCCATAACTGGATGAGAAATCAGGGATCCTAGATTGAGGTAAACATGTTTTGCACCTTGGAGGAATGTGAAATTTATGGTTAGATGGCAGACTGTGAATAAAAAATGCCCACACATTCTTTTTCTCACATCATAGGTAGAATTAATTTCTCCACTCCATGAATCTAGGTCGGCCATGTGACATGCTTTGGCCAATGGGACATTAGCAAACAAGGCAAACAGAGGCTTGAAAGGCACCTGTCCATTGTAACTGGAATCCTCCATTCTCCAATTTCCAATGGCATGTTGTTCTCTTCCTTTTGAGCTCTCAGTAGCAGCATGCTTTTTGTTAACAGTAAGTTCAATGCAATTTAGGCATTTTCTATCATGATCGTCAAAATCCATCCAATCTTGGGGCTGGCCCCATGACATAGTGGTTAAGTTTGGCACACTCCATTTTGGTGGCCCAGGTTGGCAGGTTCCGACCCTGGGCATGGACATATACCACTTGCTGGCCAAGCTATGGCGGTGACCCACAAACAAAATAGAGGAAAATCAGTATAGATGTTAGCTCAGGGCCAAATTTCCTCGGTAAAAAAAAAAATCCATCCAGTCTTTACTACTGCTAAGTTCCAAAACCACTTCTATATTTTTATGTATTTGTTATGGGAGTACTCCATTTCCAGGAACTGAAATCTTTATTAGTTATCTATAATCATTGAACAATTTACCTCAAAATTTAGGAGTTCCAAAAATATACTGAAATCCAGACATGGCTTACCTGGGTCCTATGTTTCATGGTTTCTGGCAACACTGGAATCAAAATATTGGCTCAGAGTCTATAGTCTCATTTGAAGGCTCTACTGGAAAGGATCCATTTCCAAGCCCTTGCGGTCACTGGTAGGATTAATTTCCCTGAGTGCTGTTGGACTGAGGACTTCAGTTTCTCACTGCCAGTTGTCTGGAGGCCTCCCTCGGTTCCTTTCTATGTGGGCCTTTCCAACATGGCAGCTTGCTTCATCAAGAAATGCAAGCTGAGAAGACAATAGAGAGAGTCAACCAGCAATAAAGAAGTTAGAATCTTTTGTAAACTATTTGTGAAATTTTTGTGATATTCTATTGTTTAGCAGCAAGTTACTAGATTTAGCCCACACCAAAAGGGAAGGGATCGCACAAGAATGTGAAGTCCAGGATACGTGGATCATTGAGGACTCTCTTAGAAGTGCGCCTATCACAAGCAGTCAGGAAGATAGAAAGGTTGGGGGTATATTTTTGTTGTTCTTTCTCTGTTTTGAGACACATTCCTGGCAGTGGCTGTATCTCTCCTGATGGGCTGTCACTACTCTGTCACTGCTGCTTTTACTCAACTCTAGGAATATTACTTCCTTCCCTTGCCCTTCAAACCAAGAGGTAGAATGTTTTCCTATCATTGGTAGTCTCTGGTTGCTTGAATACCTCCTTCTTGTTTCCCTCAACCCTACCCTTCTTCTATCAGTAGTTCATTCATTAGAGATTCTTCTTCTGAACTCACCTGAGTTGAATTCCATTTTCTGCTGGGACTCTGACTCATGAAGACAATTTTTGCTACAAAAAAATCTATTGCTTCTTTTTGTTGTCTTACTTTGAAAGGCTTTTCCTTCTTTCAGACAAAGAGGATGTAACAAAAATTGTTACCCTCCCTCCATGTCTATCTTTAATATGTTTATGGTTTTATTTATTGTACATTTAAATCTTAGATCCACCGGGAAATACCTAAGCAGTGAAATTACTTCTCTGATGACTACCCATTTATCGCAACATTATTTACTGAATAATTTTTATTTCCGCATGAGAAATGTCTCCTACGTCACATAATAAATTCCTATATGTATATTTATTTATTTTTAAAATGGTTCCTTTGTTATTTAACCTACATCAGATCACATATAAAAGTGAAAAATATTTTCAGTTCATTCAATGAAGCTGATATAATCCTAATTCCCCAAATCGAAACAAAACAAGATGCTGATTTCCATTCTCAAGACAAATGCAAAAATTCTATATAAAATGTTTGCAAACTGAAACTAGAACAGTGCATTTAAAACTAATGAAAATAAAGTAGAGTTTATTCTCGTCATGCAAAGACAACTCAATATCACATGAAAGACTTTTCATCAAAATCCATGATTTCAATGTCTCTTGATTATGTCATCAGATATTGAAAAGACATTTGAAATAATGTAGCAATCACTTTAAACAAAATCTTAAAATAGGAGTAAAAATCTATTCAATTTATACAGAACATATTCAAAGAATCAATAACTAACATTAACTAAATTATGAAGATCAGACTATCCAGGAAGATTCATTGTCACTTCTTTGGATCAACATTGCTTGGTGGTCATAGCTAATGCAATGAGAGGAGAGAATCTGCATGAGAAGAAACCAAACTACCTTCAATTGCTGATGGTCTGATTCCATACTTGAAAAAATGAGAGATTAATAAAACTTCCTAGAATGAATAAAAGAATTAGCACACTGGATAGATATAAAATAAATATATAGAGATCAATGTGATTTTCTATACAACCAATAAGCACACAGAAATGCAAATGGCAAGAGTAACTCATGCAACGCTGGAGTTAAAGCTTCAAAATAACTGGGATAAGTTTAAGGGGGTAGTGTCCTTTATAAAATACAATTGAGGAGGATAAAGTAAAAC
Source organism: Equus caballus (assembly GCF_041296265.1). Classification (NCBI taxonomy): domain Eukaryota; kingdom Metazoa; phylum Chordata; class Mammalia; order Perissodactyla; family Equidae; genus Equus; species Equus caballus. The sequence goes on along the minus strand of NC_091691.1, from coordinate 62,493,167 downwards.
TGAAAAAAGTACATACGTAAATTCAGTGATTCTTTTTTTTTTTTTAAAGATTGGCACCTGAGCTAACAACTGTTGCCAATCTTCTTTTTTTTTTTTCTGCTTTTTCTCCCCCAAATTCCCCCAGTACATAGTTGTATATTTTTTAGTTGGGGGTCCTTCTAGTTGTGGCGTGTGGGACGCCACCTCACCGTGGCCTGATGAGCGGTGCCATGTCCGCGCCCAGGATCCAAACCGGTGCTCGCGAACTTAACCACTCGGCCACGGGGCTGGCCCCAGTGATTCTTTTTAAAACAGAATACCTACGAAGTTTATGGAATTTTGAATAAGTAAAAGGATTTCAGGGGCCGGCCCCATGGTGCAGCGGTTAAGTGGGCACCTTCTGCTTCAGTGTCCCACGGTTTGCTAGTTTGGATCCCAGGTGTGGATACTGCACCACTTGGCAAGCCATGTTGTGGTAGGCATCCTACATATACCGTAGAGGAAGATGAGCATGGATGTTAGCTCAGGACCAGTCTTCCTCAGCAGATGTTAACATGCTCAGGGCTAACCTTCCTCAAAAAAAAATAAAGGATTTCAAAATCACAAGGAAAACCAATACCTGGAAATTTCCAAAAAAATAATGAAGAAAATACTGAGGGTAAACTGTTTTACTGGGATTAAACATTGCCTGTAAAGCCACTGCAATACAAACAGCACAATTTTTACCCAAGAATAGCCATTAATGGATCTAAGTATGAATAGAATTCAATGTATGACAAGGATGACATTTTAATTCAGTGGAAAAACAACATTGAGTCAGTAAACTGTGGTATCACAATTGACTACGCGTGTGAAAATGTGTCAATCAAAACCTCTATCCCACATTACATTCAAACGAATATTCCAGACGGGTGAAGGCTTCAGATATGAATCAATACAATAACATTAGAATTAAATTTAAGAAAACATTTGTATAAATTTGGTTGAGGATGACATTCCTTAGCAAGATCAGAACCCCAGAAGCTATAGAAAAGAAAAGATAAACTTATCAGAGGAGATAAGAATTATAAATTTAGGTATGCAAAGCTATCATAAAAAAGCTCAGAGACCAATAATGTACTAGGAAAAACTCGTATCTCATATTATGGACCAACAGAAAATGTACCTAAGATAAGAAAATGTCCAAACACTTGTTAGAAAAATAGACAGAGACAACAAATTAGCAATTCATGGACAAGAAAATACAAATGGCGCAAATAAATGAGAGCTACTCAACCCTGAAACTACTTAGGAAAATTTTAATCAAAGCAAAAGTTAGATAACAATTTCACCCTTCCGACTGGCCATGATTTAAAAGAAAAATGATATCTAGAGCAAAACAAGAAGGAAAAGAGGGAAATTCTCCTACCTTGTTGATGGAAAAGTGAATCTTTTCAGAAAGTGAATTCATAAAAATTGATTAAATATTTTGAACCTAACCAAACTACTTTGGGAATCTTTCCTGTAAAAATAAAATGCAAAGACACACACACACGAGAGATGTATGTATATGCAAGGATGTTTACTAAAGCACCACTTTTAGTAGCAAACACTGCAGACTGATTATTTAAATGTTTAATATAGCAGACTGGCTGGCTAAACTGTGGTATATTTACAATAGAGAATATTAGGCAGTTATAAAAAGCAGTTTTAATAGAGTGAGATATCTTTATGTTCATTAACCTGAAGGGAGGTTCTTGCTGTCGTGTTAAGCATAAAAGGCAAGTTGTGGAGTAATGTGTATGGTATGATTCTATTTTGCTAAAATCCAATGAACAACAGTAACACACACAAAATGGTGTGTGTGTGTGTGTAAAAAGTTGATGAAGATACATCAGAGGCTAACATTTACTATCTGGGGGGAATGGGATGTGATTATAATTTTTGTTATTTTTTCATTTCTACTCTGCACTAATTCTCTAGTTACAGAGAATTCCTTATGTTATTTAAAAAGTTAAAAAAGTAATAAAATATATTACAACGTTTAAGTGAACGTTCATTAATATATCTTGCCTTTTATGAATCAAATGCTCAGCATTTGAATAATTCTAAAGGGGAATTTGTTTTTACCTTTTTGGATTATATAAACACTAATTGTTAAGGGCCAAAATAAATTAGCAGTGTGCTTGAAATAGTGGAAAAGCATTTGCAAAATAGGTAATGTTGCTGTCTACCTTTGACGTTCCTTTCAGATACCTCTTTCCCTGACTGTAATAAATGCATGTCTTGAAGTCTGTTCTTGAAGGAACTTCTGCCAGAACTCGGGAATTTAAATTGTCCAGCTCAGCTGGGAAGGGTGGGCTAGCCACTGCGCCCTTGAAGGGGTTGACTTAGCACACTGCCAGCTGAGGAGATAGATTGGGGGGCACTCACGGGCGATTGTTTTCTTTATTAACTGTCTGTCATTTGATCCTTTGCTATCTTGGGAATTTTCCCCTTTCTTTGTGTTTTAAAACCAGTGCAGTATCTGATGCAGAGCTTTCAGCTGTATAAATCCAGAACCATCTTGCCTTGCTCCACATGCTCCATTATCCTCAACTGTTTTATGATAAACGTTTCTTTCTTGTCTGCTTAAATCATGTGAGTTCGGCTTCAAGTTGTCCCAGTCCTCAGCTTTTCAATCTTCTTAACTCTATCTCATTGTTATCGCTTTCTTCCCTTCTCCCCTACTCAAATATACATTGCAAATATTCTTTTCAAATATGGGGCTTATGTTTTAGTCTCTGATTTACCAAACTTTTCTGTTCTTTCAAAGAATTCTAGCCTAATTTAAAATAAAGTGATGGAGATATTCTATTTTTTCAGAAGCTTTATAGTATTAGCTTTATATTTCACTTTCAAATTAAATTTGTCTGTGGGATGAAGTAGGCATCAATGTTAATTTTTTTCTATACATTAAATCTTCTTATTCCAGTTATCTTGCTGAAAATTGACTGAACATATATGCGTGAGTCTATTTCTGTTTCATTGACCTATTTGACTATCCATATGTCAATATCACAATGTCTTGATCAATATCTTTTAAATAAATTTTGATATCTACTACTGCATACTCTCCAACTTTTTATTTGTTCTTTAAATTTTTTTATTACTGTAAGTTGTTTTCCACATAAATTTTAGAATGATCAGTTTCTATAAAAAAGGTAGATTTTTTTTGTGTGTGAAGAAGATTGGCCTTGAGCTAACTTCTGTTGCCAATCAGTGTGCCTTGATGAGTGGTGCGCAGGTCCGTGCCCGGGATCTGAACCTGCAAACCCCAGGGCCACTGAAGTGGAGTGTATGAACCTAACCACTATGCCACTAGGCTGGCCCTATAAAGGGTAGACTTTGATTGGATTTTCATTGGTATTGTGTTGAATTTCTGTGTTAACTCGGGGTGAACTGAAATCTTAATTATATTGAAACTTCCAATTTATTAACATGGTATATTTACTCATTTCTTTAATATCTCTCAGTATGTTTTCTAGTTTACAGTGTGGATTTCTGAGTTCTAGTAATTGTTCTGTAGATTCCTTAGGATTTTCTGCATAAAAGATGATGCCATGAATGAAATATTTTAATTTTTATCATTTACTACCTTTTCCTTGCCTTTTTGCTCTGCTTTTTTCTCCAATACACTATGTATGTATTATATGACTAGAAGTGGTGAGAGCTTTGTTCTCAATCATGGGGAAAACACTCAATAGTCACCTTTGTGGATGATGCTATCTGTAGATAGTCTGTAACCGTCTTTATCAGATTGAGGACGTTTCCATGTACAACTTGTTTGCTGACAAGTTTTCATTTTTTAAAAATTAACACGTACTGAATTTTATCAAATGCTTTTTCAACATCTATTGATTCATAAATTTCATACAACTTTAAGAGGACCAAATTTTGACTTTGTTAATTTTGTTATTTGATTTAATTTTCATAGTGACTTATCTGTCTTTACACATAAAGAAATTGAGCCTTTCCTAAAGTCACGTAAATGTGAACCAGTAAACTGGAGGTATGAGAATCAAACACAATTCTGACTCCAGACCCTGGTCTCTTTCCATTTCTCTGTTAAATCTCCTATTTTTCAATTAGACTTTAGTTGCAAAAATGCAGCTCTGTGCTTTTTGTTTACAGCATAAAGACTGCTAGATACTCATATTTTAGCAATAGGTCTAGGGTAGTTTCATTTTAGTCTCTAGCAATTCTCACTGTAGCTCATCACTCAAACAAAATAATAATGAGAGAAAAGTTATAAGACTCTGTCCTAACACCAGCCACCACGTGTGTTCTTAGAGCCACAAAATGTATAAAGCAATAATGATGCATGGTTATCCTACCTGCTTACCTGAAACAATTTGGAATTTCTATTCTCACATGGAGACAACTAGGAAAAAAATGGTTCTCAATTGAGATAAGGGCATCAAGCTCTATTCAGGAAGTTTAAATCTTATGCCTGCTGTTCAGTCCATGTCTGTTAAATAAAAAAATTATGGGGTGATCTGTTGGCAGGTATGTTTTGGAAATGTTTCCCTGATGAATATAATGTGCTCCTCTGGTAAAGAATCTGCCCAAATAGTTAAAAGTTATGCTATGCATGAGGTACATTATGTTATATGTGCTACAGGCTATTATAATTTAGTAGTATTTATTCATTTTGAGTTTTTTATAATAAGCAATAAGTAGGCTAGAGAATCTAGATTATTTGTATGTTTACGTGCAGGGCTAGAAAGGACTAATTAGTTAAATTCTTCAGTTAACATTGTGTGTTCTACTATCATCCTACAAAGTCTGTCAGAATTGTTGATATGTTTTTTAATGTGAGTTTTGCTGCGAAAACATACATTTTTCTGTTGATGAAAAGAAGAAAAGCTCCAGGAGCTAGGAGATATGAATGGACCCGAGATTTAGAAGTGGCACAAAATTGTCTGATCTAACACAGGGGTTCTTATTTGGGACTTTTCTAGAAAGTTGGTTCCTGTTCACCAAGAGGCTACTAAACAAAACAGAAGACTCAAACCAATCTTAGAGCTGCCAGGATAGAACCATGGAATAAATCTACATTTACCAGCTTCTCCGAATAGGAGACGTCCTGGTATAGGACTGCATCTCTGAGACCACCCTTGAGCTGACTTTATTTCAGGATGGGGATTTTTACATCAGTATTGCAGAATGTCTTCAGGCCGCTCTTTATCTGGCAAGCCATTCAACACTGTTATCCTCAAAAGCCTCCATGTTAAAGGTATTGCTTCTAACTTAGAAAACAAGTACAGTGTTTTAATAAAGAGTACACAAGTTTGCATTATAATTAATGATAATTCTATCAACTTCATCATAGTTATGAATGTGAACAACAGACCCGTATTGAATGACCTGTAGAGTTTGTCCAACTGTGTTGGAAGGGAATTTTTAAACATTTAATTTCTTACTTTCCATTGTCATATAAATTTCAGTTAGTCTTGATAATAAAGACAAATGAAATTAGGGAATAAAAATACAAATGAGGACAATGTATATCGGATTATAATACTTATACTTTTAAGTACACATACAACCAAACTAAAGGAGGTTGTCATTTTTTGACTCCCTAAAAATAGAGTTGCTAGGTAAAATAAAGGATCCCAGTTAAATTAGAACTTCAGATTAACAATCAATAATATTTTAGTATCTCCGAATTATTGTACTAGACCTACTTATATTAAAAATGGATACTTTGTTCATCTGATATTTAAATCTTATTCAGCATCCTGTTATTTTTTTCCTCATGAATATGGGAACCCAGTTGAAAAATTAAAAAAAAAACGCTTAATCTTCAAGAGTTACTAAGGGTATTCATAAAGTTTGCTGTTAATGGAAGATTTTAGGTATCTTATTTGAACTATAGTCTTCTTTTCCTTAGTAATTTGTTCCTCTTTAAATAGGCCACACTTGTGTTAATATGAAAATTGCTGTTTAAGAGAAAAAACTCCACAACCTCTTTTTTCCGAGATCTAATTCATCAGGGTCACTCTCACCTACAAAAATATTTTCAGGTAATTTAAACAGATGAGCAAAGGTGCTAACCACACTCAAAGATTTATCTTGACACAATTTATAGTTCCTGATAAGCTTTTTCTCTGGTTCCTTTCCCCATGTGACTTAGTTAAGCATTGTCCAGAGGTTAGACGCCAGATTCTCTGATATTTTGAGCCAGTGAAGGGGTGTTTTCCTCCTTCTTACCATAAAAACATTTCTGTTGGTGCAAATCTAAGCTCCTTTGAGATACGTTTGCGATCATCTGTAGAATGTAGGCAAAAAGGACAACAACCTAGAATAAAAATGCCTCCTTGTGTCACAATCATTAATTTTTCCTAGTGAAATCATTCAACAATTAAATTATACTCTACATGCTTCATCTCAGATCACATTTTAGATTCTAGATTTCTTATTCAATATATGGATAGAAAGATAAGAGAAAGTTAAATAACCTACAAAATAATATTTTCTATGCTAAATGTAGGAGCTTTTCTCTGTAACCCATGTAGTGTCTTTGTGATTTGGCTGTAAAAGCAATGCATTTTTTTTTGTTGATGCAGAGAATATAGCCTCTAGCTCTTTCTCATCCTTCTAATTAAATACTATCTGAATAAACTGGGATCTTAATTGAAACCAAATTATAGTATCAACATTCAAAGTAAAATTAAAGAGCACAATTTAGCCACTGCCTGTTGCAAATTTGGTCATCATTCCAAAACTAGGAATCTATCTAAGACTGAAATATTTTAATGTTTTGACATAATCAAAACTAGAAAATCATAAAGTTCCAAACTGATTTATTCATGAGCGTGTATCGGTCTCAACCGGCTAAGCAAATCACCTAGACTTTTGTACCTGTGTTGACAGAAGCTAGAAGTGCTGTGCAAGTGACATTTTTCTCTCTCAAATGGAATTTTAAAATATACATTAGAGGCTTTCAATATAGAGCAATATTGATAGGTCTCTTTATTGTAATGGACCCAGCATAAATTTTGCTTAATAAAGTTCTAAACATCACACCAGAGATCACCCTTCTTACTACCCCACCCTCCTCCTTCTAGAATTTTTCTCCATCAAGTCCTAGTTTGGCACATATACCTCTTTCGTTTATCATATGTATCCCTCTGCATCCTAAGTTTTGGTATATAACTCTATTTCTTATATCAAATCTTAGCTTACATAAAGAAGCGTCAGTGTTTTTCTCCTATAGTGAAAGAAAAGTACACACTCGTGAACCAATCACAAATGCCGTTAATTAATTAATAAGGCAGCTCAAGTGATAAGTTCAGTGGAGTAGGAAAAACAAAGAGACACAGTCTAGTGTTAAATCAGAATGAAAAAAAGATAATAGATGCTTCCTGTGAGTACTGAAATAATTATGAGGTCATATTTTGGTAACTATGGAAAAAATTCTGGAGAATGAGAATTAATTTTGGTTTTAATAAAAGCTAGAAAGTCTTAGAGAAATTATGTCGAGTTGAATTATGTTGAAAAATTACAGATATTAAATATACATTTAATGAGAAACCATTTTCTTTGTATTTATGTATACATGCATACATACTCTGTATATGTGCCTATATAGTCTGTAGACATGTATAATAGGAGAAATAGCTTCTCATTAAACATCTCTCTCTCTCTCACTCTCACGCTATATCTAATGACTTCTTGGCATTTTCACAAATTTATCTATAAAATTCTATGAAAAGATATGTTTCAATGGTAGTATTTTTTCACGGTAGAAAATTTGGAAATTACCTAAAAATCACACACAGAATAAATATGGTTTTGACTGGAGATGATAGGAAAGTGGTCAGAAAGACTCGGGTATTCAAAGCTCAAAAATGTGTGATACTTTTTAAGTGTATTGATTAAATAGTGGATCTTACTATTGTGTGCTGGACATGGACTATGTGCTAATCTGGACTAGAGTTAAGAGAAATGGTGGAAGGAGATAGTTAAAGGCTGGTTCTGTAGCCTTTCCCCTGGTTTCGTCTGATATATTGACTCTTGGCAAATTCTTTCGCAACATTAATTCAAGGAACAGTTAGTAGATTACCTATACTTGATCCAAGATAAAAGAGAATTAGCTCAAGTTCTGTATACTGGAACAAGCTTTTACTTCCTTATTGATACAGAGTAATTGCCAAGTAATGATCACTGGTATTGATGAGGTAAAGCTGCCCACAGAATTGGGATCAGTGCCATACAGCTGAGAAAGCGTGTTACCAGGTGATCGGGAACACTTGGGAGAGCGGTGTGTCTAGCTAGTGATGTAAGCCTGAGGAACCGCATGACTGGCCAGAACGAAAGTACCCTAGAGCCGATTGTTTCTCTCAGCTTAGAGTTTTCCACCCACACTCAGCCTCCTCTCTCATGACCATGCATATCCTAAGGGAGGAACGACTGGGAAACTGGAAGCTATGTCTGGGTGTCCTGAGACTGGTGCTCTGCTCCTGCTGTCAAGCTCTATCATTTCCTGTCCTTTATCATTTTCGAAAGTCAAGTGAACTTGGTGCTGGGTGAAGCTTATTATGCCTCACTCGTTTAATTATGGAAAAATTCAAAAGATTGGCAGAAAATAGTTATCTCAATAATTTTTAGTGATGCACTATATGAAGTGGATAAACTCAGACTAGAGGTAGCCTGTCTGAAAGCAGAAAGGTCAGAAAATACAGCTTTTTAAAATTTCCTGAATTTGTAAATTGAAACCACAAATGTTGGGGAAAAAACCCCAACTTTTCTACTCCAGGCTGAAACTGATACTAGCAGAGGCAGCAAAGGCTCAGCCTTAGCAGGATATTAGATTGAGGTCCTAAGCAGTGAAAAATGGGATTAATTTATTGCATTCCAACTAAATCCTGGACTTTTAAAGTGCATAGTTAATGGCCATTAAGCAAAAGTGGATGATAGGTATAATGATCTGCAAGTAAAAGATAAGATCCCTCTGGCTTACTGACTATGTTTAGACCAGATCCACGTTTGTAGATACTTGAAAATGACAAGGTGCAAATAAAATGGAAGACTACTAATTTTTTGAGGACAGTTTTGCCAAAAATCACCAGGCCAGACTAGCAACAGCCTGTGACTTTTTTATTTTTAATTATTTTATTGAGGTCACAATGGTTTATAACATTGTGAAATTTCAGTGCACATTATTATTTATCAGTGTCTGGATAGACTGTGTTGTGCTTACCAGCAATAGTCTAATTTTTCTTTGTCACCATGTATATGTGCCCCTTTACGCATTCTGCCCACCCTTCACCTCCTTCCTCTCTGGTAACCACTAATCATTTCTATTTGTCCATATGTTTATCTTCCACATATGACTGAAATCATGTAGTGTTTGTCTTTGTCTGTCTGGCTTATTTCATTTAACATAACACCCTCAAGGTCCATCCATGTTGTTGCAAATGTGATGATTTTCCCTTTTTTTATGGCTGAGTAGTATTCCATTGTATATATACCACATCTTTTTTACCCATTCATCAGTTGATGGGCACTTGGGTTGCTTACATATCTTGGCTATTGTGATTAATGCTGCAATGAACATAAAGGTGCGTAAGTCTCTTTGAATTGTTGATTTCAAGTTCTTTGGATGAATACCCTGTAGTGGGATAGCTGTATCGTATGGCATTCCCATTTTTAATTCTTTGAGAATTTTCCATACTGTTTTCCATAGTGGCTGCACCACTTTGCATTCCCACCAGCAGTGTATGAGGGCTTCCTTTTCTCCACATCATTTGTTATTTTTTGTCTTGGTAACTATAGTCATCCTAACAGGTGTGAGTCATCTCTCATTGTAGTTTTGATTTGCATTTTCCTAATGATTAGTGACATGGAACATCTTTTTGTATGCCTGTTGACCACCTATATATCTTCTTTGGAAAAAGGTCTGTTCATATCCTCTGCCAATTTTTTGATCAGGTTGTTTGTTTTTTTGTTTGCATGAGTTTGAGTTGTATGAGTTCTTTATATATTTTGGAGATTAACCCCTTGTCGGACATATGATTTGCAAATATTTTCTCTCAGTTGGTGGGTGGTCTTTTCATTTTCTTTGCCTTGCAGAAGCTCTTTCGTCTGAGGTAGTCCCATTGTTTATTTTTTCTTTTGTTTCCCATAGCTGAGTAGGCATGGTATTTGAAAAGATGCTGCTAAGACCAATGTCAAAGAGTGTACTGCCTGTATTTTCTTCTAGGAGTTTTATGGCTTCAGGCCTTACATTCAAGTCTTTAGTCCATTGTGAGTTAGTTTTTGTGGTGCAAGATAATAAACTACTTTCATTGTTTTGCATGTGGCTGTCCAGTTTTCCCAACACCATTTATTTAAGAGATTTTCCTTTCTTCATTGTATATTATTGGCTTCTTTGTTGAAGATTAGCCATCCATAGATGTCCATGGTTTTATTCCTGGGCTTTCAATTCTGTTTCATTGATCTATGTGTCTGTTTTTGTGCCAGTACCATGCTGTTTTGAATTCTATAGCTTTGTAGTATATTTTGAAGTCAGGGATTGTGATGCATCTAGCTTTGTTCTTTTTTCTCAGGATTGCTTTGCCTATTCAAGGTCTTTCGTTGTTCCACATAAATTTTAGGATTCTTTGTCCTGTTTCCATGATGAATGTCATTGGGATTCTGATTGGGGATTGCGTTGAACCTGTAGATTGCTTCAGGTAATATGGACATCTTAACTATGTTTATTCTTTCAAGCCATGTGCAAGGAATATCTTTCCATTTCTTTGTGTCATCTTCAGTTTCTTTCAATAATGTCTTACGGTTTTCATTGTATAGGTCTTTCACTTCTTTGATTAAATTTATTCCTAGATATTTTCTTCCTTTTGTTGTGATTGGAAACGGGATTGTATTCTTAAGTTCTCTTTCTGCTAGTTTGTTATTAGAGTATAGAAATGCAACTGATTGTTGTAACCTGATTTTGTACCCTGCAACTTTGCTGAAGTTGTTATTTCTAATAGTTCTCTGATGGAATTCTTAAGGTTTTCTATAGATAGAATCATGTCATCTACAAACAGCAAAATTTTCAATTCTTCTTTTCCAATTTGGATGCCTTTTATTTCTTTTTTTTGCCTAATTGCTCTGGCCCAAACCTCCAGTACTATATTGAATAAGAGTGACGAGAGTGAGCACCCTTGTCTTGTTCCTGTTCTCAGAGGGACGGCTTTCAGTTTTTCCCTGTTGAGTATGTTATTGGCTGTGGGTTTGTCATATATGGCCTTTATTATGTTGAGATACTTTCCTTCTATACCCCTTATATTGAGAGTCTTTATCATAAATGAATGTTGTATCTTGTCAAGTGCTTTCTCTGTATCTATTGAGATGATGACGTGGTTTTTCTTCCTCATTTTGTTAACATGGTATATCACGTTGATTGATTTCAGATGTTGAACCATCCCTGTGTCCCTCATATAAATCCCACTTGATCATGGCATATGATCATTTTAACGTATTGCTGTATTCAGTTTGCCAATATTTTGTTGAAGATTTTTGCATCTATGTTCATCAGCATATTGACCTGTAGTTTTCCTTCTTCTCGTTGTCCTTGTCTCGTTCTGGGATCAGGATGATGTTGGCCTCATAGAATAAGTTAGAAATCATTCCATCTTCTTCAATTTTTTGGAATAGTTTGAGAAGGATAGGTATTACATCTTCTTTGAATGTTTGGCAGAATTCTCCAGAGAAGCCATCTGGTCCTGGACTTCTGTTTTTTAGGAGGTTTTTGATTACTATTTCAATCTCTTTACTTGTGATTGGTCTACTGAGAGTCTCTATTTCTTCTTGATTCAGTTTTGGGAGGTTGTATGAGTCTTAGAATTTATCCATATCTTTTAGGTTATCCAATTTTTTGGTGTATGGCTTTTCATAGTATTCTCTTATAATCTTTTGTATTTCTGTGGTATCCATTGTAATTTCCCCTCTTTCAATTCTAATTTTATTTATTTGAGCCTTCTCTCTTTTTATCTTCGCGAGTCTGGCTAAAGGTTTGTCAATTTTGTTTATCTTCTCAAAGACCCACCTCTTACTTTCATTGATCCTTTCTACTATTATTTTTGTTTCAATTTCAATTTTTTCTGCTCTAATTTTTATGATTTCCCTGCTTCTGCTGATTTTGGGCTTTGTTTCTCCTTCTCTTTCTAGTTCTGTTAGGTGTAGTTTAAGACTACTTATTCGAGATTGTTCTTGTTTGTTGAGTTGGGCCTGTGTTGCTATGAATTTCCCACTTAAAACTTTTGCTGCATCTCATAAGAGTTGTATGATGTATTTTCATTTTCATTTGTCTCCAGATATTTTTTTATTTTTCTTTTGATTTCTTCATTGATCCAATTGTTGTTCAGTGGCATATTGTTTAGTTTCCACATTTTTGTGACTTTCCCAGCTTTTTTCTTATAGTTAATTTCTAGTTTGATAGCATTATGTTCTGAAAAGGTGCTTGATATGATTTCAATCTTTTAAAATTTATTAAGGCTTGCCTTGTTTCCCAGCATATGGTCTATCTTTGAGAATGTTCCATGTGCACTTCAGAAGAATGTATATTCTGCTGTTTGGGGATGGAATATTGTACATATATCTATTAAGTCAATCAGGTCTAGTTTTTCATTTAATTCCACTATTTACTTGTTGACTTTCTGACTGGATAATCTGTCCATTGATGTAAGTGGAGTGTTGATGTTTCCTACTCTTATTGTGTTGCTGTTAACTTTTCCCTTCAGGTCTGTTAATAGCTGCTTTATGTACTTTGGTGCTCCTGTGTTAGATGCATATATACTCATAAGTGTTATGTCCTCTTGGTGGAATGTCCCTTTTATCATTATATACTGCCTCTCTTTGTCTCTCATTGCCTTTTTTGTCTTGACGTCTGCTTTGTCTGATATATGTATGGCAACACCTGCCTTCTTTTGCTTGCCATTTGCTTAGAACATCATCTTCCATCCCTTCACTCTGAGCCTATGTTTGTCTTAAGAGCTGAGACGTGCTTCCTGGAGGCAGTATATTGTTGAGTCTTGTTTTTAACCCATCCAGCCATTCTGCTAATGAATGTCCTTTTGGTTGTATCTTAGTGGGGCAAGACTAAGGGAACAGTTCACTCTGCCATGATGCTGACATCACTCTCAACAGCCTGTGACTTTTAAAAGTTAAGGCATTTCCTAAAGATGAGTTCAGTTTTGCTTAGTGGTTACAGTGAGGTTTGTATAAAAGATAGTCCATTCTCTGATAGTCTCTTATTCCCTTAGTCTAAGCAGGTTTAATCCCTCTCTTCTTCCCCTTCTAAGTTGTTATTGTCACAACTTATTCTGTTATGTGTTGTGAATTTGTGGTTAAAATGTGACTATATTTATTTTTGATGTTTTCCTTCCCTTTATCTTTAGAGTTATAATTAAGTGTTTGCCAATCTCTTCTGATAGAGAGTTTTGATTTTCTGATTTTGTCTGCCTGTTTATCTCCTTGCTCAAGGCTTCGTACACCCTTTCTTCTTTTTCTTTTTCAGGTATGAGGGCCTTCTTGATCAAATCTTGTAGGGGGGTATTGTGGCAATGAACTCCCTCAGAGCTTTGTTTATCTGGGAAAGTGTTTATTTCTCCATCATATCTGAGGGATATTTTCACTGGAGATAGTATTTGAGGCTGAAAGTTTTTGTCTTTCAGAATTTTGAATATATCATTCCACTCTCTCCTAGCCTATAAGGTTTCTGCTGAGAAATCCACTGAGAACCTGATCAGGGTTCCTTTGTAGGTTATTTTCCTCTACCTTGCTGCCCTTAATATTTTTTCTTTCTCAATGACTTTTCCCACCTTTACTACTATATGCGTTGCAGAAGGTCATTTTACACTGATATCATTTGAAGATCTATTGACTCTGTTACACGTATTTCCAGCTCATTCCCGGGGTTTGGAAAGTTCTCAGCTATTACGTCTTTGAATAAGCTTTCTGCTCCATTCTCTTTCTCTTCTCTCTCTGGGATACCTATAATCCTTAGGTTGCATTTCCTAATTGAGCAGGATATTTCTCAGAGAATTTCTTTATTTCTTTTGAGTCTTAGTTTTCTCTCCTCCTCCATCTGAAGCATTTCTATATTTCTGTCTTCAAGACTACTGATTCTCACCTCAATAAGTCAGCTCTGTTGTTTAAGTACTCCAAATTTTTATTTAACTCCTCCATTTTGTTTTTCATCTCCAACATTTCTGATTAATTTTTGTTTATAGTTTTGATCTCTTTTGTGAAGAATTCCCGCCATTCATTAATTTTCTTCCTGATTTCATTGAACTATCTTTCTGAATTCTCTTGTAACTTGGTGAGTTATTTTACAATGGCTGTTTTGAATTCACTGTCATTTTGATTGTAGATTTCTGTGCCTTCAGGATTGATTTCTGGGTGTTTTCTTTTTCCTTCTGGTCTGGAGTATTAATATATTTCTTCATACCATTTGATGGAGTGGATTTGTGCCTAGGCATAATGATAGTATCTGGTTGCAGATTCCACCTGCCACCACTAGGGGGTGGGCAGGAGCTGTGTAGTCTGAACCTTCTGCAAATCCCTCTCAGCTATACCTGTCTGAGCCTGGGCCACTCCTTGGGATTGCAGTGGCCCTCTGAGGTCTCCCACTGAATGGGAAAGCAATCACACAGGAGCTCAGGAATACTGCCACCTGGTCCCATAGTCCCACTCACAAGCACTCTCTCCTTTGGGGTTGCAGTGGTACTATGAGCATTTGTGGCAGCTGAGAGCTTGTTTGCCTGGACTCACAGCTCTGCCGCTGTCTGCTCCTAGATCACACCAACCATTGCTCTTGGTTGTTGAGGCCTCCCCACTGGGTCCGAGCCAGAGCCACTCCCTGGGACTGTGGTGGGTCTGTGGACTCTCCCATCAGACAAGAGAGTGATCACATGGGGGCAAAGAACTGCTGTTACCTGCTCCCACAGTCCTGTTGAGTTGCATTCCCCCCTTCAGGTCTGCAGTGGTACTACGGGCATTTGCAAAAGCAGGGAACTCATTATTCTAGGCTGCAGACATGCTGCTGTATGCTCCTAGGTCACACCAGCTATTGTGCTTGGTGTGTGGGGCCTCCCCAGTAGGTCTGAGTCTGAGCTACTCCCTGGGACTCTGGTGGGACTCTGAACTCTCCCACTTGACCAGAGAGTGATTGCACAGGGGCTCAGGGCTGCTGATGCCTGTTCTGACAGTCCTGTCAAGTAGCGCTACCCCCCTTCAGGGCTGCAGCAGTACTATGGGTGTTTGAGGCGGCCAGGAGCTCACTTGCCCAGGCTCACAGTTCTGCCATTGTCTGCTCCTAGGTCACATCAGACTTTGTGCTTGTTGGGTGGGGCCTCTCCACTGGGTCTGAGCCTGAATCACTCCTTGTGGACTGCACTGCTCTGTGGACTCTCTCACCAGATGGAGAAGCAATCATGTGGGCTCTCATAGCTGCTGTCAGCATGGGTGCTCCAGCCAGGAGAACAGTCACATGCATGTACTGGGCTGCCTGAGGTTCCGAGAGTGCTTACCCATCTCCATCACCTCCCTAATGGTAGTCCATCCACCTTCAGATGTATAGCTGCATGAGTCTCTCAGGCTTCCAGATGTGATGTGTTGGTATCAAGGAATGTCCAGTTAGTTGTAGTTTGAAAGGGGAGAGACAAAGGGAACAGCTCACTCTACCATGTTGCTGATGTCTAGATGAG
Organism: Equus caballus; assembly: GCF_041296265.1. NCBI lineage: Eukaryota > Metazoa > Chordata > Mammalia > Perissodactyla > Equidae > Equus > Equus caballus. The sequence continues at coordinate 62,477,469 of NC_091691.1, read as the reverse complement.
TTCAGTTTTGGACAAGATGAGTTTGAAGAACTTAGGGACATCATAAGTGTACATATCCAGCAAGAGCTGGATTTGCTACTTTTACACAAGCTCAAATTTGCTTAAAGATAGAAGATTGTAAATGTCAAACAATAGATGTTTGTTAAAACCAAGATAATGTATACATTTCAGTGAGAGTCTGTACTTTGGAAAGAATTGCAATTGCAGAACAGAAAACCATAAAACATAAAAATTTAAAGGCCAAGTAGAGGAGTCTATGAAGAAAAAAAAGCAAGGAGAGGCTGCAGATATAGGAAGAAGAATTGAGCATATTGGAATCAAAAGAACACACAGGTACGTCCTCATTTTTGTAAAAAGTTACTGAATTTCTTGAAGTCTTCAAGAAACTTATTAGGGAAGGGGCACTAAGGATCTAGTGTAAAAGGAAGATTGTTTTACACTGATGTTATTTTTACAGTGTAGTTTTCAATTTCTATTTTAACATATATTTGTATTATTTTTTCCATAGGAATACAATTATTTATAAAAATAAAAGAAAAACTCAAGTGGAGGAATTGATCTAGAATAGGAAGAATACCTCATGCTCATATACTAACAGAAGAAGAGAAGGAACGCAGGTGTCAGTAATTTTCTGGAAGAAGGGTGGCAGAAATTTGAGGATGTTTATGTTGGAAATCTCATCTTTTTTTCAAATTAGTTAGTAAGGAATTTGAGAAATTATAGTGATATTGGTAGCTTTTGGTGAGTAGTGGTGGTGCATGTGGACAAGGGAGCTAAAGTGAGATAGATAAAAGGCTTGTTGAGTGGAGTGGGGTGCTCACCTGAAATGAACACTGACATGAATTAGCACCAATCCAAATATGATTTGCTCTTAAAGAGACTTCCATTTCTTTACATTATTCAAAAAAAATTAAATAGAAATGTAGCTTTTTTTCCCCTATCTCATTTTCCTCTCCTTTTATTTACCATGGAACACTAATGTTCCATGGTAACAGACTTTACAACTATATATAGTTGTATAGACTTTACAACTATAATATTAAGATGATATATGATATTTCTGGTGAATTAATGTTTTTATTATACATAGAGCAAGTATTTTATCCCAAATGGATTTGCCTGGTGATATATGCTTTGTCCTCTTAAATCAAAGTATTTCTGCCAGTGGGCATTGCTGTGAACAAAATAGATTACTAAAAATAAATGAAATTCTCTCTCTCTCTCTTTTTCTCCACACACGCATGCACACACACACACAATTTGCATATATCTTTGATGATTTTTGGGAATCAACAAATAGAAGCCAAAGTCTGCTGGTGGCAAAATTTACTATTTACATTTTAAATAGCCTGCCATTATTTATACTACTGCCATTTTGTGTTGTAACTGAATTTGTCTACTGTACTTCATTAATGGCTTAACATTATACAATGCTTTCCTGAACCTTCAGTGCTGTGATGATTCAGGGTTCTTACAACGTTACTGCCCTTGCTATATTTAGCATTATAAATTTAGTATATGAGACTATTATTTTTTCATAGCTCCTCTTCAATTAAAGTAATGGGCACTAGGTGAAGAGTGGTTTGGGAGCAGAGAAATGATGTGGTTAGAGCTGTGTTTCAGGAACATTAATCTGCCAGGATTATGGCATGTAGAATGGTATCTACATGACTTGGCCACCAATTGGATGCCGAGCAGGGTAGAGCGGGAGGCGGTGAAGCAAGAAGTCTTCAAATGTGGATCCAAGTCTCTTGGATTTTGGTCCTTTTTCGTGTCTTCAAATTTGACTCTAAGGTCTTTAGTTATAGGTACAATGCATATTAATTTACAATATTAATCACATTACTTAATTAATTTTAATCACAAAAGGATGCAGAGGAATATCAGGTTTAGGGAAGATACATGTGTTTTGTATGTATTCACTTAAAGGTGGAGATATTGAGAATATAGACAATTTGGATCTGAGTTCAAGAGGAAGGCTGAGGATACTGTAGGAAGAAAGTTGCTTCAGTGGAATTCGTAAACTGGTATATTTTCAACAAGTTTTAATAAAATATGTTGTATGGATGGTTGTTGATAATATAGAAAATAGATAATAAAGGAAATACCATAAAATATGAGACAGAAACATTGGTGTCAGAGAATGAAGTCGTATAGAAAATGCAATCAAAGGATGGCACTTTTTAATGTATTAGCTCCCCCACTTATAACTGCACGCCTTTCTCCCATGCCAGTTATTACTTGTCATTAAAAATAGGCATTTTCAATATCTGATAACTTTCTATAAAAGTCTATCAGGGTTCATTCTTTACTCTCTTGCTCTTACCTTATACTTCTTGTTCTAGTTCTTCCCTGGCTAAGCCCTTACTGCTTAGGGACCACGAGTATCTCCACTCTATGAACTTTGAATAATGACTTTTGTGTTTGGTAATGAGTCTTCACGGTCTGTTATATTACAATAACCTTTCTTTCTGGATTTTCCTAGTATCTCCAATACCTTCCAGCAATTCCCTGGTGGAAGTACAGAATTTGTGGGAATTCTGCCCACTCCATGCAGCAATTTGTTTTCTATGACCTTGATCCACAGCCTTAATTGCTTTAGTAGCCTTGAACAAGTTCTTGCTTCTCAGCTCTATGAGACTGCCACCACACTTGAGCTTCTGCTCCCTCTGCCACAGGAGGGAAAGAGCTCTTAGGCAGAGAACTGAGCAAACGTGCAGCTCATCTCATATTTTTTCCTTCCCTCATGGATTATGATCCTGCTTTGCTTGTTTTCCAATGCTTGAAAAAGTAAGATGCCTTACATGTTTTGCCCAATTTATTGTTGTTTATGGTGGGAAGGAAATTCCTTTCGTAGATATACCATCACAGCCTGAAGCAACGTTCCCTAAGGCTATAAAATTTTAACAAATAAATATTTCTTAAAATATCCAAATTCATTTGTATGTGGTGGTCCTCAAGACCACTTGCAGATTTGGCAATTCACTGGGAAGACTCATCATATTGTCACATCTTGGCTATGATTTATTGACATTACAGCAAAAAGATACAAAGCAGAATCAGCAAAGGGAAAAGGCACATGGGGCAAAGTCTGCAGGAAACCAGGCACAAGCTTCCCAGAGTCCTCTCCCAGTGGAGTCACATAGGATCACTTAATTCCTCCAACAATGAGTTGTAACAACATGAGTGAAATGTTGTCTACCAGGGGGGGCTCATTAGAAACACAGTGCCCAGGGGTTTTAGACTCAGTGCCCTGTCTAGCATGTATCAAAGTTCCCGATTCCCAAAAGGAAAGCAGATGTTCAGCATAAACCAGATTGTTTGTTCAAACACTTTAGGCCCAGTGAGCCACGCTATCATTTAGGGAATGGTGGGAGCCCGCCTAAAATATTAGTTCTCAGGCACCAAGTGTCAACCTTGCAAGTATCTGAGAATGGTAGTCCAGGCTTACCATGTTAACTCTTTTCTGTACAATTTGATATCTCTAATTTACTCCCCGAGGAGGTACAGACCTTAACATGATCTACTTATTTTATGAACAATGCCCCTCTATCTTGTTTCTCTGCCTAAAATTTTGTTTGTTTTTAAATAACAAAATAAATCACGTATTTGTTTTCCAATTCATTCTCAACTGAATATACCTAGATAAACAAATATACAGTCCATCTTCATTATTTCCAGATTCCATATTGTGAATTTGCCTACTTGCTAAAATTTCTTTGTAACCCCAAAATCCATACCCCCAGATTTCATGGTCATTTGTGGATGTGTGCTTAAGTGGTGAGAAATTTGAGTCTACCAACACATGTATGTGTAGCTGAGGTCAAACAAGGCCAGCCTGTGCACTCTTGATTCAGCTCTCATGCAAAGATGACCAGAAGATTGAGTTGGTAGCGGGGACGGTACAGCACAGGGCAAAAAGCTCTGGCTCAGAGTCAGTTGGATGGGGTTTGTGTCCCAACTCTGGCACCCCAAATTCTGACCCTTGTTTTCTTTTTTGTAAAAGAAAGAAACCAGAATATACTAGAATGAGCTATTTTTAGGATTCAAGATTATAACCTATGTGAGAGAGAGAGATACATATGTATTTCCCCTAGGAGCAGTGGTTCAGTATTCCCAAACTGAGTGTTCAAAGAGACTTTATAGAACACAACTGAGTGCTGAGATGAGAGGATGAGAATCAGCTGTGTGGACATTTGTCCCAGTCCTTCACTCTGTATTGGATTTTCTTCCTGCTGAAGTTCATGCTTTATAGATTTTAGTGTGTGTCCAATACTAGAAAGCCATCTTAATCTTTTTCATCATAAAGTGATTTAATTTGCCGTTCTCTAGAATAATAATTAGTAGGGGACCAAATTTTAAGTTTAGGTTGACAATTTGCATGTATTATTCCATTTTCTCCAGGCATGATTGAGCTGATACACAAATTGCTGTGGGCATAATTATTGTTCCTTTGTAAGCCATCAATTCTTTTCCTCAGGTGGCTTTTAAGATTCTTCACTTTATCTTTGGTATTTTGCCATTACACTGTAATGTAACCACGTATTCATTTATTTTTACTACTCCAGCTTAGCTCTCACAGTCCTTTAGAATGGAGTACCAGTGAATTTCTTTATTCCTGCAAAATCTTTACTTTTACCTCTCAAAATTTTGCTTCTTCACCAATTCCTCTGTTTTTCTTCTAAAAGAGAGATGGGCAAATTAAGCCCAAGGGCCAAACAGGCCTATTGCCTGTTTTTGTAAATAAACTTTTGGTGGAACATGGCCACCTATTTGTTTATGAATTGTCTATAGCAGCTTTTGCACTGCAATTACAGAGTTGAGACTGGCCTGCAAAGTCTAAAATATTTATCATCTGGCTCTTTTTACGGAAAAAATTTGCTGACCTCTGTTCAAGGCTCCTATTTGATGTGTGTTGAAGCAACATTTTCTCTAAATCTCTTAACTAATTCTCCATATTATTAAATGATGTTGCACTTCTGTACATGTTCTTGGTTTTTCAATCTATTCTTTTAAAGTTTCCAATCTAGAGTTTATTCATTTTTTGTGTTTAAAAAAATTTTAATGACAATCTTCTTATTTCCAGTATTTCAGTTGATGAATCACAGACAAACCACTTCTTTTTGCTCTGTTTCAGAGTTTCTTGCACACGGTTAGGGATATAATTTCTTCAGTTATCTCACCCACTGAAATTTAAGCTCCATGAAGATAATGACGTTTTTGTGTCTTGTCTTATCTGCTCTATTCCCAGCACCTAGAATTGTGTCTGATACTGATATGTATTTCACAAATATTTGTTGAATATAATTTAGGATTATAAATATACTTATTTGAAGAATTTTCCCCAAACCATTTTAATTTTTAATGTCACCTGAAGTAAATTCAGTTCCAGACTGTTGATTTTGTTGGTTCTCTTCCTTATTGTTATACCTCCTTACGTGTTTTGTAATTTTGATTTGCGGATTTTGTTTGGAATACATACATGCTTCTCCTCTTTCTCTGCTGGGAGTTGAGACTTCGATGGATCTCCTGTCTAACTTAAGTCTTCTGTTGCAGCTTCAGGCTTCACGCTCCACGGGAATATCGGGAATACCTCCAAGAGAGTCTCTAAGCCAAAAGGTGTCTTGGCTCAATTTCTGGGCAAGTGGTTACGTACTCACGTCCTCTTGCTCTTCCTAAGTGCAGAGTTCCTGTAAGCCATGGACCCAACCAGTGTCAACAGCTTTTTTTTTTTTTTTTTTTCCCAGCACCTGCTCAAAAGCTGGACAGGGGATAGGGAAAGGAGTTTTAGAAGTAAGCTTAGTTCTGGTCACTGACTCTAAAGGGTACTTTTAGTCTCTACTATTTAATATAACTTAATTTCCAGGTGCTTCTGTTGGTTTCTGGAGCCCAGAAAGCTTACAATTCCTGCTCCTAGAACCACTTTGTATTTCTGTTCTGTTTCAGCTCCTAGGAATATCTAGCTTGTTTATGATGCCAGCTATATTTTTAAAATTTTCCCTTTTTATATTCTGTGGGTTTTTCACCTCGTAGTTTTCTCAATGTAAATATATAATGCCTTTTACCGTCATACTTTTCTTTCACTTATTTTTTTTCCACCTACATTTATCTGCTCCCTCTCTCACATCATCAAGCACTCTCTATGCTGGATTATTTCCATTACCACATAAACATGCCATAGTATTTCTCATCTTACTAAAAACCTTCCTTTACCTCACATCTCCCTCTAGCTACAGTTCACGCTTTTATTCCGCTTTATATCACACACCTACAATGGTTGTCTGTACTGGCCAGCTGCATTTCTTCTCTTCCTGTTGTGTCCTCAGTGCCCTTTATTGCCTCACTGAAACCATGCAGGTCGAGATTCCAATGACCTACACATCCCCATTCACTGACTGTCAGACCTCACCTCACATGCCATATTGAAAGCATTTGCTACAGCTGATCACGTCTCCCATCTTAAAACATTTTCTTTAACTTAGTGACACCTTCAAAGTGTCCTTTGCCTCACTTTTCACTCACTCTCAAGCTCTTTTTCTACACCCTTGTCAAATTTCTTGATTTGTTTATTAACATCTGTTTGCCCCAGGAATCAGAATCAGACATCTTCTGTATTTATACTCACTCCCTAGGTGATCTCATCCAGTCCCAAATTTTCAAGTGTTATCCATATGCTCCTGAGCAATGATTTACAGTTCCAGCCCAACCTTTCTCCTTATTTGGGACTCCACATCCCTTCTTAGATTTCTAGTAGATATTTCGACCTTAAAATGCTCATAATAGCACTGTTTATTCCTTTCTGAATCTCTGTTAAAATTACCTCTTCCCCTGCGTCTCCCATGTCAATAAATGTCACCTATAATCAGTTGGATCAGGCAAAAAAAACTGCGGTCATCTTTGACTTCTCTCTTTTTCTCAGAAACCACATCTAGTCCATCAGAAAATCCTGTTGGCTCTATCTTTAAAAACATATTCACAGTCTGACCATTTATTACAATGATCATGGCTCAATGATGTTTAATCCACAATAATCTCTTATCTGGATAACTACTTAACTCATTTTCAGTTCTTCTCTTGATCCCTAGATCCTATTCACAACTGCCAGATGTTCCTTCTAGATTGGAAGTCAGATTACTTTATTCATCTGTTCATAACCTTCCAACTGCTTCTTATCACACTTACACAAAAATCCAAAGTCCTCAGGTCAGTGTGATTTGGCCCTGGCTGCCTTATCTAACCTCTGTAGGATTTGGTCCTGCCTACTTAACTGCTTATTTGATGTTATTTCCTGGAACTCTTGCTTACGCACTGACTTCTGGACACACTGCCCCAATTTTTCTTCCTCAAGCACACTAAGTTTTGTCTTTTCTCTACATGTGTCAGCAATGCATATTAGCTTCTATTTGATTGGTGAACAGAGTAATGATGCCAGCACTGTGCAAAGTTGCACTGGGTCTATATGTAATTTTTCCCAGGCAAAGGGAGACAAAATAGCAAGGGAGGAGTTATAACTCCTTCAGCAGGAAAGAAATGTTTGTTTTGCTCAGCTGCTGCATGAGGGTAAGAACCCAGCTTAGGAAAAAACAAGGCCCCTGTACCAGCATCCCCCACCCAGCCAGGTGAACCCCCGGCCTCGTGTAGCCCTCAGCTATGTGGGTTGGACTGTCTCTCAAGTCCACTTAATGGTTGCCCCACACTCTTGGAGCTTCATTTCCTCCTGCACTCTCTCAGCTCTTGCCAGCCTTGTTTTGATATAAAGCATTGCCAACTGACTTCTAAACTATTGCTTTTGTGCTCTTTAAATATTCACTATGGTGGCCTAGGTTGTGGCATCAATGACTATTTACATTCTTTGGTTTCACAGTTGTACAGGTTTTGCATGATCTGCTCTTAATCTTAATGCCCCTTTAAGCCTATATTTTTGCAGAATCAGTTTTACCCTCCAACAGTAGCATACATACATAAAAATAGCAGAAACACCTAATTTTCCTGCCTCTGAGCCTTGGCATTTGTGGTTCCCTCTGTCAATGATACTCTTCCTCAAATACCCTCATGATGTGCTTCCTCACTTCAGTCACTCTCTCTTCAGATGACACCTTCCCCAAGAGGCCTTTGTACACAACACATCTAAAATAATACCCACCGTCATTACTCTATCTCCTTAACCTCTCTTAACTTTCTTCTTAGCACCTGACATTATATATTCATTTGTGTATGGATTAATTGTTTGTCTCTCACACTAGAATGTAAACTCCCTTAGGGCAGGACCTTTGTGTGTTTTGTTCACTACAATAAAAATATTTGGCAAATAGCTAAGTGCTTAATAAACATGTATTGAATTATTGAATAAATGACTCAATGTGTCGATAGTTTCCTCTTATAATAAACACTTTTTACACAAATTGTTTTAGATGTACACTACCTTGGGAAAATAATTTCTCATTTTTAACTGCATATTAAATTAAAATATTTTTTAAACCTAAGAGTTAGAGTAATTTCATGAGTTAATACATTTAGCTGTAAACCAATGCTAACAACTTAAATATAATTGCTAAAATTCTTTTAACTAAAAAGAATTGCCTTAGGATGCTTAATGTTGCCATTAATAATATCACGAGAGTAAATTAAAGCTCTAGAACACTTTAGGAATGCCTGATCTGTTTTTTTTTTTTTTTTTTGCATGGAAAGATTCACTCTGAGCTAACATCTGTTGCCATCTGTTGCCAATCTTCTTCCTTTTTTTTTTTTCTTTCCTCCCCAAAGCCCCATTGCATGGCTGCATATCCTGGTTGTAAGCCCTTCTAGTTCTTCTATGTGAGCTGCCACCGCAGCATGGCAACTGACAGATGTTTGGTGTAGTTCCATGACTGGGAAGCAAACCTGGGCCGTTGAAGTGGTGAGGATCAAACTTTAACCACTAGGCCTTTGGGGCTGGCTCAACCAGATCTTTCAATCAGAAAAATTAAGTCTAGCTTAACATAATAATCCCCATATATTTGTTTAGTTACATTCCTTATTTTCCAATGAGATATTGGAAGGATCAGTGCTAGGTGATACAAACATTTAATCTCTTCAGTTATTTGTTCCTTTCAAGATTGGATTTCACAGCCTATTTTCGTTAAACTCCTATTAATCTTCCTTATTCTTCACCTGTCAAGTGGAATAGTGGGCTCTCATTTCCCGTTCAAAACTCTGCAGGGAAAAAAAGGCTTGAAGCTTACCAAGCAGAATCAGAGCCACCCTGGAATTTACTATCTACTTGCGTATTCCTCGAGCTGGAAAGACTTCTGTGGAAAGTGGGTGGGAGTGGAGATGCATGAAGCTTAGAGCAGAGTGTAGAGATAGGTGAGGGAAGTCATAAACTTGATTGCATAAATTGTACTTACAAAATAGAAGACTGTGATTTTTGAGTAAATAATCTGTATTTTCATATGTTTCCTTATATGTGAGGTGGTGCAGCAAAGTGGTTCAGAGGGTAACTGATTCAGCTGCCGGGATTTGACTGCTTTCTCCACCACGTACTGGTTTGATATCTTGGCGGAAGTATACCTTTGTTTATTTACTTATAATAGTAACCGTGGAATTGTTATGATGATTAAATAAATCAATGAATATAAAGCATTTAGAACAGTGTCTGGTATATCATAAATATCCAGTAAGTGTAAGAAGTGTTGCCATGTTTCATTCTTCCTCCTAAATGAAGTTGCAGATTAACAGGATGAGCAGCAAAGAATTTAAGGATGCCAAAAAGAGCAATAGCTAAATACAAGCCACTTACTAAATAAGTAAATGGAAAGATCCCTTATTTTTAATAATAAATTAAGGAGAATATTAGTCATCTTTACGTAACTGTTTCTTGAAAGAAGCCATTAGGCCACATAGCCTTAGATACACTACTTCTGTTAGTGTGAATTTATAGTGAGGTGCAGAAATCTCACAATGAAAAATACATAAATTTAATAAGATGGAAGACATAAAAGAACATTTAACAGATATCATGACCTTAAAATCAAGAATCATTTTTGGCCTCCAAACTATTAACAAAAATAATTAATCTGACAAAAAACTTGAAACTACTGTGTGTCTATCAAAGAAGTGACAACATTTCTATCATAAAAATTTCTTTTTAGGATCTGGTAACTTGGTCATAAAAGCTGTCTTGGGGCTGAAACCTGGCATATGTTGTGTTTATTTGAAGCGTAAATGACTTTCCATTAGTTACAAATTTTCATTGTTATATTTTGAAAAGCAGGAAAAACATTAGTTTTATATTTCTAATTTATTAAACTCTAATGGAAAGTACAGTTTTCTTAAAGTGGAAATTTATGTTTTAAAAGTTATGATTAAATTCAAAGGCTGCAAGGCAACACATGCACATAAACTTAATGAGAATTCTAGATTATAATTAACTTAGCAATAGCATGTTGTGGCACAGGGAAAACTTGAAGGCCAAATAAGACATGTGGTAATAGTCACTGGTTGGGCTGACACACCACAGGGGCTTCATTAGCGATAATAACTGTGCTATTCCTTTTGTAAAATTTATAAATTTTAAGTACAATCAGTTAGAATTAGTCTCAGATTCAAGTAAAAGAAAGTAACTGAAACGTACTTGCTGCTTTAGAAACACAACTTTTTGACGATATTGAGTTTTAGAAATATGTGCGCTGCAGAGAAAACTTGCACAGTTTATGTCGAGTGGTGTTATTAACCCAGTGGGCCTTTTGGATAGAATGTTTTGCTGGAATTATAAGTTGCAATGCCGGATGGTAATCACAACAGAATTATGGATATAGAAAATTATCTGTTCACCCTGATCTAAGCTTTTGCTTAAATTACTTTTAGTGCAGCAGATTATGTAGAAATACCAGATACATGTGTGTGTTTATAGGTTTCTGGTAGGAATTATCAAATCATATATTCAGGTGGCAAATGTAACATTTTACTTGTCAGTTGAACGCTTGTCTATTAGGAACACCCATTCTGATTAAGGCTGACAATTGAATCTAATCAATTTCAAGTAAGCTCAGACATGTCAGTATTTTTCATTTCAATTGTACTCAATCAAATCAGATTATACTCAAAGATTCTCCTTCCCATGGTTGTTTATGGAGCATCTTGTCATTGATGGGTGTAGTATATCCTCTGTCTTATGCTACCCAACTGAGACAGAGCTCATCGTAAGGTTTTTGATTGTTAGCACTTAGTCTCACCAGCATCTGAGGCCACATTTAAGGTCCCACTGTGGCTTTTATTGGCTTGTGGATTCTTGTGACTATGAAAGGGCTTTTTCAATTCCTCCAGCCATCTCAGACTTTCCATAACCCTCTCAAGGAGGGTGGTGAGCATAGGAAAATTTCAGCTGCACTTTCTCCTTTTCCTGTGGCTGTGAGAGACTTGAGCACGTGGGATCAGGAGGTTTCTCAGATTATCTCTGTGTGGAATTGCTCTGTTACAATTTCTGATTGCTGTTGTTATACCACGCTGGTTTTAGAGACTTGTCTCTGAGGCTTGGCATCTTCTTGGGTTTCAACCAGAAAGTGAGACTCATGTATCATTCCCCTTTTATATCCTTACCAAAAACATCTGGAATTTTTGATTTTTCCTATTGTCACTTACTCTGAAGCGAGGCCCAAATTGGGTCAGGTGGGTTCAGGGTGCCTTCTCAGATAACTATTAAGAGCATTTAACCCTCTGCTGGATACCTTTATTTGCCCCTCTGGATCCATTTCTGCACCATTCACCACCCTACTCAGTGCCCTAGAAGGTCAAATTATTTGGACTAAATCAGTTGGAACCCTTGCTCTCAGGGTTCTATTATCTCCCAATGAGGGATACCAGTAAGAGACTGGAGGTAGGAAGAGAGTGATATTAGGGTATTTATTCTTCTATTTCACTCCTACCAGGTTGCTGAAGGTTAGAACTCTTGTCAGACGACACTCTTCTAGGACTTTTCTTGGTTCTACTAACCTCTCTTTCCCCTTAGATCATTAGGCTGTGGTGGTAATAGCTCCCCTTTTTGTTATTCCCAGAATTTTTCACCATTTGGTTTCCCTTAAACCTACTTACATTTTGAAAATTATCCCTTTATTTAGCTCTCCATGTTGAATGCCTTCTTTTTTGCTCATAGTACCTTGACTGTTACAGTATTTGATAGCATAAGAGATCCTGGGAAACATAACTTCAAATTGGGATTGTGAAATTGGTTTTGTCACATAGCCAAGGACCACTAGTGAGCACTAGAGAGGAATGTAACATAGTAATCTGAATCATGTGACGGCATTAATGTTACTCAAATTATTACTAGTGGTGGCATGGGATGAAGTTAGTGTGGGAAATAAGGTTTTAGGAGATAAACTGGCTTTGTTAACCAATCACTATGGCAACATAATGAAATATAAAGGCTAGGTGGTCAGCTGACTTTTCAGATGAACTGAATATCACATACAGAGAAAATGACAAACTGAGGGCCTTGAATGATAATTCAGGGCATGAGTGGAAAATGAGAAAGTATCTATGTAAGCTTTCAAGGAATTTCTCATCTCCTGAAGTCTCAGGGAAAATATGGCTAAGGATCAAGATAAGGGCTTGACCCTAATGAAGGCAGGGAGCCAGCACCAACCATCTCAACACTTCCAAGTCTCTTATGCTAAGTTAAGGGCATTGATGGAGAAGAGAGATTAACTGAGCAATGAAAAAGGAAACATTGGACAGACACAGACAAGGCTATGGAATTTAAACTTCCAAATCTCAGTGAACCTTCCTTGATGTCAAAGTCATTCCTTTCTCTTGTTGAAACCAGGTGGATGTACTTTACAGATGCAAGATGAGGACAATGACCATAACAACCAATGTCTGTATAGTGACAATCAGATGCGATGTCCCATAGGAAACTGTGAAGATGTCCACTTGTTTGTGGGTTCTTTAGGAATAAAATAGTTGGACAGTCTATGAGGTGATTCTTGACATCTACAGTGAGAAAGTCTAGATATAGTGTGCAAAAACTGAAATTAAGTCTCCTAAAGGGATTCATATACTCTTACCTACATCCAGAACTCAGCTAGTTCCCAGGTATAAAACACCTTAACTGATCAAACACTAGTATAGACTGGACTTTTTCTCTAAACCTTGCCCAGAAGGACCTATGGCCATTACCACATGTATTGAACTAAGGAATTTACCCAGAACTTCTGGGCATCCATAGGTCCTGCTTCTGAAATGACACTAATTTCTGGAGACTCAAAATGTTACCAAAATACACTAGTCAGAGAGAAGACTATAGAAATCCCAGGTGGTGCACAGAATCTTGCCTGCTTTCTCCTTCCACTGGATTCATGGTGACTATACACCAATCACGTGGTTATTACTTTAATTCTAGAAAGTATAGTGCAAATGGATATACTTAACATTTAGTGGAACTCCCACATTGATCCCATGACCTATGAAGTGGGTGTTATTATGGTATAAAAGCCAAGTAGAAGTCCCTGTAATTAATTCTATCTCTCCAAGAAAATGAACCAAAAACTATAATGCCACATCTCTGGGGAATTTTAAAGAGTAGTGCCATCATCAAAGACTTGAAGAAACCAACATACTGGTTTGTACCTTATTCCCACTTAACCTCCCTGTTTGGTTTAAAAGTCCCTTGGGTTCTGAGAACGATTGTAGAGTTGCTGAAAATTCAGTTGGTGATTTGCAACTGTGGTTCTAGATATGGTATTTTTATTGCAACAAATCAAAAGAACTCCTAGGCCATGCTATACAACGACAGACTTAGCAAACACTCCTTTTTTCAGTTCCTATCAGCAAATATGATCAGAAGCGAGTTAGATTCACTTGGAAGACAGCAATATGCCTTTACTTCCTGCCATAACAATATGTCAAATCTTCACCTCTTTACCCTTATGTGGTCTGGAGGACCCATTTTCATTTTGATATTCCAGAGCATATAATGCAGGTTCATTGAGAAGACAAAATAAAGGCTAGTTTTACTGGTGATTAAGAAAATGAAATTCCCCTAGATGCCTTAGTAAAACACGTGAATTCCAGAGGATGAGAGATATCTTGGAAATGTTGAGGTGCCACACTTGAGAAGCTTCTAAGGGTCCAGAGGTCTTGGACATGTCAAGATACCCTTTCTACAGAGAGATACAAATGGTGGCACCTTCTATCATTGCCAAAGAAGCAAAACGCTCGGACCTCTTTGGATTTTGAAGGTGACACATAGTAGTTTTGAGTGTGCTGCTCTGACCTGTTCACCAGGTAACCCTTAACGCTCTCAGTTTTGAATTGCACCTGGAGCTATAAAATGCTGTGCAGGATATTCAAGGTATAGGGTAAACATTCTTGCCTCTTGCCTTTTGGCTCAGCAAATACATTAGTGTTAAGGGAGTCTGTCACAAATTGAAATGTTTTACAGAGCCTCTGATGAGCTGCACTAAGACTCATACTGCATTTTGTCAAAGGTCATGATCTATCCTGCCACAAAGTATTATCCATTTGAATGGATAATAGTTGTGCTGTTACTGGACTTCTGAAGTGTTACTGGACTTCTTTAGGGATGCACATCTGAACTAGGATGCCAAGTAATTTCAGAAAATTGCTTTGAAAGCCATGAAAGTGCCCACTGTAGATGTCCCTGCAAGACAGGACATACTATAAGTACTCTAATTAGCTGGTAGCCTCCAGCTGATGCAACTCAGGGATGCCTCATAACATGCACACTGAGGCCACGCTCTCCCTAGGATACTCAATGAATAGGTCAATGACTGAGCAAGGCAGTGGCACTCTGGCAGTGATACTAGAGCCAGGCCATTTCTGCCCAACATGAGACATCTATAAAGAACAATTTTGGCCCTGGAGCTCCCCATTGGTGTGGCTGGGACATTCTCAGGGCTGCAACACAGCCTGAGGCTCACCACTCTCCTTTCACAGGTATCAGACCTTCATCATAAGGTATATGCTCAGACATTTTGGCCACTATTTTTTTTAAATGAGTTGCTTGTTCTCTATCATTGAGTTTACAAAGTTCTTTGTATATTTTGGATACAAGTCCTTGTCAGAGTTGAGTTTTGAAAATATTTTCTCCCAGTCTGTGGCTTGACTTTTCATTCTCTTAACAGTGTCTTTCGAAGAGCAGATGGTTTTAAGTTTAATGAAGTCCAACTTAACAATTTTTTCCTTCATGGATTGCACTTTTGGTGTATCTAAAAAGTCATCACCAAATGCAAGGTCACCTAGATTTTCTCCTATGTTATTTTCTAGAAGTTTTATAGGTTTGCATTTTACATTTAGGTCTATGATCAATTTTGAGCTAATTTTTTGTGAAAGGTCTAAGGTGACCCCATTATGTGGGAAGCTAATCATGTTCAAATAGGTAATTTAATGTTGGTTTGAAACAACAAATGTTCTGTAAATAGTGTCCTTTCAGGTAAGCTTTTGACAAAACTGCCCAGAGAGAGTTTGAGGCTATGTACTCTGATGAAGTATTGGATTGTAGGTATTTTATAAAACATATGGATTGGTTTTCAATCCATATGTGACAAGCAGATGAGATGAATGGAATCTTATGATGAAAACTCAGGGGCTCTTGCCTGGATAAACGACTACAACTTACAGATGGTGGCAACAGAGTGATATATATAAGGACGTTTAGTATTTAGGATCATTTAAAATTTACTTTAGAAAGCTGTACCGGTAATCTTAAGCACATGAATAGGTATAAGATTGTCTTCCAAATTCTACGCCAGTGATGATAGGGTAAAATGGTTCTGATCTTGAAATATTTTAAACCATGTAGAATCATTATAGAAAAACATCAGTAATGCTGTTTTTGAACTTCTTACTTTCTCATTGAATGAGAAAGTATGAATTACAATATAAAAATGAATTAAGTTGCTGTAAGAAGTAATTTAATGTAAGCAAATTGAATTTTGGAGAATGTCTGCCAAAGACAATAATTTTTAATTTGGAGAAATTGATATCATGCCACTCTTTCAGACATAATTAGATACCAGTTCCAATTGTCTACCGAGGACCCTTCTGATTCCCCTTAATAAAACATTATTATCAATAAATAGAAAGATTTGGCTAATTCTCTATGGCAGGCGTGGTATGCATTTAGTTAATCTAAAAGTGGCTCTAAGTAATTCTGGTGTAAGTAAAAAGGGGCCCAGAACACTCCATTGTTAAATCTAATTCTTGAAATTGTCTAGCACTGTCAGGAGATATATTAAAAGAGTTGCATGCATAGGTCTTAAGGATTAATTGGCTAGGGGATGACTAGGAAGAGAAAACCAAAACAAGTGGAAGACAAGTGAACGGCTGATGTGTTTTCATACAGCCAAAGACTCTTTAGATTTAAGCATGTATCTTTCCAATATCTTCACTATTTTGTTTCTTCCTAAAGTACATTGTCCAGTGTGGGTCTGCTAATGTTAAACTTTGTTTTTGTTCTTTCCAAAAATGGTTTTTTTTCTCATTTTTGAAGGATAGTTTTGCAGTGAATGGATTTTCATTTGATCTCTAGGTACTGTTACTATATCATTCCACTCTTTATCTTTTATTGTTGCTATAGAAAAATCTGCTTGTTTTATTTTTGTACAAAATCTGATTTTTTATTTGCTAATAAGATGAGCTTGTCTACTGTGTTCTTGTTTATAATAGATCTAGTATTCATTTATTTTGCAGTGTCTGATTTTTGTCCTATTTGAATTTCAGCTACAATCCTGACCTGGATTTCCTGAGATAGCCTTGTATCTTTATTTAAAAATTCCCACTTTCAGGCCAGTCCCAGTGGCCTACTGGTTGAGTTCAGCATGCTCTGCTTTGGCAGCTCAGGTTTGGTTCCCAGGTGTGGACCTATACCACTCATAAGTGGCCATGCTGTGGTGACGACTCACATACATAAAGAAGAAGATTGGCATCAGATGGCTCAGGGTGAATCATCTTCAGCAAAAATAAATAAAAATAAAAATAAAAATAGGGCTGGCCTCATGGCCTAGTGGTTAAGTTTGATGTGCTTTGCTTCTGTGGCCCAGGTTCAGTTCCTGGGCATAGACCTACACTACTCATTGGTGGCCATGCTGTGGTGGCAACCCACATACAAAACAGAGGAAGATTGGCACACATGTTAGCTCAGGGTGAATCTTCCTCAGCAAAAAAATAAATAAATAAAAATAAAAATTCCCACTTTTGTTTATTTGAAGTAAGCTAATAGGAGTATTAGTTTTCTACTGTTATATAACAAACTACCACAAAAGTAGCATCTTAAAACAACATCTATTTATTAGCTCACAGTTCTATATGTCAGAAGTCCAGATGAGGATGACTGGGTTGTCTGCTCAGGGTCTCACAAGGCTGAAATTAAGGTGTTGGCAGGATGTATTCTCATTTGGAGCACAGTGTCTTCTTCCAGGCCCAGTCAGATTATTGGTGGAATGTAGTTCCCTGAGTTTGTAGGACTGAGGTCCCCATTTTATTGCTGGCTGACAGCTGGGGCCATTCTCAGCTCCTATAGCCTGCCTGCATTCCTTGCCCCATGGCCCCTCAATCCTCAAAGCTGACAATGGAGAATATCCATTGTGTCAGAGCCCTGGGAAGCTTCAAATTTCTGACCCCAGGAAGAGGCCAGTCCCTTTTAATGATTCAACCAATTAGGTTCAACTCACCCTGGATAATCTCCCTTTTTAAAGTCAATTGTATCATATAACAAGCTAAGCACAAGAAGAAAATCCATCATATTCAAAGTCCAGAGGACTACACAAGGCACATTTACCAGGAGGTAGAGTCCGTGGTGTTCATCTTAGAATTTTGCCTACCACAACAGATGTATAGCAATAATCAGTGAATTCTAATTAATTAAGAGAAAGTTGTCAAGAAGGAAGTTTCTAGTAGGTAAAGTTTTGTTTTGGGAGAAAAATCTAGCTATTGTTTTAATATACTCACTTAGATACTTTGAATCCTCATGAATATATATTTACTGGTATGCAAATGATTCATTTGGTTTAAATTTAACATTGTATTACTAACATGTCAAATTTAAATAATTAGCGGAGATGGGAAAGTGGAGACTGCATTCTGGAATCTATTTTTTAATTACGAAAAGAGCTCTGCTTCTGCATATATTAATTTAAGATTAAGACTTCTCTCCAGTTTGCATGTTATTGCTTCCTCTTTTTACATCTTTGGCTGGAATGATCTTATTCTAGGTATGGCTTTGCCAATTTCCCCCCATTAGAAAGGATTACTAATTGAATTGCCTCTTAAGTAATAGATTTTGCTTACTTAACCTTGGCAAGCCTTTGCCTGTTCCCATTGTTGCCTGGAAATACGATTTGTCTGTGTAAGAACACTAATCTTTATCCTGATCCTATGGTTTTAACCATCTTCGGTTTATCCTCTAGTGTTTGATTTCATCCAAGGAGGCAGTTGGTGAGACGAGCGTTAACGCACAAGTGTCTTTCTTTGAAGCCTATTTCAGATCACAGTATATATTCAATGAAGTGGAAACAAAGTTGAGGTGCATATTTTTTGCCACTTCAGCTGGACCACGCTTCAAAATTTGTTTTCATTAGAAATAGAGCCTTGGATAAATGGCTGAATTCATCGCTTTGCGCACCTCAACATCCAGACACAGAGAAGTTTTCCTTTCCTCCCTAAGAGTTTGTTCAGGTTCCTCAATATTGAAGTCACCTTAGAACTAACAACCAACCCAAAAGGCGCTTATCAGCTATAGTCCTTCCTGTATCGTACCCAGGGGCAAGGAAACAGACGCTGGAAGGCTCCCTCTCAGGACAAGTGATCATGAGGGTAGGATGTGAGCAACCTTTTGAGAGAACAGAAACGAAGTCCTGCTGTCTTCGCGTTGAATAAGTCTCTGAGTCTATCTGATCCTAATCATAACTTCTGTAGGAAAGGACCTTGACTCATTCCCACCCGTCTCTCTTTGGTACACAGAAAAGGAGTTTGGTGGGCACGTTAGAAAAGAAAGAAAACAGAGCGGGGAGGTGGCGGCACCGGGAAGCCCTGGCGCAGAGCCCCAGATGCGCGAGTCTGGAGCGGAAACGCAGGGCCGGCGGCGCGATCGGCGGCGGAGGCCGGCGCAGCGCGAGCCCGGAGACCCCGGCCGGCCCCGCCGCGGTTGCCCGGACACGGACTAACGGACCCGGAGCACCTTGGCCGCCGGCGCCACGGAGCCGGCGGGGTGGGCAGGCGCGGCGCGGGGAGCAGGGCGGAGCCGGTGAGTAGGGGGCGCCTGGTCCCGGTGCCCCGGGGGCGCCCACTGCTCTGGCCGCCTGCAGGGCTCCCGCGGGCAGCATCCAGACCTGAGTCCCCCTGGCCGCTTACGCCAGGATTATCTCCTATTCGGGGCCACCCCTTAGTTAATCAGTCCCTTCAGGGAGGCTGAGGCGAGTTTGAGAAAAATCCCCCCGGCCTGGGGAAGGAATGGAGTCTCCCTCCACTGGCCGCCCAGCTGTACTTCACATTGTCTAGAACTGCCTCCCTAGGGTCTTAGTATTCTTTTAAAGTAATTACTTCTACCTTTTATTTTGCTTATAAGACCTGTTTGTCGTGGCTCGTCTATTATTATTTTGAATTATTTATATTTCTTCTTTTGATATTTCGTTTTTCAGTGTCTGTCCAATCAAATACTGCACATCTGTCTAGGGGAGAGGCTAGGAATTTTGGATTTCTTTATTTGCTCTATAGGACCCAAATGAGATGATCCACAGCAACACTTCCCTTCCGCAGATGAGGAAAGTGAGGCTCAGAGCCGATATACGACTGGACCAAGGTCAGAGAATTATCAGCTTCGACCCAGGAGACTAAGGGTCTCTTGACTACCAGTTCAAAACATTTTCTGTTATTCCTTTTGACATTCATTGGCTGCTCAGTAAATATTTGTGATTGACTTGGTAGCTTCCCGGACCTACTTATTATTGCATGATCTCTCTGGGCATCTTGACCCAAATGTAGCATTTCTGAGGTGTGTCCCCCCCACTCCCCAATAATTGTTTCTTGGTCCTGCTGTGGCAATAGGTTTGAGGACGCTACTCACCAACGTGAAGAACTCAGAGATGAGTGGATGGCTAATTGCGAAACACGTCCAACAGTCTGAAGGATTTTGAGCTTTTGGTTTATGTTGAATTAGTATCTAGACAACATTTATATGTGAGGCCAGTGCATATCTATCTTGAATATATAATACTTCTCATTCCCTTGTATTCTTAAGGCTTTATTATTAACCATATTTGGCTAATTTCCAGAACTATCAAAAATATACATTTGAACATTAGTCCACCCATTCTCCCTGGTGGGGTCCCATTATGTTGGTAACCGCCAGAGCTCTCATCCACAGCCCCGCCTTCCCTCCTCTGCTCTCTTCTCAGACTCAACATAACCTCACACTCAACTAACCTGTCACTACATCCTCAGAGTTTGTTCTTCCTTCTCTGTTCCCTCTGTCAGTGGATGAGCTGCATACACTCTTCATTCTTTTTCCCTTTGACTGTGTTCTTCGTTCTCACATTGGCTTATTCCACCAGGCTAGACCCGTGACTTCCAAGAGCTCTGGACACAAATTCCCAACTTCACACCTAACAAGAAAATCTAGAAACACCCTAAGATAGACCTTTCTTGGCCCCAGTTGGTTCACCTGCCTGTCCCTGGAGCACTGATGTTGGGGATGGGGCTGCTGGAATTGACAACTACCTATCAAATCATGTGGATCCAGTGGGAAAGCAATTTCTCAAAAGAAAGGAGCTCTGTTTCTTTCAAAGGAAGGAACGCTTCTGGGGAAAAAAAATGAAAACAATATTTGTCTACCCAGAGTTTATCTAGGCATATGAGATTAAAGGCTAATGAGAATATTGGGTAGAGAATTGCTAAAATGTTAGACGCTGGAGTCCAGACAAAATGAAAGGAAAAGGATGTATGAGAAGAAAGAAAAAGCAGAGGGATTAAGCAGCTGGAATACTCAAAGTAGCTGAAGATTTGTATTGCGGTAATGATGTAGGGAGAAAATTGGTTTGATCACAAGCATTTGGAGTATGTACCTGGTGGAAAAGTAGTATATCCACAAGCAGATGGTTGCATGGGTGAGCCGTAATGACCATGATGTCTTGTTTTCTGCACAATACTAATGCTAATAAAATATATATGGCATTTTAAAATTGGTGTTGAACTTTTAACCTCAATCATAATGCTATGGATACAAAAACTATCCAAATGAGAACAGGCTATTTATTCAGAGCTTGCTATAGTACGAGAGTCAGCCACCATCACTTGCATCGGGCAGACACTCAAAGGCAGACAGGGGAGTAAGTTTTGTGGTGGGAAAAGGGAAGGCTTCAGCTGTGCTCTAATTGGAGGTTGTTGGCATGTGGAAGCTGGAAGCAGGCTAAGTAGAAGTGGGGCATCCTATGTAATTGGTTTGGGGAGCTTATTTGGCTTTCTCTGATTGATCCTGAATTGGAAGCATAGACAAGTATGAGGGAAGCTGGCAGTCACTGACAAAGTCCTCACTATTCTGGGCTGATTATTGCAGAGCTTGTGGTTTGGCTTCCCAGGCTGGTTGGTGCAGAGGTTGTGGGTTAGAATTCTATTTTTATATGTAGTCTGGCCATTGTTGATTTGTATATTCAGTCTCAAAGCTCATAAAAGTTCAGTTACGTAAATTTAAATTTACCCTCATATTAGAAAGCAGATATGGAGAGAGGTGGACAGGTTAAGTATTATATCCATGAATATATAACTTGTTAATGAACATCATTCTCTGAGTTTAAACAATTATCATTTATCAAGGACTTATTATATGCTGGTCAGTGGACTACACAGTTTTCATATATATATCTTCCTGCATTAATCCTCACAATAACACTGTGAAGCATTATTACTTTCACCATTTTCCTGAGGAGGAGATTGATGCTCAGATACACAAAGTACCTTGCCCAAGGTCATATAGCTAGTAAGGGGCCCACATGGAATTTAATCTCACATCTAACTAACTTAAAATCTGTGTTCTTTGGCGCTCTATAAGCTGTCTGATGATCTCCCACTTTCATCATATATCACTTTATTTCGCCTTAGTTTGTATCTATGAACATTACCGTTTAGGCTCGTTTCCTGGGTACTTAAAGAATGTTTGTGTGAACACAGGTAATTAAATGATCTTTCTGTGGGAACTGAGGGATTCGACCCACCCTTAGGACGCTGGACAAGCTTTGGATTTTACCACAAATCAATGAAATGGATGAGATGCCGAGGCATGATAAATCAGGCAGTGAAGGTGGAGGGCTGGCAAAAGGGTTGAAAAGGCTGTGAAAGAACACAACACAGAGAGTATGGGTACATAGAATGGATTGATTCCCTTAATAAACTAATCAAATAGTTTATGGGGGAAAAATCAGTTATTCAAATCTCTCTGTCCTGATGGTTACTAAGATGTTTCGTGGACAAACTAGGCAATTATTTTTGTATCTTTAAAGATTTTTTGTGTAAATGAGACTTTATTAGTTTTTCTTTTTCCTTGAGGAAAAAACCATCCTCAGGAATTGTAATTTTTGAGTACAAAATTTATACTTGTGCCAAATTCCTCGAGAAACTGAAAAAGCTGAATATTTTTGCTAGTAGAGTTACGGTAGCCAGTGTTAATGATGTGTTAATCACCTTCAGTGTTCCACTGCTTATGGAACTCAGTTTAATCAGTTTATGCTCTCAAAACAACTTTATAACAGGAAATGATATAGCACAGAAACAACAGAAGAAAGATATGCATGGAAAAGTGTCCTGAGATCTCAGGCACAGATTTCTTTATTCTCCCACCTCTGGGTCACACAGGTGCTCTTTGTCTGTACAGGTGTGTAGCCACTACTGGTGCGCATCTGAAGCACCTCTGTAGCAAGAAACCCAAATCGCTCATGGCAGAGATCTCTTATAATGAGCTCCTCATATAGACACATTCTAGCTATGTTACTGGCCTATACTTTGAAAGCCCCCTTCCCTGGGCTCTACTGAAATTAGATGCAATTATAAATCTGATTATTATTACTAAGCAATCCTGGCAGGCTGATACATCCTGCTCTGAAACAGCTCACAGACCCATGGTTACAAAACATCATTTATCGTTAGTTAATGCGTTCCATAGCGTTGGCCAAGAGTCAGTAGCTCTGGAGATAAGCTACAATTAATACAAACCAGCTAAGATGAACCATTATTTGCATAGCCTATGGACACAGCAACTTTAAACTAAGTGCCCAAGTATTTTCCACGATAGAACTAGTAAACAAACATCTTCTCTTGCATCTACATATCACTTCATGTATAGCTCTTTCCATCTCATACTTGTTCAATTTCTGGAAAGAGTGGTCCATTCATGCCTTTTCTTCTTCCCCACTCATTCGCTCCTGGGGTTCTTCCTACTTAATGTCTGCTACAGTCATTTAAAGGAAATGTTCTTGTTAAGGTCACCCGTGACCTGTTGCTATATTAAACAGAATTTATCCCCCTAGTTTTTATCTTATGTAACTTTTTTGAAGTTCTTTAGGTTGTTAGCTGCTTCTTGAAACTCCTTTCTCTTGGTTTCTATGACCCCATTCATTTCTGTTTTCCCTGCAATTTTTCTAGAAATTGTTAATGTTAATCTTCTTGGCTTTCATTGTCAAGATTGCTTTTTGTTGTGGTTGTGTGATCACATTCAACCACCAGCTCCACAATGCTAATACCCAAAACTCTAGCTCCAATCTTTCTCATGAATATTGGACACACATATATTATAACCATTAAAAAGCACCCAAATGTAAAATTAAAATGGTCATCTCTCCTCTACACGCTAGCTGTTCTTTCTCACATAGACCCAGTTTAGGATAATGGCAGTGCCATGTATTCATTCCCTTATGCTAGAAATGTGGGAATTAATCTAGATTCCTCTTTCTCTGTTACTTGCCACATCCAATTTCTCATTAAATCATGCTATCTGTGCCTCTTAATTACTTTTCGGTTCTTTCTTCTCTCCATTTCTACTTTCTCTGACTTAATTAAAAAAATATTTACCTTCATTACTTCAGCAGTCTTCTTCTCCATCATTTTTTGCCTCAAATCATGCTCTCCTCCAATTAACCCTCCATGGCATGGCACTGTAATGTGATATCTGTTCACTGATGTCTTCCTACAAAAGATTTTAAATGCTTAGAAAGAAGTCTTGCTTATTTTTGTATCTTCAGTGCCTAGTATATAACATACATCAAATAAATATTTTTTGAATGAATAAATGAATATAGATTTTGGAAAATATGTGTGGAAAATGAGACTGACATGTTCTAGAACAATGTTGCCCAAAAGACTTTTCTGCAATGATAAAACTGTTCTAGAACGCAGTGGTCATTAACTACCTGTGGCTATTGAGTGCTTGAAGGTGGCTAATATAGCCAAGGAGCTGAATATTTAAGTTTAAAATTTAATAGGGCTAGTGTCTATAGTATAGGACAGTACAGCTCTAGAAAATAGGCCCAGAAACTGTTTTTTAAAAAAAATTTTAATTAACTTTTAAGTGAAATAAACTAAAAGCAGTTTTCTTTTCTGTTCCATTAATCATCACCACTTCAAAGTAAAATTCTGGAGATGTTCTCTCACACAGAATTCAACAATACCATAGAAGAATTATTTTTGAACACTTAATATTTGCCAAGAGCTGTGGATTCAAAGAGAAATAAAGCACATGATTCCTGCATTCAAAGATGTAGCAGGAAAATGCCACCTGGAAATGAAATTTGATTTCTGAAATATTGAAATTTGAGGGAAATTTTGAAGAGTTGATTAAGACTGTGGGAAAGAACATTTTCAACTATTTTTGCCTGTTCTTCCTCTTCCTCCTCCCACATCTAGATTCTGAAGTAGCAAATGGGAGTGGAATTGTCAAAATTATACTTGCGATGATGATGGGAACCATCTCAGATCCCAGCATCTACCCCTCCTGAAGTAAGGTGATGATGAACTTCTGCTGGTTTCTTGGACCTCATTAGTTTTCCTTATGTCTCCTCCCTTTTGTACCCTCTATTTTGTGTCTGCTGGAGAATCTCATTTGCTTTCAGATTTATTAATTCCTTTGCATTCTGTAATATGATGTCAAAGATGACCCAATATCATATCCCTCTGGCTCTAGACAATTTCATCAAACTGTTTCATTCATTATAACTGGCTCTTGGTGGTTTGATAGCAAATTTTCAATCAGTAGGACAGCATTTATAGCCAAGCTAATTTAGATTAGTTAGCAAATATTATGCCATGAGGTCATGTATAAAATCATAACAGTAGGGCCCAAACATGTAGTACATAATGTATTTCTTTACCCACTAATTTGAACATTTCCATAGAAAACTGCAATAAGAAGCTCTTGGCATAATTTCTTTGTAATAAATTCTGAATGCTACTTATTACTTTTGATTTTCTTATTCTCCAGATGGCTACGCATTTGTGCTCTATTTGTCTGTTATTTCACTAAGCACAGATTTCTTAATGGGTGCTATTATTTATTTATTTTTATTTGTATCTTTGGTTTGTCTTGCAGCAAATAAAAACTGTTTCTCTTAACTGATAATTTAAGGACAATAGGAAATTAGTGGGATGCTTAATTTTCTAGTGCGATTTAATATTTCTTGAGAGCTAGACCACTGGATGACTTTTGATTTCTATACTGAACATTAACAATTGAAATCATTTAGTAGTGAAAATTATATAATTCCTAGAAAATATACTAAGTATTTCTTGTATTGAGATCTTTGCTAAGTCATAGTACTTTAAAAAATCCAAATGTTTATATTTTAAAATCTTTCAAAAATAGAATCATTAATGAAAGCATTACTTACTTTTTTTCCCTGTGGCATAATGATTACTTCATAGTGACATCCATTTTGATTTTCTTTTATAGAGTATAAGAAAGCATACCTTTCCATGCAAAGAAATTGCTCCTGGTGAATTATTGGCCAGTCGTGGAGTGGGAAGCTATTAAGGTGCATTACTGTTTAGAATGAAACATGTAATAGGAAACCTCAGTATTTTATTAAATTTTCTCAACTAACAGCTTAAAGCTGTAGTTAGAGGGAAATAAAGCTTCATTGTCAAGCTTCACCCTATTCTTCTTTATTTTCTTATTAGTTTTAGTCTCATATTTTCCTCCCCTTTAGATGACTTACTGGGCTCTGGTAAAGAGCTTAAGAGGAGGAACACTGAGTGAAGAGTGGGTGATGGGAGCAGTGCATTACCTGTTTTCAATTTAGTCCTTGAAGACCTCTAGGAGGCAGAAAAACCCATGACCTTTGTCAAGGTCATATTCAAGGGAGAGTTAGTCTTTCCATTTTTATTAAATTTTAATTTGGTAGTTCATATGAACTAGACTTCTTTCTTATTTAGCAACATATGCTTTGTATTAATTCAGGAGCTCGCATTTTGGGGAAGATCTTTTAGGAATCTGGATGAATAAAAATCAGATATACTTTGGAGGCTCCAGGCCAATGTGTGGATATCCTTTTGCAAAGCAGAGAAATCAGCACTAGGTAACAATTCTCAATAGAATTTTAGAAATATCACTTGTGGGCAAACTCAGGATTCCTCTCAGATTATCCAATCTTTAAACCCTACAAGGTTTATAAAAATGACAGGCAGAATGAAGAGTATTTCATTAGAAGAATAAACAGATCTTGGTGAGTGTTGTTGAAATTTCTAAACCAATGTCAAAAAACACCGAGTAGATTCTTCATTATTCAAGTATAACCTCAAAATAGTTGGTAATATCAGAGTCTTTCTTATAAAGGCCATAAAGAAACCTCCGGAAAGGTCATATTTTATGTACCTTAATACTATGTTAATCAATGTAACTGAGTTGTCAACATTTACTTCCTTAATAGACAATAAACTTGAAAAATTTTAAGGCAGCTGCTTGTTGATACCTTTAATAAGTAATTAAATCAACGGGCAAAGGCATGCAATTTTCTAAAATATTTTCTGTGGTTTCTTTTACTAAAGCATCATAAACAAAGCATAGAAAGAAACAGCAAGAAGATCATGCTTTTCCCATTGCTAGGTCAGGCCTTCTTTAGAAAAATTACTAGAAATGTTTTTCAAAAGAGATTTATTTCTTCATTGCTGAGGGGCCTAGAGTATGTAAAACAGGAGGAAGAGCCCTTAATAGTACATGCATCTAGGGGTGTGTGTGTGTGTGTGTGTGTGTGTCTGTGTGCCTGTGTACCTGTGTGTATGGGAAGAGGACAGTGAGGGTTTAATACTAACATTTGGGCTGGAGAAATATGTTACTGCCATCCTTAAGTGAAATTTATAGTTCCATAAGAAAAACTCTGCTAAAAGATGGTTAAAAT
This sequence comes from Equus caballus, assembly GCF_041296265.1. Lineage (NCBI taxonomy): Eukaryota > Metazoa > Chordata > Mammalia > Perissodactyla > Equidae > Equus > Equus caballus. Next base: position 62,450,101 of record NC_091691.1, on the reverse strand, counting down.
CTGCTAACAATATACTTTTATTGGTAGAGAAGGCATAGCTCTTAGTCCACGAACTGAGTTGTGTAAAGAATACCACACAAAGTTTTTCTCTAAATCAACTAAATTCCAACACAGTGGCCCCAATCCCACCAGTTCAGCAGGAAATTTACCATCATTCAGTCTTGGTATCACTCTGTCTCCCTGCCCACACCCAGCCAAACCATTTGTGCCAAGTATCTGGGGTCTTTGAGAACATCCGGAGGTGTGGTCACTGTTCCACCCAGCACCCTCCTTCCATGTGTCATCTGTTCCACTGGGAGTTCTAGCCTCTTCTTGAGCCTGTTAGATTACACAGCTCTGCTTGTTTGATGCCCCCAAGAGCGTGGAAGCTGAGTCCAGTTGGAAGTCCTCCTGTCTGTGATGCAGTCTTTCCGACTGCACCCAGCAGTCATCCCCATGACCCCCAGATCTAGTCACCTCCTTGGTTGTTGCCACAGCCTTCTTGGACTCACAGACCTCCTTCATCACCAGAGCTTAGGGAATCTTCTACCCACTTCACTGATCCTACCTTCCTCTCCAGAACATCCCATCAGCTAAAAACCAAAGACACTTCAGGCTGCCTCTGCTTTTCTCCAGGCCAAAACCTTGCAATGAAGAACTACAAAGTCATGTTGTGGATTAAAATGGAAGTGGGGAGGGGAGTTGAAGAACATACAAATTAATATTTCAATGGATTTACTTGATAAAATAATATTTTAATAAACATGGTATTATTTGGAGGGAAAGTGGGTACAATTTGGTTATCTGGGAACCTAACCATCCTTTATTCTAAGAGTGGTTCCTGAGCCAGCCCTGATGGCCTAGTGGTTAAAGTTCCGCATGCATCACTTTGGCAGCCCAGATTTGGTTCCTGGATGCAGAACCACGCTACTCATTTGTCAGTAGCCATGCTGTGCTGGTGGCTCACGTAGAAGAACTAAAAGGACTTAGAACTAGACTATACAACTATGTGCTGGGGCTTTGTGGAGGAAATAAAAATGAATTAAAAAGAAAAGAATGGTTCCTAAGAGGAATGTTTATATCATTGCTGATAACAAGATTAATTTGTGGCTGTGCATAAAAATATATATTATAATAGCTATGCATGTTTATTTTAATATTTAGTAGAAAATATATATTAAAATATGAATTGGTATAAGTTAACTTAAATGACAGCACAGGGAGTATGTCATCATAACAACAACAGCAAAGATGATGGTGGTACATAAATAACCAGATGTGAAATAAGACAATATGACATTCTTTCAATGAAAAATCAAGTTCCTAAATTCAAAAACAAAATTAAATTTTTGTGTTCATAATTGAAAGTGTCTGTAATTCAGATATTCCAAGGAAAACATGAAAATGTTTTACTACACAGGATGTTTTCTTAGCTTTCAACACAGAGAACTTCACAAAATACAAGCGGTCTGTTTTCCACATTCTACAACTACATTGTTAAAGGCGTAACCACTTATATTTCACTCATTTAGACTTGATTCTTTTGAAGATAGTGAATCATCATTTGAGCCATTTCCATTATTTTTGGTCTTTTTCACTTTTAAACAGCTATGATTTGGGGGCCGGCCCAGTGGTGCAGCGGTTAAGTGCACCCATTCCTCTTTGGTGGCCCACGGCTTGCCGGTTTGGATCCCGGGTGCGGACATGGCACCATGTAGCAAGCCATGCTGTGGTAGGCGTTCCACATATAAAGTAGAGGAAGATGGGCATGGATGTTAGCTCAGGGCCGGTCTTCCTCAGCAAAAAGAGGAGGATTGGCAGTAGTTAAGTCAGGGCTAATCTTCCTCAGAAAAAAAAAAAAACTTATGATTTTAAATTACTGATAAACACTTTTGATCAGTTAATCAGTTTAATAATGCCTTCCTCTATTAGAGCAGTTTAGACTCTGCAAAGTAAAAATTCCAAAACCACAGTGAGTTACCAAACAAAGGTCTCTTTTTCAATGATGTCACAGTGATATGGACAAGGCAGTTTTCCCTTGTGAGTCTTCTTTAAGGGGTGGCCCAGGGACGCAGCTTCTGCCATTGTAGCTCTAACATATGGAACACATGGCTTCCAAGGTTGCCATGGGAAGGAAAAAGAGTTGGAGGAGCAAATGGAATGTTTATAAGGTCAAGGACTACTTCAATATAGTTTTCTTAGATGCCCAGGAAGAGAAAATTATGCAATGAACACATAACATTGATTCTACCCCAATTCCAAAATACAATTCAGAATAGTTAAGATATAAAAGAATATTTAATCAAAAATTCTTCATTGTGTATCTCATATGATATTTAATGCTGATGAACAGTGATACATTGATTAAAAAAATGGTATCTAAGAATGAATAAAGCTCCATAATAGGTTTATTATCTTTAGGTTTAGAAGCTCTCAGAGGCCTACTTTTATTCAAGCAAGGCCATTCTGGCATTTTTTGAATTTAGGGAAAAAAAGGCTAATCTTTTTGGCAGATAATTCTTTGTAGTTGCAGATATATCTGAAATGATTAAAATAAAATTCATTTTATGAACTAATACTGTCTCTTATAGTAGCTGTGCCTTATCATATCTCATAATTATCTATACATATACCAAAAGTGTTGAAAACAAAGAATTTACATTTTAGGTAGGAGAGAAAATAATTTTACAAGAAGGTGCTTATCTTTTACATGGAATGACTAGAAAATACAGAACATGGAACCTAACTCTAACAATGAGGCCATCTCAAGTTTAAACTTACTTTTGTTAACAAATCGGTTCTTTGTTTCGTTCCATGGGCTGCAAATATTATACATCCTCTAGTTTGAATGACTAATAAAGATAAAGGATTTACAACACGGTTACCAGAATAAAAGGAATTTCTAGGTACAAATGATTTTTCTTTACATTTTCTATTTCATTAAGTATGGTACTTGAATTAAAAGAGGTCTTCTTTTTAATTTTATGGCTTTATTTCCCAAAGAGAAGTGTATATTATTTATATTATATATTATTTTCTCTCCCCTATAGGATTCAGGTAATAGATCCATTCATAACATAAATATGTTATTGCCCTATGTTACATTCTTTTGCAGTTTGCATGTGTGTGTTACCTTTTGCTATATGATAATTGGACTCTTCTATTACTTTATTATCACTTCTGCAAAAAAAGTTTTAGTTTGTTATTAATTACTGGAGACTAAACACTTTTCCTATATTAATTTGCTCTCTCTCCTCCAGTTGTGTGTGTGTGTGTTGGTTGGAGGGGAGGTGTTAAGGATGGCCAGTTCCAGGTCCTTTGTTCATTTTTTCTGTTTGAATATTTCATGTTTTCTTACCAGCTTTTCTAACTATTTATATATTAAGCCATTTATATATTAATCCATATATATTAACTCTTTGTTACCCACTTTTTTTTTTTTTTAAAGATTTTATTTTTCCCTTTTTCTCCCCAAAGCCCCCCCGGTACATAGTTGTATATTCTTCATTGTGGGTCCTTCTAGTTGTGGTATGTGGGACGCCACCTCAGCGTGGTTTGATGAGCAGTGTCATGTCCGCGCCCAGGATTCGAACCAACGAAACACTGGGCCGCCTGCAGCGGAGCACGCGAACTTAACCACTCGGCCACGGGGCCAGCTCCCTTTGTTACCCACATTTTAAGTATTTCTTCCTGATTTGAGTGATATTTTTTGTAGGGGGCAGTTTAAATTTTTATGGAGTCATACCTCTAAAACTTTATGTGTTTTTGGTGTTATGCTCAAAAAGGACTTTACCATCTTATTTTTATATAAATGGTTTCTTCTGGGTGTTTCTTTTTTTCCTTTACATCTAAGCTTTTAATCTGCTTGATTTTGAGACTAATTCTATAGTCTCAAACAGAGACTTTGTAATCATTTCCCCTGATTCTGTTCAAAACAGGTTTACGTTTAACTGTCCCTGGGAAATACTGCACATTTTATTCCTGTTTTAAAGTGTTACTGCACACAATAGCGCATTAAAAGGTCCCGAGAACTCTTTTCTTCCTTTTGTCTCACCTAGGAACCCTGAGTATAATACCTCCCCGGTCTCTCTTTAGCAGAAGTCTTGCATGGTGATAGACACAAGGGCTAAATCCAGCTCTGCACTGCCCAGCTACAAGACACTGGCAAGTGCTTAACCTCTCAGAGCTGTAAGGTGTCCCTGGCGAAATGGGCCAGTAACGATAGCTACCTCACAGGTTGTGAGGTGTGTGGGGACCTGGAACTGGCCACCCCAAGATATGTCTCTTTGGCATCAGGATTATTTGATGCTGATTGCTTTTGATAAACTGGGACAGGGAAGGAGGCTCTGAGGAATGGAACTTGTCCCTTGTTAGGACACATTTACGTTTGTAAGGTAAATCTCTATCTGTAAAAGGTGCCTCCCTCTCTGTACCAGGAAGAAGAAAGGCGATGACCTTCTCTCTAGAAACTCTTAATCAATACCAAAGGCAAGGACTTAAATCTGCATTTTATTGTGCTAGTCTGGTAACCTCCTGTAACTGACTTCCTTCCCCATCCCAACTTTGGCATTTCTTAAGGATTAAGCATCTTTCCTTAGGCTAGGAACTGATTGCTGCGCTCACCTGTGACCGCCCAGCTCCAGACAATAGACTTGCCTCCGGCTACACCCTCTGAGACAGCAGACCATTACCTGCTGTGTCCATCAAGCACTGCGCCGACAGGGCAATCTTGTGACTATTGTGGGAGGGACATTTCAATCACATGTGAAACACCCTGTTTGGGGGTATATAACCACTATGTGCACCCCACTTCTTCGGTGTCCTTTCTTCCTTTGGGAAGAAAGGCCCCGGGCCATGGTTCCTCATAAAGCTTTGTTTAATTTTCTCTTGCTATTCTGTCTCATGTGAATTTAATTCGTTCTCCGGCCAGACGAACCCCCATTTGGGAAGAGGAAATGTCTTCCTCCCCTACAGGAGTAAATGTTTATGTGGTATGTTTTAAGTACAAGCTATCATTTTTATTCTCCTTGGTTCAAGACTCCTCTAAGCTAGTTCATGAATTATAGTCTCTCCAAATAAGTTGCAATTTTGGGAAGGCAGGGGTTGTGTCTCATAGTTTTTTTTATATTCCTCAAAATATCTATCAGAAATAGGCAGAAGTGTTGTCTAAATGGTGATTGACATTCTAAAAAAAGTAAAATCAAAAGGCATGCTTTTTCAGGACCAAAAGCTCTCTCATAGTAAAATGGTATAGTATTTTCTAATTAACAAAGTATTTCTTCCATAAGAATTTTGAAACTTCCAATTTATAGGAATTTGTTATTTTACAGCTGAGACATAAAGTAATTATTGAATAGGACAATTTAAGTATTTTACATTTTGTCAGAAAATGTAAATGTTTTTCAGTACACTCTCTGTAAAATTGTTTGATGTGACTCAGAGGTGAAATAATAATTTAACACATGATATTGACTTATGAAATAATTTAACATTGTGAAAGCTGATTTGAACTGCCTGCTGTGCTTTATGTCTCAAGTAATTACCAGAAGATGAAAGGCTCATCTCTTTACTCAGACAAATTCAGAATACAGTATAAGATATCTTTGTGAATATATGTGTAGAAACTGACTTTTTCGGTTCTAATTTGGTTTATAGAGAAAGATGATATTTAATCTTTCTGAAGATGGGCCCGGCTTTAGTAAAACCATGAGATGTAATATTTAATGCATCTTAACTCTAATCTATTGGATGTAATACAGACCTAATATAAAGTCAATAGAACTTCATCAAAGAAAGAGAGAAGGGATTAGGAATCAGCGGAATAGAGTTTAAAGACTTATAAAGGAAATTATTACGGCTATGCATAGGAAAGATGTGGAAAAATGCCTTGTCTTTTTGCAATTTTCTTTACTATTTTGCAATACCTTAACACTATCACAAAATAATCTAATCTATTATTGTATAATGAAAAATAAAAAGATTAGAAAAAGATGTTCTTTGTGAAAACAAAACTCAAGGCAGAATTTATTCCTTCTTCTATGATTATTGTGGTATTATGAATTTTCCAAAATAGGATTTTTAAAATTTTGGAACTTGGGTTAAAATGAGAGTCAATATTTGATAAATGCATGTTCAGTATCACTGTCTGCTTTTAATGTTTGTACTTTATTGGACAAACATTTTTCTTCATTGTTTCTTGAAATAGCTTTGAAAATGGTTGTCAAGAATGGATCATAATGATTGTATGTTAAAAACCGAAATGTTTTTCCCAGAATTGGTGGTTGGAGTATTGACCTATAATTTATTATAAACACAAATCTTTTCTATGTTTAAGGCAAGGTTATATACTACTTCTCTTTATGAACAAATGTTGTCTTTGATCGCTTTAAGATTATATGTAAATGCCAATTATTTTATTTTATTAACAATAAGTCAAACTTTGATTTTCAAGATCACATTTCATTCAAAAATTTCCCACTGTTCACAATACTCATCTTATTACAATTAAACAGTTTTTTGAGTTTTTACTCTGGTGGGCTTTGATTATAAAAAATAAATAAAACAACATCCTTGTCCTCTCAAATCTTTTAATTCCGTGGGAAAATATACATGTGCACAATTATTTAGGAGGCTCTATGATAAGTACAATATGAAACTGAAGTGGTAGGAAAGTACTGGGAGAAGGAGTAAGTAAATTTGTTTTGTGGTGAGCAGTAAAAGGAGACATTATATTGGATAGAGAACTAAGGAAAAGTAGAGTAAAAAGAATGCAGTGGAATAGTAGCATGGAAGTATGTGGCTTGTTCTGATGACTGGTGCCGTTAGAATATAGAACACATGGTAAAGAGGCAAGGGGTAGCAGGAATATACCAAGGAATATTTTTACTGTCTCATGGACATGGAATTTCTAGGCCTTGTGTTAAAATTCCTTGGTATTACTAAAAATATACAATAGATAATCAAATTGGTGAATACCTAGAGGGTGCAAAATATGTCTTATTCTTTGGTACCCTAAACAAATATCACAGTGATGTAAACAAGATACAAGCTAAAAATTGCTAAATGAATCCATGAATGGCTGAAATGAAATGAATCAGGCATTATCGAACATTAAAGTGAAGCAGATCCTGGAAGGTGATTCAGTCCACTCTCTCAGACATTTTCCACATCCTTCCTATACAATAACTTAATGAATGATTTTGTAGCTTTTCCTTAATCACTTTTAGAGATATAATGCTTTCTACCTCACAACATAGCTTTGTTCACTGTTGGAAAAACTCGAATTGGCTGAAACATCCCTGCATGATTGACAAAATATTCTTCCTTTTGGTGTAGAACCTGTTAGTCTCCTGCCATTTTTGGAATAGGGCCTTTAGTAGCATCTGCTTAGACTCACTTCCTTATCTTCTCCCCAGTCCCACCATCCCCAATGTTATAGTGAGTGCAGTTGTGCTAATAGACAGCAACTTCACCCCGGCCGTAAATGTGGCCAGGAATACAGAACAGATTCAACCTAGTACAATAATAGTATCCTGACTTCCCAGCAGCAAACCCAGGGATAGTCGAAATCAAATCTGAGGAAGAGTGAGGACCATCTCTGTATGATGGCTGAAGCTCTACAATATAAAAGTTGGGAGGTGTCATCAGCCAAGATTTCTGAAACATAGAAAAAGTCAAGTTGTCGAAAGACAACTAGAATGACTATGAAAAGAATATCTGAGGCTGAGGCAGAGCAGACTGCTGATGGCATTTGAGTCCCTGTATTCCTGCTTCTCTTATGGATGGATTGCTGATATTTCTCATTAATTAAGCAGTATTTTTCTTTTTGATTTTGCTTAAGCTGAGTTTCTTTCTTCTGCAACTGTAGAAGAACCAATATAATTGGCAATCTGGTTTAGATATTTTAGATCCCTAGGCTCAGCAGTGGTTAGTCATTCCTCCACTCAGTCAAGATCCAAATCTCTGATTACTCTCCTCGGCCAAGACTCTGACTCTGATTCTTGTTTACTGCCTTGCTTGATGGTTTGCATTTGTATTCTATGCTTTTTATTGGCTATGTTTAACCTGGTTTAGGGGATTAGAAGCTATATAGATAGAATATCTGATGGAATTTTTGCTTGAATCATAATTTAAATGAATTTAAAATCTCAGCTATATTATGAGGTGAAAAGTTGGCAAAAAGTAAATAATTATTTTTGAATATTCCAACAATTCATGAAGCATTTCCCACTGTCAGAGCTTTTTTAATCTCCTTTGTGAAAAGAATGTAGACTTTTAACTACTATTGGGTACAGTTAGATTAGAATAAAATATAACAGCTGAACTATAGATAAAGCCAGTAAGAGTCGACAAATAAATATAATTTTCATAATTACTGGAAGAATATCAGTATGTTTGCACTGTTTACTGGAAAGAATGTGTGAGGGAATCATGGATACTGAGATGATTTAAGATAGGGTAAAGCTGCTTAATATATTCATGAGAATATGAAAGAACAGGAAAGTAGTACATTAATTTCATAGCCTTGGTAAAGCCATTAAAATAACATGGATAAAAAGAAACAGCATCTTACAAAGATAAAATCTATAAATAGAGATGATTAGGTTTTAGAAGAGTAGATGGTACTTACTAACTATCATTGACTTTAAAGCTTTATTTTTGTGGGTGTTGGGGGTGAGTTTTCTAAGTTGTCTTACTGCTGACTTTTGGTATTCTTGGTGGATTTGGGCAATTGGTGACCCAAACTGATTTATATGCTAATTTCCATTAAAAATAAATTCTTTTTCAAATTAAAACACTGGAGTAAACTGGGGGAAGATCTTTGTAATGCATATTAATAACAAAGGACTATATCTAGAATTGTTGAAGATTAAAAGAAACAAACAAACACAACCCAGTATGTATTTCTCTATCTGTATACCATACAGATACTCTGGCATAATATACAAAAGAAAAGTATACAAGAATCTTATAGCAGATTTAGTTAAAATGGGGAAAATATTTGAAAACAACTGAAATGGTCATCAGGAGGAGAATGGTATATAAAACAATGGAACTCTACACAGCAGTGAAGAATGAAAGGCAGCTACCTGTACCAACATAGGTACATCTCAAAAATGTACTAAACAAGTAAAAAAGAAGTTGTAGAATGATTAGTAGAGTATGATATCATATGTTGTAAAACTCTAAACCAATACTATGCAGTATATTGTTTTGAGGTAATACGTAATAAAAATAAACTGAAACCATGGGGATTATATATTTGATGGTTGTAATTTCTGGTGAGGGAGGAAGGGAAATGTGATCACTGAGGAGTGCATGGAATTTGAATGTTATCAATAACTGCTTATTTCTTAGGCTGCATTGTAGGATGCAAGGTTATTTTTTTATACTGCTATGCAATATTTTACAATTGTTTGTTAAAATAAAGAATTACAAATAAAATCATGAGAGAAAATGGGTAAAGTAAGAGAGTTTTCCATCCAGAAAGATAGATAGCTCCGAAATTCTGTTTTAGCAATGAGGAAGCAAACAAAATTTAAGGAATATAGTGATTTGCTGCCATGCCAGTCTAAGAGTGTGAAACAAAGGGAATTCCATATGTAATATGCTAGTCAAGTATGGAATCAAGGAAAACTTCTAATCGAAAACTGAATAACAGAACCAATGTCAGAAAGTTTATAATAGACAGAGGGGAAGGGGACAGTCCCAAGCCAAATGGGCAGGATTATAAACTGATTGCAGGAATTTCATTATTTCATGCACTTTTTTTCATTCATGCATCCTTTCGTTTTCAATGAGACTTCATTTAACCCTCCTACGTGCCAGGCATTGTGATAGAACTGCGCTGACCAATATAGTAGCCACTAGCCCTATGTGGCTATCTAAATTTAAATTAATTAAAATGAGTAAAATGAAAAACCTATTCCTCAGCTACATTAGCCATGTTTCGTGTGATCAGTAGTGATTCCAAGTGATCGTGTGGCTAGTGTAGTGCCTACCATTTCTGACAGCACAGTTCTGGAACATTTTGACCATTTTAGAAAGTTCTCTTTAATGGTGCTATTGTAGACACTAGGACTACAGCAGGGAGCAACACAGACTTCAAATTCTGATGAAGAAAAGGGAAAATGAAGGGAAATATTATAAGAATGTAATATAATGTGAAGTACTAATGAGTCATTAGAAGAAAATAGAGTAGAGTGGATAGAGATGGAAGGGGTGCTCTGATACAGTGGTTTTCACAAGCAATCACAGCAATGGAGAGAATGGCATTTCTATTTATTGCAAGGAGGTTGAAAAGAAAAGAACGTGTGGCTTCATGAATGCTGGGAGAAACTATTGTTTTAAGAAAAGAGCACAAAAGAGAATACTACTAAGATATAAATTTTACAATTGCAATTGGAAGTAATAAGTCAAGCAGGAGGATATTATGAGCTCCCTGGCACAAGCAGAGGGAGAAGACAAACCAGCGAAGGGACACACATACATTGTCAGAACAGAAGGAGGCCATGAAGGGAACAGATGGGTTTGGTTTGTGAGTTTGGTGATAGCAAATTAGAATTTAAATCTGATTCCTTGTATTTCCTCTCTGAAAAAGGAGATGTTTTTCAAAAGGGAGAAGTTGGAAATAGAGAATTTAAGAAGATAAAAGGTTTGAAACAATTGATGTCTGAACTTTTCAACCTGAAATTAACACTTTCCCTTACCTACCATTCCATTTTTATGACTCTGTGTTCTTCTTTATAACTCCATTTCCAGAACCAAATTATCTATTCACTGTTCTCTGAGTGGAACCCATTCCAGCTTTGATAACCTAGCCCTGCTTAGTATTCATGTCTATAATTCTCTCATCCTCTCTTCTAGTAGCCTTATATTCTATCCAATGATGCAACTCATGTCCTATCTTCTCAGGAATCTTCCTTTGGTATTAGTGCACTTATAAATATTTATCAACCACCTCTCAAGAAAAAAACAAAAGCAAAACCTTGATTTGTGGTATTTTCTGATTTCCATGGTATAAATCAACTCACCATGGCTGATTTCAAGCCTCCACATGCCCTCAAATGAGTCAGCAATCTGGCAAGACCTATGAAGGATCTACATTTTACCCTACAGCCAAGTTAAAAAACTACCCTGCCATGGTAATGAAAACAGTCTGAGGGTTCCAGGCAGGAGAGATCAGGCCCCAGATGATAGAATGTTTTTGATGAATGTCAACTGAAACGCTACAGACCTTTTTGTTGTTAATTTACGCTTTTGCCTTAGGACTGATTCTAGAGTTAATAATTATTTGCAATTACTGTTTCTGGGCCATTCTAAACTCATTCCTGCTTTAGGACCTTTGCACCTTTGTCAGCTCTTCCTGGCTAATTCGTTCCTAAAATTCCTTAGCACATTCTCTCAACTTATCACAGTTAGATGTCACTTTCTCAAAGAATACTTCACAGAATATCCTACTTAAAATAGACTCCCTCCCACCAAACGTTATCTCCTCCAATTATTGCTTTGGTTGTATCCACATGTTGTGATGTGTTTATATTCATGATTGTTGTCCAAAATTTGTCTATGTTCCATTGGGATGTATTCTTTTATATAGGTTATTCATTAACTTATTTCTTAATTTCCACAAGCACAAGGATTTTCTAATATCATTTTTTTCTTTTCCTTTACGATTTTACTTATTTTGAGCTTTTTATTTCTATTATAGATTCACAGGAAGTTGCAAAGCAATATACAGGAAGGTTTTGTACCCACTTCACCCATCATCCCCCAATGTTAAGATCAGAAGTAACTATAGTGCTATATTAAAAGAATAAACCATAGAGCTTATTCAGATGTCACCAGTAATTCATGCACTTATTTGTGTGTGTATAGCTCTATGAAATTTATCACATGTGTAACTTGGTGTAAACACCACTGCAATCAAGACACTTAATTGTACGTCAGCACAACACTCCCTGATGTTACACCTCTCTTACCTCTAACCCTAGGCAATCACTGATCAGTCCTTCATCTCTATAATTACATTATTTCATGAATATAATGGAATCCTGCAATATATATCCTTTTGAGATTGGCTTTTTTTCACCCAGGGTAATTAATTTGTGGTTAATCCAAGTTGTTGTATGTATCACTAGTCTGTTCCTTTTTATTGCAGGGCAGTATTCCATGGTATAATGTACCACAATTTGTTTAACCTTTCACTCATGCAAGGGCATTTGGGTAGTGTGCAGGTTTTGGCTGTTATGAAGAAAGATCCTAATATTCATGTACAAATTTCTGAATGAAAATAAGTTCATTCCAGTTCATTTCTTTGGGATGTATGTTCCACTGCTGGGTCATATTGGCAAGTCTATTTTTAATTTTGAAAGGAACTGCCAAACTATTTTCCAGAGTAGTTGTATCATTTTATGTTCTAACCAGCAATGTATGAGTGACACAGTTTCTCTGAATCCTTGCCGCCAATTGGCGTTACAACTATTTTTTATTTTAGCAATTCTGATAGGTGTATAGATATCTCATTGTTGTTTTAATTTGCACTTCTTATTGTTGGGCAGGAGTGGGAGTTCCAGTTACTCACTAGGTCTCTACTGATACCTCCCTAGCTGGGATGGGTACGAGTGCTTAGTTATTCCTTCCTGTGTGGCCTATTGACATCATGCAGAAGGCATGGCCTCATTCCTTCTGGGTTGTAGTAAAAGCTGCAACTCGCCAGTAAGCTTGCTCTGACACTGCCCCAGTGAAGAGACACTGTCCTCAGAGAAGAGGTAGCTCCTTACCGCTATTGGGAGGTGTGGAAGTCCAGGCTCCCCCCATAGTGTCCACAGACAATGAGAGTGGGGTGGCTTGACTCCACCTTGTGGGGATGAAAGTCCTGGATTTCTACTTGGCCTCCTCTGACATCACCCCGGCAGGAAATTTGGGGTGCCTCATTACAACCTAGTCAGGTGGAAATAGTCTAGCCTTGTCACTCTGTCTTTGTGGGGTCACAGTTTTTTCTGTGGTATTTGGCTGCAGTGGAGAGGTTATTGTCTAAATGTATTTTCTCTTGCTAAGCTGCCCCCTTCTTGATCCCTCGGCTAGAAAGAGCAGGGTTCTGTCAGAGCTTTATTTCATCTGCACCCACTGGCATTTCTGGGTTGCTGGTTTCTTCAGCTTCAAATTTGGGATATATGAGGCACAAAGAAAATCTTGGAAACTCACCGCCTCAGTGTTCCTCTGGTCCCAGGGTGCCTAGCTAGTCTGCCTTCTTCTCTCCACCTTTCAAAATCGTCTTATCTTTGTTTTACATATAATATCTAGGTTTTTTCGTTTTACTTAGGGGAAGGAATAGGGCTAAGTACACCCACTCCATATTCCTGAAAGTGGAGATTGAGAGCATTGAATTTTGTTTGCTTCTGTATTTTCCATCCTTTTATCACTGCATGCTTCATTCAAGATGGTTTTTTTCTGAACTTGTTTTACTAATTCTTTCTTCAGCCTTGTCTTATCTGCTTTTAAATTGAACGGGTGAGTTTGGAATTGCAGTTACAGCAGTTTGCATTTCATGATTTATAACTGACTTTTCTGATCCACAATATGAATTTTCATAGTTTTTAGTTCTGAAATTTTAAAATTTGATGTTATATCTATAAACATGTTAAAAATCGTTGTTAGGTGATTTATATCTGGTCATTTTACTATTTGGAGTACCTTTGCGTGAATTTCTGTTATCTTTCCTTTTCTGTCGATTTCTGTTATCTAGTCTCTTATGTATTGGGTTACTTTGGGCTATGTGCTGGGCAAGAATCACCCTAACTCACTTTCATCACATGAGATTTTGCGTCACCCAGACAATTTGAAGCTGGACTTCAGTCTATGGGCAGTCTTCACAGAGACTTTATTTCTGTTTCATTCTGTTCCTTAGGATATAGACTTCTGGGGTCTCGATCCCAGGAATGAGTTCATTTCCAGTGCACCTACATTTGGCAGAGTTTGGATTCCATCTTTTGTTTCCAAAGGTTTATGTGGCTGTCGCAAGTACTGCATAGCCGCTCAGCTGCCTCTCCCAGGTCAGATATTGCCCCTGGGAAAAGTGACCTTACATGTTGATCTAATCTCTGTGGATTTGTGACTTCTACAGATCTTGACCTGGGTATTCATCATTACCTTCTTAGTTCTCAGAGGGTTTTATGAAGATTTTAAAAAATATGTTTTAACCAGATTTTTGTTAGTAGTAGTTTGTAAAAGGATTTTCCAATATACTCAGTTCTACATTACTAGAACAATTCATTTTCTTCTTGTTATATTTTTCCAGTAATTTTGTACAGAAGAGGAAATAGCATTTCGTGTTTCAACTATAATCTTCACTGAATTTAAAAAATTTAAATGGTGATATATAGTAAAATTTAATTATGCGCTTTTCTATAGCTTCCTTTCCTTTCATAAATTGGTCTTGATGAAGTAGATGGATTTATTTGAAAGAGCACTGGACTTAGAATCAGGTTTTCTTTCATAGCACTCATCCCCAAGTAGTTTTTTGCCCTGAATAAAGTTACTAATTTCAATCAGGAGTTCCCGATTTGTGAAATAAAAAAATTTAACTAGATGATTTCTAATCTCTTAACTCTATAATGCTTTAGGCCTACAAATTATAAGAGGTAGCTATTAGTTCTGTGTTATAGAATTGTTGTCTTTCCATTCAGCAGTTTAAATTTCTAATAAATACCAATTTATAGGAAATATAGGTGACAGAGGGACTTGTTAAATACAGCACAGGGAGCTTGTCAGCAATGTGGAAAACTCTATAGGACAAAATATTTGATTTCTATATAGATAAACTGCAGAGAAAAAAAAGGAGGGAGAACTCACAGATTAAAAGAGAATTAAAAGACATTTCAGTTAAATGCTATGCTACATTGTATCATTACTCCAAAAAAAATTTAAAAACAGGAAAAAAATATGAGACAGTGAAAGAAATGTAAACACTGACTATATGTTTAGTGATATTCAGACAGTATTATTATCTTAATTATATTATTGGTATTATGGCTATGTCTAGAAAATTCTTGAAATATTTACAAATGCAATAATATGATATCAGAGATTGGCTTAGTCATGATCAAGTGTAGATTAGACAGGGCTGTGGGTGGGTGTATAGAAATCAGACCGGCCACAAGTCGATAATTGTTGAAACTGGTTAATGGACACATAGAGGTCCATTACGCTTTTCTTTCTATCTTTGTATATATTTGACTTTCTCCATAATAAAATGTTTAAAAAAGGAACTGAGGAAAAGTAAAGAAGAGATGATAGCAAGGCGTATCATACGAAATGAAACATTATAGATTTCAGAATTCCCAAACAGCTATAATGATGAATGCTCAATTATCTAGTAGTAAGGCCAGGGGTCTATTTAAGTTACCAGCAAAGCAGAGGATCAAAGATCCCTCCTTAATGAAGATTATACATTTGTTGTACCTAAATAGGATCGTAGTAGTCCTCATGGGAAAAAGAGTATATTGTTGGATTTCTTACATTTTTAACCTGATTTAGTATTGATCTTTACGTATCTGTAATGTGTAATATTAGAAAACTATCCTGACAGTATCACTTCTTAAGTTGACAATTTTAGTGAAATTAAATATAAACTAATTATGATTCATGATATTTAAATATTTTTCTTTTTAATTAGGTTTGAAAATACTGTAAATAACCATGCCTGAGACAATTTCCTCTTCTCCCACTGGAGGTGATCAAACCAAGAAGGGTAAGTTTATCCTTAAGTGGTTTTCTTTGAAACTAGGTCATAGGTAAATGCAATTCAAGTCACTCATAGAAGAAGGCAGCTGCAAAGGCAGTAGTCTTCTCCAGGACCAGGGGTCACAAAATCAAAACTTACTGGGACCAGGAAGGTGAGGTAAGTGAGGGAGTGAGTTAGTTTAAGGAAAACCCGCTGTCCAGATTATAGTCAATTTCTTTTATAGTTACTACTGAACTACGTTATAGGCAGTACAATGGGTAGGCAGTATAACAATGGTGTGCTGGAGTCAGCTCTCACTGGCTCATGTGAGCCACTTGTATACATCTCGTCTCAATTCCTCTCCATTGATTGCTTGAAATTGGTGGTAGTATTTACTACCACCCAACAGCTGCCTATTAAAACTTTACTGGCACACTGTAGAAGATAAACATGTAAAATTAAAAATGGAAAAACCTTGTATAATTCTATTTTTAAAATTGTATTAGATTTTATTGCATTACTTTGCCTCCTGAGCCCTGACATCTTTTATTCTGCATCAGGTTAGCAATATCATGTCTTTCATGATATAGAACAGAGGTCAGCAAATTACAGCCCATGGGCCAAGCCTGGACATGAGCCCTTTTTGTACAGCCCAAAAGCTAAGAATGGCTTTTTACATTTGTAAAGGATTGTAAAAACAAAACAAAGAGGAGTATGTAACAGAGACTTCATGTGGCCCACAAAACCTAAAACTTTTACTCTACAGACCTTTATAGAAAAAGTGTGTCAATCCTTGGTATAGAATTTTGCCTTAAGTACTTTAAGAGGAAACAATATAGAGTCTTTGTATCACTTATCCATTGCTGTGCTATTTCTGTGTAACAACCAGTCACAAAAATGCAGGTCATACAGCATCATGAACATTCATTTTAGCTCACTTGTGCTGGGTGGTTCTGCTGATCTCGGCGGGCTCAGGATGACTCACTCACATGTATACTGTAGGGCATAGGTCAACTAAACACCATTACTGATCTCGCTCATTTGGGCTGGGCTTTCACAGGCCTAGGGCCTTGGCTGGGAAAACCAGGCTGACTCAGCTCTGTACAATGTTGTCTCTCATACCTCTCGGGAAGCCAGATCTCATGGCTTAAGAGAGGGAACAGAAGCTCACAAGGCCTCTTGCAGCCAAGGCTCAGAACTGGTACATTATCATTCCTGCTACATTTTATCTGCCAAGGCAAGTCACAGGACCAGCCTAGAGTCAAGGGGCAAGGGATTAGACTCCACCTCTTGACGGCAGATGCTGCAAAGTCACACTGCAAAGGACGGTGAACACTGGGAGGAGAAAATTATTGGGACTATTATTACAATCAGATTACCACAATCTTAGTTAGCAGTTATTTAGTAATTCCACACATGGTTGAGGATATTGCACACCGGATTGCATGTAGGATTACCAATCTTGGGTAGGATGTTAGTACTCATGACCACATTTGCTTTCAGAGTATTTCAATAACTTTGGGTTTTGCTCTTTATTCACCCTACCAATATTAATTGAAAAAAATAATGCTATTTCCTTTTCACAGTTTGTATAGTGAAGTTTAAGCAAAAAATTTTCATTTCTGGAAATTGACTTCAAGCTCAGATTAGCAAAATGGACCAGGTTCTTCATGTAAAACAATTTTCCCAAAGACATAATTTGGAAAGAGATAGGATAATCAAATCAGACTTGTGCATATCTCGTGTTTAAATACAGTACTTGAAAAGAACTATCAAAAGTTTTTGGAATGATTATATTGTTAATTAAAAACTAATGTTTGTTCCAAGACTTTGGATAGCTGAGCTGGTGATTTCCCTCTGAGTAACCTGACGAAGTCTACTTATTTTTTTGGAACAGAAAGTGACCAGTCAACACTGGTTTGCAAGCAAAAGCTCTTGTGTGTAGTACATCGGGAGAGAGTTAATCATGCTAAACATGACAGGCCACCTGCCTTCAGTCTACGCAATGGAAAGATATATACAGTCAGATAAAATGATATATCAGATTATTTAGTGGAATGTAAGTGTTCCATGACATAGATTATTTCTGTAAATACATATTAAGTGGAAATATGTCTCGTTTTCTAACTCTTGGGAAGATAATATGGTTAATAAATTGTCTTTTAAAGTGTGCTTTGTTAGGATATTTGTATTTAAAACACGTTAGAACCAATGTTTGGAATACTAGCATAAATTGTGATTATCAGTTAAAGTTAATTTCTTTCTCTTTGGCATCATACCATCACTAAGCTCCCCATCCTCTAGGTAAAACAACTAATCTTTATAGAGAATGTTCAGCTCATCAAACAAAACATTGAGACGTGTATGTTCAAACTACAGGAATTTATCAGACCTCAGTGTTTATTACTATGTCTTGGCAGATTCTAAACTTTTAAGCTCCAAGCAATCTTTGCTGGATGATGTACCAAACCTAATTATGTACCAACCTTTGAAAAGGTTTGTCATGAACTCTGTCATTAGCATAACAAGAACAGAGTGTGAGGTCTTATTTATTAACTTCTTCCAGATGATATTCAACATAATAATGCTTTTCTTAACATCAAAAATAGATCCTTTCCTTAGGCTGTGTCAATCATCATGAAACTACTGGGGTCAAATCAAACTTCTTATTATACTATAAATAAGCATAGCAAAATGGATGATTTTTCTGTGCTCTTAGCTGAAATAAAGAATAAAATTATTAAACTTTTCTAAATTGCTCTGTACAGTAACAGCCATATACTGATCAACAGTATTTTCAGATGACGCCTGTTTACAAATGGTCAGCTCTGGGATAATAATTTCTGTTGCAATTAACAGGTTCTTTTTACAAATTTATCATCTGTACTGTTTTGATTTTCAGTCAATATTTTCAGTAAATACAAAACTACATTTCATGGCAGCATCACTTATTCATTTGTATTAAGATGCTGTTACTGCATTAATTTTTCTATTTATTGTTTTTCATAATGTATCTTTTCCATATAATAGGCAGAGACTGTATTTTTTTTTACAAAGTAGTGTCTTTATATGTTGAAATAAGAAATATTTCATGTATATAAAAATATCTGTAACATATATGTAAAGTATAAAGAATACTGATAAATTTGAATATCTGTGCACCCATAACTCACATTAAGAAACAGAACCATGGGGCCGGCTGGTGGTGCAGCGGTTAAGTTCAAATGTTCCACTTCTCGGTGGCCGGGGGTTTACCGGTTCAGATCCCAGGTGTGGACATGGCACCACTTAGCAAGCCATGCTGTGGTAGGTGTCTCACATATAAAGTAGAGGAAAATGGTCACAGATGTTAGCTCAGGGCCAGTCTTCCTCAGCAAAAAGAGGAGAATTGGCAGATGTTAGCTCAGGGCTAATCTTCCTCAGGAAAAAAAAAAAAGAAAAAGAACCTCTCCCAAATCACATTTAGTTATATATATTATATATAAATATGCTAATATTATATGTCATAGAGTTTTATATATTTAATCTCATATAATTTGTAACTGTCTTATTCATTCACTAATATTAGTTAGACCATCTGAAAATAATAAAAGTTTTGATTTTTACTTTCTTCCAATCATGATTTTATCCATTTTCCCTCTTCTATTGCTTAGGCAAGATCCTTTAGTGCTCTGTTAAATGGAAGCAATAAAAATGTGCACACTTTATTTTTCTGTTCCTGATTTTTAAAATGAGACT
Organism: Equus caballus; assembly: GCF_041296265.1. Lineage (NCBI taxonomy): Eukaryota > Metazoa > Chordata > Mammalia > Perissodactyla > Equidae > Equus > Equus caballus. Next base: position 62,430,660 of record NC_091691.1, on the reverse strand, counting down.
TTAAATGTTTCACGATTAAATATTAGTTTTTAGAGATCATTTTGTATAATTTACTATAAATTGTGACCATGTATTGAATTTTATGAATGCTTTTTCTATATCTATTGAAATTTTTCTGCTGTTAAATTTTTCTTCTTTATTCTTTAATCCTTAAATTTAATGAGTTGCGTAAATGGATTTTCAATTGTTAAACTTTTTTTCCTGGGATAAACTTGTTTTATTTTTTTTTTACTATATTGTTGGGATTTATTTTGACAGTTATTTATTTAGAATTTTTCTGTCTATGCTCTTTAGTAACATTAGCCTTTAAGTTTTCTTGTCTGGTTTTGGTAGCAAGGTGTTTACAACCTCTATTGAATTGGAGACTGTTTCTTCATTTTCTATTCTCTAAAATAAATAATGTAATATTTTAATTATTTTTCTTGAATGTTTGGCTGAATTTACGTTTAAATTTTTAGGGAGATATTAAACTATTGATACAAATTATTTATTGGTTAAACAACTATTTAGGCTTTCTATTTATTCTTAATTCGCTATTGGCAAGTTATAATTTTTTCTTTTAAAAATTTGTTCTTTTGGTTGAATTTTAAATGTACCAATACAATATTGTTGATAATATCTTTTATTTTTGTCTTTCTTTACATGTAGTCATTCCTCCTTTACATTAATTAGGTTGTATTTGATTCTTCAATTTCTTCTCTTTTGTCTTGCTCAATTTTGCCATTTGTGCTGAATTTTTCAAAGTAGTAATTTCTGACCTTTTAAATTCTCTCTATGGTTTTTCCTGTTGATTTGCTTTCTATTTTATTAATTTCAGATATTATTACTCCCTTCTCTTCCTTCTACTTTGTTTGGGTTTGTTTTCCCCCATGTTCTTACTTTGGATGCTTAGATCACTAATTTCCAACTTTTTTCCCTTTCTAATATAATTATTTAAAGCCACAGGTTTCCCTTGACATATCATAGAGATAATAAAAAGGTTTGGATTGGCAACTCAGACTCATATGAAGCAGAGATTTACTCAGCATGCTGCTTTACTAAATGCTGTTATAAGTAATATTGTGTCTAACTTTTTAAAATTGAATTATAATTCGTATACCATAAAATTCACCTCTTTAAAGTGTACAATTTGGTGTTTTTAATATAATCACAAGGTTGTGCAACCATCTCCATTATCTAATTCTAGAACACTTTCGTAACCCAAAAGGAATCCCTATACCTTTAGCAGCCACTCTCCATTCCCTCTCCACCCAGTCTCTGGTGACCACAAGTCTACATGCCTTTCATCGTGGGGCTGGTGGCTGTTAACTAGTTCCTGGTGAAGATGGGCACAATCACCACCTTTGAGCACGCCCACACCACGCGGATGATGAAATTCAGTGTAAGCTGCGGTACGGTTGCTGTGGAGGCCAAGAACCCGGCCGACTTGCCCACGGTGGTGGAAGGGCTGAAGCAGCTGGCCAAGTCAGACCCCATAGTGCAGTGCATCATTGAGGAGTCAGTTGGGGAAGCACATATCACTGGTGCTGGGGAGCTGCACCTGGCAATCTCCCTGATGGACCACACCTGCATCGCTATCAAGAAATCCCATGGGATGGTCTCCTACCGTGAGACAGTCAGCAAAGAGTCAAAAGTACCCTGCCTGTCCAAGCTCACCAGCAGGCACAATCAGCTGTACTTGAAGGTGCTACCCTTCCCCAATGACCTGGCTGTGGACACCAAGGGCAAGGTGTCTGCTTCTGCCAGGAGCTCAAGCAAGCATTGGCCTGCTACCTGGTAGAGAAGTATGAGTAGGATGTGGCCTAGGTCCTCAAGATCTGGTGCTTTGGTCCTGCCAGCACTGGCCCCAACATCCTCACTGCCATCATCAAGGATATGCAGTGCTTCAATGAGATCAGGGATGAAGTGTAGTGGCTGGCTTCCAGTGGGGGCATTGAGCAAGGAGAATACGCGGGCCATGCGCTTCCATGTCCATAACATAATACTGCCCACGGCGTGCTGGCTCTATGCCAGGGGGCTGACCATTAGCCCTGGGTCATGGAGCCCATCTACTTTGTGGAGATCCACTGCCAGAACAAGTGGTCAGTGGCACCTACAGTGTCCTGGAAGTGGGACCACGTCTTTGAGGAGTCCCAGGTGGCAGGCACCCCCATGTTTGTCGTGAAGGCCTACCTGCCTGTCAACTAGTCCTTTGGCTTCATGGCGGACCTGAGGTTCACACGGGGGGATCCAGGCTTTCCCTTAGGGTGTATTTGACCACCGGCAGATCCTGCTGGGAGACCCCCTCAGTCAACACCAGGTGCCCCAGCCAGGTGGTGGTGGAGATGCGCAAGCACAAAGGCCTGATGGATGGCATCCCAGCCCGGGGCAACTTCCTGGCCGAATTGTAGCCGGCCCTCCCGCAGCCCCACTGCCACGGGCAGACTCTGAGCGGCACCAGCCCCAGCCGACGTCAGGCCCCAGCCACAGTCCCCGACCTTCCCCTCGCTGCACCTCGAGACCGTTCAAACACAGTGACGCTGCACCTGACAGGTTTCTGGGGCCCACTCCGCAGCATCACTCAACGTAAATATTGATGTCACTTCTCTTGATATTTATTTCAAGATTTCAGACGTAACAAAAACGCCCTCACAGCAGAGACTTGTTTGGCCTTTAGGGGTAGGGGAGGCAGGATGGACGCCATTTTGGACATTTCATATAATGAATTCATAAAATAGTTGGCTTTCTGTGTCTATCTTCTTTTAAACGAGAATTTTGTCAAGGTTCCCTTTTACAGCCGAATGATATTCCATTGTATGCATGTTCCATGTATTGTTTATACATTCATCCTAGATGGATATTTGAGTCGTTCCCACTTTGGGGCTGTTATAAATAATGTTGTTAAAGGTTGGAGTACAAGATTTTATGAGAATATATCTTTTCATTTCTGACTGGAATTGCTGGGTCATTTGTTAACGTGACATTTAGCTACCTGATTAATTGCCAAATTTCTTTCCAACAAACTGTAATATTTTGCATTCCAAATAGCAATATATGAGGATTCCAGTTTTTTCACACCCCTGTCAACTCTTGTTATTATTATTTTTTTAACTTTGTTGTAGCCATCTCATTGGGTGTGAAGTGGCATCTTCTTGTGGTTTAGATTTGCAATTCCCTAATGACTAATGATGATTAGAATATTTAAATGTGCTTACTGGCCATTTGTATAGCTACTTTGGAGAAATGTCTGTTCAAATCTTTTACCCATTTTTAAATTGCGTTGGTTGCCTTTTTTTGAGTTGTAAGAATTCTTTACATATTCTAGAAACTAAACCTTTATCAGATATATGATTTGCAAATGTTTTCACTCATAGTAGGGATTGTATTTTCGCTTTCATTATAATGTCCTTTGCAGCACAAAGTTTTTATTTTGATGAAGCCAATCTATGTACTTTTTAAAATTTTTTGGTTTTTTTTATGTCATGTCAGAGAAACTATCTCCTAATCCAAGGTCACAAATATTTACGCCTCAATTTTCTTCTAAGAGCTTTATAGTTTTAGCTACTGCATTTAAGTCTATGATCCATTTTGAGTTAATTTTTTTAATGTAGTTTGAGGTGGGAGTCAAATTTCGTTCTTTTACATGTATATATCCAGTTGTCCTAGCACCATCTGTTGAAAAAGACTGCAGTATTCTTTTCTCGTTGAAGAATCTTGGCATCCTTGTAAAAATCAAGTCACCATAGATATGGATGTATTTCAGGGATTTCAATTCTATTCTATTGATCTATATGTCCATCCTTATGCCAGTATCACACTGTCTTGATTATTATAGCTTTGTAGTAATATTTGAAATCAAGAAGTGTAATTCCTCCAACTTTGTTCTTCCTTTTCAAGATTATTTTGGCTAATCTGCCTCCCTTGCATTTCCATGTGAATTTTAGGATCAGTTTGACAATCTCTGCCAAAAGTGAAAAAAGGCTATTGGAATTTGATAAGAATTGCAGTGATTCTCAATCAATTTGAGGAGTTTTGGCATCTTAACAAGATTGTATCTTTGAGTCCACCAGCAGGATATCTTTCCTCTTATTTAGGTCTTTAATATTTTTCAACAATGTGTTGTAGATTTTAGTGAACAAGTCTTGCAATTCTTTTGTTAAATATATTCTTAAGTATTTTATTCTTTTTGATGCCTTTTATTTTATTTTATTTTGGATGCCTTTTATTTCATTTTCTTGTGTGATTACTCTGGCTAGAATCACCAGAAGAATATTGAGTAGAAATGACAAAGTGTGGATGTGCTTGTCTTTTTTCCTGATCTTAGGGGAAAGCTTTCATTCTTTACCATAAAGTATGATGTTAGCTGTGGATTTTTCACAGAGTTCCTTTATCATGTTGAGGAAGTTCATTTCTATTCCTATTTTGTTGAGTGTTTTTACCATGAATGGGATTAAATTTTGTTAAATACTTTTTCTGCATTTATTGAAGTGACCTTGTGGTTTCTTTCCTTTATTCTGTTAATATGGATTTTTACATGTTGAAATGTTTCTAGGATAAATCTCATTTGGACATGGTGTATAATCCTTTTTACATGCTACTGGATTTGGTTTGCTAGTATTTGTGAGGATTTTTGTATCCATGTTCATAAGGGGTATTTTGTGTATAATTTATTTTCTCGTAATGTCTTTGTCTAGTTTTGGTGTCAAGGTAATATGGGGCTCATAGAATGTGTTGGCAAGTGGTCCCTCCTCTTCTGTTTTTTGGCAAAAGTTATGAGGGATCAGTGTTAATTCTTTAAATCTTTGATGGTATTCACCAGTGAGTGCATTTGGTTAAGGACTTTTCGTTGTGGGAGGATTTTTACTACTAATTTAATTTCCTTAATTGTTATAATTCTATGCAGATTTTCTATTTTTCATGAGTCAATTTTGATAGTTTATGGCTTCCTAGGAATTTGTCCATTCATCTAGGTTATCTAATTTATTGGAATAACATTGTTTGTAGCATTCCATTGTAAACTTTTCTGCAAGGTTGTTAGTAATATCCCTTGTTCATTCTTGGTTTTAGTACTTTGAGTATTGTCTTTCTTTTTTTCTCTGGGTCAGTCAAGCTTAATCTTTTCTCAATTTTTTAAATCTTTTCAAGGAACCACTTTTGGTTCTGTTGATTTTCTCTAATGTTTTGCTATTCTCCATTTCATTTATCTCTAATATTATCTCCTTTCGCTGCTTCCTTTGGACTTAGTTTTCTCTTTTTCTTAGGGTGGGAGGTTAGGTTATTAATTTGAGTTCTTTCTTCTTTTTAAATGTAGATATATACAGCTATAAATTTCCCTCTGAGCACTGATTTCACTAACCTGCATAAGTTTAGGTATGTTATGTTTTTGTTTTCATTCATCTCAAAGTAATTTTCAATTTACCTTATTATTTCTTTTTTGACCCGTTGTTTATTTAGGCTTGTGTTTAAAATTCACATATTTGGTAATTTCCAAAATTTTCCTTGGTTATTGATTTCTATTTTTACCATAGAAAATGGTAAAATTTCTATCATATTCTACCAAAGAAGATACTTTGTATGACGTCAACACTTTTCAATATATTGAAATGTGTTTATGGCTTAATATATGCTCTGTTATGGAGAATGTTACATGTGCACTAGGAGAAAAATGTTTTTTCTACTCTTGGTGGAGTATTCTATAGTTGTCTCTTAGGTCTGGTTGGTTTATGGTGTTTTCAGGTCTACTATTTACTTGCCTATCTTCTGTCTAGTTATTTTATCCATTATTTAAAGTGGGCAACTGAAGTCTCCACTATTATTGTTGAATTATCTGTCTCTTCCTTCAATTATGTCAGCTTTTTACTTCATGTATTTTGAGGCTCTGTTGTTAAGTCTGTATGTGTGTATAATTGTTATATCTTCCTGGTGGTTTGGGCCTTTTGTCATTATAAAATGTCCTTTATCTCTAGTAATAATTTTTGTCTTAAAGTTTATTTTGTCTAGTATTAGTATGTCTACTCCAGCTGTCTTTTGTTTACTCTTTGCATGTTATATCTTTTAACATCTTCTTACTTTCAAACTGTTTTTGTCTCTCAATCTAAAATGTGTGTCTTGTAGATAACATATAGCTGATCATATTTTTTTAAACTATCTTGCAAATCTCTGACTATTGATTGGAGAGTTTAATCCATTTATATTTAGCATAATTAATGATAAAGTAGCATTTAAATTTGTTGCTTTGTTATTTTTTTCTGGATAGCTTACGTCTTTCTTTTCCTTTGTTCCTCCATTATAGTAAATAGATGTTTTCTAGTGTACCATTTTAATTTCCTTATCATTTGTCTTACTATATATTTTTGAATTTTTTTTTTAGTGTTTATGGTGGAGGTTACAATTAACACCATAAGTTATAATAATCTAATTCAGATTAATACTATTGTAATTTCAATAATGAACATTAACTTTCCTTCTATGTAGCTCCATTTCACCTTTCCTTCTGTTGTTATTGTCAGAAATTATGTCTTTATACACTTGTGCCTACCAATAGAGATTTAAAATTATTCCTTATAAAGTTGTATTTTAAATCAAATAGGAGGAAAAAAGAATTACAAACGAAAAATGTTTATACTGTCTTTTATATTTAACCAATGCTTAATACATAGTTAGCTTTCTTAGTAGTCCTATGCCATGTATTTCTTCATGCAGATTCAAGTTACTGTTTTCTTTTCATTCGGCCTGAATGACTCCTTTTATTTTTTGTAGGCAAGTCTGCTAGTGACAAATTACCAGTCTTTGTTTGTCTATGAATGCCTTAATTTCTCCTTCATTCTTTTTTTGGTGTTTTTTTTTTTTTTTTTTTGAGGGTGATTAGCCCTGAGCTAACATCTGCTTCCAATCCTCCTCTTTTGGCTGAGGAAGACTGGCCCTGAGGTAACATCCATGCCCATCTTCCTTTGCTTTATATGTGGGATGCCTACCACAGCTTGGCTTGCTGAGCGGTGCCATGTCCGCACCCGGCATCCAAACCAGTGAACTCCAGGCTGCCAAAGCAGACTGTGCAAACTTAACCACTGCCCCACCGGGCCAGCCCTCTCCTTCATTCTCGAAGGATTGTTTTGCCAGATTAAAACTTTTGATTGGCAATTTTTTATTCAGCATTTTAAAAATGTCATTCCATTGCCATCTGTACTCCATGATTTCTATTCATAAATCACCTTTTGATCTTATTGATGATTCCTTGTAAGTGATTCATTGACTGCCTCTTGCTGCTCAGAGATTCTTTCTCTTTCTTTAGCTTTTCACAGTTTGATTATGATGTATGTAATTTTGTGCATTCTAGTTGGAGTTCCTTGAGCTTCCTAGATGTGTAAATTAATATTTTTCATCATATTTGGAATAGTTTGGCCCTTGCTTCTTAAAATAGTCTTACTACCCCTTTTTCTCTCCCCTCTTTTTCTCAGACTTCCATTATGCATATGATGGTATGTAGGATGGTGTCCTACAGGTCTCAGGCTCTGTTCGTTTTGCTTCATTATTTGTTTTTTTCTTTTCCTCAGACTGGGTAATCTCAAGTGACCTACCTTCAAATTCACTGATTCTTTTTCTGCATACTCACATCAGTGATTGAGCCCCTCTAGTGAATTTTTCATTTCATTTATTATACTTCTGAATTCCAGAATATCTATCTGGTTCCTTTTTACTTTTTTTACTGATATTCTTTATCTCATACCTTTAAAAAATTCTTTAGACTTAGTTTCCTTAGCTCTTAGAACATATTTCAAATAGATGATGTAAAGTCTTTATCTAGTAAGTCTAAAATTTGGATCTCCTCAGGGACCATTTGTATTGATTAATATTTTTAATTAATAAACTTTATTTTTAGAGTAATTTCAGGTTTACAGAAAATTAGCTGGTGGTGTAGCGTTCCCATATACCCACTATCTCCCCCCACACAGTTTCAAGTATTATTAACATCTTTCATTAGTATTGTACATTTGTTATAGTTGATGAACCAATATTGACACATTATTATGGACTAAAGTCAGTATTTTCCTATAGGGCTCATTCTTTGTGTTGTATAGTTCTATGGGTTTTGACAAATGTGTAATATTATAGCAATGCTTCTTAGCCTTTTTCTGCCTGAAGTGTGACAAGAAGGCTGGAGGGGGCTGGAGTTGAGCATCTCCCCTCCTTACATCAGTTAGTCTCTGGTAAAATAGTTTCCCTTGAGGTCAGGTGAAACAGAACACTCCTGGCATATTTCAGAACGGTTATTTTTTACCCTGGGCATAATTTAAAATAGTTACTTTTCCTTTCCTCCTTCTGAAAGCAGGAAGGAATATTTCTGCACCGTTTTGCTGTGAGTCCCTGGTGGGGCTCCTGGAGATAAAAGTAATGAAAGTGTGAGTGGCCCTCTGAGACTGGTTTCCAGGAGCTTTTAATTCTCAAGCTAGTCCACACTCAGCCTCTAACAGTTCAGTCTAAGAGAAGTCTAAGTTCTTCTGCCCATCCTTGGCTTCAGCACCTTCTGCTCCCAGTAAACTGTGATTCTCTGTATTAATCTCTCTGGGTTTTGGGGTGTCAGTATGCATTGTGACCTCAATTCCCTGACAGATCTAAGAAAAGTTGTCAATTTTCAGTTTATTCAGCTTTTTTCTTTTTGTGAGCACAGAGTGATAACTTCCAAAGTTTTTTCATGTCAGAGCAAAAATTGGAATTTTTAAACTGATTTTTGGCAAAGATCTGTTTGCTTTTTTCTGAAATGGGCTATGCTTCCTTATTTTTGTTTTGCTTTTTGCATACTTCATGAATTTTTGTTGAAAACTGGATATTTAAAATAGACTGTGAAAACGGTGGACATCAGACCCTTCCCCTTCCCCATGGTTTGTTTTCATTGCTAATTTTTGTAGTTGCTGTTAATTAAGTGACTTTCATGTTATTACTCTAAAGTCTGTATTTTTTTTGTGCATATTTGGCCCCTGATGTCTCTACTCAGTTAGTTTAGTGGTCAGTTAATGATTAGACAGTTATCTCTTTAAATGCCAGGAACCAATACATCTCCCAGCCATTGCCGAGCATCTCTTTGTACTTGTTGGTGAATGCCTTCTACACTCAGCTGGGCAGTTGATGACTCTGTCTTAGCCTTTACTTCCTGCTGGTGCACGGTCTCAAGGTCAACCAGAGGTGAGAGATTAGGGCCTTATCCAGTCTCTCTTGATCATGCACACAGCCTTATAAGTGTGGTCTTCAGGGGAATGACCAGACAGGTCTACTAATGACAATCTTTAGGAATGAAACTTTTGAAAAACACCAACCTGCTTCTGCTTCCTCTGGTGTCAGAAATGTGACCTTTTCCTTGTCAAAGCTACTGTTGACCTAGAGAGTGGGTGATGGGAATAGGGAAGGTTAAAATGCCACAGAAGTTTCTCTTTTTACTGAGACTCATCTATTTTCTTGAATAAATGCTCCCAGGGTTTTTGGAAGCCTGTGATACATTTTCAGAGTTTTGAAAAAGTTGATTGAGACAATTTTGCCATTTTTTTCTTTGCATTTATGGAGAGGCAGATTTTCAGAGGTCCTTACTCCACCATTATCTCTGATGTCTGTGCTTAGTTTTTACCTTTTATTGATTTTTGTTGTTCAAGATAAAAATTCAAAATAGGAATTTCTGGGGCACACACTGTGAATATTTGCATGGCCTTCTATTTTGTATTGTTTTCCACAATTGTATCACAATATCAACTGTGTGAATGTGTCATTATTACCACACCATACCAGATTTTATTTAATCATATAGCTAATTTATCAAATATAAAATTACCTTATTTTCAAGTTGCTCTAGTTTACATTTTTATTACCAAAGAGCAAAAATAATTTCCATGTGTTCATTTAATCTTTCTATCTGCTCTCATTTGAACTTTCTGATGATGAATGGGTAATCTAAGTTTTTTAGCTAACATAAATGAAACCTTTATATATTATTTCTCTTTGTGCCATATTTAGTGAAAATATTTGCTCGTCTGCCTTATGAATTTCTGTCTTGATTCAAAGATGGTAAAGTTATCCTTTTCATATATTGTTAAATTATTAAATTTAAATAATGTATGACTGTTTTATATATCATGTTAATTTTTGCAATTTTTAATATATTTTGAAAACATTTGAATTATTTAATCTGTCAGGAATTTACTTCGATATATTACTTTACAGGTAGAGTGTTTTTGATGAGCATGTCTTATTGGAATTTTGGTATAATGATACTGGTTTATCACCCAGGCAGAAACACCAAAGAGTGTCAATTTATTTGAGTCAGTGTTTTTAAGGGTCCTTTTCATATGCAGCTCCATGCAGAAACTGACTACTTCTTAGTGTGATCATTATTTCATTCAAACATGCTCCCTCATTCCTTCATATACTCTGTCATTCCTTCGATGAGTAGGTATTGACACCTACTATGTCTGGGACCCATTGGCTAGGTGCCAAATATACAATTGCTTTGAAATAAATATGTTCCCTGCCCACATGAAACTTACCGTATGTTGAAGAAAAGAGACATCAGGATTGATGTTTTGATTTAGGAAAAGTATTGTTAACATTAAACTTTGGGACATTTTGGTACTGCATTTCATGTGTTGATTTATTCTTAGAACTACTCTCAATTCTGTAACCTCTTGATTTTTTAGTTTGAATCTAGGTTTATTTTTTAAAGACTTCTTTGAGTTATCTAAAATATAAAGTTCTTTTCTTATATTTTATCTTACAGTTTCATTTATTATCACATGTCTGGTTTTCATATAGAGTAGATTGTTTCTTATTCTCATTGTTGATCTATACTTTTGTTTCTTGCAACAGTATTTTAATTATTTCCTTAGAATATTGGATATATTCAGATATTTATAGGGCCAGGCCATCTCTCCACTAGAAACACATGCACCTATTTACCATCAGTTTAGACTTTCTTTGATATTATTGCCCATTTTTTAAAATTTCAGATAATTCTTTAGTGCCAAATAAAATACTGCTAGTATTTTTATATTGGTATTAAATTGGAAAAATTAGATATTTTTATAATAGTCTTCCTAATATGGGACCTAAATTATGTTCTTGTTTATTTCAACATTTTTTCCCATTCCAGTAATATTTTTGTAACATTCCAAAAAAATATTTTTTAACTAGATATAGTTATTAAATGTATCCCTACATAGTTTATATTTCTGTGCATATAAAGATATGTCTTTTTTGGTATGCTTTCATTTCATTGGTGCTAACAATGGTGTTTGATTTTTTAAAAAAAATCATAATATATCATTTGTATAATTTCTTTTCTAAACTCTCATCAATTACTTTGGTTTTGTAGTGGGGATTTTCTGGTACATAATTATGCTATGTGTAAATAATTTTACTCATTTCTCTACATGTATCATATTTTTAACAGTGAAACTAATAAAACTAGGCTATATCACAAGACCAATTGTACCATACTTTTATGTTTTAAAAATTCATTTAACATAACCTTGGAAATTATGACAAATTTTTGTTAAAGTTGTCTTGAATAGAGGAATCACATAGAAAGGATCTATTAAAATTATTAATGCTTTGTCATCCCAGAAGTTCACCTATTAAGATGGCTTCCCATTCTCTTCTCTGCCAAACACCCTTTCAGAGAAACTCCACCCAAACTTTGTCTGTCTCATTTATTCTTTCAGTCCTTTCGTAAGTACTTTAGTCTATATCTCTTTATTCTGTTGCTCGTTTTCTCCTCTAACCCTTACCAGTGCAATAAATGGCAGGATAATTGAAATATTTTATTTTATTTTACTTTACTTTTCATAGATGGAACGTGTCCTGGAGAAAAGGCTGTCAAAGAGAAGCCATGGGAGAGGCAGAATGGAGGTATCCCAAACCTATATAATTTTCATCTATTTATATCACGTTTATTTTATTTTCAACAAAATTATACACCCTATGTTCATTGTGGCATTATTCACAATAGCCAAGACTTGGAAGCAACCTTGGTGCCTATCAAGGGATGAATGGATAAAGAAGATGTGGTATACATACACAACAGAATACTACTTAGTCATAAGAAACGATGAAATCCGGCCATTTGTGACAACATGAATGGAACTAGAGGGTATTATGCTAAGTGAAATAAGTCAGGGGGAGAAAGTCAAACACCATATGATTTCACTCATAAGTAGAAGATAAAAACAAGAACAAACAATCACATAGGGACAGAGATTAGATTGGTGGTTATCAGAGGGGAAGTATGGAGGGAGGAGGGCAAATGGGGTGATTAGGTACATGTGTGTGATGGTGGATTGTAATTAGTCTTTGGGTGGTGAGCATGATGTAAGCTATACAGAAATTGAAGTATAATGATGTACACCTGAAATTTATATAATATTATAAACCAATGTTACCACAATAAAAAAACATTGTAAACATGAAAAAATTTTAGGCATCCTTATGTTTATAAGGTTTTATCAATGAGTATAATGGCAGCTTGTCTTTCAAAAATCCTCAGCTATTGATAGTGTATGTTATAGCCTATTTCTTTTATTTCCTTTTTCATTTTGAATAATGAATACATAAAGAAAAGTGGATAAACCTAGGCATATATAAATAAATATATATATATATTTGTGTGTGTAAGGAAGATTAGCCCTGAGGTAACATCTGTTGCAAATCCTCCTCTTTTTGCTTGAGGAAGATTGTCGCTGAGCTGACATCTGTGCCAGTCTTCCTCTATTTTATGTGGGATGCTGCCACAGCGTGGCTTGACAAGCGGTGCTAGATCTGCCCCCAGGATCTGAACCTGCTAACCCTGGGCCGTCAAAGCAGAGCACATGAACTTAACTGCTACGCCACTGGGCCTCCCTCCTAGATGTCTATTTTTAGTAAGTGGATTATGAGGAAAACATCTGAGTAGCCTCCACTTGGCCACAGATCAACATGTCCAGCACCTCAGAAGTACCCTCTGTACTCCTCCTGAACAAAACCTCATGCTTTCCAATATCCTGACTTTTGTCATACTGATTTCCTTGCTTTTCTTTTTAATTTTAGCTATAGTATTAGATATGTATGCATCCCTGAAGATGATACTTTAGTTTTGTATGTTTGTTAATTAGAACGATTGTATTAATATTTGTGTATTACTGCCTTTGTTCAACATTGTTACCTTCCTCAATGTTGTTGCTTTCTTTCGTTCAGTGTTTGTGAGTTTCATCCATATTTCTGTACCATGGTGCAATAATATCATTTACTATGTTGCTGCTCCTTTTTTCAGCCATTCTTCTGTTGAAGGACATTTAGTTCATTTCCAATTTTTGGTTATTTTGAACAATACTCTTAGAAACATCCTTGTATACGTATCCTGTGTGAGTTCTCTATACTTATTAGTAGAACTGATACTGTTAACTTCATTGGATAATACCAAATTATTTTCCAAAGCGATTTACCAATTTACAGTGCCATAGCAGTGTGGGAATGTTCCAATTGCTCCATTTTCTTTTTACCACTTGATATTATTAGACTTTTAAATTATTGGCAATCTGCATAGTATGTAAGCATATGTAATTATGATTTTAATTTGAATTTCCCTAACTGCTACAAAATTGAAAAAATTTTCACATGCTATTGGACATTTTGATTCCCCTTTTCAAATTGACTCTTTGTATCTTTTTTCAATTTTCTAATGAGTCATTTGTCTTTTTTCTTGCTGATTTAAAAGAGTTCTTTACGCAATGTGAATAATAGCCTGAAAGCAGTTGTATGTGTAGCTAATATCCTCTTACACTGATGCCTTGTACTTTTAATTTATTATATTGCCTTTTGATGAACAAAAGTTCTTATTTTTTTCAACTTAAAGCTTATAATATATTATTTAAGAAAATCTCTACTCTGAGGTCATGCAGATATTCATCCAAATTATCTTCTAAACACTTTGGAGTTTGAACTTTCACATTTTGGTTTGAATCTACATGGGATTGATTTTTCTGTGTTATTTGAGTTGTGGTGTCTACTTTTCTTTTACGTTTGATTACTTTTGACTCTTATTGTTGTAAGAAAAATTATCTGTGGGCATTCCATGAAGCTTAAGATACAGATGACTTCTTCCAGAGTACCTTTGATTTGCTTCTGCCAGGAGCATAGAGCTCTATGACTATGGTACAAACAAAAAATATTGATTCAAACCAAAATGTGAAAGTTCAAACTCCAAAGTGTTTAGAAGATATTCTGCAAGCATTTAAATCTTATGTTTATTTGTTCATGTCACTAAAATCTGCCAAAATATTTTAATGCCATTAGAGTAAAATAATATATTTTCTATTTTATAATTTACATACAGTGAAATGGTTGTCTTAAATTTATAATTTAATGCATTTTAATAAACATATACATGATAAATGAACAAACACTACTCTGTTTTAGATAGGAAATATTTTCCTCACCCTGGAAAGTTTCTCACCCGCCACAGGCAGCCACTATTGATATCTGTCGTGATGGTTTAATTTTATCTTTCCTTGAATCTTGTAATAATAGAATTATACAATATCCATTTTGTTTTCTCTGATGATTTTTGCTCGATGTATTTTTGAAATTCACCGGTGTTACTTCATGTATTAGTAGCTCATTGTTTTTTACTGTTCAGCATTATACACAATACTTTTCAAAATTTGTTTTTCTAGTGATGGACATTTAGGTTGTTTCCAGTTTCTGCTGTTATGATGAAAGCTATCACAGATGTTCTTGGATGATCTTCTTGTGCACCTACACTTTCCTTTATCTTGGGTAAAAGCTTAGGAGTGGAGTTGCTGCATCGTGGAGTAGATATATTTAACTTTACAAGAAACTGTCAAACAAATAATAACATATTCTTTTGTTTGAGAATTTTTAAACACTTCAGAGATTGTAAAATGAAATATAAAACTTCCCCTCTTCGTCTCTCCATTTCCTCTTTCCAAAGATAAGTAGTCCTAACAGTTTCTTGATCTGTGAATTTTAAATGCATCTACAATACCTATCTGTCCATAGATGTCTCTGCATCTTTTTTTAAAAAAACCAAAAAGTGGTCACAAAGGTACATACAAATTTTTGTCTCGTTACTTTTCACTTAACAGTGTAGCTTGGACTACTCTATATCAGCACATAATGATTTATCTATTTGCTGTTTGCTTCTATTTTTTTATTTTATTTTTCCAGCTTTATTAAGATACATTTGACATCTAACATTGCATAAGTTTAATGTGTACAAATGTGATAATTTGATACATGTATATATTGTGAAATGTTTACCACAATAAGATTATTGGACACGTGCTTCACTTCACATAAGTACTATTTTGTTCTTGTTCTTATGAGAGGAACATGTAAAATCTACTCTCATAGCAACTTTCAAGTACACAATACAACATTTTTAGCTATAGTCTCCATGCTGGACATTAGATCCTCAGAACTTATTCCTCTTATAACCGGAAGTTTGTTCCCTTTAACCAATATCATCACCCAGCCCCTGGCAACCACTGTTCTACTCTCTGTTTCTATGAGTTTAGCTTTTTAGATTCCACATATAAGTGAGAGCATATGGTATTTGCCTTTGTCTGACTTACTTCATTTAGCATAATTCCCTCAAGGTCCATCTGTGCTGTTGCGATTGGCAGAATTTTCTTGCTTTTTATGGCTGAACAATATCCCATTGTATATTCATCTACCACATTTTCTTTATCCATTCATCCACAGATGGACACTGAGGTTGTTTCCATGTCAAAGCTATTATGAATAATGCTGCATTGAACAGAGAAATACAGATATCACTTCAAGATAGTGATTTTATTTCCTCTGGATATATACCCAGAATGGGATTGCTGGATCACATGGCAGTTCTCTTTTTAATTTTTTGAAGAACTTCCATACTGTTTTCGTTAGTGGCTATACAAATTTATATTCATGCCAACAGTGTACAAGGGTTCCCTTTTCTCCACATCCTTGCCAGCATTTGTTATCTCTTGCCTTTTTGATAATAGCCATTCTAACAAGTGTGAAGTGATATCTCATTGTGGTTTGGATTTGTATTTGCCAGATAATTAGTGATGTTGAACATCTCTTCATGTACTTGTTGGCCATCTGTATGTCGTCTTTGGAAAACTGTCTACTCAGGCGTTTTGCCCATTTTTTAGTTGGATTATTTGTTTTTATGCTTTTGAGTTGTATGAGTTTTTTATATATTTTGGATATTAACCTCTTATCAGATAAATGGTTTGAAAATATTTTCTCTCATTCTGTAGGTTGCCTTTTCATTATGTTGGTTGTTTCTTTTGCTGTGCAGAAGCTTTTTAGCCTGATCTAGTCCCACTTGTTGATTTTTGTTTTAGTTGGTTGTGCTTTTGGTGTCATATCAAAAAGATCCTTAAGATCAATGTCAAGGAGCTTTTTCCCTATGTTTTCTTTTGGAGTTTTAAGGTTTCAGGTCTTACATTTAAGTTTTTAACTAATTTTAAGTTAATTTTGTGAGTGGTGTAATATAGGGGTCCAGTTTCATTCTTTTGCATGTGATTGTCAAATTTCCTAACACCATTTATTGAAGAGACTGTCTTTCCTCGTTAAGTATTCTTGGCTCCCTTGACAAATATTAGTTGATCATATATGCATTGGTTCATTTCTGGGCTCTGTGTTCTGTTCTATTGATCTGTGTGTCTGTTTTTATGCCAGTACCTTGCTATTTTGTTTGTTATAGCTTTGTAATATATTTTGAAATAAGGAAGTGTGATGCCTCCAGCTTTGTTGTTCTTTCTCAAGATTACTTTGGCTATATGGGATCTTTTGTGTTTCCATATGAATTTTAGGATTATTTTTTCTATTTCTGTTTCTGTGAGAAATGCCATTGGAATTTTGATAAGGATTGAATTGAATGGACATATTAACAATATCTACTCTTCTGATCCATGAACATGAGACATCTTTCCATTTGTTTGTGTTCTTCAATTTCTTTCTTCAGTGTCCTATAGTGTTTGGTGTATAGAGCTTTCAGTTTCTTGGTTAAATTTATTATTAAGTATTTTATCCTTTTCATGCTATTGTAAATGGGATTGTTTTGTCTGATATAAGTATAGCCACCTCTGATCTCTTTTGGTTTTCATTTGCATGGAATATCTTTTTCCATCCCTTCACTTTGAGCCTATATGTGTCCTTATAGCTAAAATCAGTCTCTTGTTGTAGCGTATAGTTGGTTTTTTTTTTTTAATCCATTCAGCCACTCTCTGCTTTTCAATTGGAGAATTTAATCCATTTACATTTAAAGTGATTATTGATAGGTAGGGACTTACTAATGCATCTTGTTGATTATTTTCTGCCTGTTTTGTAGTTCCTTTGTTCATTGCTTCCTCTTTTGCTGTTTTCCTTTGTGAATTGATGATTTTCCATAGTGGTATACTCTGATTCCCTTCTTTGTGTGTGTGTGTGTTTCTACTGTAAATTTTTGCATTGTGCTTACCTTGAGACTTACATGAAACATTTTATAGCTATAACAGTCTATTTTAACATGATTACAGCTTAACTTCAATCATATACAAAAACTCTACCTTTTTATTCCCCCTTATGTTATGGGTTTTTTCTTTTTCCTTCTGAAGATTAGCCCTGAGCTTACATTTATTGCCAATCTTCCTCTTTTTTTACTGGAGGAAGATTAGCCCTAGGCTAACATCTGTGCCAATCTTCCTCCACTTTACACGTGGTCACTGCCACAGCATGGCTGATGAGTGTTAAAGGTCTGCCCCCTGGGATCTGGGCCACCAAAGTCGACCATGCGAAACTTAACCTCTATGCCACGATGCAGGCCCCCACATTTTATGTTTTTGATGTCACGATTTACATTTTTTAAGAGTGTGTGTTTATTAATTTTTGAAGCTATAGCTAATTTTAATACTTCTGTCCTTTAACCTTTATACTAGAGTTAAGTGATTAACACACCACCATATTTACATTACTGGAGTATTCTGAATTTGACTCTATGCTTATCTTAATGGTGTGTTTTATATTTTCATATGTTTTCATTTTACTAATTAGAGTCCTTTCATTTCAGCCTGAAGAACTCCTTTCAGCATTTCTTTTAAGGCAGGTCTAGTGGTGATGAACTCCCTCAGCTCTTGTTTGTCTGGGAAACTCTTTCTCTCTACTTCATTTCTGAAAGATACTTTGCTGGCAAAGTTGCTGGGGTCGTTTGCAGAGCAGGCCATTGGGAGCTGTGTTCACTTCCTCTGCATGACTGATATTGATAGCCTCTGTCTTTCTTCCTTGTTCTAAGCTATCTCTATACATCTCAGCTTTGCTAGTCTCTTGGTGGGATGAAACTGAAGGAGTGCCCCCAAAGGGTGGGAAAGCTGGTCACTCACCCTGTTCTCTCTTTCCCAGGGAGGGGAACTATTTTCAAGTTGGAATGTTCCCTCTTGATGCCAAGCAGTGTCTGCCTGGGGGACGGGATGATGCAGGCAAAATTAAACTATCTTCCTTCCCTTTGTGTGTGTTTTTTTCCAGGTTTTTTGTTCCTCTATATTGCTGAAGTTTCTTGAGTGGATTGCTGGGCTCCCCCAGGGCTATTTTTGTTTGTGGAAAACTATCTAGTTGTTGATCTTTGTTGGGGCATGGAGGCTGGGGTCTCCTACTCTGCAGTTTTGGTGCCGTCACTCTGGACAGTTCCTCTGTTTGCTTTTAATAGCTGCATGCTATTTTGAATACCTTCTTGTGAGAGTTAAGCCAATTGAAGAAAACAGAGAAAACTTCTAAAGATATTCTCTTGTGGGTTTTAGTTAATATTTGTGTTATAGTTGCTTTATCAAGGACAACAATTTCACAACATAGTTTTGTACATTATTTTGCTTATTTAAAAAATTTGTACTAACTGTTCACTGAAAGTTTTGTTTTCTTTTTAGAAGACAATGCAACGTCACAAGCTTTGGTTCTGTTTGGTCCTCCTAAGGAAACTGTTGAGATTTTTCATGAAAGTAAAATGACAAATACTGCAGGTGAGGACTGAATGTAAATTGTATAATAACCTATGTAAGCTATATTTATATTCACTCATTAGTTTGTGATGACAATATTGTATTTTTATTAACAAACCTTAATATCATTAATAGTTAACACAGTAGTGCTATGTAATATTAAGAATACAATATTGTAATATATTGTTAATAACAATTTTGTTCATAAGAATTGTTCACAATTTCAGAAATGTATGAATTTTTTTTCCTGGGGTAACATCTGTGCCAAGCTTCCTCTATTTTTCTGTATGTGGGTCACCAGCACAGCATGGCTGCTAACAGAGACGTGTAGGTCCACACCCAGGAATTGAACCTGGGCTGCTGAAGTGGAGCATGTGGAACTTAACCACTAGGCCACTAGGTCTTGCCTATGAGGAATGTATGAATTTTTAAAATAAACGTTTTCTTTGTTCTCATTCTGAGAATGTCAGGTACTAGAACCTTTCTGGTTCATTGAGAATATGTTTTTTAGAAGAGAAAGAAAAGGATGAATGTTTTGGGTGTGAAATCTAGAATTAAAATTTGTTCATTGGGAGTTCATAAAACATTATCTCTGAAAGTATTTCTGATATTGTATGCAGAAAGAGGTAGAAAGAGATGAGGAAATGTATAGGGGTTCATATTTGTTTCATCCCAGATCATTCTGGTAGAGAACTCTTTATATTTACCAAAACATTTTAATCTTGATTTTGCGTTTCTATCAGAAATGTATGAGTTCCAGCTGTTCCATATCCTCATTAATACTGGCTTTGATGACATTTTAATTTTAGGCATTATAGTGATTATGAAATGGTTCCGTACTTTGAGTTAAATTTGCACTTTCTTGATGACTGATGATGTTGAGCATATTTTTACATGCTTACTAGTTATTTGTATGTTGTCTTTTGGAAGAATCCAAATCTTATGCCCATTTTTTATTGGGTTGTCTTCCTGTATAGGAAGTTGTAAATTTTCTTCACACATTCTAGGTATAAGTCATTTGTCAGATATATATATATTTCCTCCCATTCTCTTGCTTACCTTTTCATTTATTATAATGTCATTTTGAGGAGCTGAATGTTTTGATTTTGATGAAGTGTAATTTATTATTTTTTCTTTAATATTTCTCCCTCCCTCCTTCCCTCCCTTCCTTCCTTCCTTTTTTCCTGCCTGCCTACATGCATTTTAAAGATATTTTTCTATTATATTCTATCCTGTATTGTTTCTGATGAGAAATGTAATGGTTATTCATATCCATGTCTCCCTTATGTAATGTGTCTTTTTGTTTTCTGGCACCTTTAAAAATTTCCTCTTTATTGTTGGTTTTCTGTGGTGCTCCCAGGTATAATTCTCTTTACACTTTATTTGTTTGGGATTTACTGAACCACTTAGAGGTGTAAGTCAATGTTTTCCATCAAATTTTGAAATTTTTTGGCTGTTATTTCCACAAATATCTTTCACTCCAAATTTCACTCTCTTCTTCCAGAACCTCCACCTCACACGTGTTAAACTATTTGATTTTTGTCCCACAATTCCTTGAGGATCTGTTTGTTTGGGTTTTTTTATTTTTCTTTCTGTACTTCAGTTTGGATAATTTCTATCAATTCATCTTTACTCCGCCATATCTAATTTGTTGCTAAGTCAAACCAGTTTTTTTTTATTTAAATTTTCATACTTTTCAGTTTTAGACTTTCCATTTGGTTCTTTTTCATAGTTTCCATTTCTCTACTGAGACTCCCCATATGTTCACTTATTAAGACTTTATTTTCCTTCAATTACTTGAACCTATTTTTTTCTTTCCCTGTTTGACTGTATTTTTAGTAGCTACTTTAAAATTTTTGTCTGCTAAATACAAATTCTGGGCTATCTTGGGTTCAGTTTTTTTCTAGACTATTAAAACACATTTCTTTGTTTCCTTGTATGATTCAGTACTGAAAATTTGTGTATCCAGTGTAAAGACTGGATTCTGTTATCCTTCTCTGAAGAGAATTGATTCTTTTTCCAGCAGGCAGCTCAGTTACCATTTGATCAACTTAAACTGGTGAACGCTTGATTTTATGCAGATGTATAAAAAACCCAAGGCATTTACCAATCCTCTCTAATTTAGCTGAATTCTCTATCTCTGCATATTCTATCATAGCTTGATTTTAGACTTTTAGGGTAGATCTAGAGGAGGTCTTACTCTAATGTACAGTCCTTACTCCTAAGATGTGACTTTTCTGGTATCTCAGCTAAAGGTCAAGGTTGTTAAGGTGTTGATGAGCTCTCCATTCTGTCAGCACTGGACCTCTAAGTTTTCTCCCCGTCTCTTGCCAATACTTTTTCATCAACACAATTCAGCCTCTAGTATTTCTGTTCCTCTCTCAATCCCATAGCATATGCTCAATCTTCAAGTAATTTTGCTCTGCACACACACACACACAGTCTAACCCTCATCTACAGATTCAGAGAGTATGCTTACATGGATTTATGGGGGCCCTTCTCTGTACTGCTCTGTCTTCTTCAGTTCCCTGCCATGAAGATTCTAGATAATTCTGCTGCCTATGACACTTATCTTTGTCCCTTGCTCACCAGGACTTCCATGCTGTGCTCTGTCCTCAGATCTCTATATTGCAGTTGAGAAATTGTCCCTTGGCAGAGAACTTTGTGATTATGGGGCTCAACTTCATGGATTTCCTTTTCTTAGGACTCAAAGCCTTGCATTACTATTTTCTAATGTCTGAAAACAGTTATCTCGTATGTTTTTTCCAGTTTTAGAGTTGTTTATAACTAGAGGACGAATTCTGTATCAGTTCGTCCTTCAGAGATGGTAGTAGAAATAATGATTAGTGGGGTTTATGAATGAAGATTCCATAAAGTTGAGAGAACAGAAGCCAGTTTACAGTGTGGTAAGATAAAAAATAGAGGAATTTATCCATTCATTCATTTATTCAGCATTTTTTAAGGCTAAACATAGTTTCTTTCCATAAAAAATGCAAAACTTCATGGGGAAGATAGATGGGGAAACAGATACGTGTGATACAGCTAAGTGCAATGCGAGTTCTAATAAAGACAAATAGAAAGTGCCATAGATGCACTCAAATGTCTGAAAGATTCAAGAGTTCCTCATAGTGAAGGAGCCATGTAAGAAGAATGTTAATATGCGCCTAGAAATTGCAATTTGAAGAAGAGATCAATGATGCAGGCTCGGTGAGTCAAGGAGTCAAAAGAAAGATTTCTTAGACTCTCAAGTTCTGGCAGTAGTGCTCTTTTATTCAGAGAATAACATGGAGTAGCATGGGGACAGGGCCCATGGGCAGTAAAGAGCTGCAGGCATGGGGAAAAGACCAAAAGACAATAAGAGCTGCAGGCATGGGGACAGGACCCATGGGCAGTAAGAGCTGCAGGCATGGGGACAGGACCCATGGGCAGTAAAGAGCTGCAGGCATGGGGACAGGACCAAAAGACAATAAGAGCTGCAGGCATGGGGACAGGACCCATAGACAATAAGAGCTGCAGGCATGGGGACAGGACCCATGGGCAGTAAAGAGCTGCAGGCATGGGGACAGGACCGATGGGCAGTAAGAGCTGCAATGGTTTGAGGGCAGGGCTAAATTTATAAGACATGAATATGTGAGTTATTTCTTTACCAGACAAAGGAAAGATCATGAAAAAGTTGTTAAAATGGTATCAGTGCGGGTGGGGTCTGGTTATTGGGTGGTCCTATAACTTTAGATAAGAATCAGATTGGATTAAGTCAGGACCTCCTATGCTTCCCGGAGGATGATACAGATCAGTAGGACAGGACACCTTGGGCTTCTTTCCCTGGGGCACTCTTGATCCTCATCAGTCAAGATATGAGGATATTGTGGCTGCTAGTATAGATTGCTCATTTGAAAAAAATTATTAGTTAAAGCAAAATTTAGTATAGGATAATAGCTGTAGGAAGTGGGCAGGCATAGTAGTAGGGAGACCTGTGATTCCTTAAGGGAAGCCAAAAATAAATGAAATTGTAGATTTTGAAGAGACTGAAGGAATATTCAAACTTCAAAAACAAGTGATGTGTGAAACACTTGAGATGCCCTGGAATATATTTTTAGGACTGCCTCTCTTTATTTTGCCAGTTAAAAAAAAAAATAAAAACAACCTTCATTGTATAGCTTACAATCAATAGCCAGGGAGATATAGTGGAAGTCCTGGCTCTCACAGCTACTAACTCCGTGGAGCTGGACACATTGGAAAGCTTGTCTAAGCCTTGGTTTCCTCGTATATGAAATCAAGATAATCCGTTTTATAAGATTGTTATGAAGATTAAATAAAATGTGACATCAAAAATACTTAGCATAGTCCCACGTTTGGCTAATATTTTTAGTTCCCAAAAAAACGTTAGATATGTATGAGCTAGAGTAAATGCTTTTATTTGTAAATGAAACAAATATGCCATTTTCACAAAGATTGTGTTTTTGTAGGAGGATATTATGAGACTTCATTTAAAAGATACTTAAAAGATTGCAGTTTAAATGAAAATATCTGAAATATTTACCATCTCTATGGGTTAATGTTGAAACAAAAGATCTAGCCTGAAGGCAACAGCATTACTTCTAAGTGCCTCAAGGTCAACTGAAATGAGGACAATACACCATTCTCATTGAGGCACTGAGCCTATTTGTGTCTTGCATTTAAGATCCGTGATTGAACCTATAATCCAGCCCAATAGGGTTCTTAGAGGCCAAAGGAATGCAAGTAAGCACTTCAGTAGAGTTTCATGGACAACTTTGCTGTGCTTCTGCAACCTTCAGTTGATTCAGGACATGCCAAGGATTAGAATCACTGAGGCACATCGGACTGAGTGGATTTTCTGATGAGTACAACTTGAATGCTACAGTGAGAACATCAATCACTCTGCGCAGGAGACTCCAATTTTCAGAAATGGAAGGTAGAAAATGAGGTTATTATGAGGATGAAGGGAACCTGCTTTCATTTTTTTCAGCAAGAGAAACTCATGCTGGATTGAAGGAAGAACTTCTTTGATGCTTGAGTGGTTGGATGTTATTTACATGGGAAGATGTGGAATCTCTTTGAAGGGAGAATTTAAAATATATTTCAAAGTCATTTTTTAAGTGATTTAAGATCTATTTAGAGACAAATGGATTAACTAGTTTTCTGCCTTTTTTGTTATTATTTTTTTCAATAGTTAGATAACGATGCTGTGGAACAGTTTAACTTTTTAACTTTACTTGAAGTTTTATTCTTGCTTCTTAGGTTCATTTTTATTTGTTCCATTTTAAGTCATAAATGATTATTTTAGGTTTTAGATTTTTTGAAGTTTCATTCTATAGTTCTCTGACATATTTATCAATCTGTTTATTAAAGAAAGTTTGAGGATTAGTATTAATAAAGCAGAATACTTTTTGCAATTCTGAACATCAACATTTCCTACTCTGCATATAGCTGCTAACTCACTTCCTCTGGCTGCTTTATCTTTAGGGGTGAATAAAGGCATTTACTTTAGCTACCCATGTCGACGTCACAGCTGTGCTTTAGTAAACATCCCAGCACCATGTGTCAACAAAATGATTTCACACATTGAAGATGTGGAGTCGAAAATACAGGAGCATTTGAAACAGGTAAATGACATTTAAAATGCTAACATTTTTGTAAGTTTGTAGAGTCTGTAAGGGTCTGTAACTTAAAGAACCCAGGGAGTTATTTTTTAATGGTCCTTGGAATACTTTGTGGAATCTTTGCTCAGTTCCATAATTTACTAATCTAGACATGTTTTTGATAGTCTCACTTCAGAAGGGTGAAACGACCTTATTCGTTTTTTTCCTACTTGTTTGTTCTTTATCCAGAGGCAATCAAGCGAAGTCGTAATTTCCATAAGCCAACTTGACTAGTAAATTAAATAGTATTTACATCCTTTTTAAGGACAGTAAACTGATTAGATGATTAGATGAGTAAATTGGCGTATAAAAGGACAGAGTGCCCTTTTAATGAGTTATTTTGTTCTAAAGAAATATTTAATAGGGTATAATGCTTCTTTCTTTGTCTTTTTAACCTGTTCAAGTATGCCTTTATTATTCTGAAGGGAATTCAATCTCGAAATCAGTGTAACTTTCAATTATTTTCAAAGGTTGATTTAGGAATGATAAAAACTTCTTCAAACCTTTTATTAAGATTATATTTCTGAGCAATTAATGGACAATTAGACTGCTCAATCAGGAAGATAAGTTTGCCAGAGACCTGTGCTATCTGTCTTCCTCCACCACTGTTACTAGATCCGGCTCTGAAAAAATTCTGATAAGTTACTGACGATGCTTGGTCCAGGGTGTTCTCTCCTTCGAGCCGCACTGGAGTGCGGTAGTTAAGATTGCAGGCTCTAGGGCCACACATTCTGTGACCTTGGATGGGAATGGAGGTACTATGTTGAAGTGCCAGCATATGAGATACACTTAGTATATATTAGCTGTTGTTATTTCTGTAATATTATTTATATCACTCTATATTATTATCATTACATCTGTTGCTTCTTTGTTGCTTGAAATCAGACTACCCCTTCAGGATAGCTTTGCAGGTCACAGGTCTGGTGGTGCCCTGGGCCTTGAAGAGTATAAGTACATAGAAGAGAATTAATATTTATTGATATGATATGCTGTACACATCAATTAACAGTTAGTCATGTTGTTAAAAATGATGAAAATAGATTCATGGGTGTTTTAATAAACAATTATAATGGTTATTATTTATTAAAAACCTAATATAAATCAGACACCATGTTTTACTATGTTATTTCTCTTTAGACCTCAAGACTATTGTTGAATGGTTATTGTTATATCTAATTGATAGATGGGGAAATGATAATTTAAAATAGCTCAGAAACTGTTCGAGGTCACAAAGCAGACTTGGGATTTGAGCACGCTGTTGTTAAAGCCCATGTTCTTTACCCAGTCCCCCTCGGGTCTGAGCAATGGGTAAACTGCTGAATACTATGGACAATGGGCCAATTAAAAGATTGGTTTAGGTAAAATTATTCACAGAACAAGCTATTTTACAGCTTATCTTCAGAACAACTGAAAACAGAGCCTTCATTATGTTAATATATTATGTAATTGAGCCAACTGAATAAGTAGAAAAGCTCTAAGGAGACAAGCACCAGGGCGACTTGCTTAGACTGTCCTCTGGTTCCTGGTTCAGAGCCTAATACATACTAGGCGCTCAGTAAACGGCTGTTGAGTGAAACAATAAATGAGAACCTGGAGCAGAAACTTTCTTGCATAGATACATCTTACTATCCACCCAATATAGTAAGAGCTACTACTTACCAAATAGCGACTATTTTCCAGGCACTTAACAAATGCATATTTCTGTATTTGTCCTTTACAGGAATCCTCCTTTACTGTTGAGGGTAGTAAGCATTACACTTGGAATTTGAGCTGAGTTCCTTCTGACTCCAAAGCCCATTTCAGCCTCTCTTTTATGACCCTAACGGGCAAAAGCAGGCCTTAATTCTCGTTAACGTAGAGTGTTACTTGGCATTTTGACAACATGAAGCATGCAAAATAACAATGTCAGATATATACACTTCTAGAAAAAAGCTGTAATAATGATAATAATATGTTTACAAGTAAATAAACATGATATACATATAAACTTTATGTGAAAGATTCATTGTGAAATAAATGCTCATAACCTTTTTTAAAAAAAAATTCAAGACCTGTTGTAGACTTTCTATTTTCTGAAATTAAAAAAAAGTTATTCCATTTTCTTATTAACTATATATTTGGTAGTTAATTTGCTAGTGTTGAAGTGGTAAATAGAGTTTATTTATTTATGTTTCTTATGCTGGATTTTTGTTTAGGTCACCACAACTATTGATCGGACACTTAGTTACCTACATTTGAGTTAATATTTTGGGACTGGAGTAGCCACCTATCTTCTTTAAAGATGATTTTTTTTTTCTGACTAACCTACTAAAATGAGAAAAGAAGTTCCCATTATGATTTGGAAAAATGAATTTTTGGTAATATTAGTTAGACAACTTTACATTCATAGTCTTTCTTCAAAAATAAAAATTAAGGAAGCAAGATTTGAGAGAAATCTTTCAAAAATAGCTTGTGAATTTTTGTAAACAAAAGCTAATAGGATCTATTATTTCCAAAAAGATAAACACATATGGATTTTTATGGTAAGTTATGTATGATATTTTCCTATAGATCATAATTAAGAATTAGTTAACCTAAGCATAAAACCTAGGTTCAAATAAAGTGGGTTACTTGTGTAATAAATATTTAAAATGAATAATCTTCCTGCAGAAAATACTAAATTTTTGTAAGCGTATGTCTGGGTGCATTTTAATAATTCCAGAAATACCTGAACGAAAAGGACACTTCTTCTCAACGTTTTTACCACTTAAAAACGTTTTACCCAATAAAAGCTATCAACTGATGGTACCTTTGAGAACAGACTAACATTTTCCAATTTTATTCAGTCATTGCCTATAATCCCCAGGACTGTCTTGTACCTCTTTAGTGCTGGGGAACAACAGGGTTTACTGCTCCACCAGTTCCCAGGGTGATTATGTCTGCAGAGAGCAAAGCAAGGCAGAGGAAAACAACTTGGTGATTACCAGCTGGAGCCTCTGCCCCAAATTCCATTGTAATCCCATAAGGAGTTGCACCACGTAAACTTTATTTTGACTTGCAGATTACCTGATTCCTCTGGATTTTAGGGTTAGGAGTCAACGCAGGCAACTGATTAATAATTCTTTCTCTAAATTCCCCAAATCTCATGTTTTATTACTCCAATTGTTGAAAAAGCCTGGTGCAATGATGAGGACAGTCTGGTCCATGAAGTGTCCATCAGCCAGCAAAAGAGAAGAGAGTGTTTGCCCAAGTACAGCCTTATTTTAGTCTGTCCTGCTGAGGCCCGCAAATCCGAAAATTTAGCTGAAATAATGTTCTTGACTTTGAATTTGTTCAATCCATAGTGATGTTTCCCCCCACTGAGGTTGAATTTTTACTGGAGACTGCAAGGAGTGCATTTATGGTGGGATTGGGATGGGGCCAAGCACAGGGAGGAAGAAAGTGATGCCCTCTCTAGGCCAGCAGTTTTTCCTCTTCTTTTAATTTGCAGCAGTTTCACTTTTGTCTAGATTGTCAACTGTGTTTCTCTATACGCTGTTTGATTTTTTAAAACAGCTTTATTGAGATAATTTACATATCATAAAGTTTGCCATTTAACGTGTACAATTCAATGGTTTTTAGTGTATTTACAGAGTTGTGTAACCATTACCATAATCACGAAAGACCACATATTATATGATCCCATTTATGTGACATATCTGAGACAGGCAAGTCTATAGAGACAGAAAGCAGATTGGGGATTTCCTAGGGCTAGAGGCGACTGCTGATGAGTGTGGGGTTTCTTTTTGGGATGATGCTTATTTTTTTTATAATCAGGTTAATCTGAATCTTTTATTAGATAAAGCTCTATAAGTAATTGTAAAGTCATCATCTACTTTGGGTATGGAATGCATTAGGTGAACGAAAGATCAGTCTTTTCAGATCAGCCGTTATAGTTGGCTTGCCCATTGTGTCACAGTGCTTTCCATTGTAGTCACAATGAATTCTATAGAGCCCGTGATTAGCAAAGATGCGTCTTCCATAAGCTTGTCCATCCCCTTACAGCAGTTTAATTGCAATGCTGAATCTTGAAAGGAGAATTCTTCAGAGTAGATTTGCTATGAACATTTTCTCTACATTTTGTTTTTGCAAAGAATGAGAAAACATTACAAAAGGATGGAACTAATCGCCTGGATAACTTCTCATACAAATAAAAGCTTTTGTTTTATCTTTCTTCCACCTCATTCTCGTAGACTTCCTGGACTAGAGATGGTTTTATTTAATTTGGGATGATCTCTACTGAACTGAAATTTTCCTCTTCATTTAATCAATATAAGTTATTAAGATGCTACCATGATTTAAAAGAATGGCATAGAGAGAAAGTATATAGAAATCATTCTTTAAAATACTATATTCTACAAATACTATATTGTACAGAATATATGGCACAAAAATAATATCAATAACAATGATAATAAAGCTATGTTTATCAAGTTCTTACTATATAGCGTAGGCTGTATTAAACACTTAATATGCATGATTTTATTGAATCCATATCAAAACCTTGTGAGGTAGAAACTGCCATTATCCCCTGTTACAAATGAAGAAAATGACTTCAAAGGCTGACTTCTCCCAAGATCACACAGTCAATTGTAGAGCCAGCATCCAGACCAGGTGTATTAGCCAACTAAGAGCGTGCCCTTTACCACTTTGGTATGTTATCTAGCCCTAGCGTGTGTCAGCTATGGAGACCAGAAAACATGAAATGCTTATGATTCTAATCAGAAAACTGCTTTGCTTATACTGTTTCACATCCGTTTTTAATTCTGAAACCTAATATTTAATCATCTGACTCTACTTAATCTCCAATATTTTTGAGTTTTCTCATTCTCTTAATTCTATTCTATCACATTTGAAACTTAAGGACAGTTCCAATTCTGACATATCCACTATTTCCCATTCTATCATCTCCATTTTTCTTTGCTTCCTTTCCTAGTCAGTTTATCTCTTAAAACACTCACCAATTGGTCTATTTGATCTTTTACTTCTTTTTATTTATTTATTACTTTTTATTTTTTTGAGGAAGATTAGCCCTGAGCTAACTGCTGCCAATCCTCTTTTTGCTGAGGAAGACTGGCCCTGAGTTAACATCTGTGCCCATCTTCCTCTACTTTATATGTGGGACGCCTACCACAGCATGGCGTGCCAAGGGGTGACATGTCCGCACCCGGGATTCGAACCAGCGAACCCTGGGCCACAGAAGAGGAACATGCACACTTAACCACTGCACCACTGGGCTGGCTTCACGGTCTTTTACTTCTTTATCCTACTCTCTGATGGGCTGCTATCTCCATCCTGCACCTACATTGCTGAATAGTGCTGGAGAACATTACACAATAATCCAAACGAGATATTATGCATTCATGGTCTCCAAACTCAATGAGACCTTTAATACCACTCTGAAATTATTCTGTTTGTCAACCAGAACTTTCTCTAGTGTTCTGTGGTGGCTACTCCAGTCCCCTGCTTTGTTTAAGCCTCCAAATCTTCCACCTCACTACTCATTTGTCTCTGACTTCCCAAAGAAAATAGGAGATATGATAATAACAGAAATACCTCAAACTCCTGTTATCCCACCTATGAACATCCTTAAATTCCACAAACATTATTCCTTTTGTCCTTCCATAGAAGACTTCCTCCCCCCACCAATCCATGGCTACTCCCTTCACCTGCTTTCCATCTTCTGCTTTTGCGAGGCTCTTGCTCCATCAGGTGTTCTGTCTTCCAAATCTCCTTTTTTCTTAACTCACTCCTCTCAACATTTAAAATATTGATTTCTCTTGTTTTCAAGAAAAATGTTTTTATCCTATACATACCTTTAAATATATCCCTTTTCTCTTTCTCTTCCCGTTCCACTTAGCATCTGAAAAGAGTTGCCTAAATTTAGTATCTCTGATTCCTCACCTCCCAATTACTCATTTATTCATTGCATTCTGGATTTTGTCACCATTATTCTAATAAAAATACTTTCAGAAGAGTAACCATTATTTTGTTGTTGTTGTTGTTATCTATTCCCACTCCCACACACACACGCTAAAATTCTGTGGCTAGAATAAGCATTTATTTTGTTACCATTGAGCAGTTTGTTCTGGGCTCAGCTGGGCAATTTTGCTGGCTTTTGCCTGGGGCCAATCGTGTGATGCACACATCTGCTAACTCAACTGGGAATAGTAATGAAGATGGCCTTGCTCACATGTCTGGTGGCAGGGAGAGTGTTCCAAGAGGACAAACCTCAATGGGCAAGTGCTAAACAAAGCTTTGCTTATGTCATGTTTGCTGATGTCTCACTGGCCAAAGCAAAGCACAAAGTCAATTCTACTGTTAATGTGGTAGGGTATTAGATAAGATGTGAATACCATGAGACATGGCTCTTTGGGGGTAATTTATCTGGCAGTCTATCAGGTAGTCCATTGGCAACATGATTAACAACCCATCCAAATGCAGCCTATAATCACCTTCTCCCGAAAAGTATTATTTCATTATGGAATCCTGCAGAAGTCCATGATTACATTTTCTGCAACGGATCTGATGCCGATGAAGTTCCTTGGGTGCAGCTTCTTTTGACCCAGTGATCTGTGAGTGAAAATGACAAGTTAAATACTGCTTCTGCACACTCAGCATACACTGCTGAAACAGGGGCAGAACCATCACAATAAACACTCTTATTCAAAAAAAGGGGGAATGAAAGGCACATGGCTTTCAGTAATGCATAAAATTCTGAAATTTTTGAGAGCGCGTGGTGTTAGGTCTA
The DNA here is from genome assembly GCF_041296265.1 of Equus caballus. Classification (NCBI taxonomy): domain Eukaryota; kingdom Metazoa; phylum Chordata; class Mammalia; order Perissodactyla; family Equidae; genus Equus; species Equus caballus. The sequence goes on along the minus strand of NC_091691.1, from coordinate 62,399,257 downwards.
CCAAATCTGGGACCAGGAACTATTTCTTGATTAGAACTCAGTTGCTCCCTGGGAACAGTTTCTTAATTTGTTGTTTTCCTTCTTTTTGCTCTATTTTCTGAGCTCTTGGCTCTAAGAAGTGCTTTCATTTCCGTAAGAAATAGATGTGAGTAGCTATCTCAGACTGTTTCCTGTGTTAGTATGTTCCCACTGCCGTAACAAAACATTGCAGACTGGGGGTCTTAAACAACAGAAATTTATTTTCTCACGGTTCTGGAGGCTAGAAATTCAAGATCGAAGTGTCGTCAGGGGGTGGTTTCTGTTGAGAGTTGTCTTCTTGGCTTGTAGACGGCCGTCTTCACGCTGTGTCCTCACACGGCCTTTCCTCTGCGCCCACATGGTGAGAGAGAGCTCTGGTGTCTCTTCCTCTTCTCATAAGAACACCAGCCTTATTGGATTTGGACCCCACTCTTATCACCTCATTTAACTTTATCTTCTTAAAGGCCCTATCTCTAAATACAGTCACACTGGAGAGTAGGGCTTCAACATAAGAATTTGGGTGGGTGGGGGCACAATTCAGTCCACAACTCTGCCATAATAAGTTGGAAGCTCAGAAGTTTCTTTGCGTTTTGAACTGTCCCTTGTTTTTTAGTTCAAAATGTTACAATCCCCATACAAACTTTGGAGTTTCATATTAATTTGATTGGGTTTAACTCCATGACTCAAAAGCCACAGTCATATTCGTTTTTTTCCCTTTAACATCATTTTCTTTCTTTTAATTAGGTAATAATTTCTTATGTTCTCCTAAATAGTATTGGTTTTTGTTAAATAAACTTTAGTTTAGAACCATTTGAGACTTAGAAATGTGGATGATAATACAAGATTTCATATATACTCTGGACCAAGTTTTTGCTATTTTAATATCTTACATTAGTATAGTATAGTATGGTATAACAAATGTATATAATCAATGAATCAATATTGATACAGTATTACTAACTAAAGTCCAGACTTTATTATAATTTCCTCAGGCTTTTTTTTATTGAGATGAAAGTCACATAATCTAAAATTAACCATTTTAAAGTGAATAACTGAGTGGCATTTAGTACATTCACAGTGTTGCACAGTCACCACTGATATCTAGTTCCAGAACATTTTCACCACTCCAAAATAAAACCCCATACACATGAAGGAATTAATCCCCATTCACTTCTCTACCCTGGCCTGGCAACCACAATCTGCTTTCTACTTCTATGGATTTACCTATTCTGGACTTTTTGTATGAATGGAATCATAGAGTATGTGATCTTTTGTGTCTGGCTTCTCTTACGAGCCTGGCATTTTGAGGTTGTAGGGGAGGAAGACATTTCCTCTTCCCAAATGGGGGTTCGTCTGGCTGGAGAACGAATTAAATTCACATGAGACAGAATAGCAAGAGAAAATTAAACAAAGCTTTATGAGGAACCATGGCCTGGGGGCTTTATTCCCAAAGGAAGAAAGGGCACCGAAGAAGTGGTGCACATAGTGGTTATATACCCCCAAACAGGGTGTTTCACCTGTGATTGAAATGTCCCTCCCACGATAGTCACAAGATTGCCCTGTTGGCACATTGCTTGATGGACGCAGCAGGTAGTGGGTCTGCTGTCTCAGAGGGCGTAGCAGGAGGCAAGTCTATTGTCTTGAGCTGGGTGGTCACAGGTGAGCAGCAATCAGTTCCTAGCCTAAGGAAAGATGCTTAATCCTTAAAGAAATGCCAACGTTGGGAGGGAGAGGGAAGTTAGTTACAGGAGGTTACCAGACTAGCACAATAAAATGCAGATTTTAAGTCCTTGCCTTTGGTATTGATTAAGAGTTTTTAGAGAGAAGGTCATCTCCTTTCTTCTTCCTGGTACAGAGAGGGAGGCACCTTTACAGATAGAGATTTACCTTACAAACGTAAATGAGTCCTAACAAGGGGCAAGTTCCATTCCTCAGAGCCTCCTTCCCTGTCCCAGTTTATCAAAAGCAATCAGCCTCAAATAATCCTGATGCCAAAGAGACATATCTTGGGGTGGCCAATTTCAGGTCCCCACAAGGTTCATCCACATTGCACCATGTGAGAGTACTTCATTCCTTTTTGTGACTGAATAATATAGCATTGTATGTATATACAACAATTTGTTTTTCTGTCCATCTGTTGATGGGCGTTTGGGTTATTTCCACCTTTTGTCCATTGTAAATAGGGCTGCTATGAACCTTCATGTACAAGGATTTGTTTGAGTACCTGTTTTCAATTCTTTTGAGTATATTTTACCCAGCGGTAAAACTGCTTTGTCATATGGTACTTCTATGTTTAGCTTTTTGAGGAACCACCAAATTGTTTTTCATAGCTCCATTATTTTCGTTATTGAGTTGTAAGAGTTTTTTATATATTTTGGATACTAGTCCCTAATCAGATATGTGATTTACAGACATTTTTTTCCCATTATGTAGGTTGTCTTTCCCTTTCTTGATAATGTCCCTTGATGCACAAAAGGTTTTAATATTCATTAAGTTCAGAGTATCCTTTGTTTTCTTTTGTTGTTCACACTTTTGGTGTCATATATAAGAATTCATTGCAAAGTCCCAGGTCATGATGCTTTACCCCTATCTTACGTGGGTTTTATGGTTTTAGCACTTATATTTAGGTCTTTGATCCATTTTGCATACAGAAGTCATGTATATCCTTTGAGTCAAAGGGAAGATAGTGGTGGATTAAACATGGCTACCCTCCTCCTTTATACCTTCTTCCATTAACAGGCAGAGCCTCTTCTCCTAACTCTTAAACATAGACTGGCTTTGTGGCTTGTTTTGAACAACAGGGGTATCAGAAGAAATGTCATACAACTTCTAAGCAAAGTCTCAAGAGGCCTTGAAGCGTCTGCTTTCACCCTCTTGCTGTTGTAAGTTCCCCGTGTAAAGAAGCCTAATCTAGCCTCCTTGAGGATGAGTGTCCAAGTAGAGAGAGAGACCCAATCTACAGCCACTGCAAACCACCAGACTTGTGAGAGAGGCCATCTTGAGTCAAGATGCCAGACTACTATGTTAATTTGAGGCCACATGTGTTACCTCAAACAAGACTGAAAAACCACCCAGCTGGGTGAAAGGGGTAAAGAGGCACATGTGTACGATGACAGATGGCAACTAGACTTTCGATGGTGAACATGATGCAGTCTATACAGAAGTTGAAATATAATCACATAGACCTGAATTTTATGTAATGTTAGAAACCAATGTCACCTCAATTTAAGAAAACAAAATACCCAGCTGAGCCCAGCTTACACTGGTGACCCACAGAATTACAAGCAAATAAATTGGGGATTGTTTTTAGTCACTAAGTTTACAAGTAGTTTATTATATAGCAATAACTGATGCATTGTTGAATACAACACTGAAATATACAGGCACATGTGCATACAAATTAAAGTAAGTGAAGAAAATGGAAAATTCCACATTTCCATTGTATATTGTTGGAAATGAAACTATTGACCACGTCTCCTTCTGGAAAAATCATCTTCCTATGGGTTTTTTTTCCCTTGTAACATGACTCTCTACAGACTCTCATCCTACTTTGGTGGGTACCCCTTTCAGTCTTCATGGCAGGCTATTATTTCCTCTGGCAGTTAGAAGAAATACTGGTGCTCCCCAGGATGTCCTCTTCTCACTCTACTCTCCCTTGGATGATCCTATGTGAATTTATGTTGTTCATATACTACATGCTTATACCAAATTGAAATTTCCAGCTCAGATTTCACTTTTTTTCTGAGACCCATAAACCCAATGGCTACTGGACACCTTTTTATAGATGTCCTTGAAGCATCTCAAATTCAAAATATACAAAATTGAACTAGGCATTCTTCTTCGTTCTGTGCTCTCAGATATAGGTACTAGAGTTTATATACAATTACTAATTTGTTTTGACTCCATATCTGGAATGTGTCTCCAATCCAAACAATTCGTTCTTCCCATGCTGTATTATCTTCATTCAGGCCATTCTCATTCTTGCCTGGGCTACTGTTAAGAGCCCTTTCACTGCTTCCTCTTATCTTGTCATTTTCTTATCCCTTTCATCCTCCATAAAACAGGCCATAAACCTTCTCTTTCTAAATATATTATTGCCAATAATCTGCTTAAAACTCTTCTCTGAATCTTTCTTGCCACAATGATTAGTTCGCAGTCCTTGGCATGACTTAAAATTCTCTTTATAAAATACTATTTTTTCTTAAGCTTCCTGCCCCTTCATATGCTCTGCTCTAGCTTTCACTCTCTTACCTCTGCGCCTTAACCCATGCAGCTCCTCTCTTATCTCTGTTTAAACCTCACTTCTTCCCACAAAACCATCTTTGCCCTCCCGAGTTTAGTGTAACTGTCTTCCCTTGAAAGTTCATGTGACGCTTCACTGACCTTTACTGTGACAGTTAGCACATTGTATTTAAGTTGTTTCTTTATGTCTGTCTCTCTTCCACAGGATTGTAAGATCTTGGAAGTAAGAGTCTCTATATAAACCACCATTAACCACAGTACCTACCAGAACTTGACAGATTATAAGCATTAAGTAAATAGTTTTGAATGAATAGATTCAGGAAAAATTTTTTAAATTATGTCAGGTTTTGCATGAGGTTGCTTTTTAAAACATGGGAAGGATGGGGCTGGCCCCGTGGCCGAGTGGTTAAGTTCGCATGCTCCGCTGCAGGCAGCCCAGGGTTTCATTGGTTCAAATCCTGGGCGCGGACGTGGCAGTGCTCATCAAAAAACGCTGAGGCAGCGTCCCACATGCCACAACTAGTAGGACCCACAATGAAGAACATACAACTATGTACCTGGTGGCTTTGGGGAGAAAAAGGAAAAAAATAAAATCTTTAAAAGATGGGAAGGATGTACTTGTTCCTAAAAATTCTCGAATTTGGCATATTGTTTGATAAATATTGGCTATGTTTTCAGGATGATTTGGACCTTTGAATAGGATTGCGATAGGAAACCCCAAATGGACTGTAAATTCAAGCGTATGAGTATTCTTTCTAGATGAAAGTAGGTCACAGTTGTGGGAAATAGTATTCAGTACTAGTACTCCATATCTATAAATGTTATACAATACAAAAGGAGATTCCTAACATGAAGTTAATTTTTTCTTATTTTTTAGAGTGGAAAATAGGTTTTATGAATACTTTGTTTCAAAACTTTACATAGCATTTAAATATTTAAAGTGTTTGGTAATAATTTCCAATAAAAAGAACCAGATCAATGAGAATGTTATATGTATCAAGCAGGAGTTTGTGGGCAATGTGGTTAGGAGTTGTGTTTCATTTCCCCTATAGTGTGATAATTTCTTAAAGTATGTCCAATTTGACATGCTTAGTCCCCCTGACCTTTCTTTCTCTTTGCTCTTTGAAGGAGACAGATAAGAAATGCATAGGATTTTGTGGTCAGTTGGATAAAATTGATTATGTTCTAAATTATAATCAATGTTTCTAAATATCTCAAATTTTTATGGCTATAAGTGAAATTGTAAGCTTAATTATAATAAGAATTTTATTAAAAATACTTTAAAATGACTTTGGGAGATTTCTAAAACTTGTCTAAATATTTCAGATAGGCAGTTATGAATATAAAGCTCAAGTTTTCTCTGGTTTAATAGGCCTCTCCTATGTTAACCATTTAAGTGTCTTGGTTATCTGAATAATAGGTACCTGAAATTTTGCCTCCTCACATCAGATCAAAGACCAATTAAAATATATGTTTTTTATTGTTTCATCATTTACTTCTACAAAAATGTTGCTAGGGTATAGTTTTGGTATATTATCCTAAAATGTTTCCTTATACCAAATTTAATTCTATTTCTAAAAATTTAGGTAACCTATTTTTATCATTATGAAAACATCGTTTTCTATTGCACTATAAGGAGGATCAAACTGAAAACAAATGATTAAGCATTACTCATTTGTTGAGAACTTGAAGTTTTTTGGATAATTATGTTCCAGTTCATTAACGTGCCTCAACCAATCTCCACTTGGCTTTCTTGTGATGCTTCCACTTCAAATGGCTTCTTCATTTAAATCAGCCTGATGGGAGCTTTCTATACTTGCAGGACTCTGAGTTAGCAAAACCAAGGGATAGCTTTTTCCTGATTATTAATTAGTTTAGAATGTATTAATATATTCATCGAATGTTCCTTCTCTTCTCTGCCTGTTTATCTTCTGCTCATTTTCTTTTGGGTTTATTTGTATTTTCTTATTGACTTGTAGGAACAAATTATTATCTTTAGTTTGTTATATATGTTTTAAACATATTCTCTCAGTTTGACTTTTTTTACTTTATGATATTTTTTAGTAAAAAAAGTTCTTAATTTTAATGTACTTAAATTTATCATTTTCCCTTTAAGTGTTTTGCATCTTGTTTAACAAGTCTTTCCATACTGAAGGGTCGTACAAAGTTTTTCCTTTGTTTCTTCTAAAATTTTGAAGATTTTCACTTGAGATTTAACTTCTAACATTGTGAAACTGGTTTTTTGTGTGTAAGAATGGAATAGGCTACCTTCATTTTTAAAAATATGGAAAATTATTTTTGTCAACATCAATTTTATTGGAAAATCCAGTTATTTCTTAGACATCAGCTATACCACATCTATCATATATCAAGTTTTCATATATGATTGATCTATTTCTGGTTCCTTCATTCCACTGGTTAATTTTACCTCTCTATTACAATACCTCATTTCACTAATTTGCATGCTTCATAATATATTTTAATATCCGATATTTTTTTTCTTCTTTAGACTTCTTTGGCTATTCTTGGTACATATAAATTTAAGGATAAGCTTTTTTTTACATGAAAAAACCCAATGGGGTTTCAAACAATTGTGTTCATCAGGTTTTTATTATGTAGATGAATTTAGTCTCCTTGGGAGTTTTTCAGATTCCATCAAATCTTTTATACTATCAGCACAAGAAAATTCCAGCAGTGTAGCAAACACCAAAACCTGTTTAGAGGAGAGAACTAAGTTGGAGGTAATGGAGGAGAAGCACAAATTGATGAAAGCTATAATGTTAAACTATTGATTCTGTAGCATATCAATCTATATAGTATTCACTTAATATACGTCTGTGTGTACATAATTGTGTGTACATGTACATAGATATAGATAAATATATAAATATGGAGATCAATTAGCACATATAATTAGAGCACCTTTTATGATGCTTTCTGCCCATTTGCATTTAGTTTTCTGTAGTTGTTGTTTATGTAGTTTTCCCAGTTTTTTTTCTTGTATTGTTTGTTACTTTTTACATATTTATATCTTTGCTGTATTTTATGTTAGTTGCAATTTTTCTTCTGCTTGTACCACTCTTTTAACTTATTTATAGTAGTTTTGTCTTAAGGAAATTTATATGTAAACCAATCTGTTACCTGATAAATTCTGGGATTTTTGTATTGTTTAAAAAAATCTTCCTCATATCAAGATTATTAAAATGTTTTATCATTTCTAATTTACTTTTCATTTAGCTCCTCCAACCATCTGAAGTTTATTTATGGAATAAAGCAGATATGACATTTTATCTTCTCCAAAAAATTACTCAAATTATCTCTATATCATGCATTGAATTGTTTATTTCCATTGATTTGAAATGTAAATCTATAATAAACTAAATTCTCGCATCTATACATGGGTACTAAAATGATTACTTATTTTAGTCTATTTCATATTTGGATAATGATATTCTTAAACTAAATTTTATTTTTCTATTTTTAAATATTTTGGAGAAAAAGAGATACATGCCTTGAATTTATTATTATATTCACTTTTGTTCATTCCAGTATTTCTGATGCATCTGAAGTAAATTTTCTTATTTTCCATGCTCTAATCTTTCCTCAAATATTTGTATACTCTCTTTTTGTTATTTGTATTTATACATGATGAATCAGACTGATTACTGGTTGCTACCACAAGTTTTTGGGGGTTTTTAGTTCCTGTTTTTATTTCTTTGCTTTTTGGCAGCTATCAGAGTCTGCTTGCATCAAAGGCATTTACCCCATATATAAAACTTTTTACTGGGGCTCTTTGTCAATGAGAAGTAACATGTGAGGCAAGAAAGTCGAGGGCCTCTACTTGGCCTAAATAAGCTTATGCTGAGTTTGCAGCACCTTAGAACATTGCACTCGTAGATGAATCTGCCTTTGTTTTTCCTCACCCACCTGTTTGTGTCTATGTGGGATTCTCCAAGTTATCTAGGCTTTATTTAATTTCTCTCTAGAACCATAGCTTCCATTCTCAGACAGATCTCAAATGTAAAAGTTAGAGAGTTCTCCTCATGGCAATAGTTAGAAGACATCTCAGCCGTGTATTCTGGATTCTTGGGATGGAAAGCAATGAGACTGGCCCATCTCACCACAAGCAGCCCTTCAATGATTTACTTTGGGGATCAACTGTTTATTCTCACATAGTGGGAATTCCCCTTTTCTCCACAGAGAAGCCTTACCTCCCCTGAAATGGTCTCCATTTGTCTCTTCTGAGTTATACTTTTCTTTGCTCTGTTTTTGCTATCAGTCTCATCTGATTACTTTCTGTTTCTGGGAAATCTTCTAAAATATGTTCCAGTGTTTTTATTGACACACGATTATTTTTCCCCCAGAAACTTTGATATGATATGAGAATTGAAGAGAAGTAATTGTGTATGCCCAATCTAACATCTTGAATTGGAGATTAGCTATGAAACTCATAACATGCTCACTATATATTCCTTGTGTTTTGGTAATTTATGCCCCTTATAGCCCAAGGTACTGTTAGAATATTATCTGTAGAACATGACTCGTACCAAAGAGTTTACAGTCCAGAATAGAGATAATACTATAGAAAACTAAATAATTGTGAACTCACATGTAATTATGTATTTACCACTCTTTGGTAATATATTAAAATTCAATGGATGTTGTGCACTTTTGATTGCATGGAAAGTTTTGGCGAGTAAGTGGAATTTGAACTGACCCTTGTTGAAAAGGTAAGATTTAGAAACACAGATGAAAGCTGAGAACAGTTAGGTGAAAATAATAATAAAAGGGTGGGAATAGGTAGGAGAAGTATATAGCTGCTTTAGAAACAACAGAGAGTGTGATTTGACAGAAAATAAAATGGGGTATGTGAAGTGGAGTATTTACAGTTTTATCAGTGAGTTAAAGTGTATGTTAAGATTGCTATTGTTTTTCAAGATGTTTAAAACTTTATTTTTATAAAGATATTTTATTTTTACAGATTGAAACTTCTTTTGAAGAATGGTAAGAACTTTTCATACTTTTAAGATGTTTTTTATGTTCAAATTTTGATGACTAATCTGCTATAGATACGTTTTATTTCAAAAGGAACAGAATCTGAAAGCTGAATTTTTCACAATAGATTTGAAATGTCTTTTTAAAAATTTAAGAATTGGACATCATCAAAAATGGCAGAATAGGGATCTCCTGGGCTGTATCTCACCACAAAAACAACTATAAAGTTGGCAAAAATGGGTCAGAATCAACTTTTGCAGATATCTGGAATCTAGTTTAAAACTTACAAATAGAGGAAAAGTTAATGAAGAAAGAGTCTGCAGCATTGCGTTAAGAGAGCACTGTGGCATTTTAAATTGCCCACTTACCATTTTCCAGCCTCCAGACCAGTGGTGGCCATGGAGGGAGCAGCCTGCACTTATGGTACAGATTGCTAGGGTTGGAGGGAACAATATGGACCTTATTCTCAAACAATTATAGTTCAGTGTTTTAGCTTGTCTGACGACTCCCTGAAGGACTGGCATAAAGGCTTGTCTTTATTTTGCCTGAATTGGAGCAAACACAGAGCTGGAGCTACTTCCAGGCAGTGTTTGCTGAAAGCATTTAAAGGCATATACTTGCCACCAGTGTCTGAGGCCGTGGATTAACAGGTAGGATAAGCATTAGACAGACCAAAATGCCTGGGAAAGATGAGGTCAGAAAAAGAGATACGAGGCAATAAGGTTTTTTAAAGCTGTCACATATAGTAGAGAAGCAAGAAGTCCACACAGATGACCAGTGCAGGACACATGCTCAGGAAAGATCCAGAAGACCATAATCTTTCACCTCTGGCCAACCTTTAGGCTCTGCACAGGCAATAATTGAAGGTAGAGGCAGAGTTGTAAACAGCCTGGATAAGCATTGAAGGAGTACTCCAACACAGATCCAATCTGCCAAGATTAGGAGAGTATTTTTTTTCCTTTTTTCTGGCTCAGGTATTTAAAGTAACTTGAACAAAACACAAGCTCACCAGTAAGCTAATGAAACACTTACTTCAGTGGCCACTGACACTGACAAAGAATACAGATATTATAAAAAATGTTTAGAAAAGTCACTAAATAACAGCAACCCACAACAAACATCAACAACAAACCCAATAGAGAGAGTGTGATCTTATTTCCATTTCACATTAACATGTTTAAAATATCCAGTTTCCTACAAAAATTATGAGATAGGCAAAGCAAAAAAGAAAGTTTGTCTTATTAAGAAGAAAAAAAAAAGAAATTAATAAAAACTGGCCCTTGAGGAAGCCCAAATATTAGACGTATTGGGCAAAGACTTTAAATCAACTGTCTTCAATATTCTTGAGAGATAGAGGAAACCATGGACAAAGAACAAAACAAAACTGGGAGACTAATGTCTCAACAAATATAAAATATCAATAAAGAGAAATAAATTATAAAAATGAACCATATAAACATTCTGAAGCTGAAAAGTACAATAACTGAAATGAAACTAACTAGAGATGTTCACCAACAGATTTGAGCAGACAGAGAAAGAATCAGTGAACTTGAAGGTAGTCAATCAAGATCAATCAGGCTGAGAAGCAGAAAGACAAAAGAATGAAGAAAAATGAATGGACCCTAATAGACCTGAGGGTTACCATCAAGAATACAGATATACCCATAATAGGAGTCCAAGAATGACAGGAGAGAGCAAAAAGGGAAGAAAGAGTATTAGAAAAAACATTGGCTGAATACTGCCCAAGTTTGATGAAGGACATGAATCTTTACTTCCACTAAAGTCAATGAACTCCAAGCAGAACAAACTCAGAGATCTACACCAAGACACATTATAGTCAAGTTGTTGAAAGCCTGGGACAAAGATAGTATCTTGAAAGTAGCAGGAGAAAAGGGACTTATCATGTACAAGGCATCCTCAATAAAGTTAACAGTCAATTTCTTATCAGAAATTATGGAGGCCAGAGGCAGTGGAAGTGCATATTTAAAGTGCCGGAAGAAAGAAATGCTGTTGAACAAGAATTCTGAATCCTGCAAAGTTGTCCTTCAAAACTAAAAGAGAAATTAAGATATTCCCAGATAAACAAAAACTGAGGGACTTCAGGTCTTCAAAATCTGGCAGACCTGGGCCAGCCCAGTGGTGTAGTGGTTAAGTTCACGCACTCTGCTTTGGCAGCCTGGGATTCACAGATTCAGATCCCAGGTGTAGACCTACACCACTCATCAAGCCATGCTGTGGCAGTGATCCACATACAAAATAGAGGAAGATTGGCACAGATGTTAGCTTAGGGCCAGTGTTTCTCAATAAAACAAAACCAAAAAAACCCCAAAACTAGCAGAGCTGTCCTATGAGAAATTCTAAAAGTCATCCTTCAGGCAGAAATGAAAGGACACTAGACAGTAACTTGAAGCCATATGAAAAAATAAAGAACAACAAGAAAGGTAACTACAAAGATAAATTAAAAAGTCAGTATAATTTCATTTTTATTTTGTATCTCTTTTATTTTCCTACATAATTCAAAAAATGGAGGAAACTAAAATTATAAATCTATATTAATGGGTACACACTGTATAAATGTGTAAATTTGTGAAAATGACAACATAAAGGAGGGAGCAGAGCTGTAAAGGAACAGGATTTTTTAATACTATTGAAACTATAATGATTTAAATTCAAACTTAATGTTTATGAAGTTAAGATGTTTGTTATAATCCTCAGGGAACCACTAAAAAAAATTCTATGAAAAATACTGAAATCCAATAAGAGGGAAACTAAAATAATACACTAGAAAAAAATTAACTAGAGACAAAAGAAAGCAGTCACGGAGAAATTAAAGAGTGAAAAACAAGTAAGTAATATAGAAAACAAGTAGCAAAATGGCACAAGTAACTCCTCTCTTCATCAGTAATTATTGTACATGAAAATGGCTTAAACTGTCCTATTTAAAAGGTAGAGAGTGGTAGAATGGATAAAAATACGATCCAACTATATGCTGTCTCTAAGAGACTCACTTGAGATCCAAAGACACAAGTAGGTTGAAAGTGAAAGGATGAAAAATATATTCCATGAAAATAGTAACCAAAGGAGAGCTAATATCATACAAAATAGACCTTACATCAAAACATATTGAAAGAGACAAAGAATACTTGGTATCTTGATAAAAAGGTCACTCACTCAAGAAGATATAAAAATTATAAACATATACACACCAAACAATGTAACCTCAAAATACATGAAGTATAAACTGACAGAATTTAAGGGAGAAATAGACAATTCTATAATATGAGTTTGAGGATTCAGGACCCCCACTTTCAATAATGGATAAAAGAACTAGAAAGAAAATCAATAAGGAAATAGATTTGATCAGCACTAGAATCATCTAGACCTAACTGACTTATATAGTACACTCCGCTCAACAACAGTAGAAAACAAATTTTTTTCACATTCACATGGAACATTCTTTAGGATAAAGCATATGTTAAGCCACAAAACAAATATCAATAAAATTAAAAAGATTGAAATCATACAAAGTGTCTTCTCTGACCAGTGGAATGAAATTAAAAATCAACAACAGAAGGAAGCCTAGAAAATTCATATGAATATGTAGAAATTAAACAATACAATTTAATAAAACCCAATGAGTCAAAGCAGTAATCATAGGAGAAATTAGAACATACTTTGAGATAAATGAAATGGAAATACAATGTGCCAAAACTTATGGAATGCAGCAAAAGAAGTTCTCAGAGGGAAATTTATAGCCATAATGCTTACGTAAAAAATAAGATCCCATATCCAGTAACTTAACTTCATACCTTACAGAACTAGAAAATAATGAGTGTGCTAAAACTAGCAAAAGAAAAGAAATAATAAAGATTAGAGCAGAGATAAGTGAAATAAAGAGTAAAAAAACAATAAATGGAATCAATGAATCAACAAAAGTTGTTTCTTTGAAAAGATTGACTAAATTCATAAATCTTTAGCTAGACTGACAAAAAAAAGAGAAGACTCAAATTACTAAAATCATTTAAAAAATTGGGGACACTACTACATACCTTACAGAAATAAAAAGGATTATAAGATAATACTATGAACAGTTGTATGCCAACAAATTAGAAAACCAAGATGAAATAGACAAATTCCTATAAACACGTTAACTACTAAAACAGACTCAGGAAGAATTAGAAAATCTAAACAGATCTGTAACAATTAAAGAGATTGAATCAGTAATCAAATATCTCCGAACGAAGAAAAACCCAAGACTAGATATCTTCACTGGTGAATCCTACTAAACATTTAAATAAGGATTAATACCAATCCTTCTAAAATTCTTTCTAAAAGTAGAAGAGAAGGGAACACTTCCTAACTCATTCTATGAGGGCAGCATTACCCTGATACTAAGGCCAGATAAAGACACCACAAGAAAAGAAAATGTAGACCAATGACTGTATGAATATAGATACACAAATCCTCAACAAAATACTAGCAACCTGAATCCAGAAACATATTAATAGAATTATATATCATGACCAAGTAAGATTTGTCCCAAAAATGTAAGGGTGGTTCAACATACATAAACCAATAATGTGACACATTGCAGGAATAAAATGAAGGGAAGAAACCTATGTGAACATCTCAATTTTTGTGGAAAGCATGTGGCAAAATCTAACACCTTTTCATAATGGAAAACACTCAAAAAACTAGGCTTGAAAGGGAACTTCCAAAATGTGATAAAAGACACTTATGAAATACCCTTGACTGACATTATAGTAAGCAGTGAAGACTGAAAGTTTTCAACCTAGGATCAGGAATGAGATAAGATGACCAATCTTGCCACTTTTATTCAACATTGGAACCCTCATACATTGCTAGTGGAAATGCGAAATTGTTCAGCTACTGTGAAAAACAGTTTGGTGATTCCTCAAAAAGTTAAACCTAGGATTATCATATGACCTAGAAATTCCACTTCAAAGGATATACATGAAACACTTCTTTGTTGTTGTTGGGTTTTTTTTTGTAAGGAAGATTGGCCCTGAGCTAACATCTGTTGCCAATCTTCCTCTTTTTGCTTGAGGAAGATTCTCACTGAGCTAACGTCTGTGCCATTCTTCTTCTATTTTATCCTCAATGCCACCACAGTGTGGTTTGATGAGTGGTACTAGGTCTGTGCCTGGGATCCGAACCCGCAAACACCAGGCTGCCAAAGTGGAGTGCAAGAACTTAACCACTACACCACTGGGCTGGTCCCAAAAGATTTCAAAACAGATGTTCAAGGAAAAACTTGTATACAAATGTTCATATTTTCAGTATTCATAATAGCCCAAAGGTGGAAACAACCTCATTCCTTCAAACGACTAATAGACAAAGTGTGGTTTATCTATCCAATGGAATATTATTCAACCATAAAAAGTAATGAAGTTCTGATACATGCTACAACATAGATAAGCTTCTAAACTATTATGCTAAGTTAAGGAAGTGAGACGCAAAAGATCGTTATTGTATGATTCCATTCATATGACATATCCATAGTAGGTAATTCCACAGAGATAGGAAGCAAATTAGTTGTTACCAGCGGCTAGTAGGAGAGGGAAAGGAGAGAGATTACTTAATAAATGGAGGATGTTCTTTTGAGATGATGAAAATATTTGGAACTAGCTGGGGATGATGAGTGTACAACATTGAGCATACTCAATGCCATTAAAGTTTACAGTTCCAAATCGTTAATTTTATGTTATGTGACTTTTGCCTCAATAAAAAAATATAACAATTAAAACAGAATTATACTGGTCCAAAAGTTAACTGAGTTTTAGAGTACAATACACAAAAATAGATCTAATTATGTATAATAATTTACTATATCATGTAATTGACATTACAAGTCAGCGGGGAGAGCATTATTTCACAATAGATGCTGGGAAAATTAGTTTTCTCTTTTTAAAAGCAAACAAGAAAAAATACATTACATTATTCAACAAAAATATTTAATAATGCAATTAAAACTAAAGGAAGAAAATATGATTATTTCCCTCACCTCAGAATAGATAGGCTTACCTAAGTTGTAGAATAGCAATTAGACAAATAATATGAAATATTAAATGGCAATATCAAATGGTAGTCAAATACAAAGGAAACAAAGTCATGTAACTAAAGCAGCACAAAATTTTATGACCTTAATTTTATAAAAATTGAAATATCACTAGAATTTTATGTTGTATCTGAAAAGAGTGAATTAATGTGGATTATTTTATATTTTTTATGATTTTTGGTGTGTATACAACTTTCTTTAATTTGTAATTTGTAACTCTTCTTTAATAAGAAAACATAATAAAATTTAATAAAAATGAAACTCCCTGTTTTGTTGTTGATGCTGATTTTCTTATAACTTTTATCAGAGGAAAAATAATTCTTTTTAAATTCAGTAGAAATCAGTGTAGGATTCAAGAATTGGACTAGAGAAATAATGAAAACTATTTCATGATTCAACATAAAGAACTTTAGCTAGAAAGATTCTTTAGAAAATAAATAACGTTTTAATTTGGACATTTTTCTAAAACTTTATTAACTTCAAATCTGAAATAGTATTTTGCCCCTCTTAATTTATTTTGGTTTCCCGAAACTGCTAAACTGAAATTAGAGCAATAGCTCATTCAAATTATTTTCAATAAACTTTGTTTTTCTGGTGGCAAAGCTCTCTAGGAATGACCACTTTTATTTAAAAAAAAATATTGCTTTAATATCCTCTCAGAAATTTTTAGGTCATTGGTAACAAATTTTAAATTTCTATTAATTTACCATAAAATATAAAGCTCTTTACCTATTAGAATTTTGCTATATTAATCTCCTATATAGTAGAATTAACATATATAGTAAGCTTCACCACAAACATTTAAAATTCAATGTAAGAGCATCACCTAAAATTTGTTTTACTAACTTTAAGTATGGTCCTCCGTTATTGATTGGTTTCTTCTTTCCCGTTACACAGGAGCAGCGCTGCTTCCACAAAAGACCTGAGACAAGACTGGGGTATTGTTACACCAGCGAAAGAAGTCAAACCAGAAGAAGAGAGAGGTAGAGTTGTACCTCATACTTAGACAAGTGTAATTGTATTTAAAAACTCATTGACTTTTCATATAATATATTTCTAATTTTCACAGTAATTACATTAAATAGTTTTATAATGCTTATGAGTGTCTAATAGAGGAAAGAACCGTCTATATTATTTGGTTAAACATTTATTCAATGAGTTTTTATTAATCTCTGTTATACGCCATGTGCTTCTCTAGGTCCTGACTATATAATGATCCCTACCTACCTCTCAAAAAGCTAACTATTGTTCAGTTCTGTCCAGTAGAACTTTCTGTGATAATCAAAGTGTTCTGTATCTGCACTGTCTGATGCACTAGCTACTAGCCACATACAGCTATTGAGTACTTAAAATGTGGCAAATGAGAATGAGGAGTTTAACTTTTAAAGTTTAACTTTAACTTACATTTAAATGTAAATAGTGACATGTGGTTCATGGCTACAATATTGGACATCATAGCTCTACCAGATATATAAAGAAAGATTAGTATTCTTGTCACAATTTACAAAATGTAAGCTAATTTATATACTGGTATAAAATTTGTGTTAAAATTACCTCACCGCATTTGAATATATTCTTGATGTTATGTTAAACACCTTCTCCTCTCCTCGCCACAAAAATTTGTTAAACACCTTCCTTTAGTGAAAGATAACTAATAAACTCAAGACTTTTTGAAAGCATGAATATTTTGTTATTCAAAGTTGTCATTCATAGTGAGGCTCTGTTTTTATTGTCCTTTTCACAATTTATGTCTACAAGGAAGAAGAAAACCTCATTCATTACTTCTTAATTTTTCAGATAAATGCCAGAAGAAAAAATTAATATATTAATGGGCACAATAACAGTTACATTAACTACAATTATGTTTATTATAAATATATACATTTGACTCTAAAATACAAGACAGTATCAGGATGAGGAAAATTTATTGTAATTAAGTATTTATGCTAAAAAAATTTGAAAGTGGTTGCTGACTTAGTGTGAAACGGTAAAACTAATTGAGATGGTATTCTGGAAAAAAATCGAGAGAGATATTAAATACAATGAATTGGAGGCCCCCCAAATTATATACACAGCGTTTATTTTAGAATCCTATCATAGAAACAGTATAAAAGAAGTCTCGTACGAACATAATGGATATCTTTGTTAAAACACATGTATATCCAATCAGAAGTGCTTTAATTTTAAGTGGTATTGACTTCATTGTGTGTTCCAGACTGAGATCTTGTTATATAAATTGAATGGAACATAAGTTAGCTGGAGAACAGCATGTTCAATATGTGCGTGTCATTAAGAAACAGACAATTAAGAATATGAAGTGTTCAGGATGTGGTGGAATTTGAATAAAAGAAGACAATAGACCAAATAATCAGAGACCAAATAAAGGACCAAACCAGAAAAAGATAATTTTTATGCATTACAATAGGGAAACCTGTTTCTTAAGAATTCTTTTCAGGCAACATACTGAATTTCTTTGACCAAAGTATGCGACAGCTAAGCTTGCTCTTTTAACCATTATGTAATACTTAGCTTCTAGCAGAAAGTCATTGTCTTTACTGTCCAAAGGCAAAACAAAACAAAGGTCTTTCAGTTGTCTTTCTTCTTGATCCAGTTTTGCTGTTTTTCCTCCAGCCTCAGCTCTTTGGGGGTTTTACCTTTCTTGACCCTGTGTTTGTTTGTGTCTTCTTGTCGTGTTACATTTTGGCAAAAGTCGGTTTACAAGTCTAACCGTGGTGGGGCCCATATCGGTCTTCCTTACTGATCTATCTCCAGGGAGAAAGCACATTGCCTACAACATAAGGTGCTCACTCCCCGTTTTTGCATAAATAGATGAATGAATACCCATGTTAATCATTTTGTTAACATTAAACCATATCATTCCAGATCTGTGAACCAGGAATCACAAATATCTCTCAATAAAGGAGTTAATTTGTATTATAACTGAATAAATAGCATCTGGAAACAACAATGAATTTCAAGCAAGGCTAACTAGGGATGTTATTTTCCGATAAGACACAATCCTTTGTATCTTCTTTCTAGGAATCATCTGAGGATTTTTCAATATTTATCTGATGCAATCATTATGATTTGCTTTTCTCATAGAATGGGAGGGAAACACAAGCATAATTTAAAAATAAAACTCTATAACACAGCTTCTGAATAGAACATATTTTTTTCCTTCAGATAAAATTATATTATGCATGAAGATATTGGTTGAGATTTAGCTATTCTAATTACTTTATAAAATATTTGTTTAAAATCTTTCTTCAAAGGTTATAATCAATATGACTGTATTATAATAAAACTGTCTTTAAAAGGCTAATTCATTTTTCTAAAATTCTTTTATTAAATATATATATAGTAAAAAGAATAGCGATACAGCTAGTACCCATGTTCCTGCCCCCTGGTTTGTAGGCTCATTCATTAACAAATGTAAATACTGTTCCTATTTTAAGATGAAAAGTGTCCAGAATTAAAGCAGGAAATGGAAACATTGCTCTCAGAGGCCATCCATCTCATTAAAAGTCTTGAAACTGACCGTGCAGAAGCTGAAGAAGCTTTAAAACGACACAGATCAAGAAGGAAAAAGATTAACATGAAAATTGATTCTTGGTCAATCTGGAAACTTCAAGAAATCCCGTTAGCTGTGCAGAAAGGTAATAATAAGGATTTTTCATATTGCCATTTACTTTGTTTGAGAGGCGTGGATAATCAATTGAAGCTCTGAATAAAAAAATTACCTCTGTTTAGAATGAATGTAAAATACTACTTTGCATCCAGTGCACTTTTGACACATGCTGTAAGTGATAATGCTGAGCTTGCAGACGTAAACGGGGACTGCAGTGAGCAAACCCGGACATGCTGTCACTCGGTATTTGTTGGAAACTCCATGAGATTTATGACACCCAAGGAGCATGCAAACATTTGGCAAATATTTCCTGTAACTGACTACAGTATTTCAGTTACTAGAAATTTAGGAATTTAAAGTGATTGCCCGTTGATGTCATTAGCCACATTTTTAAAACTAGGAAATCATAAGAGTTCTAAGTGATGTTTTGGGAACCACATGAATCTGCTTTTGAGAATTCAATGGTAAGTTTTCTTTGGGAACTTTGGCAGGTAATGAAACTTAAGATGTTTCCAAGAGTCATGCAGTTAACAAATGTTTAATAAGGAAATGTTATCTTTTAGACTTCAGAGTCAGGGACCTGTGGTAAAGTACCAAACAATCAAAAGGTATTGGACTTTTTATTCTCCAAACACTGTGCCTATCAAACACGCCTGACTACCTGATTCTGGAAGTTTTTGCACTCTCATAGGGTAAAAATTTTAATTCGGGCTTCACGCATTTTATAAATGGGTTATATTAGGGTGCCCATATAACCTATTTAAATCAAGACACCTTTGAGAGAAAAAGAAGAGTTATTAATTATTACTCTGGGACAATGGCCATTAATTTAAATTATGTGTCAAGCTGAACCCATACATACACCTTTGTTATAATATTCTAAGTCTTCTAAAAACTGTAGTCTCCAAAGTGGAGTATACACATTTCAGGGAGTTGCAAGAAAACACCAGAACTCTTATTTATATTTTTAAATTTTATTCTTTTTCTAATTTTTTTCTAGATGATTTGGGTTTTAATTTTTTTGTTGCATCTGACAAGATACAGTTATCTGATAGTTCCTGAATTATGTTATTTTAATAAAAAAAAATTGAATGTAGGTCCAATGGCTGCTTCCTCCTTTTAAAGTAACACTGGGCTCACAGCTTGAACTCTCCATTTGTCTGCTCCTTTCTGGAGCAAAACTCTGGAAGCAGGGATGAGCCCAGAGCCTAGGCTGGGAATGAATTTAATCCAGCCTTTGTCTATGCTCTTTGTTACCCTTTATGAAAGAGTTAGCTGTAAAAATTATGCAAAAATCACTCTGAACTCAGGTAAGACTAGACCTTTTTCTACCAACACTTTAAAGTAATGTTTTTTCTAAAATATTTGGTGTCTACAGCTGTTTATAAAAATAAATAATTCAGGCTTGGAGTGAGTTCTGATTCACAAGGTTTTTGAATATAGTTTATGATGTACATACTCCACTGATACAGTAGCATAGGTATGTAATTTGTAAATACATACATGCATATATATTTGTGTTTTGAGACAATTGAGGCTACAATAGGGTCAGAATAGGCATCCTGGGAGATTCTGGATCCCAGCAGATTCTTGAGCAGATTCGTATTCACATCCACAAGGAGTCATCGGCAATTTTCCTGACTGTTTGGGAGGCCCTTCCTTGTCAGTAGTAATAGAAAAGTCAATGTTGAGGGCTGATTTTATTGAATTTTTAGTGATCAATCTGTATATAATTTCATATACCCTTTATAAGAGTGCTTAGATATTATAGTTTTGGGTCTAAGTGGAGTTCTACGTAAGGAATTACCAAAAATTAAATTGAGATATGTGCATGCACATTCTAGGTGCCTAATAAATGCATTTTGAATGATGGAATACAGTCTTATAATTAGTGATAATTTATTGCTTGGGTTGTCTTTTATTCAATACTATTAAGACTCTACTTAACTGAAATTTATGTTCATCTGCTTTAATTTAAATAGCTAACGCATGCACTGAAATTTAAATTCATTATTACTATATATTTCTTAACTTAAATGCCTTCTTTTTGTAACATATTCTTGAAAAGTAATGTGCTTTCAGGAATATACTGCCATTATATTGATATATTTAGCATACAATCTCTAAATTTCATGAATTTCTTTACAAATTATAGAATTATATATTTTTAGAATCTTTAGATTGTCAAAAATCTCTACCATATGTGACAGGAAAAACTTTTAATCTCATTAACAGCCTTAATATTAAGTATGTCGTATGTAGAAGTTTAGAAAATTTTTTTTAGCTAAAATTAAGGAAATTCACTTCTTTCTAGATATCTTATGGTTACTTGTCCAGATCTATCCACCCCCTAACCACTCTTGTATCTTTTGTTTTGTGGCCCATGAGGCTGATTCATAACAGGCAGCATCAAAGATACGTTTTGCACTTTCTCTTTCTGCTGGGTTCAACCAATGGGAATCAGTGGCAAGGGACCATGGGAAATAATGGAGAAGAATGAGGCTGGGATATTTATACCCCTGGCTACCTTCCTTTCTGCTTAGGCTCTGCATCCCCCTCCCAAAAATGACAGCCCTTTGCACCCAATAGGCAGCCAATCATCTAACCAATGCTTCTTCTTTCCCTACTAAAAAAGATAACCAGAAATAAGTTTTTCATCGTGAACAGGCTGCTATATGATCCTACAAAGTATAAAATTGGATGTGCATAGCGATGTTTCCTTATAAAATAAAACAGTACATATGTTACATAAGCATCTGAAGGCTCAAATAAACTGACTCAGATTCCCCTGGTATTCCCATTGTGCCTGCTTCTGTAGATACCCTGTCTTTCCCTTAATGTACATTTATGGCTCCATGGGCCCTTCCCTATGACCATATAACGGAACAGAAAAAAAATCACAGCCATGGTTTATGAATGGATTTGAATGGTATGTTGACCTAATTTGGGGAGCTGCTGTATTACAATCTTAATATGGGAGAGATAAGGGCAAATCACTTTGAAGGAGAAATGGCCTGAAGTATAGATGAAAAGTGGCAAAAGGGATGGAATAGTGGTCAAGGAGTTGGAAAGAACATGAATGTAAGACTGGTGAAAATAAGTGTGGGAGAGTGTTTTGGACTTGACCTTTCAGAAAGGATGAAGTGTGAAGATAATTGGGTCCCATATAAATGCTGAAAGAGTACCTTTACTATGGAGGAAGATCTCAGGAATTAATAGAATGTTAAATCTTCTAATTTTGTTTTGTTTTACATTGTTTTGTTATGTGAATTAATCAGTCATTACTACAATAATGCTTTGTAACAAATCATCTTGGAACTCAATGGCTTACACTAGCATTTTTTTTTCACTCATGAGTCTGTGGGTGGGCTAGGGAGGCTGCAGATCCAATGGGCTTGGCTCAAGACTGTTGGGTTCAGGTTGGCTTCATGTGTCTCTTATCCTCTTTGGCGAGCACCTCCCAGGGGTATGGTTTTCACACGGCAAATGACAAAAGTACAAAAGAGTGAGTCGAAACATAGGATGCCCCTCAAGGTGTTAGCTAGAGACTGGCATACTTTCACTTTTACTCATATTCTCAAGTCAAAATAAGTGACACGTCCAAACCAAGAATCTATGTGACAAGAACATATTTCTATCCCAAGGGGGAAGATAGTAAACAACAAGTGAATCTCTCTTATCTTGCTTCAGATGACCCTCCCTGATATTGAGTTGTTTTTACTATGGTTTCTACACATTTTATAGTGATCTCATCTTCATTTGTTATTATTTTCTATAGAAATCAGTAAACCTTTGGCTGCTTTTTTTTTTTTTAAAGATTTTATATTTTTCCTTTTTCTCCCCAAAGCCCCCCAGTACATAGTTGTATATTCTTCGTTGTGGGTCCTTCTAGTTGCGGCATGTGGGACGCCCCTCACTGTGGTTTGATGAGCAGTGCCATGTCCGCACCCAGGATTCGAACCAACGAAACACTGGGCCGCCTGCAGCAGAGCACGCGAACTTAACCACTCGGCCACGGGGCCAGCCCCTTTTGGCTGCTTTTTTGACTCTACTAGGATCCTATGGGTTTTACTGGTTCTAGACCAGTTATCATATTAATTTCTTAGCTAAAGTTTTAATCCCTAAATATTCATATATTTCAAGTTTGGGATTTTTATTTCCTTTAGGTCATTGTTTTTCTATCCAGGTCCCAGTTAATGAGTTTTCTATCCATGTGCATTTGTTTAGGTCCAAAGCTGTCAGCATATTCTTAATAGCTAATTCAGTTTCTTTACTGGTTTTAGATTTCTCCTGTTTTCTATTTCTTCTAGAGTCAGGTTTGATAATTTGTGTCTTCTGAAGAATTTGTCCATGTCATTTCACTTGTCTCATTTGTCAGCATAAACTAATTCATAATATTCTCTTATAATTACTTTAATTTCTCTAATAGCAATAGAGATGACATTTTTTTCATTCTTGATTTTAGTAATTTCTACTTTCTCTTTTTTTCTTGGTTAGTCTGCCAAAAGTTTTGTCAATTTTGTTGATCTTTTAAAAAAGTCAATTTTACTTTTCTTCATTGTTTTCCAGCTTTGGTATAATCAATTTCTTTTCTGAGTTCCTTTCTCTTGCTTGCTTTGGGAATAATTTAACCCACTATGTCTCTTTTCATGAAATGAAAGCTTTGATTATTTACTTGATACTTTTCTTCTTTTCTGGAATAGGCATTTAAAAGCTATGAATTTCCTGTACTTGTTGCTTTTCATAAATGTTCATATGCTGTGAGTTCTTTTGTACTTAGTTGAAAAATATTTTGTAAATTCTCTAGTGATTATTTTTGGGCCCATAATTTATTTAGAAGTTGCTGTTTAGTTTGTAAATATTTTGAGATCTTCACAAATTTCTTTCTGTTGATTTCTAATGTAATTTTTTTCTGCTTAGAAAAATTTTTTAATTCTTTCAATCATATTAAAATTATTTACGCTAAAAATTGCCTAGCATTTTATCTATCTGGAGAATGTTCTGCGTGTGGTCAAAATTGATGTATATTCTGCTATTGTTGGGTAGAGTGTCTATAAATATCAATTAGGTCCAGTTGTTTGATAATGCTGTTCAAGTCTTCCGTCTCTGATTTTCTGCATAGTTGTTCATTGAGTTGTTGACAGTAGGGTATTAAATCCCCAAGTATGATTTCTACTATGAAATCAGAGAAGAAACAAAGGATATCAAAGGTCTTTTTCCAATTGTCAAGTTGTGTCATGTATTTTGATTTTCACAAATCATGTAAAATACCCTGGCAAGCTTTCAATAAATTAAGAAATGCCCTGAGACTAACATTTAAGTGTGGAATGGGGTTTTTTGGCAATAAGCAGGCATCAATTAAGTCTGAACTATTGCTGGAGGCAAAAATGATAATACTGAGGCTGTCCTACTTTGGGCGCATCATGAGAAGGCAGGATTCTTTGGAAAAGACGATAATGCTGGGAAAGGTAGAAGGCAGCAGGAAAAGAGGAAGACCAAATATGAGATGGATTGACTCCACAAAGGAAGCCCATTGGCATGAGTCTACAGAAGCTGAGTAGGGCTGTTGAGGACAGGACATTGTGGATACCACTCATTCATAGGGTTGCCAGGAGTTAGAGCCAACTTGACGGCATGTAACAACAACAAAGGCATCAATGTCAGATTCAGATTTGAAGGAGTCCCTGAAATCCTGATATCCTCAAGTCCCCATTTTGATATATCTATTTGGTACAGGAGACTGGAAATAAAGCCTAAGGTTCACCCAATGACAAAGTTAATTAGAAGTCATGACATGAAAGGTCCCCATCCGTAGCATAAATGTGAATTGTGAATAAACCTGTTGCTTAGATTCAACAGCAAAGAAAGTTGCTTGTTTCACTTAGTCAATGGAGGAAAACAAACAATATTCCTTGAGAATTCGTAGCGTACTGACCTAAATAGGTTTGTGAGTGAAATTTCTGCTGTCTGTTGTCTGAAAATGGTTACATGGAGAATGTCATTTAAAAGTTCCGTGGGTTGGTAGTAAAGCCAGGAATCTGCAGGAGCAAAGACAGATTTTCTCTGGAAGACTAAAACTTCAATCTAGGCACCAGGGAATTATCTCAGATGAAGTTCCAAGATAAGGAGTAGCTCAATATCAAATATCGTAAAACACGCAAAGATCCAGATTCAATGAGTGTGAATCAGTAGAAACAGACAGCAGAATTTTACTCAAAAAGTTTTTGGATATTGGATTACACATGAGATTATAAAATAAATGTGCTTAATATGTTTCAAGGAATAAAAGAGACAAGTTTGAAAATAAGAACAAGGACTAAGAGACTATTTTTAAAAGAAAGCAAAAATGGAAATGAAAAATATATTACTTAAAATTAACTCAGTGGTTGGTTAAATGGTTTATGAGAATAAAAAGAGAAAAGTAATATTTAGCTGTAAAATTTGAATAAATTGCATGGAATACATCACAGCCACACAAATAGAAGGAAAATATAAGTAAAATATTTAAAAGCATGGAGTATAAAATGAGAAGAAATAAGGAATATCTAATAGAAGACCATGATGGAGATAATAATAGTAATACTTAGTAAAATAATGACTGACTTTTTAAAACAAAAATACTACTGTCTAACTGGTGAGGATAAAGTAAGAAAGTGATGGTGTCAAACACTGCACGTATTCAAGAAATCAGAACACATTAGGAATGAATCATTAAAAGTATTATGAAAATTATCTTCACATATGTGAGAAAAAGTTAAATCATTGCTTAAAGGGAAATCAGTAGCTTTTGTTACATCAAAAAGGAGAGATTCATAATTATTGAAATATATGAGTTTAGAATTTAGAAGAATAAAAGCAAAATAAATACAAAGAAAGGAAGGAGAAATCAATAACAAAATGGTAAGATAATAAAAATTTATAATTCAGAAGATTTGCAAAGCTAGATGTTGGCTCATTAGAAAGAGAATAATGAAAAAAGAGAATAATGGAAATGGTTATTGCTAGATTTATACATTTTAGTTTGTTTTAATTTTGCTGTTGTGAGATTATTCTATTTTCAACATAATTGATTTATAAAGATTAATATTTGTTTTGTGTATTAATTTTATATGAGCTATCTTATCAATTGTAATAATTTTCGGTTGATTTTTTATTTGTTTTGCTATATTATTATATCATCAGAAAACAATAATCACTTTTGCCTTGTCCATTCTGATATTTGTAACTCCTATTTCATCATTTTATTTCTAGGTGGTTTTGGAAGGCCTCTACTCTTGTGATTTTTCTTACTTTGGAATTACAAAGAGTGGTTATATATAACCCAGTATCGACATTGATTATAATAAATGGGATTTGTATAAAACTAATTATTAACTTATAAAATATATATTTTAATCCCTTCAATAATGAATGAAGAAATCAATATATTTTATAATGCAATACTAAAATAGCTTATTTTAAATTTAGGAAGATACACACAAAAATAACTTTTGAAACAAATATTTTTTATTTTTCTATTATTATCAAAAGATTTCCTTCCGGAGCTTTTGTTTTAAAATCAGATTTTCTTTTGTTCTTATCATTGTACATCTAGAACATGAGGCCTATTTGAGAGATATTATAGAATTACGATGGCATCTTGAAGATAAGTCTCAACAACTAAAACAAGTTGAGGAACAAAAGGGAAAATGGGAAGAAGCTAACGCAAAGCTTCAGGCAGACGTAGACTACATGACTGAACACGCTCCTCTGTTGGACTCAAAGTGGATCCAGGAACTTGAAGCTCTGAATGAATATAAAAGAAAAAATATTGAGGTAAGTGAATAAACGAATGGATACCATTTTACAGATTGTTACTTAGTTTTACAAAAATGTTTCAACTATAAGAAATTAACGTATCTTTAAAGGTTTCACTGTCTTTGAAAATTGACCTGCTCTTTATTTCCCAAAGGAATTATTAAACTGTACACAACACAGTTGATTGGTATTCATTTAAACTGTGTCCCCTTCCCTTACTTTAATACTTAGGAGTATGCATAATATTTAGTCAACCTACCAGTAACATTTTGGAGATTTAAAACAATGTGTTAGCTTTTGAAGTTGTAAATCAAACAGGGAGAATGCAAGTAGAATATATTAATCAATTTCATTGTTGATGAAATAAAGTGTAGTCTTTTTAGTGATTCATTAACATTTGACTCTCCTACTGTAGGATTATATTATAGAAAAATGAATTATTTCTACCTGCCACTAAAGGAACATGTTTACTTTTGATCATTTTAAAAGAAATAAATTAAGTCTTTAAATGTCTCCTGTACTCCCCTCAACAGTTCCATTTTCCTCCCTTCAAAGACAACCTTATAATGAAATTTTGTTTCTATGAAAAACTTGTTTCTTTTTATACATATATAGGTATTTATGCACAATACATAGCATTTAAAAATTTTTTGAAAGTAAGGCAGGTCTTGACCTTTCAAATTCCAGATCGGATTCTCTGGTACTGATGTTCTCATAATAAATTTCCTTTTGAATGAGTTAGCAAGGAGCAATTACTATTGCTGGAAATCAAAAATTCTAACTGTTACAGACATATATTTAACCTGATGTTTTCTGATTATAAAACTGTTCTTCCCAGTTGCACGCTGTGAGTATGTGACATACATAGGCACAGAGTACATAGTATGTGTATGTATCCTTTATATATCTATATTAAAAGTATTTTATGATAATGCCAAATATTCTCAAACCCGACTAACAGATTACTTGGCACACAATAAGGGTCAGGTAAATGTTTTTGAATGATGGATAAATAGTTGAATAAATAGTTAATTGATCAGTAGTTGTGCTGCATAACATGGCAAGGAAAGGATGGTCTAGTGATATTCAGTGTTAGTTGTGATGGGGCTTTTGTTTTCTCAAATCTTATACCGTGATGTATTCTGATAAACCAAGTGTTTTAAGTTAATCATGATTCATTTTTTTAGTTGATGTATTGTTTTTATTGAGGTAACATTGGTTTATAACATTATATAAGTTTCATGTATACAGCATTATACTCTGATTTCTGTGTAGACTAGATCATGTTCGCCACCCAAAGTCTAATTACTGTCTGTCACTGTATGGATGTGCCCTTTTAATCCTTTTGCCCTCCTCCCTCCCACCTTCCCCTTGGTAACCACCAATCTATTCTCTATGTCAATGTGTTTGTTTGTTGTTTTTTTCTCTTCCACATATGAGTGAAATCATATGGTATTTGGCTTTTTCCCTCTGACTTATTTCACTTAGCATAAGGCCCTCAAGTTCCATCCATGTTGTCACAAAAAGATAAACGCAATATTTTCTTATGGCTGAGTAGTATTCCGTTGTATGTATATACTTCATGTTCTTTATCCATTCATCCCTTGACAGGCACTTAGGTTGTTTCCAAGTCTTGGCTATTGTGAATAATGCTGCAATGAACATAGGGGTGCAAATACCTTTTTGAATTAGTGTTTTCATATTCTTTGGATAACATCCAGAAGTGGAATAGCTGGCCTATATGGTAGTTCCGTTCTTAATTTTTTGAGGAATCTTCATCCTTTTTTTCATGGTGGCTGCACCAGTTTGCATTCTCACCAACAGTGTATAAGCGTTCCCTTTTCTCCACATCCTCTCCAACGCTTATTATTTCTTCTCCTTTTAATAATAGCCGTTCTGATAGGCATGAGGTGATACCTCATTGTAGTTTTGATTTACATTTCCCTAATAATTAGTGATGTTGAACTTTTTTTCATGGGCCTGTTGATTATCCGTATATCTTCTTTGGAAAAATGTCTGTTCAGATCTTTTGCCCATTTTTTAATTGGGTTGTTGTCCCCTCTTCTTCAATTTTTTGGAAGAATTTGAGAAGGATAGGCATTAAATTTTCTTTGAATGTTTGGTAGAATTTACCAGGGAAGCTGTCTGGTCCAAGACTTTTTTTTTTTAGGAGGTTTTTTATTACTGTTTTGATTTCCTTACTAGTAATCAGTCTATTCAGATTCTCTATTTCTTCTTGATTCAGTTTTGGAAGGTTATATGATTATGAGAATTTATCCATTTCCTCTAGATTATCCAATTCATTGGCATATAGCTTTTTGTAGTATTCTCTTATAATCCTGTGTGTTTCTGTTGTGTCCATTATAATTTCTCCTCTTTTGTTTCTGATTTTATTTATTTGAGACTACTCTCCTTTTTCTTCTTGATGAGTCTAGCTACAGGTTTGCCAATTTCATCTTTTCAAAGAATCAGCCCTTAGTTTCATTGATCTTTTCTGTTGTCTTTTTAATTTCTGTTTCATTTATTTCTACTCTGATTTTTATTATTTCCTTCCTTCTATTGATTTGGGGCTTCATTTGTTCTTTTTCTAGTTTTTTTAGCTGTATTTTTAGATAGTTTGTTTACAATTTTTCTTGTTTTTTTAAGGTGGGCCTGTATTGTCTTAGTACCACTTTAACTGTATCCCATAAATTTGGGCATATTTTCATTTGTCTCCATGTATTTTTTGATTCTTTGATTTCTCTTTTGATTTCTTTATTGATCCAGTAGTTGTTCAGCAGCATTTTGTTTAATCTCCACTTATTTGTGGCTTTTCCAGTTTTCTTCTTGTAGTTGATTTCTATTTTCATATTGCTGTGGTTAGAAAAGATGCTTGGTATTATTTCAGTCTTCTTAAATTTATTGAGACTTGTTTTGTGGCCTACTGTGTGATCTATCTTGGAGAATTTTGCATGTGGATTTGAAAAGAATGTGTGTTCTGCAGGTATTGGATAGAACGTTCTGTATATATCTACTAAGTGCCTTTAGTCTAATGTGTCATTGAAGGCAAATGTTTCCTTATTGACCTATCCATTGATGTTAGTGGAGTGTTAAGTCTCCCACAATTATTATTTTACTGTCAATTTCTTCTTTTACATCTGTTAGTATTTGCTTTATTTATTTAGGTGCTCCTATGTTGGTCACATAGATAGTTATGAGTGTTATGTCCTTGTGTTGAATTTTTCCCTTTATCATTATGTAATGCCCTTTTCTGTCTGTTGTTATGGCTTTGTTTCAAAGTCTATGTTTTGTCTGGTATAAGTATTGATACCCCAAATTTCTCTTCAGAATATCTTTTTCTACCCCTTCACTTTCAGTTTGTGAGTGTCTTTAGGTCTGAAGTGTGTCTCTTGTATGTAGCACATATATGGGTCTTGTTTTTTTACCCATTCTGCCAACCTATACCTTTGTGTGTGTGTGTGTGTGTGTGTGTGAGGAAGTTTGGCCCTGAGCTAACATCTGTTGCCCATCTTCCTCTTTTTGCTTGAGGAAGATTGTCACTGAGCTAACATCTGTGCCAATCTTCCTCTATTTTGTATGTGAGGTGCCACCACAGCATGGCTTGAAGAGCCATATGCAAGTCCATGCCTGGGATGCAAACCGGTGAACCCTGGGCCAGTGAAGCAGAGTATGTGAACTTAGCCACTATGCCACCGGGCCAGCCCCCAACCTGTGTCTTTTGATTGGAGATTTTAGTCCATTTACGCTTAAAGTAACTACTGATCAGTTTGTACTTATTGCCATTTTGTTACTTTTTTTCTGGATGTTTTTGTAGCTCTTCCCTGTTCTTCCTCTCTTGTTCTCATCTGTGGTGATTTGATGATTTCCTTTAACGTTATGTTTGAGTTCCTCTCTCTTTATTTTTTGTATATTTGTTACAGGTTTTTGTTTTGAGGAATATAGATGGGGTTCATATATAGTAACCTATGTAAATGACATATATTAGGTTGATGGTCTCTTATATTTTAACTCTTAATAACAGCCCTACACTTTTACTCCACTTCTTCCCCCCCCCCCGCCATGTTTTATGTTTTGGATATCATATTTTACCTCTTTTATTTTTGTGTATCCCTTAACCTCTTATCATGGATATAGATAATTTTAGTATGCCTGTCTTTTGGCCTTCATTCTAGCTTTACAGGTGGTTAATCCACCACCTTTACTATATATTTGCCTTTACTAGTGATATTTTTTCTTTAATAATTTTATTATTCCTATTTGTGGCCTTGCCTTTTCCACTTACATAAGTTCCTTTAACATTGTTTGTAAGGCCAGTTTAGTAGTGATGAAATCCTGTAGTTTTTGCTTATTTGGAAAACTCTTTTTTTTTTTTTTAAGATTGGCACCTGAGCCAACAACTGTTGCCAATCTTTTTTCTTCTTCTTCTTCCTTTTCTCCACAAGACCCCCCAGTACATAGTTTTATATTCTGGTTGTGAGTGCCTCTAGTTGTACTATGTGGGATGCTGCCTCAGTATGGCTTGATGAGCAGTGCCGTGCCCACACCCAGGATCCAAACAAGTGAAACTTGGGGCTGCCAAAGCAGAGTGTATGAACTTAACCAGTCAGCCATGGGGCAGGTCCCTGGAAAACTCTTTATTTCTCCTTCCATCCTGAATGATAACTTTGCTGGGTTCAGTGTTCTTGGCTGTAGGTTTTTTCCTTTTAGCACTTTACGTATATCATACCACTCCCTTCTAGTCTGTAAAGTTTCTGCTGAGTCAGCTGATAGCCATATGGAGTTTCCTTTGTATGTAACTTATTGCTTTCTCTTGCAGCTTTTAGGCATCTGTCTTTATTTTAATTCTTGACATTTTTAATTATAATGCGTTAAGAGATTGATTTCATCTCTTGTGATGACTTTGAGGGGCTCAAGACTTCAGTGGAAGAATTACTGCAGATGTGGTAGAAATAGCGAGAAAACTGGAATTAGAAGTCAAGCCTGAAGACGTAAGTGAATTGCTGCAATCTCATGATAAATCTTTAGTGACGAGAAGTTGCTTCTGATGGATGAGCAAAGAAAGTGGTTTCTTGAGATGGAATCTGCTCCTGGTGAAGATGCTGTGAAGATTGTTGAAATGACAACAAAGGATTTAGAATATTACATAAACTTAGTTGATAAAGCAGTGGCAGAGTTTGACAGGATTTACTCCAGTTTTGAAAGAACTTCTGCTGTGGGTAAAATGCTATCAAACTGCAGTGCATGCTACAGAGAAAGCATTTGTGAAAGGACGAGTCAGTCAATGCAACAAACTTCATTGTTGTCTTATTTTTAAGAATTGCCACAGCCACCCCAGGCTTCAGTAACCACCACTCTGATCAATCAGCAGCCATCAGTATCGAGGCAAAACCCTCCACCAGCAAAAAGACTACAATTTGCTGAAGGTTCAATTGATGGTTACTTTTTTTTGCAATAAAGTATTTTTAAATTAAGGTGTGAAGATTTCTTTTTTAGACATAATGCTTTTAAACACTTAATAGACTACAGTATAGTGTAAACATAACTTTTATGTGCACTGGGAAACTAAAAAATTCCTGTGACTCACTTTATTGTGATACTCAATTTATTGTAGTGGTCTGAAACCAAACCTGCAATATCTCTGAGGTATGCCTGTACCTGTCCCACCATGAACCAGTCCAAGATCTTGCCTTGGAGATAGATGAATTTGGCTCATATGATGTCACACTGGTCCTTGACCGTGAGACCCCCACTCCAGCGATGCCTAAAAGCTGCCTCTTCTAAAGGTGCTGACAAATTGGACACAATGTATTATTTATTGCTTTTCTTCTTTTGGTATTAGGAATTCTATTATATTTCCTGAGGTTTTTGTTTGCTTATCCTGTTATCCTGGTGTACTCCTTGTTCTCTGCCAAAGTGTATACCCCTATTATTCTGTGCCTAAAGGAAAATCTTGTAGAGGTTACTACTATCTGTGGTATTCTAAGAATTAATGAAAATTATTACTTTTTTCTAGGAGGCAACTGCCTCATATCAATTGACCACTTGACCTTCTGGGTAAAGGACTGCTCACTCCCTAGTGCCTCCTCCTACTGCTCTCCATCCAACTTTCCACAGACCATCCAGACCTGTAGTTCCAACCATGACCTCTACAACCACCCTTCTCCTGAGTTTTACAGAGAAGGGAAAGATGGAAAGAGAAAGAAGAATATTTATGATATTTGATAATTAATAAACACAATAAAAATGGAATGTTTTGGACCTTTACATTAAGACAATAATGGTTATTCCTGAGTGAGAGGATTACAAGTGATTTTATTTTATTTTTTCATCTGTGTTTTCTGATTTTTCCACAATAAAGTATTAGTTGAATAATAAAAACAATAAAAAGTAGGAGTTTTTGTGGGTGAAAAGATAATGATTTTATTTTCATAATGTTAACTGGGATATTTAAGTTATTGTCTTCAGTAGCTTCTATGCATACATAGTATTGATGCCTTTCAGGGTAAAGGAAACCCAAATCTCTCTACTGTGCTCAACACTAGAGTAAATATGGGAAGAAAATCGATGTAAAGGACTTTTTATCTAAATCAAAACTACTCTAAGTTTAAGCCCCTTCTCTGATCTTTCTCTTGCCTGATTCTTTTAATTAGCCATTAAGTGCTTATATTAGCAAAAATATTTTTTATTTCTAGGTAATGGGACTATACAAACAAGTTCATGAAGAACTTGAAGAAACTATAGAAAGCCGCAAAACTGCCAAATTGAATGCTATACAACTTAGAGAAGAGATGGAAAAGGATATTGCTAATACTAAAATAAGCATAGAAGCCTACAAGTAAGAATTTTTCACAAATACTTATAGCATGTAGAAGTAAAATATTAGTTAAAAGTGTAATTTATATTCTTGTATAAAAAATTCAGATAAAGAGAAAGAAAAGAATCTGAGTTACCCATATTTATCTTATCATCAAGTTTATATATAAATTAAAGTACCTATCTTTTACATATGTAAATTACCTGTGTATAAATTCCTAAAGCACTATTTTTCTGTGTCCTTTAAAGCTCTTCGTACAAAATGCCAAATTGCTTATGGATATGGCATAACAATATACATCCCTGCTATCTATGTGCAAAAGTGACTTTTTAAAAAAAAAATTTCCAGCATGGGATATTATTAGAAAAAAATTATATAACCTTGCATTAATTATAAACATAGCGTCTGATTAACTTCATTTACTTGATTTCTAATAAAATGGAATATTTTAAAATATATATATAGCCATTGTATTTTGCATATTAGTAATTGAAGTGGTTTTTATTACATTTCTGATGTATTTGTGTTTTATGATACAGTAGTCCCCGCTTATCCATGATTTCCTTTTTCACAGTTTCAGTTACCCACAGTCAGTTGCAGTCCAAAAATATTAAATGGAAAATTCCAGAAATAAACAGTTCATAAGTTTTAAATTGCATGCCATTCTGAGTAACATAATGAAATCTCAAACCATCCTGCTCTGTTCTGCCCTGGAGGTGAATCATCCCTTTGTCCAGCATATCCAGGCTGTATGCACTGCTCACCTGTTAGTCACTTAGTAGCCATCTCAGTTATCAGATCGACTGTGGCAGCATCACAGTGCTTGTGTTCAAGTACCCCTTGCTTTACTTAATAATGGCCCAAAGTGCAAGAGTAGTGCTGCTGGTAGTTTGGATATGCCAAAGAGAAGTTATTGTTGTTAATATTTTACTGTGCCGAATTTATAAATTAAACTTTATCATAGGTATGTATGTATAGGAAAAAACATCGTACATATAGGGTTCAGTACTATCCGTGGCTTCAGGCAGCCCCTGGGGCTTTTGGAATGTATATCCTCAGAAGATAAGAGGGAACTGCTGTATTCTTCTTATTCCTCTTGTTGGCTTTATATTCTTTATGGTTCTGTGTGACCTAATAACATTTTTATTTATTCAAATTGATCAGTGATTTAGTATAGAAAAACTCATATTCATTATGGAGCTAGAATCAAGTAAATATAAGTAAAGTTAAGAACACAAAATTTATACATAATCCTATGATCTAAAAAATATCCATTTATTAAGATGTTTATATTTCCTTATGTCCAATGTCTGTTTCAATGTGTGCTTAAACATTATCTATTATTTAATAAATAGATCACTTTTATAACTCACATGATTTGTTATATATTCATTGTCATTCAGTTATGTATATTTTCTAATTTTCATTATGATTTCTTCTTTGACCCATGGGTTATTAAGAAATATAGTTTTTAAATTTCCATGATGAATTTCTAGTTTTTTATTTCCATGATGAATTTCTAATTTTCTAGTTATCTTTTTATTATTGCTTTCCAGCTGAATTGTATTTTGGTGAGAGAACATTGTATAATTTCAACCCATTGGAAATGGTTGAGTCTTAATTTTTGGCTAAGTGACATGGGTTTTTATTTAAATTTTCATTGTGTACTTGAAAATATTCCTGGTGTACTTTACTTATTGAATGTATTGTTCTTTAGTGTTTTATTAGGTCAAGTTTGCTAATCATGGAGGTTAATCTTTGTATATCCTTGCTATTTCAAGTGTGGTCTGTGGACCAACAACGTCAGCTTTACCTGGCTACTTGTTCAAAATGCAGAATCTCAGTTTCAATTCAGACCTATTGAATGAGAATCTACACTTTTAAATGATAAGGTGATGTTTGAGAAGCACTGTTTCATAACATTACTGATTTTTACTGGCTTTTTCTGTTAAATATTGAGAAAAGTGGGATAAAATCACCCACTTTGATGGTGTATCTATCTACATCTTTTTATTTTTTAAATTCTGTCAGTTTTCGCTTCCCATATTTTGAGGCTCTCCTGATCAGGTTCATACAAGCTTAAAGCGGTTACATCTTCCTGGGAGATGATTAACTTCTTTCATCATCGTGAAATGACCTTCTTTGACTCTTCAGTACTTTTTGCCTTAGCTTTCTTTTGATATTTGGGAAATATTTTCAATTCTTTAAATTTCAATATTTTTGAGTCCTTCTGTTTTATATATTTTATAACCATCGTGTAGATATTTTTTTTTTTTATCAGTTTGAAAACATTTTTAAAGGTGGACCATTAAATGCATTCACAAATCACTACTATATTTGGATTTAAACTACCATTGTTTTTTTCTATTTGGCCCATTTGTTTTATTTCTTTTTCTATTTTATTGTCTTCTTTCACATTAGTTATTGTTATCATTTTATTTTTCCTTCCTCTTGTTTGGTGGTTATTATTCTGTTTATATTCTTTTAGTAGGAAATCCTATTGATCACCACATGCAAACTTACATTGCCAGACTACTGACCAAGGAGTTGGCCTGGGGTTCGCTGGTTTGAACCCATGCATGGCTTATCAAGCCATGCTGTGGCAGGCATCACACATGAAATAGAGGAAGATGGGCACAGATGTTGGCTCAGGGCCAAGATTCCTCAGGAAAAAGAGGAGGATTGGCAACAGATATTAGCTCAGGGCTAATCTTCCTCACCAAAAAAAAAAAAAAAAAAAAGGATTATGTTGACCATTTGACTCACTGCCATGCAGCTAAGCTATATTCTTCCTTTGGCTGTTTTTAAGATCATATCTTGGTTTTGGAAGTTTATGAATTTTATTTTTAAGATACTCTAGGTGTGGATCAATTTTTATTTATTCTTTGGGGATTTCTTAGTCTTCTTGTCTCATTGAAACTACATACTAGAATTTTCTTTATCCTTGGGTATTCTCTTCAAACAATGCCTTGGTTCGATTTTCTTCCTATTTCTTCTAGAACTCAAATTAGGCATATATTGTTTTTTCTCATTGCATTTGCTATGCCCCTTGATTATTTTCTACATTTTCAAGCTTTCTAAAGAATTTCTTCTGGCTTATTATCCATTTAAATAATTCTCTTTTATTCTGGGTCTAGTGTGAAGGCCATAAGAACGAACCTCACAGACCTCCAACTACAAAAAATGCAATTGACCAAAGGGCTCTGATGAGCAGCTTCTTGTTAGAAGCTTTCAATGACCTCTGCCTCCTGATATTCTCTCCCTTGTAAAATCATTCCCCTTGCATGCAGGCCGGACCCAGTGAGTTGCTGCTAATGAATTAAGTAAAGCAAAAGTGATGGGATGTCACATTTATGTTTAGGTTATAAAAACTGTGACTTCTGTCTTGCTAACACTCTCTTTCTTGCTCTCTTCCCTATTTGCTCTGATGAATCAAGCTGCCGTGTTTTGAGATGCTCTGTGGAGAAGCCCACATAGCAAGGAAACAATCCAGGCTTCAGTCCAACAACTCTTGAGAATCAACCTGTAACAACCAGAAATGTGATAGCAGGAGTGTTTTACTTACCTTCATCTGCTTGATCTATCATTTTCTGACACAAATATTTTAAAATCTTACGTTAGTCAATTTATTTTTATAACTCTGTCAGTGCTCAATTTATGTATTTCTAGGCTATATTAAGTTCATATGAGTTCATATTTTTCTATCTTGATAGTGGATTTTTATATATATGCACGTATATACACACATGCTATTTTAATCTCTTTAGCATTTCATTCCTCAAATTACATTTTTGTTTGATATTCCAAAAGATTCCTCCTGATTAGAATTTCATTGGCAGATCTTATTTTATTTCTTTAGTTAAAGTCTTTTTGTTTGGTTCTATTTTAGGTTGATTCTTCCAGGGTGCATAGGACTGATTTCTGTGCTTTTGTGTAAAACTGATCATTATTTTCTTAAAAGATGTGTTCTTTTATTTTTATTTATCTACTATTATTGTGAGGCTTGGCCGGCTCACTGCTGCTGTAGGAAAGCCTTCTCTGAGACGGCTGGGGAGATCTGGCTACACTCTGTTTCTCCAATCTGTGGGAAATGTTCTCATAATAGGAGAGGAGGAGAGCAAGCAAGCACAATCACACATGGACTTCATAAGCCTCTGCTTATATCCCATTTGCTAAAACCCAAATAACAGTGGCAAATCAAATGGCTATGCTCAAAGTCAGAGTCAGACAATCTTACAAAGTTACACAGCAAAGGAAGTGGATACAGGAATGGGTGAAGAATTGAGACCTTAATGCCCTCAATTTTCCATTCTTTTTCTGATTTTACATACCTTGAAGCCATCGATTGTGTTTCTATCCCTATTTCTATTTCAATCATTTATCTATCTCTGGATATATACATTTGCATATATATTCAACATTTCATTCTTCTATCTGGCATAAAACAGATCTTAGCTACTATTAATTGCAAATACAACATTCTCCATCTTGTAACATTTTCTAAAGTTTCTCCTTCCCAGTTTTTAATATAAAAATTAGTTGGTGGCTTTTACAACTAATATTTAAACAAACATGAAGACACATTTTTATTAATTCCTGTACTCACTTTTATTCATTTTATCATATAACTTCCATCTTTATTGATTTTCTTCTCATTCAAGAATATTTTTCAAAAGTTATAGGCATTAGAGGAGTCATAAATTATTTATTAAATAAAATTTTCAAGATATGTTTCATTGTCCTTCACTATTTTTTAATTTGTTGAGAATTAACTCACATACGGAAACATGATTATGTGCGCTAACAAGAGTACAGACTGATGACTTTGTTAAATACGTATATGCTCATGTAACCATGCCCCAGTTTAAGATATAGAAACTTTCCAGTGTACCAGACGTTTCTCCTGTTCTCCTTTCCAGTCCATACCACCTCCTCAAAGAGATAATCTTCATTCTGACGTCTATGACTATAGTTAGTTTTGTCTGTTCTTGCATTCCAGATGAATGGAAACACACAGCATATAGTCTTTGGTGTCTTGACTCTACTTTATAGTAATTATTAACAAACATAGAGTGATTCTTCCCATTTTATTCTTCTAAATTTATTCTGATTTAGCAACTATAAGAATGATGATATCTAAACTAACAGTGGGGGCAAACCCAGTAGCAAATTTTTACATTGAAAAATTCTTAAAGAGCTGAGGGCATCAACTTCTTCAGGAAATAGCGATAAGGAGACAAGTAAAGTAATACTTAGCTTCTGCCTTCCATGACACTGGGCAATTGTCCACTTCATAGTGAAAGGTTATAGTTTATTTTCTGGACTGGGGCAAATAGATACGATTGAGAGAAGAAAAATTAATTTCAAAAGAAGGAAATTTAACCAAACATACATTTTGAATGCTGAGGCTCCCAATCTCCCTGGCTTCCAGAATTCTC
This sequence comes from Equus caballus, assembly GCF_041296265.1. Taxonomy (NCBI): domain Eukaryota; kingdom Metazoa; phylum Chordata; class Mammalia; order Perissodactyla; family Equidae; genus Equus; species Equus caballus. The sequence continues at coordinate 62,360,246 of NC_091691.1, read as the reverse complement.
GTAGGGAGGCTTATACTCTTCAGACATGGAAGCATAAAGAAGAATCTTTTTCTTGCCTATTTGTTTGTTGTTTTAACTTTTGTTTCTGTAGTAAGGTTGTATCTTTCAGTTTCATTTGACTCTACTCCTAAAATCAGGTTTAGTGCATGAGAACCTGGGCCAAATCAATAAGCACGTCATATATTTACTGACCGTTGACATTTATTTTCTTGTGAGTTCTTATCTATCTTCTCTGCTCATTTGTGTCTTGGATAATTTTTCTATTCTATATTGATTTATAGGATTTTATTACTTTTTGATCTCTTATATGGGTTTCAAATAATCTCTCAGTCTATTGTTTTGTTTATGGTGTCTGCAAAAAAGTTGGAGTTATCTGTATTATTTGCTGATATTTCATGAAAATGATAATTTTGTCACTTTCTCGTTGTACTTTTTTCATAAACTATAATACCATTGTCTAAAGAGACTTTTGTTTGGAGTTTGTTTTCTACCTACCAGATAAGATAAAAGATTATGTGGTTCACAGATTGGCACTGGTCTTCCTTGTGTAAAGTCACATAGGAACAAAGAACTCATTGGCAATGACTTCTCTTTAAATAAGCCCCGTGTTTTCCTAAGCTGCACTTTCCCTCATTTTACCTCTAAGACTGAGGGAGACAAACAGTAGATGAGGCCTTTAATAACGTGTGGTCGTTTTACTTCTATATCTTCTTTTCTTTTTTGCTTACCTTTCCATCCCTTTACTATCCAACCTGTGAATCAAAGATGCTTAGGTCTCTCACCTGAAATCCAATCAAAAAGTGATTTATTTTAAATAATTTGCAAAGCACTTTTCTCTCAATTCCTTTCCATTGAAACTATAAATACTACTGATGAGTTTTTTTCTCACTATTTGCTTCTTGATATCTAAGTGGTACTTTTCAGGAGTTGCTTTGGGACGAGAGAAATTTTAGGAGTAGACAAATTCCATTGATTTACATTGATAAGTCAGATGCTAATTTAAATATAATTTTAAATATAATTTTCCTTTCAATACGGATAAAATCAACTGTGTTTTGTTCCTTAGGAAAGAGATAAATAAACTTAGCCATCTAGGTGTTCACTACTCTACATCAATACACGAGATTTGGTCTAATATTGAGGAGAATGAAGAAGCAGTGACTGAAGTATTGAAGGAAACAAAGACATCAACAAATGAATTATCTTCTTTATCAAAAAAGGTGAGTTTTCATATTTAAAAATTTAAAAAATATTGATTTTCGTTTCAAGCCATAGTGATTAAAATTTACTCTCTGAAAATATTTAAATAGCAGTTATCCAGTTCTATGTCTATGTTGGTTTTCTATTGATGCGTAACAAATTACCAGAATTTTAGCAGCTTACAACAGCACACATTTTTTTAAGTTAATTTTTATTGAGTTTATGATAGTTGACAACCTGGTGAAATTTCAGTTGTACATTATTGTTTCTCAGTCATGTTGTAGGTGCACCCCTTCACCCTTTGTGCCCAGCCCCCACCCCCCTTTCCCCTGGTAGCCACTAATCTGTTCTCTTTGTCTACAGGTTTAACTTCCTCATGTGAGTGGAGTCATACAGAGATTGTCCTTCTCTATCTGGCTTATTTCACTTAACATAATTCCCTCAAGGTCCATCCATGTTGTTGTGAATGGGATTTATGGCTGAGTAGTATTCCACTATATATATATACACCATATCTTCTTTATCCAATCATCAGTTGATGGGCACTTAAGTTGCTTCCACATCTTGGCTATTGTAAATAATGCTGCAATGAACATAGGGGTGTGTGAGACTTTTGGAATTGCTGACTTCAAGCTCTTTGGATAGATACCCAGTAGTGGGATGCCTGGGTCATATGGTATTTCTATTTTTAATTTTTTCAGAAATCTCCGTACTGTTTTCCATAGTGGCTGCACCAGTTTGCATTCCCACCAGCAGTGTATTAGGGTTTCTTTTTCTCCACAACCTCTCCAACATTTGTTACTTTTTGTTTTTGTTATTTTTGCCATTCTAATGGATATAAGGTGATATCTTAGTGTAGTTTTGATTTGCATTTCCCTGATGATCAGTGATGATGAACATCTTTTCATGTGCCTGTTGACCATACGTATATCTTCTTTGGAGAAATGTCTGTTCATGTCTCCTGCCCATTTTTTCATCAGGTTGTTTGGTTTTTTGTTGTTGAGTTGTGTGAGTTCTTTATATATTATGGAGATTAACCCTTTGTCAGATATATGACTTGCAAATATTTTTTCCCAATTATTGGGTTTTTTTTTGTTTCAATCCTGTTTTCCCTTGCCTTGAAGAAGCTCTTTAGTCTGATAAAGTCCTATATGTTTATTCTTTCTATTGTTTCCCTTGTCTGAGAAGACACGGTGTCTGAAAAGATCCTTTTAATACTGATGTCAGAGTGTACTGCCTATATTTTCTTCTGGAAGCCTTATGGTTTCAGGTCTTACCTTTAGGTCTTTGATCCATTTTGAGTTTATTTTTGTTAGTCATGATAAAGAATGGTCAATTTTCATTCTTTTACATGTGGCTTTCCAGTTTTCCCAGCACCATTTGTTGAAAAGACTCTCTTTTCTCCATTGCAGGCCCTCAGCTCCTTTGTTGAAGATAAGCTGTCCATAGATGAGTGGTTTTATTTCTGGGCTTTCAATTCTGTTCCATTGATCTGTGCACCTGTTTTTGTACCAGTACCAAGCTGTTTTGATTACTGTAGCTTAGTAGTATGTTTTGAAGTCAGGGATTGTGATGCCTCCAGTTTTGTTCTTTTTTCTCAGGATTGCTTTAGCAATACAGGGTCTTTTGTTGGCCCATATGAATTTTAGGATTCTTTGTTCTATTTCTGTAAAGAATGTCATTGGGATTCTGATTGGGATTGCGTTGAATCTGTAGATTGCTTTAGGTAGTATGGACATTTTAACTATGTTTATTCTTCCAATCCACGTACATGGAATGTCTTTCTGTCTCTTTATGTCGTCATCCATTTCTTTCAGGAAAGCCTTGTAGTTTTTGTTGTATGGGTCTTTCACTTCCTTAGTTAAATTCACCCCGAGGTATTTTATTCTTTTTGTTGCGATTGTGAATGGGATTGTGTTCTTGAGTTCTTTTTCTGTTAGTTCATTATTAGAGTATAGAAATGCTACTGATTTATGTAAGTTGATTTTATACCCTGAAACTTTGCTGTACTTGTTGATTATTTCTAAAAGTTTTCTAATGGATCTTTTGGGGTTTTCTGTATATAAGATCATGTAGTCTGCAAACAGTGAGAGTTTCACTTCTTCTCTCCCTATTTGGATTCCTTTTATTCCTTTCTCTTGCCTAATTGCTCTGGCCAAAACCTCCAGTACTATGTTGAATAAGAGTGGTGATAGAGGGCATCCTTGTCTCATTCCTGTTTTCAGGGGGTGGTGCTTAGGTTTGCCCACTGAGAATGATGTTGGCTGTGAGTTTGTCATATATGGCCTTTATTATGTTGAGGTAGTTTCCTTCTATCCCCATTTTGTTCAGAGTTTTTATCATAAATGGCTGTTGGGTCTTGTCAGATGCTTTGTCTGCATCTATTGAGATGATCATGCGGTTTTTATTCCTCAGTTTGTTGATGTGGTGTATCACGTTGATTGATTTGTGGATGTTGAACCATCCTGTGTCCTGGTGTGAATCCCACTTGATCATGATGTATGATCCTTTTGATGAATTACTGAATTTGGCTTGCCAAAATTTTGTTGAGAATTTTTGCGTCTATGTTCGTCAGTGATATTGGCCTGTAGTTCTCCTTTTTCGTGCTGTCCTTGTCAGGCTTTGGTGTCAGCGTGATGTTGGCCTCGTAGAATGTGTTAGGAAGTATCCACCCTCCCTCATGTTTTGGAATAGCTTGAAAGGTATAGGTATTAAATCTTCTCGGAAAGTTTGGTGGAATTCCCCAGGAAAGCTGTCTGGTCCTGGGGTTATATTCTTTGGGATGTTTTGATTGCTGTTTCAATCTCTTTCCTTGTGATTGGTCTGTTCAGATTGTCTGCTTCTTCTTGCCTTAGCTTTGGGAGGTTGTAAGAGCCTGAGAATTTATCCATTTCTTCTAGGTTATCCATTTTGTTGTCATATAGTTTTTCATAGTAATCTCTTATAATCCATTGTATTTCCAACAGCACACATTTATTATCTCAGAGTTTCTCTGGGTCATGGCTTAGCTTGTTCTGTGCTCCAGGTACTTCCAAGACTGAAATCAAGGTATCAGCAACCCCACATTTCTTTCTGCAGACTCCGGCATGAATCTGATTTCAAGCTTATTCAGTTTTGGCAAGATTTAGTTCCTGGGTTTTAGAACTGAGGTCCTTGTTTCTTTGGTGGCTGTCAGCCTAGGATTGTTCTCACTTTTTGGAGGCTGCCTGCATTCCCGGGCTGGTGGTTCCCTTCATCATTAAACTAGGAATGCTGGGTTGAGTCCTCTCTGAATTTCCTTTATGACTCATCTTTCTTGCCTTCCTCTTCTGCCACATCTCATTTACTACACAGCAAAAGGAAATAATAAAATGGTGAAAAGAAACAATAGTATAGAAAAGGCAATAATATATATATTTCTGTATCAGTTTGCGTTCCTAGACTTAAAACTACACGTGCCCCTTTTTTGGCCACTTTCTTTTATAAGGTTCTTTAATTATATCTCATTATGATTTTTAAAATTAATCCATAATTATTAGTAAAACTTAGCATATTTTAATGGCTTTTGGGAAATCATTTCTATTTTCTTTTCCGTGAAAATTCTGCTCATTATTTTTCCCCATATGATGAGTGATTATTTTTTATTGATTTGTAATAATTTTTTGTATATTATGGATACCAAATATTTTAAAATTATGTATGTTAAAAATCTTTTTACCCAATCTTCTCTTATTTCTGTAAAGTAACTTCTGAAGAAGAGAAACTTCAGTTTTAATGTAGTAAAAGTTATAAATATTTCCCTTTGCGCTTTTCTGACCTTAAGAAATATTTTCACCTCAAAGTCAAAAAATCATTATTTGATACCTTATTCTAAATACTTTGAAACTTTGCTTTTCATATTTACACAGTGCTTTCAGATAAAACTATGTTAAAAATATTTGAAATGGAGGGTTTTTTCTCATTTTATCTTTTAGTTACAAGTTTGGAAGTAATAAACTCTCTCTAGAATTTTAGGAAAGCCTGTTTCACTTGCCAGACGTGAAGCATAATCAACAGGAAATTCATATACGGGCATAGTGTGAAGTGAGCTTCCAATTCATTCTTTTCCCATGTAGAAAGTAAATTTTTACAATATAATTTATTGTATCTTTTTATATATTAATATTCAGTGCCATCTCTCTCACTTATGAGGCTTCCATATTTGTGTGGATCTCTTTTTCTGTTTTCTTTTTAATTTGTTTGTTTACTTAATCATCTTTACCTTGATACTTCATGTCTACATTACTAAATTCCTATACTATTGAGTTTTGATGATCTATTATGGTGAATCCCCCAGTCTTATATTTCCTTATGAATTTTAGGCTATTCTTTTTTTTTTTTTTAAGATTTTTATTTTTCCTTTTTCTTCCCAAAGCCCTCTGGTACATAGTTGTATACTTTTAGCTGTGGGTCCTTCTAATTGTGGCATGTGGGGTGCCACCTCAGCATGGCTTAATGAGCGGTGCTATGTCCGCTCCCAGGATCTGAACTGGCAAAACCCTGGGCCACCAAAGTGGAACGCATGAACTTAACCATTCGGCCACAGGCCGGCCCTAAGTTTTAGGCTATTCTTGACCTTTACCCTTCCGTATTCAGCATTATCTTGTTCATTTTCTTCAGAAATTTTATTGGAATTTTGATGGGAATCACATTCATTTATGGATTATATGATGAAGAAATGAGATGATAGGGATCCCTAAATGTAAACATGATCTATCTTTCCATCTATTTGGGTAGTTTTTCTAAATTAGAACTTAACCACTATCCTTGGAACTTTGTAGAACGCAATTCTCTCTGGAAAAGAGTTGTGGTCAGTCTTGGACAAATTAACCCTTATATCTCCACTGAAATTTAAAGTTATTTCTTAAAACTTGATTTTTAATATAATTCTTATTTGTTCATAAAGGTAGTCTATATGGTAGATATTATTTAAAATTTGCTAAGGCTTAATTTGTGTCCTACTGTATGGGTAATTTGCATAAATATTTTATTTGGGAAGAACATTTCCTCTGATAGTGGGATACAATTCTAAATAGGTTCATTTTGTGAACTGTGCTAATTGTGTTATTTAAATCTTTTATATTTCTGATTTATTTTCTGACAGATTTATCAATTACTATGAGAGCTGTATTCAAATATCTCAGTATGATAGTGAATTTCTTTATTATTTTTCCTTTTTATTCTGTCCATATTTTTGCTTTATGTTATCTGAAGCCATGTTTTTAGATGAAACTAAGTTTAGAATATTTAGAATTGTTTTCATATGATATATTATATTGATAAGTTTTGAAGTTATAAATTATTAGCATTTTTGGAATGTATGTTTCACTTACTAGGTGTGAGGCATAATCAACATTTTTAACTTCTTCCTGAACAGTTTAAGGACTTTATGCTTCTTTACTGACAGATATTCTATTTTCCATCGTTATGCATATCATATTTAATAATCTCTGTATTAAGATAATGTCTTATTAATTTACATAATAAATGTTTCATTATGTTTATTCCCAGTTCAACATTTTGCACACAACTCTTTCTGTTTATCAGAACTTCCTAATTGGTATTACATTATTTCTTATTACTAAAATATCTTTCACAAGCTTCTTTAGTGAGCATCTAGATTTGAAATTCTCAAAATTTTATTTCCCTAAAAATGTCTTTATTTTGTTCTCATTCATGCAAAGTAGGGAATACAAACCTGAGTTAATATGGGAGTGACTTACGTCACTGCATAGGCAATGTAGAAGAATCCAGAAATAGGCATGGCTGGAAACATTGAACTAAAACACACTGGGCTGAAGCGCCAGAAGGGATGCGATCTATGAGTTGAGAGAAACTGATCATAAATAGATAGTAATACAAGTCTCTCTGTAATTTGCCCTTGTTTCTCTCTCCAGCTTCTCTCTTGCTACCCCTTTCCACCTAACTCTATTCTCTAGCTACCTGGAAAAACTGCCAGACCCCAGAATGTGCCATGAGCTTTCTTTTCTTCTTTCAGCTTTTCATAAATACCGTTTGTTCTGATTATGCCATCTGTGTTCTACTCTGCTCATCCTCTCAATCTTACCATTGTCTGGCTGAATTCTCTCATTTTAAGCTTCAGCTTAGAAGGAGGAAAATTCTTGGTGAAGCCGTCTCTTCACTTTCTTCTATCTGCTTTGAACTCTAATTCCACCCTGTGTTTACCTCCATATTGGTACTCATTGTCAGTGTCGCAATCCAATGTACACATCAGGATAGATGCAGAGAGGGCTGATGGCCACTCTGAGTTTATTATAACCAGCCTTTTAATATATACATAGCTTACATTGTTAAACATACACAGGTGTTCTGGATGAAGTAATTAGCGAATGCCAAGAATTCTTAGTGATTTCTCAAGGACCCCTGCCTCGGCCTCTGTTTTGATATTATCATGTTATTGCTGTGCTCGTATATTTTTATCTCAGAGCAGGCAAGGTCTCCTAGGCAATGGCCCCTCCTGCTCCCAATATCAATATCATGTCTCCATCTGTGCCCCCAGGTGACTGCGCCTGTCTTAGGTTGCCTCCCCCTGGAGGTCTTACCCATCATTGGCTGACCAGCCTTCTCACCTCTGGGTCACAGTTTGTTGGCAAGCCTTTTCCAGTGATTCAAGCCTTTTCCAGTGATTATTAACCCTTCCTGCATCGGGGCGGCTACACTTATAACCCCCTATTGAAATCAGTGATTACTTGTCTACTTCATTTTAGACTATAAGGTTTTTAAGGGCAGGAGATGCCTTGTGATTTGTGTATTCTCTGTGTAACTTCTACAATGCCTGTCCCATATTGAGCAGTCAACAGAATGTCATATGAGGCACTCAGAAAAAGCCGTATTCAGCTTGTCAAATGAGTGAGTCAAGCAATGAACAAATGAAAGAAAAAAAAAGAAGGAGGGAAGGAGGAAAAAAGGAAGAAAGGAGAAAGAAATTGGGGGAAAAACCGCACTTCACTTTGTGAGCTTTTGAACTTGGTGAAGTGGAGTGTAGAGTGTAAATATTCAATAATCCTTGATGATTTAAAAGAATGTGTGTAGTTTTCCTATGTATAATTTCTTTATAAGTACTACTATAAGCATCAGGGAAGTATAGCACAAACAATGCAATTTTTAAAAATATTATATAGTGTTTTCAAATAGTTGATGATCTCAGTTTTCTAATCACTCCAAATGTTGTCATCTGCAAAAATATCACTGTTAATAAAATATTTTCAAAGAGGTAAAATTCATTCACTAAACCTACAGTCACTTTTTACTTCTTTCATTGTCTCTAAAACGGCAAGTCTGGCCCTCCATAACAAAATGTTCTTTTTGATGAGATATTGTGAATGTATTTATAAGGTTAGTAATATTTTTCAATTATAGAAATCATTTAGGATCTATCATACTTTCTAAGGAAGATGAGAACATGATAAAATTTAGATATATGTATTTTTTGTATTTTTCTCATTCTGGAAACCTTTAAGCTAGATTTTCAAAGAGCTCATATTAAGCACTCAATTAAAATCAATGATGTGCATCGTTTGCATGCATTATTTTTTGGTATGCAATTGAAACCTCTAGTTCAAGATAAAAATGAAAGATTTGTGCTGCCTAATTGCACATACAACTTAACTGATTTTTTTAAATTTCAAAGGATATCGTGTTTCCAATTTACAGCCTTTACTTCGTTAACACACACTTTTCTCTAATTTGTGTTGTCATTGTATCAATGAAAACACATTTTTCCCTTCTCATCTCTACAGTGGCTTTTGTAAACCAGAAAATATCTTGAAATTGGTTAAGTACTTTAAAAATATTGTCAAGATCAAATTCTTTTTAAATGTAAAGATTTTCTATAAATTCTTTTCTCATGTTTTCTTTGAAGTCTACTTCTCCCATAGTTGAGGAATTTTTTTTTTTTAGGATATAATTTCATTATCTACAACTTTTAGTTTCCTGTGATATAAAAAGACAGCCATCTACATTTCATTTTATTCAGTCATTTATCAAGATAATAAAAAATGACTTTTAAAGATTTAGAAATCCTTTGTGATTTTCATATTTTATTGAACAATGACAGGCACACAAAATTATTTTTTTATAATTCAGTTTGAAGTAAAGGTTATAAATAAGTGAATTCCTTTATGCTGATGTTTTGATATTTTTTGGGTGTTGTTTTTGTTAGTAGAAATTTAATATTATACTATATAGTATAAGTCCAAATACCACAAACACCCATCAAACTATACCTTTTGATTCATGTTTTTACCTCCGACTCTTTTAAGTGAAGTGATTTGTTTGCTAAAAATAGATAAAGCCAATAACTCTTACTAATATTATCAATTTACCAAATAGGAGGCCCATCTAAAGAGGCTGAGTGATTTTTCTCACTGACACAGAGAAAGTGTTTGATATTGTTTTATTATACAACATTCATGTGTTACATGGATAAAATGTGATTACATGTATAAAAGTGCATATTACTAATGTTTTTCATCATAAGATTTCAATCTCTAATGTATATATTTTATTGTGTGGCGTACGTATAAAATATTAAATAATGTCTATGAAATTTGCTTTATTTCCTTTCTTATTTTTAAAAAGTGTTTTGTGTTATTTAAATATTGATTTCAAATATATGCTCATTATAGTGTTAAAGATTTTAAAAATAAATCCAGGTTATAAAATCTATTTGTCAGGAATAGATGTTGACTTATACAAAATGCTTTGTGAGCAAGTGTGAAGATGATTTTAAAGAATTTCTCATTTGACCTATGGAAATGATGTATTATATTAGTATTAAACCATTTTTAAATTCTTGGGATAAACTCTGCTTGGTTCTGGTTTATTATTCTTTTAATTTACTGCTGAGTTTGATTTGCAAGTATTTTATTTAAGATTTTACATCCATATTCATAAGCTAGTCTGTATTCCAGTGTTCTTAATTTGTGCTGTATTTGATAGATTTTCTTATCAGGATTATGCTAGCTTTATAAAAATGAATTATGAAGCTTTTCTGACTTTCTTACTACCTGGAGAATTAATATAGATTTAAATAACTTTTTCTTGAAAGTTTGATAAAACACTTTGGTGAAAATATAACTCTGGTGTGTTTATTTTTTTAAAATTGTTTAAATTATTGTTTTATTTTTCATGGGCAGTTATTTTATTTTATCACATTTGGTTTTATTAGGCTGTACATTTCTTCTTGAGGTTAATTTATAATTTTTAACGGCCCTAAAAATAATCCAAATAGATTAAGATTTTCAAACGTATTATCATAATATGATATAAAATGCTATGTTATATTTTTGCTTATCTCTTATTTCTAATTGTGTAGGTATTTTTCACTTTTTAAATTAGATTTTCAGATTTTTAAAAATCGAATTAAAAATTGAGATGGCTCTTGGATTTAATAATTCTACAATTTTCCAACTTCTAAAATGTTAGTATATGCTTTTATAGTTATAATTTTCGTCTTGTTTCTTTAGGCTTATTCTATTTCTTTTTACTTTTCATTTCCCTGTTTTGAACACTTAATGTTTTTGCTTTTGTTTTTAAATCTTTCCCTAAGAGCTACAGTTGCATTTCCAGTTACACTTTGAAGCAAAACCCCTCACAAGGATTTTCTATATTCACTGTCTCTGATTTCGCTCCCTGCATTCCCACTTCAGATTATTTCCAGTCAGGCCTTCACCACCACACAACACTGCAATTGCTGCTAAAAGATCTCCTTTTCTTCCCTACGACCCTCAGAAAATCGAGTGGGATTCATTACACAAACCATTTTCTAAAATTATTTTAAGACTTTTTTTTTGAATGGTACAAATACTTAATGTTCATTCCTCAAAGTTTAGACTACTCATGTGAGTAGAAGAAAATTTTGATCCATGATGTCACTGTCCAGATGTAGTCAGGGTTAATATTTTGTTGTATATAAACAAGCCTTCTAATATATTTAAGAAGCATGTTATCATAGCATACAAAAATCAAAGACTTGTTTCTCCTTATATTATATAAAAACTTATTTCAAAGTTATCTTATACTTTACAATGTAATTTTAATGATTGAAAGTTTCTTAGACCTTTGTTATTGGACATTTATGAAGTTTTCGATTTTTAAGTGTTATAAACAAAGCTGTGATAAATATCTCTAAAACTTTTAAACGTAGCATAACTTCTAATTTTAACAAAATAATATTGTGATAGAAAAATAATGAAAGCTTAATTATGGTATAATACTAGAAGCTCAAGTAACAATCATATGCCTTATATTTTTGATAAAACTAAATGATTTGCCTACATTTTCACATTTTCCAAAATTCTTAAATCTTAACTTTACTTTTTTCAATTCACTTTTTAGATGACAATGTTTCCATTAATCAAATTTCTTGCCTTTCTTATCATTAATCCTCTAGAGTTATTGTCTACTGGAACTTGTATGGCAGGGAGCTGGCAATTTAAGATCTGAGTTTATACTATTCTTACTCTTTACCTAATATAATAATGTTAAATGTTGTTAATGTTAGCATAGTTTCTTTGAATCTAACTGAGTTTTTGAACATCACTTACACATAACCAAAATTGTTTAATGACTCTTGGTGTTTATATTGTTTTAAATCCAGAGAGCTTTTTCCTTTAATGTCATTTGTGATTTAATTTACTTATTCCTTAGAATAAAAATTCCTTGATTTTATTTTAAGCAAACATTATATATATATTGTTAAAGAGATAGATTTTAGAAATTTTGTAATTGATGTGGGTGAAATGGAGAGCTGTGGAAAGTTACTTCCACTGTAATAAATAGCACAGACTTAAAATCACTATTATTTTGTATGCAATTTTGTGCCTTATGATTAACTTTTAGATGAAACCATCCATTATGATTTTGTAAAGATTATCTTTCTATATTATCCAGTGGACTTCCTGTATTCCACAGGCTTCTCGTAGAGACTTTCTTGTGTGTTAAGTACTGTAAATATTGGTTACTTCCAGTAGTATTCTTTAAAAGATAAAAAGGCTGCAAGGTTATAAATTCAGTCATTTTCTAGCTGTGTTGGTTTTGTGTATGTTGGGAAAAAAACCCTGTATTCTATGTCATTGCTAAAAGTTTAGTTAATATGTTTGAGTATAATTTACAAATATTAGTCAATTTTAATTAAAGTTCCTTTTAGATGAGTGTCATTCACATATCCCTTAAACTAGAAGGAAACGTAGGGATATTGCCTCTCGAGCACCTCAGTGTAGCCAAAAATGGAAAAGTGATTATCTAAAAAAGACTTTGGACTTGGCCCCCACTCTCTAACGGAATATCTATATGTATACACACACACACAGAGGCATACCTCATTTTATTGCACTTCACTTAATTGCTCTCTGTAGATACTGAATTTTTTACATGTAGTGTAAACATAACTGTTATATAAACTGGCAAGCCAAAATATTTGGCTTTGCTTTATTGTAATATTTGCTTCATTGCAGTGGTCTGGAAGTAAACCTGCAATATCTCCTAGGTATGCCTGTTTAAATGTATCTCTATATATGGGTATATGTCTTATGGATATGTGTATATATATATATATATGAATGAATCCCTGGCATACGTGGGAGACCCACAATGTTCTTAAGAATATTATATCAGCAAAAATACTGCCATCCGAACTGAAAGAGGCAGAGAGAGTATAAAATAAAATAAAGATGTTGAATCCTGATTCTCCTGGCAGAAGCAGGTTGACAAAACTGTCCAGCTGCAAACATGTGGTACTTTTCCTGAAAAAGGAAGGATGACTCAAATGTTTAAACCAAGAGCCCAGAAGGTGGAATCCGGAGTCCAGAGGTAAAACTGAGAGGAACAGAAGACTATTCTCACTCTTGGCTGAGGGCACAAAAAATCAGAGAGCTATAGTAGAAGGTAGAGTCAGAGAGACACACAGCATGAGAAGCACTCAATCAGCCATTGCTGACTTGAAAATGGAGGGGGCCACATAGAAACTGTTTCACATAGAAACTGTGAAAGGAAAATGAATTCTGCCTACAACCTTAATGAGATTAACAGTGGTTTATCCTCTAGAGGCTCTAGAGAAGAGTCCAGGCCAGCTGAAACCTTCATTTCAGCTTGTGAGACCCTAAGCAGAGTACTTACCTAGCCCTCTAGCATTCTGACATACAGAACCGTGAGATAACAAATATGAATTATTTTAAACCAAAAAGATGGCACCATTCTATTTGTTCAATTCTCCGTGAGATAACAAATATGAATTATTTTAAACCAAAAAGATGGCACCATTCTATTTGTTCAATTCTCCTTTCGTGTCTTGTAGGAGTGTTTTTAAAAGATTTCCTCATATTGGGTTTTCATATTTTTGAAAAGTTTATTCCTAATTTGTTAAATTATTGTGTTGCACTAATAATTGGAGATTTTCTCTTTTGTTATTTCTCATAACTGGTTGTTTGGGTCTATGAAGTCAATAATGCTAATTCATATTGTACTAATTTACTGATTTTAAAATTACTTATGGCAGTTTTATCATTGTCTATCTTGGATTTTCTTGGGATGCTATTATTTCATCTACAAATATTTTATTATTTAATTATATTATATTATTATCTATTAATTGTAATTAATTAATATTATAATATATTATAATACTTATATAATTATTTAATTATATTAACAATAATATAGATATTATTGTTCCTTCATTATTTATTATGCATTTTAATTGTTATCTCTTATCTAATTCCATTGGTTAATACATCTAGTACAATATTAAATGGTAGTAGAGATCATTGACATCCTTGTTATGTCCTGCTCTTAAGGGGATTGCTGCTAGTTTTTCTCTTAAACAAGAGGCTGGCTTTAAGATTCAGTATGTATTTTATCATGTTAAGAAAGTAGCTATTAGTTTCACTTAATTGAATATTTTAAAAAATTGGAAATAGGTGTTAAATTTTGTCAAGAGTCTTTTCTGCATCTAGGGAAATGTTCATGCAATATTTTCTCTTGTATCTATAAATATAGTGAATTATATTGATGGATTTCCTAATGTTGAACCTTGAATTACTGTAATAAATCTCACTTGGTCATAATATCTCCCATCCTTTCTTAAATATGTTTCAATTTTCTTTTTTGCCCTCACCATTCAAGCAAAATATCTCTGATCTAGGTCAACAGTGATTTCCACATTGCTAAATCTAATCATTGTTTCTTTGTCCTTGTCTTAGTTAACTCACATGGAGCAGTTGATTGTCCCTTATCTCTGGAACCATTTTTCTCTTGGCTTTCAGAACACACACTATTCTTAGTTTTTTTTTTTTTTTCTTTTCTGGATGCTTGTTCTCAGTTTCCTTCACTGGCTTCTCTATATCTCCCCAAATTCCAAATATTTGAGAATCCCAGTGCTTAGTCTTTTATAATAAGCTTTATACATCTAACTGCCAACTCAGTCTCCACTTAGATGTCTACTGGTTATCTCACACTTAACTTTTCCAAAATTGAACGTCAGATAGTCAACCTCTCTATAACTTGCAAGCTTCCCTATTCCAGTTTATGACAATTCAATCCTTCCAGTTTTCCCTACCAAGACACTGGAAATATGCATTGAAATTATGGATTCATTTATGTTGGGAATTGCTGGGCCAAAAAATGCATGTGTTCAGTTTTAGCAGATAATGCCAAAAAACATTTTCCAAAATGGTTATACATTTTTTTACTGAGACCATCATGTATGAGAGTTCCAGCCTCAGATAATATCATCATCTGATGTAGTCTTTTATATATTTTAATTATAGTTCTTTTGGAGGATTTATGCTGATATGGTTTGAAATTTGCATTTTCCTGATGACTAATGAGGTTGAGAATTTTTTAAGCAGTTCATTTAGAATGTTGTTTTGGAGGCTATCTTAGAGAGTGGGACTCAGATTTCTCCTCCACATTCCATTTGTGACTTCCACATTGCAAATTTTTGAGATTCAATTTTCTGATTTGAAAAACTAGATGTGTTAAATTTAATATGTTAATCTACAAGAGAGATACAGGGGTTAAAGTATTGATTAAAGGGGAATATATATATATATATATATATATGTATATAAAGGGCTTCATATTAATGTAGAAAAACATTTTATTCTGTATATGATTTTCATAATGTAAAATATTTATTGACATTTTGTATTCAAATTTAATCTCCCATTCAATATGCATATATTAAGAACATACCACATTTAAAGCATTCACAACTGTGAATTCCGTATATTGCTAAATAACTGATTTCTTAAAATGTTGTATAGGTTCTCTTTTTAGTGATAGAATTGTGCAGGCCATATTTGATGCATATTTGTGTAGGCCAAATAATGATGTTTTCATTATTTTTATGCACAGCAATCCTCAGTAATTTTCGTTTTATTAATGATTCACTCAATTTGTAATACAATGAGATTGTGTGGACTAAGTATTGCCTTTCTTAACTTCACATAAATTCCTTTTAAATATTATTAAGTAACATGTTCACTGAGACCAATGGTATAAAATAAAAAGATACACTGATTTAGCTATTAATTTATCCCCTATTTTCTCCCCATTTCTGGGCCCCCAGGAAGTAGCCTGTGTTACCAGCATAAGGTGCCATCTTGCACATATTTTTCCATGTTTCTATAAATATATGGGAGATTATGTATATATATGATATGTTTTATTATTTGATTTTTATAAAAGAGAGTTTGTCCTATATACACATTTAGTAAACTTGCTGTTTTACTAAAACATACATTGTGGATATTCTTCAAAGTTATTAGATGTAAATCTAATGCACTTTTTTAATAGCATATATATTACACACTATGAATTGCCATCAAATTAGCCAGGGTACAGTGCAGAAAACAGAAATCTCTTTGTTTCAGGTAGAAAGGGATTTAGAGATTTCAGTAAGTTTGCAAAGCTGGCAGAGAGAGCTCTGGGCTGGACTTCGAGGAACGTTTCCCAGATTGAACAATACAGGAGCTATGACATCTGAGGCTGCCCCTGGCCCTCTTGAGTTCAAGAACGACTGTATTGAGCATATCCCTGCTCCAAGCGTGGGAGGCTGGAATCTGGAAGCTGTAGCCACTGCTCGTGATGCCACAGTGCCTCAACACCCAGAGCTGGTGGAAGGACACTAAAACTCAGCTACACAATCTTCACACCTCCACGACCTTACTTGCCAGTAGAGAGAAAACAAACAAAACTAAATTAAACAAAAGCAACCAAAAATCAAGAAGATACCCTTTACCTCAATTCCACTTTTCATAATATGCATAACTACATCTCCTGTTGGTTAAAACTAATTTGCATCCTGAACCCTTTCAGCAAATGAGACTGGAAACTGCACTTTCCTTCCTGCCTCCCTTTCTGTTCTTTTTCTTTCCTAGGCTCTGATGCACAGAAAAGCACATTAGAAGGAAGTTGCAATGGAGGTTTACTAAGTCATTACACTTTATTCATTTCAACTACAACTGACTGTTATTTACCTTTTGAATAAATTCAGATTGAACACAGTTATTAACCACTACTAACAACATTAAAATGAATAGCTTTATACATGTTGTCTTTGCCTACTGATTCTTTGTATGTGACAGATTCTCAAAAGCTGGATTTTTGGGTTAGAACTACATGTATTTTTCAACACAGATATTACTGACTACTTTCCAAAAAGTTTTATTTGTATATTTGTGCATGTGCGTGTGTATATTAGGAGCAATAGAATTGTCTGATTTCTCTCATTTTTCCCAGCACTGTAGCTATTTTTAAATTATACCAACCTAATTGTTGAGTGAAGAAGTGTTGCATTAATTTTCATTTTCCTGCCTGGTAGTGAAGTAACTAGTTTTCTTTTTTGTTAGCCATTCATATTTCGTCTTTTATTTTACTTGCAAAGATTACCATTCATGACATACTACATGATTTTAGACATTCCAATGAATAACATTTTCAAAGTTATGTATTTATTATCATTTATACTAGGTAAGCAATTAGCGCATAATACCAGTGATTCCATGGATTTTATTGCTTAGGGTAAGGATAGAGTAATAGCACTTATCTAAAAGTTGCAGATTGCAAGAACTACACATATAGTACTTAAGGCGTGCTCATGAATGCTTCATAACTTCATTTAGAGGCTTCGAAAAAACACCTCTCAGTGACATGGTAATACAGATCATTAATTTTAACCCTCAGGCACTGAATTTTCATGTTTATCTCTCATTCTTTCTATTGGAAAACACATTGGAAAATCAACTTTTAGAGATTGACAATTGTTTGGTATATGAAATATGTATAATTTTAGGCCTTACAGTTACCACATTTGATCTAGAAAGTAAATTAGAAACAGATTTTGGGCCTATTTCTGGGTTTTGCCCTTTTGTAGACCCAATCATAGAGAGGTGGTTAAAAATAAGGATTTTTAAGTATAGAGGTAAAGAGACCAGTGAAGAATGTGATGGAATCAGTTGCATGTCTTTAGATAAGTATGAAGATAATTGAAGTATTGCCTAAAAATTTTACTAATGTTGCAAAAGCATAAGCTGAAAAGAAAAAAAATTAGAGTGGGAATAACTCAAATGGATTTGAATTTTTGGTTTTTTGAACTGATGAAGAAAACAAATCTATTTCATTATGCATTCTAGAATTGATCACAGTGATCACAATTATGAAATAATCCACAATCGAATTTCATGTTGAAGCACAAAAAATATTTTACAAAGCCTTTTAAAATTTTAAAATAAATAGAAGGATACTCAAGTCTATGTGTCTATGTGCGGAGTAACATAGAATGAAAATGTTAGACTTTAGAATTATGTTTTTAGCATTACGATTAGTTTCAGAACCCAGATCTACTGAAGCAGTTAGCAAGACATTTATCAAACCTGCCAACAAAGAAACGGTGACAGGGAGATTCAGGGATATAACAAACAAAATGATTCATTAAATGCCTATGTCCAATATAATTCATCTTTTACTTATGGAGATGACCAAATATGCAAAGAAGTAATTATTATTTCTGGTATAAAAAAGTTGTTATAATTCACTGCAGACTGAAGAATTCATTCATAACTGTGCATTTTTTGCTAACGTGTACAAACAAAGAAAATTTAAACTTATTGTTGACTTCTTGAGAAACAGCAGCAGATTCTGGAGTCCATGTTTTTGGTTAAGCACAGATGATGCCAATGCCGTTGCCAGCTGAAAGAAAATGGTTTCTTCCATATAGTCAAGCAATTTCCAAGAAAGGCAAATCCACCCACTGTAGTATTCATAGAGAAGTCATTGAAGACAGAGATTCAGGGATTTTAAGAGAAGTACTTCATGGAGTTGTTAAAAGTATTCGTTGAATTAGTTCAAACCACCACTCATTTGTGCTCTCAGATTTGTAAATAGTTGATCAACCCTTATTCTTTAATACGAGATTTTCTGAAAACTCTTCACTCCCTATTAATTCAGTTTGCAAAAAGAGTCGCAGGTCTTCCTGGGTGAAAAATTCAGGCTTCTGGATGACTTTTTTTTTTTTTAAAGATCGGCACCTGAGCTAACAACTGTAGCCAATCTTTTTTTTTTCTCCTGCTTTATCTCCCCAAATCCCCCTATGTACATAACTATATATATATATATATGTGTATATATATATATGTATATAAACTATACATAGTTGTATATCTTAGTTGCAGGTCCTTCTAGTTATGGCATATGGGACGCCGCCTCAACGTGACCTGACGAGCGGTGCCATGTCCGCGCCCGGGATCTGAACCCTGGGCCGCCATAGCGGAGCACGCGAACTTAACCACTTGGCCAGGGGGCCGGCCCCTCTAGATGACTTTTATGATTAAGAACTACGTTACAAATTGAGATATTTTACAAAGATATTTTCTCATTTAAAAACCTAAAATGTCCTAATACAAATCTAAAATAAGTGTTCTACATTAAGACAAAAAATAAATCCAAGAAAACTGAAGCCGTAGACTATACCCTGTAATCATGTCAAGCTGGATGTGTCTCTGTCTCAGTGACTTGGTTACACCCTTATCTGAGGATTACTTGCAAAATATGCTGACTAGCTAAAAAGCTTGATTAATAGTTTTTTCGTGATTCTTTCCCAAACAATAGTAATAATGAGTGGGTAAGAATGCTTACACATCATTTAGCAAAGGAATTTGACAGTTTCTGAAGAATAATTCTGGAAAATATTTCAAAGCTTTCTTGAAGCAAAAATTTATTAAAAAATCTATTTTCATTTGGGTTAGAAATTGTCTAACATCCAAATACCTGGGTATTTATTAAATATCAGGTAAATCATCTCATAATTCATTGAACTTCTCAAAGTTATGACATCAATCCAAATATTCCTTTAATTACTGATCATAATTCTAAGAAAAATATACTCAGTATTTCTTTTGGTACATTGAATATATTTAGTAATATTTGTATTTTATTTTTATAACACACTCCCCCCCAGGGTTTGTTCCTGTTGCTGTTTGCTGGAGTTGTTACCTGTTTCTTTAGTGACCTTTCTGAATGAATTCTCTAAAGTCTGTTTTCTTTTCCATGTGTAGCCACTGAAGTCTCTTCTCAGTTATCTTAAGGATTGTTAATGATTGTAGGAAATCTGGAAACAGTAAGTTTCCCAATCTGTGCCAAGGGGCTTTGTGTGCTGTTTAGTCACATGCTCAACACTCATCCAGGCAGTTGTCAGCTCTGCCTTAGTTTTCTCTTCCTACCTTCATAGAGCCTCCAGGTTGCCACAGGTGGGAACTTAAAGGGCATCTCAGGTATTTTCAGAGCATCTGAATAGTCCTGGGCTATCACACATCTCTGTGCATTTGCAGCCTTCTAGATTCCCAGGAATATGTTGGAGTTTTCCAAAGCCACTGTGGACACCTCATTCTCCTCAAAAGCTTTTCCTTTAAAGTTATTGGTTACTCTATTTTTTGTCCCAGTTGTTATCCACTGTCCTAAGTGGCCACAGAGTTAATCAATTGCCTGTGATTTTTTTTGACAATCATGCCTTGGAAAAAAACTTTTCTGGGGAAACTTTTTGTATGGGGTGAGTTCTGAATCAAGTCAAACACAGACATCCTTGCAAGGGGAGTCTTCCCAGAGACCACCAGTGGGGTCAAATAATGAGTCATCCGAGAATGAGGCTTTGAAAGCATTTCAGCCCTGTTCTACTCCCTCTGGTTGCTCTCTGACTGCTGGCTTTCTCCACAAATGTAGAATGTTCTTCAAGGCTACCATGGACCTGATGTGAGGGATTAGGACAGGTTAAAATAATACAGAGCTCATACTTCTGACTCAGATTAGGCTGTTTTCTTGAATGAGTTCTCCCCAGATTACTGTAAGCCTTCAGTTAATTTCAAAAGTTCTGAGACAGCTAATTTTGATAGTTTTTTGGCCAGTTTTCTCATTACCTTTATGGAGGAGAGTTTTCAGCTGTTCTTAATCTGCCGTTTTCAATGATGCCCTTCCTGAGGACTATATCTTGGAGTGTTGGGTTCTTATTTTTCCTTCAGTCTTGTTTGTGGTTTCTTTTGCCACTCAACTTTTGTAAAATATGTTGTCAAACGCCTCAACAGATCTTCTTGGTTTACTCGGCAAGGTAACATTCTCCTTTAGCTCAAGATTCTACAAATAAACTCGTATTGTTTACTCTAATAATTTGCACTATTTTGTTTGCCTTTAGGTTTTCATTCATTTGAAATTTATTTTTGTTATGGTGAGAGTTAGATGTGAAGTAGAGAGACCACTTTTTTAAAAACAGAAATTCTACATTATTCCAGTTCCGTTAGTTAAAGTCAATGATTTCTCTCTCACTGAATTCAAATACCATTTCAAAAAACATTCAGATCTATTTCTTGGCTCTCGTTTTTCCCTCTGATCTTTATTACAACACAAAAAATAAATACTGCCTTAATATAGTGGTATTATAGGATGTTTTAAAATCTGATAGCAAGTTTTCAACATTATTCTTATTTTTAGTATACCTCTTGGCTGTTCTCACATACCTTCTCTTCCATTTCATGAGGTTCAAAAGAGAATACTCTTTTTCATTGTATTTTATATTAATATTGGGATAATTGATGGTATATGCTGTTAAACTTTTACATGACATATCATTCTTTTTATGCGGATCTTGATTTAAGCTTTTAAATATGAATTGGTGTTTGCTTTATATAGGTTCTCCCTTTTGTGTTGAATTTACTCCCAAATATTTTTCATTTTTTGAGATAAGTTTTTAAGTATTGTCACTATATTTTGTAACATATTATTATTCTTAGAGATAAAGTCTATTAATTTTCTTATGCTTATATCAAGCCATTTTACCAAAATCATTTATTGTAGTTTTAAATAGACTCTTTCGTTTTCCTAGGTATTTAATCAAATCATCTAAAGTTGTAGACATTTTATCTATTCATATTCAGTATTATAATAGTAACGTTTGGTTTCCTTATCCGGTTGCATTTAGCTAAACTTTCACAAAACATGATTACTAACAGTGATGATAAAAGATAATGAAACTTCATTCCTGAGTTCAGCGAGCATACATTTAGCATCTTATGATTTATTTTGATATTTTCTATTGTTTCTTTGTAGTATATTTGGGTAGTTTTTCCTTGGACTAGTTTAAAATTTATGGAAATGAGATAGCGAATTTGCCAAATGACTATTTTGTGGAGTGTTGGCCATATTCCTGTTGTTTTCTCCTTGATTTGTCAATGTGATGAATTATGATTTCAATATTTTAGTTTTTATCAATTCTTACAACATAACTAAAATAATTCTCTTTTATTATGATTACTTATTTGAGCACTGTCAGACCTCTTATATTTTATTCAGAATCTTGCAACAATTTTCATAAATGAAAACAGCCTATGGTTAGTTATTTTATATTATTTTAATCAGTATTTAAGTTATGATAGCTGCATAATTTGAAATAGAATCTGTTTCTTACTTTACAAAAGAATGGAAAGCTCCACAATTCGTTTATTTTTTGTGTATATTTTTTCTCAGCTAGATGAATTGAAAAGGGTTTGTGATCAACTAATCTGGAAGAAAAAAAATTATGAAAATGAATATCTGGAAGCACTTAATAGTTTTTATACCACAGTAAGTTGACCTTTCCTTTGCTTCCCACTAGAGCTCCATTCTCTAATCTCAAATATTAACTTGTGCAACTAAAAGTAACTTAATTACTATACATTTTTTCTTTTCAAAATACATAAACATGTATAAATTATTCTTTTATTCTTTTCTTAAAGCAAAAAACATGGGATATTGAACTTTCTAATATCGCACAAGATTTTTCAGATATTTCAATAGTATATGCTCAATTGATGGAAGAAAATAAAAAACTTGTGATCGATATTGAAAACATATCAAAAGGTATCAGTGAAAGGTAATTCTGCAAATATGATTTTTATTCTTATATAGCATATCTAATATGTTAAATATAATGAACCTCTTTATTTGGTGTTCCTGGGGTGGTATGGTGGTGTTTGTATTTATCATTAGCTTAAATTTTATTTCTATTCCAAATGTTGTTCTTTTATCACTCTGAATCCCTTAGAAAAATCAAAATAGTGAAAAAATGATCTTATAAGGAGTTTTACACTGACTCCTATCACCTTTTGACATATCCTCTTATACCCGAAGAATTAAAATGTCTAATCTTTAGAATTAAAATGTCTAATCAAGTTCATGATCTCCTTCAGTCAACCCTCATTTCTTCTCTGCAACTACAAAACTAGTTTTCTTAGCTCAGAAACCTATGAGTTTTCTTGATTCCTCTTTCTATTTCCACCCTTTTACTCAACATGTTAACGAGAAATATTCCACATACCAAATATCTTTTAAATCTATCCGCTTCGCTACTCCACCAGCACCCTGGTACAAGCTATCATTGTGTCTTGCATGAACTAACAGTGATTTCCAAACCTGGTTTACATGCTGTCACGATGCTCCCTTTTGAATCCATAATTTACATTGTGGTAGATGCGTTCTTTTTTCTTTTATAAGTATGATCAGTTCTCCTCCATACTGAATTAATTTTAGTAGGTGTAAAGGGACAAAAACTCCTCCTTAATGTATCTCACAAGGTCCCTGAATAGGTAGACATACCTGCCTTGCAGTCTCATATCACACCTGGTTCATCTTTATTATTTGGTTCAAATACAATGGCCTTATTTGAATTTCTCCTACTTGCTACTTTTTTTCCAGCCTATATGGTGTTTTTGTGCTATTTCCTTTTCCTATAATGTTTTTCTCTTCCTTCTTCCTGTTTAATTACTATTTATTCTTAAGATTACAGCTTAGGAATCAGTTCTGGGAAGCTTTCATTGACCGTCCAGTTAAATCCAATTCTTCTATTATGTGTACGTATGGCACACACTCTTCTCTTTCATATTTATTGTCAATTTTGTGTGTTTGAATATTTGATTGATGTCCATCTCCCTTAAAAACTGGGAAGATCCGTGAGGGCAGACATAGGCCATGACTATATTTTCTTCACCATTGAATCCTCATCATTGAGCATAGTGCCTGACACATACTATGCTATCCATAATTAATTATTGAAGGAGGGAAGGAGGAAAGAAGAGAAAGAAGTAATGATGATACTTGATGATTCGTATGGGAAGTTTGTTAAATTTTCTTAATGATTATTTTATCTTTGGCAATGATTGAATCTGTAAAAGTTATCTGTATGTTAAACATACTTTTTAAAAGGAAGTAAAAGGAACATTGTTTTCTAAAGGATAGCCTAAAATTATAGTTGCTAATGCTACTACATTTTATTTTATTAAGAAAGAGAACCAGAGAAGAAAAAAAAATCTGAATAGTGGGTAAGATAATGAGGAGGTCCCTCTGGAGCAAAGGAAGAGAGTATGAGAGTTAGCATTTATTAGATTATCTTTCAATAATGAGCAACTGCCAAATCTTAGTGGTGTACAAGTATAAAGGTTTATTTCTCAGTAGCATTGCAACTTAGCTGTGTCTACTGTGTCTGTGCTTCATGTTATTTCTGCTTCTCGGATCCAGGGTGAAGGATTGGATCCTTCTAGGGCATGTTGTTCTGGTAGCACCGGTGTATTATTGAGATCACTCAATGACTTGTACATCTTCCACAGAAAGATGATAAATGTTGCTTATGCTCAAATTCCATTGAACAAATCAAGTCATATGACCAAGCCTGATGTCAACAGGGTGGGAAGTCTAATCCTCTTAAAAAGAGAGAGAGTGAGTGGTCGTGAACACTAATACAGTCTATCAAATGGTAGCCCTGGCTATAGGGAAGGATTTCCATAGTATGCATTGTGCTTGTCCAGATAATACCTTAAGATGTCACTTAATTACTTAATTTTTCATTCAGCTTTTTACTGGAAATTCAAAATTAAATGGGTGATTTCAACAGCAGACTGCACAGTGCTGAACTGAAAATTAGTGAAATATTAGTAAAATGAAAGAGAGATTAAGAGATGTACAGGCAAGAGTCAGGTCTACCACATATCTAAGTGATGTTCCAAAGGACCAGAATATAAAACAAAGGACAGAGGCAATATTTGAGGAGATAGTCAGTAGTTCATACTTCACAAATAGTTCTTATATTCTTTTTTTTTTAACTGACAAGTCTCTCACTTTCTAAGATAGATAGATAGATGCAAAAATAATTATTCTTTTCCAAATTTTATTTGCTTTTCTCCCAAATTTTCTAAGTCACTTTATGATTCCCTGTTTGACACAGGTATTTGAAGCTTTCTTTTACTTCTTAAACATAGTACAAATAGTTGTTTTATAATATACATACAATAATTTAAATATCTGTAGTCTTTGTCATCTACTTCCGCATCTCATTCTTCTAGCTCAAGTTCTTGCAGCCTTTTGTCCTTGTGCTCTGGGCTATTTTTATTCTGTGTTGTCCATTTTCTTCTGGAAACTATTTGTGGAAAATTGTTGAGTCCTAGGATAAAGTTGAATTAATCCTTTGCAGCCTTATATTTATGAGAGGAATTCTATTTTTGACTTTGTATCCTTAGATATGCCTAAGACGTTTTTTTTTTAGATTGGCCCTGAGCTAACGTCTGTTGCCAATCTTCCTCTCTCTCGCTCTTTTTTTTTTCTGCAAGGCCCCAGTTCATAGCTGTATATCATAGTTGCAAGTCCTTGTAGTTCCTCCGTGTGTGATGCTGCCACAGCATGGCTTGATGAGCGGTGTGTAGGTCCGCACCCAGGATGCAGTTCAGCGGCCTCTGGTGCGCTAACGCAGAGCATGTGAACACGACCAGTATGTCACCAGGCTGGCCCCTCTAAGACTTTTTTTTCATTTCCCAAGTCATGATATTTGAAGCTCCATTTTATCAAAATTTCCAGTGTTTTCAGAGCAAAAATATCTCGTATGATCTTCTTCACACTCTGATGGTAATGCATATTTGTTGTAGCAAAGAAAGTACAAAAAAGTGTAAAAACAGATTTAAAACTTAAAATCATTTCCATATGTAGAGGTCACCACTTTTAATATATTACTGACTTTTTCATTGTTAATGAAAGTGTGTCCTAATTTTATTCCCAAGATGATATAATAGAATTTTTATCAATTGTTATACAAATTTCAAATATATCATTTACGTCTCTGTACAAAAGTCTATTATATGGGTGTAACATATTTTTGCCATAATTTCTATATTTAGGTTGTTTTTATTTTTACAGCTTATAGATATTTTTGTGGTAAATTTTTTTTGTTAAGAAATCTTTCTTAGTGCTTTTTAAAGTAATAATAGATTTATATAAGTAGGTTGGTTATAATATATTTAAAATTTCTAATACCTCTCTGAAACTACTTTCCATAAAAGCCATACCATTTACTGAAGCTGAGCAGTGCATAAGCTTGTTTTGTTATTCATCTGTGCTAACACTGAGTTCTATGGTTGTTTAAACGTGTATTCCAACCTGACGAATGAAAAAATATACTCTCAAAATAGTTTCAAACTCCATTTCTTTCATCACTAAGGAGGTGGAATATCTATGCATCATCTCTTGAATTCTGCTTTTAGTAAATAATTCTTTCATGCTTTCAAGGAAGAAATAAAGAAATTAGGATTCAGAGAGGTAAAGTAGCTTTCCTCAAGTCTCCCAGCTAACACAACTGGTGTTTGAAACCTTTCTATATTCAGATTCAGGACTTTTGACCTTATCTCATTCTTTTGCAATTTAATCTGACTTCAATTTAATTGACGTTTAGTGAATGTTCGAATATGCTTGACATATTAGTCTGATAATAACAATCCTGAAGAGTAGACCTAATGCTAAAATTCCGATTCTCTTAGGGCACAGGTAAGATTGTGGTGGATTCACAGCTCTGCACTTTTAGCTGTATGGCTGGAGCTTAGAGCAAGTGCTTGACCTGATGTGTGTCTGTGTGTGCGCACACACTCATAGTTGTGTTTTATGTGGCAGGTCGGCACAGGCAAACATTGAGGGTAGGGAACTAAGTGTCAGATAATGAATAATTTTAAGGAGTTTGGACTCTGCTGAAGACTATGGAAATCCACTCAAGAAGCTGGATGGTCAGATTTCTCTTTTAACGACATCAGTCCAGTGGTAATTAGATGGGTTAGGGTTTGAATAATCGGTTTGATGGTAGTATCAGATGTTAAGCAAGAAATCTATTGAGGAACAAAAGAAAGATTGGAGGGAAGATGTTGATATGTTTGATTTGGAATTGTGTATGGCGTGATTCAAGTCTAAGTGTCTTGATATCACTTTGATTTATGGGTCTGAAATTTAGGAAGGATGTTTATGGAGATAGAAGTTAGATGTTAAACGTAGAAGAACTTGAAAATGACAAGCAAGCATTTTCATGTTTGTCACTTCATTTGCTTCTTATAAATTAGAATTTTCACAAGATAGAAATCTTGTGGGATAAATTATAACACTAGCCCCAAAATCAGCATGTAACATAAAGTTTCCCCAATATCTGATAGGGCAGAATCAAGAAATATAATTAATGACTTTTATCGACTGTATCCACTAACAAAAACAGCTTCATTGGTCATGAAAACCACAAATATCTACTTCGAAATTTAAGGGAAAAAAATCTCATTTGTTAGAGAATGAAACGTAAATTCAACTAAAAAGATATAAATACCAAATGGAAGCTTCTATGAAGAAAAGACCAAATATGATTGAAATTCTTAATATTTATTTTATTATTTATTTTCTAAAATATTTTTCCAGCTTTATTGAAGTATACTTGACAAATGAAAATGTGTATATGTAACATATACAAAGTGATAGGTTTTTATTAAGACTTTTTATTTTTTAAGAGCAGTTAGGTTCACAAAAAAATTGAGGGGAAGGTACAGAGATTTCCCACATATTCCTTGACCTTTCACATATATATCCTCTGCTATTATCAACATCCCTTACCAGAGTGATACATTTGTTACAATTGATGAACCTACGTTGACGCATGATAGTCACCCAGAGTCTATAGTTTACATTAGAGTTCACTCTTGGTGTTATACATTCTATGGGTTTAGACAAATGTATAATGACATGCATACACCATAATGCTATCATACAGAGTATTTTCACTGCCCTAAAAATCTCTGTGCTCTGTCTACTGGTTCCCCTTTCCCATGCCCCAAACTCTGTCAATCACCAATCTTTTTACTATCTCAATAGTTTTGCCTGTTCCAGAATGTCATGTAGTTGGAACCATATAGCGTGTAGGCTTTCAGATTGGCTTCTTTCGCTTAGTAATATGCATTTAAGTTTCTTCCATGTTTTTCATGGCTTGATAGCTCATTTCTTTTTAGTACTGAATAATATTTCATTGTCTGGATGTACCACAGTTTATTTTATCCATTCACCTACTGAAGTGCATCTTGGTTGCTTCCAAGTTTTGGCAATTACAAATAAAGCTGCTATAAATATACATGAGCAGGTTTTTGTGTGGAGGTAAGCTTTCAACTCCTTTGCGTAAATACCAAAGAACACATTTGCTAGATCACATGATAAGAATGTTTAGGTTTGTAGGAAACTGCCAAACTGTCTTACAAAATGACAGTACTATTTTGCATTCCTACCAGCAGAGAGTGAGAGTTCCTGTTGATCGACATCCTAGCCAGTATTGGTTGTTGTCAGTGTTGAGGATTTTGGCCATTCTAATAGGTGTGTAGTAATATCTCGTTGTTTTAACTTGCATTTCCCTGATGACATATGATTTGGAGCGTCTTCTCATATGCTTATTTACCATTGTATATCTTCTTTGGTGAGGTGTCTTTGATCTGTTTTTCAATTGGGTTGTTTGTTTTCTTACTGTTGAGTTTTCAAAGTTCTTTGAATATTTTGGATAACAGCCCTTTATCAGATGTGCCTTTCACAAATATTTTCTTCCAGTTTGTGGTTTATCTTCCCATTCTGTTGACATTGACTTTTGCAGGAGAAAAGGTTTTAATTTTAATGAAGTCCGGCTTATCCATTATTTCTTTCATGGATTGTGCCTTTGGTATTATAACTAAGAAGTCATCACCATACCCAAGGTCATCTAGATTTTCTCCTATGTTACCTTCTAGTTCTATAGTTTTGCATTTTGGTCTATGATCCATTTTGAATTCATTTTTGTGAAAGGTGTAAGGTTTGTGTCTACCTTCATTTTTTTGCATGTCGAAGTCCATTTGATTCAGCACCTTTTGTTGAAAAGACGATCTTTACTCCACTTATTGCCTTTGCCTCTTTGTCAAAGATCATTTGACTGTATTTCTGTGGGTCTTTTCTTGGGCTGTTGTATTGATCTATGTGTCTATCTTTTCACTAATACCCCATCTTGATTACTATAGCTTTATAGTAAGTCTTGAAGAAACATATTTTTTAAGTGGATAAATGGAGGACATATCACATTTTTTAATGTAATCCAATAATGAGGAAAAGTCAAGTTCTAACCAAAATTAAAAATTTTATTGTGATTATAACTAAACTCTTAATGTAATATTATTTTAAAATTTAATAAAATGGTAATCAGGTGAAACTAACCAAAATAATTTTAAAATAATGATTCACAGTGATAAACAGCTCTAAAATATATTTTAGAATGAAAATATTATTTAATTATTAAACTTTAGTATTGGCTAAAGTATAGATAGCTAGATAATTAAAACATTACTAAATACTAACAGCAATTAATTAGAAATAAAATTATAAAAGATACCTTATAATACAATTTTAAAACATGAAATCCTTAGACTAAATCTATCAAGAAGATCTATAATAACTCTACACAGAAGACTACAAAATATTTTTGAGACAAATTAAAGAAGATGCAAATCAATGAGGGGAGCATATCTTGGCCATGAATCAAAACACAGTATTGTGAAGATGTTCATGCAAATCCCAAACAAATTCTCAGCATATTTTGTGTTTGTGTGCATGTGTGTGTACGTGTAAACTGAAAAGCTGTTTCTAAAATGACATGAAAAATCAAAGAAGCAAAATATTCAAAATAATATTGAAGAAGAACTAAACTTGAGAACTCACCCTTTTTCAAAAATTATAATAAAGCTCAGTATGTAAGATGACTTGCTGTTGGTTCAAGGACAGATGAATAGACCAGTGGGACGGACTCGAGTGTCCAGAATCAGGCTCATACATCTACCCTCACTTGATTTGTGGCAAATGTCCCACTGCAGCACAGTGAAGAATGAGTGGCCTTCTAATAGCCATATGAAAACAATAAGTGCTTACCCCTACTCATCACCACATGCAAATATCAATTTTTATAGAGGATAGTTGTAAAAGTGAAAGTTAAAACAGTAAAAAGTCTAACAGAAAATATAGGAAAATATCTTACTAAATATGGGTAAGGCCAAGTTTTCTTAAACAGAAAAATAGCATCATGAGTTTTTAAAAAAATAGTGAATAAGGACTCTATTAAGTTAGTAAAAGACAAAACACAGACTGATAAAACATATAAGTAATGCCTATATCTGAGGAGATAAATCAATACAGCACTAAATCAATATTAAAATTAATAATAAAATAAATACATAATAAGTAAAAAAATAAATATAACTACATAAAATAATAATATAATAAAAATAATTACGAAACAATCCAAGAAAAGGGGGCAAAAGACTTGAATGGCCACTTCATGAAAGAGGATATCCAAATGTACAATAATAATGAAAAGGTGCTTGATTTCTCAGAGAATGTAAACTAAAACAGCAATGAAACACCACCACACATTCATCAGAATGGCTAAAATACAGATTGTTGATGCTTGAGGTTCTAGGAGGGTGGAGCAACTGGAACTCCCACAGCCTGTCAGTGGGAGTGCAATTTTGTAGAAAATGTTTTAGTACTATCTACTAATCAGTTAAATACATTCCACTCCTAGGTATATACCCAATGGTAGATCATACACATGTTCATCAAAATCACTTACAGGAAAGTTTATAGCAGCATTATTTTAATAGCCACAAACTGGAAAATACTTAAATGAATGTAAAGTAGAATGGATAAGTAAAATGTGACATATTCGTACACAGTGTGCAGTGAGAATGAACAGATTTCAGCTACATAGAACAACTTTGATGAATCTCGTAATCATAATACTGAGCAAAAGAAGACACAATAACAGTAAGTCCTGTATGATCCTGTTCAAAAGCAAACAAAACGTTATGATGGTGATAGCAGTCAGGATTGCAGCCCCTACTGGGTGGTAGTGACTGGGAGAGCACACACTAGGAGCTTCTGCTGGCAGTGTTCAATTTTTTTTTATCTGAGTGAGGATGTTACTGGTACATTTACGGCGAAAATGTAATAAGCTGTATTCTTTGATTTGCATACTCTTCTGTATAAAGGTTCTACTTCAATAAGATGTTACCGTCAAAAACAGACATTAAATTACTTAAATTGTTAATTTAGTCCAACACAAAATGTATTCAACAATTTATTAATGTTTTATTGAATTCACAGTACATGCAGATATAAGGAGGGTGCTAAAACTGGAATATATATATATATATTATGGGAAAGTCCCTGCCTTCAGTGAGATCCCAAGGAAACAAACAAATATTATAGAAGCTATATTTTCTTAACAGCCTAGTAAATATGATAAGGAAGGCAGGAAAGGCTTTAGCGAGCAGGAGATTCTGGAACTGCAGCTCATTTCAGCCATTTGTGACTATGCTTACCTGTGATTTTTCTCCTGTTCACTTCTGTGATTTCCTATAAGTATTCTGCCTTCTATGAAGATCTCAGATTTATTTTTTCTCTTAGAAATAATATAGCCTTAGTGACGTTACACATAAAATAGAAAAGATTAAATGCACGCTTCTTGCCTGGCTGCATGCCCACTACCTTATAACTACTTGTGGGTAGGACCTATGTATATTTGCCCCCATTTTTGGGTCCTCAAGGACTAATCTAGTACCTAACATACTCTTGAAGTGTATTAAATATTTGTTGAATATTGTTTTTGGTAGAAAATATTCATTTTTAGTACAGTATAAAATGTTACATTATGTGAGATACAGAAAATAATATAAAGGTCAGTGTTTTTTATCATTTAGTGGTTAATCTCAGAAATAGCTTCTTATATCTTTATTTTTACTTTATGCAAAGAGTAATTTTATAATTATGACTAATAGACTAATATAACTTTATGCTTATAAATATTATAATCTATGCTTATAATTATAGCTTTAACTTTATGATCAAGGTTTATATTT
Source organism: Equus caballus (assembly GCF_041296265.1). Taxonomy (NCBI): domain Eukaryota; kingdom Metazoa; phylum Chordata; class Mammalia; order Perissodactyla; family Equidae; genus Equus; species Equus caballus. The sequence goes on along the minus strand of NC_091691.1, from coordinate 62,328,285 downwards.
AAAGAAAAATTAGACCTAAAAAAGCAAATATATGTTTGTGTGTGTGTGTGTGTGTTTGTGTGTGTGTGTGCATGTCTGTGTGCATCTATGTCTTGAGCATCCATTATATGTTAAATACTGTTTTAAGTGCCAGGATAGCATTTAAATTTACATTCTCTCAAATATATAATAAGTGTGAAAAATTTTTTTTTTAATTCAGTTACTGATACTTTTGTAAGGCAGATGAAGTTGGGTAATGTGCTAGAGTGACATGCTCAGGGAAGTATTGGGAGCTCTGCTTTGGCAAGGACATGCAGAGACACCTCTGTCTAAGAAGGCAGCATTTGAATTGAACTGAGCCCTGACTGAAGAGGACGAATCCGCCTTGAGCTGGTCTGGGGAAGAACAGGCCAAGCAGAAGGAATAGAATATACAAAAGCGCCGTGATGGATAAAAATTCTATGTGTTGTGAAAACAGAATGGAGACCAGCATTTCTGGAAAATTGTGTGTGAGTAGGGTAATTCAGAGAGACAAACGTTGGTAAGGCAGACAGGGCTTGAATACTACAAGTTCACAAGTGGGCTGTGATAAAGGCATAGGGATTAAAGCATTTGATCTATTTAAAGGATCTTACATTTTAGAAAGATCTGTTGGGCAGCTTAGTGAAGGATGAATTTTGGTGCATATAAGAAGGATGGGTTGGGTTGGCCCCGTGGTCTAGTGGTTAAGTTGGCACACTCTGCTTCACCAGCCTGGGTTCAGTTCCCAGGGGCAAACCTACGCCACCTGTGGGCAGCCATGCTGTAGCAGCGAACTACATACAAAATAGAGGAAGATTGGCACAGATGTTAGCTCAGGGCAAATCTTCCTCAGAAAAAAAACAAAAGAAAAAGAAGGATGACTTTTTTGGTAATTGAAAAAAATTATAATAATGATATAGGTCAAGGTTTTTTGCATTAGAAATGGTAATAAATAGCTAATTTTCAGATATATTTGGGAGGGAGCGCCAATGGGACCTTTTGATAGCTATCGTATAAGATGTGAGGAAAAGATGAATAGTCAGGCTACTTGCTGAGATAACAAGGGCTTGTTGAAGGTATGAGGGGGATTTTGGAGAAGAAGATGTAAGTGTGTCTTTTTGGGCCATATTAAATTTCAGAATCTTACTAGTTCTTCAAATGGAAATGAGAAGTAAAAATTAGATACATAGGTCCATAGCACAGAGATGAGGAGGACACTGGATGCAAATTTGGAGTCATAAAATTAAACACTGGGCCAGGATGAGTGTCTAAAATGAGAATGTAGACAGATAAGTAATGAGAATTTACTTTTCCTGCAATGTTGATAATAGAGAATGTGAAAGGTCTTTTGCTACAAAACACTTGTAAATGGAGCATAAAAGGACATACATTCTTTAAATGCAGTGCCATGCTCGTGGGAAAGTAAAAGAAGTCCCCAGGGGCCAATGCAAAGAAAGTAAGTGACCAACTACAAGCTAAACTTTAGCTGATATTTGGCTTCTCTGAAAGTAAGGATGGAGGAGTGGCCTTTCTGATCTTGGTAAACAGGGGAATTAAGTTTTAGTGTCTTCCAGCATAGGCCTGGGGCCCTGGATCTGTGCAAAAGTGAGGGAGCTGATAAAGTAAGGGCATTCAAATCCGTAAAGCAGAACAAATATACCTACAAGCAAAAGCAGAGAGAAGAAAGTGTGTCTGTCTAACTTGGGACCTGGGTGAGGAAAAAACAAGTGAGAACACTCCCAATCTGGCTCCTTTTCACACTGGTTTAATGTTTTCATTTGCGCCATCTGTGTGATCTTGGAAGACCCTAACCAAGAAATAATTATTAAAAAAAAATTGATGCTACTTTGATAAATATTCTTTAGAGAAATAAATTGACTGAGGCCACATGGGATTCTCTCAGATAAAGTAAGGCTTTTAAAAAGGAGCTCCCAAAATTACAAAACAATAAGGAAAAATCCAACATGAATAAGAATTATCAGTAATAACCAGCGGTATGTTTAACCCCCCAATAATTTCAAATAATAGAATTATTAGATTAAAGCTGTGGAAGTAGGTTTAAAATGGTTAAAGGGAAGAAAACAGACTAATAGAATACTGTCGAAACAGTTCAGGCAGATTTGAAAAAGAACTCACCAAAACTTGTAAAAATTAAAACTGGATTCGTTTCAATTAAAGATTTTATTAATTAAATAGAAAATACAGCTGGGAAAAAAAAAAATCAATGCGCTTGAAAACATAAAGAGAAATCCAGAATGCAGCAAGGAGAGAAAAAGAGACCAAAAAATATGGAAGAAATATTAAGAGCTATGGAGAATAGAGTGAGAAATAACAGAGTGAATGAGAAGGCAATATTCAAAAAGATAATGGCAGATAACAGTTCGTAATTCTTTAAAGTATGAATCCTTAGATTCAGCAATCACAATAAATCCCAAACAATATAAACTCAGAAAGAAAACTTTAATGTGTTAATACTGTAGCTTACTCATATTGGAAGGAGAAACTGAAGACATGACATGTTTTTGTCAAATCAATGTATTTTACAATAACAATATCTGCAAACTGCTTTCCTATATCTTTAAATTCAAGGGGAAAATGGTGCTCCAGGTCAAGGCCAGCACCTCTGTCTGTGCTCTTGATCTTAACCCCTTTGCCCTTTTCAGAACATAGTTTTATTCTTATCTCTTCCAGTTTTGACATCTTCATTCATTACTTTTTTCCTTAAGCTTATATTCATCATTAACCCTCTTCCAACCTAAAATGAAAGGCTTGCCTTCATCCTGTTTGTATCTTTGGCAATCACACGGTATTTCCCTTCCGTTGTTATTAAAATTTTCACATAATCAGCAATATTTGCGAGATTATTAGCAATGTTTTCTTAACTTTTAATCACTTTTTGGCACACAGCAGTCTGGCTTCTGAAACTCCCACGCTACCAAAATTTATCTTACTTAAGTAAAAACAAACAAACAAACAAACACTCCTTTCCTACACCAGCTGGATATTTTTTAGTCTTATTGCATGCCTTTTTTTCCCCATGTGACCCAAGCATTTGTGTCTGTACCTTCTCTGATGCTATCCCTTTTTGAGCTTCAGAATGCCACTTTGTTAGTTTTCCCTTCAACTCTCTGAAGCTATTCTTTCTAAGGTGCTAGAGTGGCCCATTTATCTCTGCTTGTCCCCTGCTGGATTAGCTCAGGGTTCTAACTACAGCCCATTTACACCCTTGATCTACTCCCTATCCAGGGAATTTTATCTACTCTCATTAATGTGTATCATATTGTTACTTTACTTTTTAATTTCTAACCATATCCTTTATTTCTCCTGATAGTATCATTTTGAATATCCACTCTCTTGCTCAACATCACTTTTTGACACCATTACCCACCGAGTTACTCATTTCAGGCATCATCCTATATCCCTCTCTACCCACTTACAGCCAGCATCTTTCCAGTTTCTATTGTCTGTCTTTTAAAGGTCTCTCCAACAGGTTCTTTCATTTCTGTCTGTTTCAGTTACCAATGAAATAAACCAGGTCATGCTTGTCTCTTAATTGGTATATTAAAACAGGTCTACCTCACTTCAAGTTCTGAGCTCTCAGATCCAGCATATACAGCATCACTGGCGCAATTATCTACAAAGATGAGTTTTTATTTACTTTCAGGAGCTTAAAAAAGTTTCAGAGATTCCCTACCAACTATAGGATAAAGCTCTCAGACTGATAGATTAGACATGGTAATTTGTCACCTACACAACTTCAGATGCATTTCTTACTACTCCCTTCCACGATCTTTATGTTCTAGCCTATTAAAATGCTTGAATATCCAAACTCGTATTGTTTTAAGCTTTAGTCTTTGTCTCTGGTATTCCTCTGATTGAAATTTCTTTCCTCTTCCCCATCCTTCACATCCTCCTTCCCCTCCTCCTCCTCTTCTTCTTCTGGCTTTTTTTTTTTTTAAATGTGACTAGTTGATCATTCATACAATAGCTCAGACAAAAGCTCTTCCCAGATGCTTCCCGTGTCAATAACTTATTTACCACTAGCCACGAACCAAGGTGGTATTAAGTGCTGTTTCTGCTTCTTCCATTATTGTGTTTATGATCACACAGGAATATGTTTTCATATCTTTCTCCTTCCTGAGAGTATAAAATGGGAACTTTCGTTTCAATTCATCTTTGTATCCCAGTTACCTAGCACAGCACTTGACATGCAATCAATGCTCAACAAGTATCCGCTTAAGTACCCCTCCCTCCTTCCATACACTTCTCTCCTAGCACTCGTCACTCTATGGACGGTTATTGTTGCTTTGCTTATTTGCTGTTTCCTCTCAGCTGAGCTCCTTGCCTGCAGGCATTGTGTGTGTCTGTGTCTGTGTCTGTGCGGGCCTGCGTTTTTCTCAACAGGTGTTAAATAAATGACACAATGAACTAATGAAAGCTGAATATAAAACTTGGATATCCATATTTCCTTCTTTGTTTCAGTGTCTCTGTGCTCCTATTCTCTCTCTGTTTTGATATCACAACTATTTGAGGTTTCTCTCTGCCCCAAAGCAATAATATGGTTATTTACCTTTTATATTTGTCTTTTTTTCTTTCATTGTCTACAATATTATTAAACCAGATAGTACTGTAATGGAGATATATGCTGTTACATTCCTTTTAATTAACGAAATACTATTTCTTAAATCCATTCTATGAGTTATTCAATGTGTGTAAGCACAATGTATATATTATCCTCGATTTATTTAGATTTAATCTTTGTAACACCTTGATGTCAGGTACTAGTAAGCAAAATTTACAGATAAGGAAATTATGTATGAAACCATCCCCTCAGTTGCATAAGGAACAGTCAGATTTGAACATAGGTCTAACTCCAAAATGTATGTTCTTTCCAGCTAGCGACTCTGCCTAACCAACTCCATTGGCAAATCTTGGCTCCTAATTCTAACACGTTACAGAAGAATGTGACATGACATTTACTAACTACTTCAAAAAACTGGCAAAAGCTTATTGCTTCATTCAATTCTCCATCTCTATATTTGGCCATAGCCAAATTGCTTTTCTCAAAAGAACTCTATTCTTTTTAACTCTCTCCTTTCTTTTTTCTTTTTTATTCTACCACTTACCTGAATCACTTTCCCCTTAAGTCCAAAGGGGATTTCCCCTTAAGTCCAAAATTAATAATAAAAAAAATTTTTTTTAAAAGCAAATCACTGAGTCATACATCTAGCGAATACCCCAAGGAAACTTCCACAAATTTGGACTGTTCTATACACTAGGTTGCCACTAGAATACCATCTCACCATTTGATTCTATTTACAACTGTTATACTATTTGAATAAGTTACATAATTAATTCAGTATGTGATCTATTGTTCATATATAGTTTATTTTAAAAACGACAACATTATAAGATAGATGTCATTTTTGTTAAAGACTTTGCTCAGTACTCTGTGCATACAAATATTTGCAAGACCCTTTAGTAATGATGATGATATATGATTGTTTATCTTGTAGTAACAGTGCATAATTTGAAAATTTTGTCTTCCAAATAAGCCAGCATCCAATAGAAATGGGCTCTTTACATTTGGGATATTTGACTTGAGCAAGCAATTTCACTTGATTGTTTATTCAAATGATAGACAGGCTTCAGGAACCTAAGTCAAGAAAAATGAACTTGTTTAAGATGATTTGAAATTGATTAATTTGGATTTAGTCTGCTTGAAGTTAACTGTGTGGTATGAATTTCTATATAGCCATTTTCTTACATTCAAGCTCTATAAAATATTCTGAACATCTACTTCTAATGCTCTACTGTACTTCAAGCAAGACAATGCTGCTGTAACTGCAGTGATCCAGAGATGGGGTTGATAATCACGGGAAATGAGCAAAAAGACTATTGAATACCATAGAGACAGAGTGCTATATTTTATGAAATGTGTTTATCAAGAGTTAACAGATGATGATTTATTTGTAAAAATAGCAATTATAATATTATTTGAAGTTGTTAAGTAGCCTGGAATACTTAGAATGAATCCACAGGGCACTGTGTTTTTCATACTTATTTAGCTACATTTTACCATGCTATTAATTTGAGTTAATTCATAGGAGTATAGAATGTGATTTTTTCAGCATTTAACAGCAAACTTTTGAATGGCTAGTCTTAAACTATTTTGCTTTTGTTTTTTTAATTTTTCAGATATTAAAAGAGAAAAGATATATGCACCATTCAAAATTAACTACTTACCAATATGTTAACCTACTTTAGACTTTTTAAAAAGAATTAAAATATTACAAATAAGGGCCAGCCCTGTAGCTGAGTGGTTAAGTTTGCACAATCTGCTTCAGTGGCCTGGGGTTCGCTGGTTTGGATCCTGGGTGTGGACCTACACACCGCTCATCAGGCCAGGCTGTGGCAGCATCCCACATAGAAGAACTAAGATGACTTGCAATTAGGATATACAACTATTTACTAGGGCTTTGGGGAGGGAAAAAGAAAAGAGGAAGATTGGCAACAGATGTTAGCTCAGGGCCAATCTTCCTCACCAAAAACAAGAAATCATTAAAAAAAAATTACAAATAAATCATCCATCCCATTTCTATTCTCTCCCTCTGCAGAGGCAATCAAAACCTGAATTTTATCTGTATTCAGTACATGCAAGATCTTGGCTTCTCAGTTCTTAGACCTCCATATTCCCAACCATCTTTCATCTCACACCACCTACCCTCTCTTATAGCTTTACGCTACATCTTGTCATTTTCAATAATGGAATCACCTCCTGATCTCAATTTTAAGAATGTATTCTCTGACAACCAACACCTCTCTTTCCAGCTTACTTTCTCTACTAGTACCCTCACTCCAACAATTATTTGACACTTCTTTTTCCTCTTTTTCTCCTCAACTCCCCCCAGTACATAGCTGTATATTTTAGTTGTGGGTCCTTCTAGTTGTGGCATGTGGGATGCCGCCTCAACATAGCCTGACACCGGTGCCATGTCCATGCTCAGGATCCAAACTAGTGAAACCCTGGGCCAACGAAGCAGAGTGCGCGAACTTAACCACTCCGCCACAGGGCCGACCCCCTATTTGACACTTGAAGATGACCAATCTATCATCCCTATCACATTTGTTTATCCCACTTTCTTGTCTTTTCTTCCTTTCTTACTAAAACTTTTTTAATTTTATCCAAATAGGCATTCATTTAAATAACCTGCAAAACCTTCTTTATATGACTTGAAAAGCCCTATCGTTGAACTAAACCAGGATCCTAACAGTTGAATGTGGCTAAAGTAAAACACGACTGTGCTGATTAATCTCACCATGTGTTGATCCTGGTTTGGTAGGCCCTAAAGTTATAGAATGTGAGGTCTCTTTATGAAGAAAGAATACAAGATTATGAATACAGAATGTCCACAGACATTCCAATGTCACTTGAGAGAGGATACATTATGTTAGAAAAAGAAAATGGTCTTAATAAATTGTGGTTAAAATATCTTATTTTTGTAAACATTGTAAATATGTATGATCATGTGAAAACACTGTTAAGGACACTCAAAGGAGCTTACAAGGGGTTGAGGTCCATTAGAGACTCTCATATTTAAGCTTCATTTGTATTGCAATAAATTTGCTACTGAGTAGAACTTAAATTCTGTGATTATGAATCTCATGTGACATTGAGCACTGCTGAGAAATTTTTAGACAATTCAGTTTTTCTGAGGACTGTTTCATATCTTCTCACTCTTTTTAATCCTCATAGCCACATCACTCTCATCTTAAGCTAATAATCTTCCCATATAGTTCATAGAGAACATAGATGCAATCAAATGAGAATTAACTCTTTTATTTAGCAGGTGATTTGCATCTGTCTTCATATATGCTGTCTTCCTCTCTGCTACAATATACTAACAGAAGCTGCTCCTCTGGAAGAGTGTCCATTACCCATGCACTTGCCAAGTAGATGCCATTCTCTCTTTGCCATGCCACTCAGAGGCTTTGCATCTAGAATTATCTCCTCTTTCCCATGAATCATTGTCATTTCTCTCTACTGTAATAGAACATGAACATTGCATAATATTGCTCATCTTAGAAAAGAAGCAAAGAGATGATAAAACAGAGGCCTCCATCCCAACTCTGCCTGTCTATTCTTTATAGCAAATGTTATTAAAAAAAATTGCTGTTTTCATGAACTCACATTTCGTTTTCTATTCAACTCATTCAAACAAGGATATTTTCAACATACTATACTCTAGATCCAAAGTCAATTTTTCTCATTAATTTAAAGGTGTTTTTCATTGTTTTCTTTCATTTAGAATTTTTAAAATTGTATATACTTAAGGTCTATATCATGATGATTTGATATACGTAATGAAACGATTACTACAGTCTAGCTAATTAGCATATCTCCTCCCATAGTTATCTTTTTTTGTATGTGTGATGAGAACACCTGAAATCTACTCTTTTAGCAAATTTCCAGCATTTAGTATAATATTAACTGTAGTGATTATGCTGTACATTAGATCTCTAAACATATCCATCTTTCATTTAGTTTTGCTTGATAAGACATCTGATGGCATTTAGATGTCATTTCTTTGTAGGTAATCTGTTTTTAAGTTTAAACCTAGACTAGGAGTGCTGAGGGTCCAACAGGAAGGCACACTATATAATCAGGAGAAAATAAAGGGAAGGTGGAAACAGTATACTGAAGATCTTTGCAGAAGAGACCAAAGGATGACAGATTCCCTGATTCCCTTGAACACTATTCCTCTGAGGAAGAATCTGTAATTTTAGAAAGTGAAGTGAAAGCTGCCTTGAAAGTTCTGGGAAGAGAGAAGTCACCAGGGGCAGATGGGTATTGATAGAATTATTTCAAGGCACAGAGATTGAATCTGCCAAAATCCTAACAAGAATGTGACAACAAATATAGGATACAAAACAATGGTCTACAGACTGGAAAAACTCAATATATACTCCAATCCCCAAGAAACGAGATGCCAAGGAGTGCAGTGACTATAGGACCATTGCTCTAATTTCCCATGCAAGTAAAGTGATGCTCAAGGTGCTGCAACAAAGGCTCTTACCTTACATGGAGCAAGAGATGTCTGATGTCCAAGCTGGATTTTGAAAAGGGAGAGGCACATGAGATCTAATTGTGATTATTCAGTGGCTACTGGAGTGCTCCAAAGAATTTCAGAAGAAGTTTAGTCAGTGTCTTATAGATGAGAGTATAGCCTTTGATTGAGTGGATCATGAAAAGCTATGGGCTGCTCTGAAAGAAATGAGCATGCTTCAGCACTTGATTGTTCTGCTGTGTAACCTATATTGCAGACAAGAAGCCACTGTCAGGACAGAACATGGAGGGAAAGAATGGCTTTCTGTAGGCAAGGTTGTCAGACAAATATGCAGATGGCACCATCTTATGGGCAGAAAGCAGCAGTAACTTGAAACAACTTCTGACGAAAGTGAAAGAAGAAAGTGCCCCAGCAGGATGGTATTTGTACATCAAGAAGACAAAGATCATGGCTACAGAACTACACAACTTTAACATAGGTAATGAAGACATTGAAATTGCTAAAGATTTTGTTCACCTGTGTTCAGTCATCAATTTAAATGGAGACTGCAGCCAAGAAATCAAGAGAAGACTGAGACTTGGAGAGGCAGCACTGGAAGAATTAGGGAAGATCATCAAGTGTGAGGAAGTGTCATTAGAGGCCAAGGCTAAGATTATGTACACCCTCGTGTTCCTGATTACTATGTTGGGGTGTGAGAGCTGGACAGGGAAGAAAGCTGACAGGAAATAATATTTCATTTGAAATATGGTGTCGGAAGAGGGCTCTACGGATGACCGGGATTGCCAGAAAGAAGAACAAATGGGTCCCAGAACAAATTAACCCTGAACAATCACTGGAGGCAAAAATGACAAAACTGAGACTGTCCTACTTTGGGCACATCAAGAGAAGGCAGGATTTGTTGGAAAAGACAATAATGCTGGGAAATGTAGAAGGCTGCAGGAGAAGAGGAAGACCAAATATGAAATGGATTGAGTCCATAAAGGAAGCCATAGGCATGAGTCTGCAGTAGCTGAGTAGGGCTGTTGAGGACAGGACCCTGTGGACATCACTCATTTGTAGAGTCACCAGGAGTTGGAGCTGACTTGATGACACATAACAACAAACCTGTATTTCTCTCGGAGAACTTTAGAAATTTCCCTTTCTGTTTCAGAGTTCTGAAATTTCACAATTCTTTGTCTAGGTGTGTGTGTTTCTATGTGTGTCATATATCCAGTTTTGCACTAAGTAGACTTTTCAATGGAAACCAAAATGGTTTTCAGTACTGGAAATGTTTCAGATAAAATTTCGTTACACATACCACTTCTCTATTAAAATTATTCAGCTTTATCGAGGTATAATTGGCAAATAAAATTGTCTATATTTAAAGTGTAAAATGTGATGATTTGAGAGATATATACTTGTAAAATAATTACCACACATCAATCACCTCGCTTACTTTTTTTTTCTTTTTGAGGTGACTATGCTTATGATCTACGCTCTTAGCAAATTCAAAGTAAGCAACAGACTATTATTAAACTGTACATTAGATCCTCAGAGCTTATTCATCTTATAACTGAAGGCTTGTACCTGTGACCACTATCTCCCCCATTTCCACCATATCTCTGCCCTTGACAACCACCCTTCTACTCTCAGTTTCTATGAATTTGAGGGTTTTTTTAGAATTACACATCTAAGTGAGATCATATAGCATTCATCTTTCTCTGTCTGGCTTATTTCACTTGGCATAATGTCCTCTTAGTTCATCCATCTTGTTGCAAATGACAGGATTTCCTTCTTTCTCATGGCTGAATAATATTTCATTTTATATATACACACACATATATTTTCCAAATATATATACAATAATATAATAATACATCCATTATATATTTTTTGTTTATCCATTCATCCACTGACAGACACTTAGATTGTTTCTATATCTTGGCTACTGTGAATAGTGCTGCAATGAACATTACACTATAAAAGTGCAGATATCTCTTTGAAAAACTGATTTTGTTTCCTTAGATATATACCCAGAAGTGGAAATCCTGGTTCATATGGCAGTTCTGTTTTTAATTTTTTGAGGAATCTCTATACTGTGTCTCATAATGCCTGTATTAATCTACATCCCGACCAACAGTGTACAAATGTTCCCTTTTCTCTACATCCCAGCGAGCATTTTCTACCTTCTGTCTTTTTGATGAAAGCCATCCTAACTGGTAAGAGGTGATACCTCACTGTGTTTTTGATTTGTATTTCCTTGGTGATTAGTGATGTTGAACACCTTGTCATGTACTTCTTGGCCATTTGTATGTATTCTTTAGGAAAATGTCTATTTGGGTCCTTTACCCATTTTTTAATTGGGTTATTTGGTTTTTACCTATTGAGTTATATAGGTTCTTTATATACTTTGGATATTAACCCTTTATCACATAAATGGTTTGCAAATATTTCTCTCATTCTGTAGGTTGCCTTTTCCGTTTATTGATTATTTCTTTTGCTACACAGAAGCTTTTTAGTTTTATGTAGTCCCACTTGTTGATTTTTGCGTTTGTCTCATATGCTTTCAGTGTCATATGCAAAAAATAATTGCCATGACCAATGCCAAGGAGATTATGTTTTCTTCTAAGAGTTTTATGGTTTTAGTTCTTACGTTTGTCTTCAATCTATTTCAAGTTAATTTTTGTGAGTGGTATAAGATAGAGGTCCAGTTTCATTCTTTTGCGTGTGGCTATCCTTCAGCTTTTCACCATTGAGACTGAGTATGCTTTGAGCTGTGGGCTTGTCATATACAGCCTTTATTACGTTGAGGTGCTTTCCCTTTGTACCCACTCTGTTAAGAGTTTTTATCATAAATAGATGTTGAATTTTGTCAAATGCTTTTTCTACATCTATGGTGATGATCATAGGATTTTTATTCTTAATTCTGTTAAAGTGGTGTATCACATTTATTGATTTGCATATTTGAACTTCCTAGCATCCCAAGGATTAATCCCACCTGATCATGGTATATGATCCTTTCAACATGCTGTTGAATTCTGATTGCTAGGATTTTGTTGAAGGTTTTTGCATCTACGTTCATCAGGGATATTGGGCTGTAATTTTCTTTTCTTGTAGTGTCCTTGCCTGGCTTCAGTATCAAGGTAGTATTGGCCTCATTAAATGAGTTTGGAAGTGTTCTCTCCCCTTCAACTTTTTGGAAGAGTTTGAGAAGCATTGATGTTAATTCTTTAAATGTTTGGTAGAATTCACCAGTAAGGCCATCAGGTTATAGGCTTTTCTCATTGAGAGTTTTGATTACTGATTTAACTTCCTTATGCATTACTGGTTTGTTTGGATTTTCTATTTCTTCATGATTCAGTCTTGGTACAAGGTTGTATATTTCTAGGAAAGCATCCATTTCTTCTAGGTTGTCCAATTTGTTGGCATGTAATAACTCATAGTAGTCTCTTTGATCATCTGTATTTCTATGGCATCAGTTGTAATGTGGTCCCTTTCATTTCCAGTTTTATTTGTCCTTTTGTTTAGTTACTGTAGCTAAAGTTTTGCCAATTTTGTTTATCTTTTAAAAACCACCTCTGTCTGTTGATCCTTTCTTGGTTTTTTTGGTTTATTTCACTTGTTTCTGCTCTGATTGTTGTTCATTCCCTTCTGCTAACATTTTTTGTAGTTCCTTCAGGTGTAAAGTTAGTTGGTTTATTTGAAATCTTTCTTTTTTTCTTAAGAATGTCATTTATCATCATAAATTTCCCCCATAGAACTGTTTTGCTGTATCCTATAAGTTCTGATATGTTGTGTTTCCATTTTCATTGGTTTCAAGGTATTTTTTGTATTTCCCTTCTGATTTCTTCTTTACCCATTGGTTGAGTTCTTGGTCTCTGGGTCTTTTCTTCTCGATACCCTAACTTCTAGCTTTCTATAAACTTATAGCCCCCATCAGTGAGTTGGTTCTTTCCCAGATGACAACTCACACAAACCCCTGCTATGATGCAGTGAACCTTGCCCTGGTAACCTATCTGGTGGAATACCTTCCCCCAGTTTCTTGCTGCTTCGCCTCCATCCTTCATTGCTTTCCAGTTCCATTTCTATTCTACAGTTATAATTACCTCATTTGTGAGTGTAGGTGTGTGTTTTTGGTGTTTTCTTCTTATACTGTGTGCCTCAATGGTACATATTTGGAACAAAGGAAATACCTAATCTGAACAGGAAACATAACGTTAATTTTCCATAGAGTCTACTATTTGTGTCTTTGAGAATCTTGTAATGATATTAACGTCTTACTTTTTTTCCCTTTTAACTCTTTTCCCTTAGCTATTGGTTTTCTTTTTGAGAGTTTTGTTTTAGGTATTAATTTTCTTTTGTTGAGTTGTTTCTCTTTTTCATGGACTGAAGTTTTCTTATATTTGATTTATTCTTAGTAGTAATGTTATATAGGAATAGAAAGGATGGATTGATATAGAAGGGAATGAATGCTTTGAAAGCTGGGCATCTGGGATCCCCAGACTTTTCTTATCAGTACACTTATCCTTCTGAGATTGAGTACAGCCTGACAGGGGTAGCTGACAGGGGAAGCAGAAAAATAAATGGGATTTGGGGACATATTTTCTGTATTCAAGTTTTAGTTAAGTATCTGGTTATTTTGTACTTTCAGCAACATAAAATATGAACTTCTTCCTTTTTTAATAATTATTAAATATATTTACTTCAATATATACTCTTTTAGAATAATCCTATCAATTTTTTTCTTTATTTTTTATAGCATAAGGAAAAAAGCACAGTTTGAGTCTGAAATCCAATCTTTGATAAAACTGAAGTCAAAAAATGAAACATTTCTTAAAGAACTATACAAGGATGCTTATAACATTGGTACTGTTTTCCACCTAACCAAATTTAAAACAGAGGAATTAGAAGAGAAAATAGCAGAAGTGAGAAGAAAATTCAAGGTTTGTATCTCTGTGTTCTTCTTAGTTATGAAAAATGGTGATTAATCTGAATTTTATTGATTTAATATTGATATATTTTAATTTAAACTATAATACTATTTTCAAAAAAATTACTCCTTCTGATAAATCAGAAGAAAATCGCTTCTCTCAGAGGCCCAGCCTGAATAGAAGAGAAACGTGACTCAATGTAGCTAATCAACACTTTTGTCTACTTTTTGTTATTACTGAACTTAAACTACCTGACTCACCAGAAGAGTGGTACTTGGTTAAGCCTCACTCTAAATATCTATGTAATAGTTCCTGCCTGTGGCAGGAAGAAAAGATGCTGGGAAGTGCTCTTGCTCTCTTACAAAGCAAGAGAAGGGAGTACCTATATCAGGCCTGCAAGGTATTGGATTCCAGAGCACCAAGCAATCAGTAGACCACAATGCCACAGAAACAACTATTCAGAGGCCTCAAATCCATTCCTAAGTGAGAGCTATGATGAATAGCCACTCCCTGCCATTTGGCATAGAGACTAGCAAAGTCAACACCATATTACCACACCAGGGGGACCACTTCATCAGGCTGCTTCTCTTCATAACACGTCATATCCACACTTCTCCCATCTTTCATATTTTCTTCTTAAAGACTTATAATCACACAATTATCTGTAAAATATAGAATCTGTATTCTTTGTCCAAGCCCTCTACTAGCACTATCTTTAGTGAAGACTTTCTCTTGTGCTATCCAAATTTAGAACACATAGATTGTCTGCCAGTAAATGTTTCTGTACTGAGAGACTTGGGTTTTGTTCTCACATTGAGTCCAGCTGTTCGATTCACTTGGTGTATCGTGCCTGTGCCTCTTCCCGTGGTTGTTCACTGGGGTTACTATATCTTAGATGCTACGAAATTAGTATGCTAAAAATTAAGGGGCCAGCCCAGTGGCACCGTGGTTAAGTTGGCATGTTCCGCTTTGATCGCCCGGGGTTTGCTGGTTCAGATCCCAGCTGTGGACCTATGCACCGCTTGTCAAGCCATGCTGTGGCAGGCAGCCCAGGTATAAAGAAGAGAAAGATGGGCACAGATGTTAGCTCAGGGCCAGTCTTCCTCAGCAAAAAGAGGAGGATTGGTGACGGATGCTAGCTCGGGGCTTATCTGCCTCAAAAAATAAATAAATTTGAAAAAAGTGAAAATTAAAAATAATTATGTGTAGTAAAAATTAACCTCAAAATTATTTTTAAAATATAAGACATGTCACTATATATATAGTTTAGCATATATGATAATACAGTAGATATTGTTTATAATTTCCTATAATTTTTCATTACTATGTGTTTCTCTGTGGCCATCAATTTTTTGTTGTTGTTGAGGATATCATGAAGACATCATCCAATGATTTGGCCGCTTAAAGTGTTTTAATTTTTTCAATTGAAAGGAAACCCTTGGTATATAATTCACATATTTTTCCCATAGCTGTCACAACTTACCTTCAATTCTTCACACACATTCCTTCACTAATCTGAGGCAATCACTTGTTTAGAAAGATATTGCATTGAATTGTTTATTTTTTTTCTAAATTTTCCTGATGCCGTAAAATACAATTTGAACGTTAAGTGCCAATTTGGTGTGACTCCACTGTACTTGCTTTGCCAACCCAAAGCAAAGTGTCCCCCTGGCTTTATTCAAGAAAAATTAAAGAAATTGTTCATCAAGTCCTTTCCTTACCCTACGGTAGCTGAGAGATAACAAGAAAGAAGCAACAGAAAGAAATTACTTCACTTAGGAAATATTCTGCATTGCTAAACATTTCTGCCAATCTTTGAGTTGAATATATAGGGCATTAAATTTCTCTGATGTACACATATGTATCTGTGTCAGAGTGGTAGTGAATTAAAAATAAATGTCTAGATAATCCTTAGATAATTCTGGTTTGTAGTAACTCAAGTTTGTAGTTTCTACCTTTGTAATGACTCTCCTGTCTCTCATTGACTAATTAATGAAAATCTATATAATTTTCTGACTCTGGGCATCATGTTTTTCTTCAGCTTTGTATATTTATTGATCCTGGTCTGAAATTAGTCCTTAATCCATGTCTTCTAGAAACTAATTATAGCAATACCACCTCTGAGATAGCTCTGAGAAATACTATTTTGAAGCCTCAGAGGTAGAATTTCTAAATTACATTCTCTCAAATTATAGCATCTGTAAAATGCCCAGTAAATTTTAGGCAGCCTTAAACTAGAAGCAACCCTGAATAATCAAGATACCTAGCAATTTCTGGAATTTTCCAACTATTGCAGATATTGATTTGTTCCGATTTTTCCATACCTTCAATTCCAATAACTAACCTATTCAGAAAAGACCTGATTAGCCAAGTCCCAGGGTAAAATTAGCCAATAATGATGGGAGATAAATCAATAAAAGGGTAATATGTATTCAGTTATGGAGTTGATAGAATGAACAGAAAATCATCAGTGTTGTCTGAAGAATGTGATATTGTAACAAAAAAATTTTGAAAGCTTTTATCACATATTAAGTACTTCTTAATGTTTCCACGGAAGGCTTTTGTGCAAGCTTCAGGAATTTGGAGGGCTTTTTGCTTGAATATTTTGGAATTTTGATGGAAAAGTAGAATATCCAGCCACTCTGGTTCCAGGTTAAAATTGTAGTACAAGAACTTAAGTGGAAAATTAGTAGAAAAGAAGGAAGGAAGTAGAAAAGAAAACAGAGTTTTCTGCAAGCCTATTATATTCTGGACTCCTTATACATATTAACTAATTTAGTGTTCATAATACTGTGCAGTTGTTATTAATGTGTTCATTTTGAGGAGACACAGCTTGCTCAAAGTAGCATAGCTTTCAGGTAGCTGTTTAGAGTTTGGGGACAAGGTCTTCTGATGCAGGATTTGGTCTAAAATAGGCAGTCAGACATTAACTAGACATACACTCTGACGAACAAAGATTCAGTCAGATTCAAAGCTTCAAAATAACCATATTAGGAATCACCTTTTAAAACTTTATCTTTTTAGGGCAGTATTAGGGTCAGAGCAAAATTTAGAGAAGGTACAGAGATTTCCAATATATCCTCTGCCCCTGCATATGCATAGCCTCCCCGTTTATCAACATCCCCCACCACAGTGGTACATTTGGTACAATTGACAAACCTCCAATGACACATCATTAATACTCAAAGTCCGTAGTTTACATTAGGGCTCACTCTTGGTGTCGTATACATTTCTTGATTTTGGACAAATATATAATGACATGTATCTATCGTTATGGTATCATACAGAGATTTTCACTGCCCTAAAAATCTTCTGTGCTCTGCTTCTTGTTCCTTCTACCACCCCCAAACCATGGAAACCACTGATCTTTTTACTGTCTCCATAGTTTTGCCTTTTCCAGAATGTCATAGTTGGAGTCATACAGTATGAACCCTTTTCAGATTGGCTTCTTTCACTCAGTAATATGCATTTAAGCTTCCTCCATGTCTTTGCATGGCTTGATAGCTCATTTCTTTTTAGGGCTGAATAATATTCCATCTTGACATTGTCTTTCATAGAGCAGAAGGTTTTAATTTTAAAGTCCAGCTTGTCAATTTTTTCTTTCATGGATCGTGTCTTTGGTGTTGTATATAAAAAGTCATTGCCATACCCAAGGTCGTCTAGGTTTTCTTCTATGTTATCTTCTAGGAGTTTTATAGTTTTGCATTTTACTTTTAGGTCTATGATCCATTTTGAGTTGACTTTGTGAAAGGTGTAGGGTCTGTGTCTAGCATCTTTTTCTTTGCATATGAGTGTCCACTTGTGCCAGCACCACTTGTTGAAGAGACTGTCTTTGATCCTTTGTGAAAGATCAGTTGACTGTATTTTTCTATGGGTGTTTCTGGACTCTCTGTTTTGTTCCATTGGTCTGTTTGTCTCTTCTTTTGCCAGTACCACACGGTCTTGAATACTATAGCTTTATAGTATGTGTCGATGTCTGGTGTTGTCAGCTCTCCACCTGTTCTTCAATATTGTGTTGTCTATTCTGGGTCTTTTGTTTCTCCTTATAAACTTTAGAATCACTTAATCAATATCCATAAAATAACTTGCTGGGATCTTGATGAGGATTGAATTGAATCTATAGATTGAGTTGGGCTCAACTGATTTCTTGACAAAATTCAGTCTTCCTATGCATTATCATGGAATATCTTTCCATTTATTTAGTTCTTGTTTGTAGTTTTGTAGTTAGAGTTTTGTAGTTTTCCTCATATAAATCTTATTCATATTTTGTTAGATTTATATCCAACTCTCTCATTTTGGAGGGATACTAATGTAAATGGTTTTGTGTTTTTAATGTGAAATTCCACTTGTTCATTGCTAGCGTATAGAAAAACAATTGACATTTGTGTATTAACCTTGTGTCCCATAACCATGCTATAATTGCTCATTAGTTCCAGGAGTTTTTTCTTAATTCTTTCAGATTTTAACATAGACAATCATGTCATCTGCAAACAAAGACAGTTCTATTTCTTCCTTCCTAATCTTTATATCTTTTATTTACTTTTCTTGTCTTAATGCATTTTAAGGGCTTCCAGTACAGCAGTGAAAAGGTGTGTTGAAATATTGAAATGGGACATCCTTGCCTTGTACCTGACCTTAGAGGGAAAGCTTCACTTTTCTTACCATTAACCGTGATGTTAGCTGTAGATTTTTTGTAGACATCTTTATCAAGTGGAGGAAGTTCCCTTCTGTTTCAGTTTATTGGAAGTTTTTACTATGAAAGGATGTTGGATATTGTCAAATGCTTTTTCTGTGTCTATTTATACAAACGTGATTTTTCTTCATTAGCCTGTTGATGTAATAGATTACCTTAATTGATTTTTGAATGCTGTATCAGCCTTTCATAACTGGTATAAATCCCATTTAATCATGATATATAATTTTTTTTATATGTTGTTGGATTTGATTTGCTAAAATTTTGTTGAGGATTTTTACATCTATTTTCATGAGAGATATTGGTATGTAGTTTTCTTTTCTTGTAATGTCTTTGGTTTTGGTATTAAGGTAATGCTGGCCTCACAGAATGAGTTAGGAAGCAGTCCCTCTACTTCTGTCATCTGAAAGAGGTTGTAGAGAATTAATATAGTTTCTCCCTTAAACGTTTGGTAGGATTCACTGGTGAACCCATCTGGGCCTGGTGATTTCTGTTTTGGAAGATTATTAATTATTGATTCCATTTCTTTAATAGATATAAGCCTATTTAGATTATCTTTTTCCTCTTGTATAGATTTGGCAGATTGTGTCTTTCAAGGAATTGGTCCATTTTCTCTACGTTATCTAATTTTTCAGCAAAGAGTTTTTTGTAGTATTCCTTTATTATCCTTTCAATGTCCATTGGATCTGTAGTGATGTCCTATCTTTCATTTCTGATATTAGTAATTTCTGTCCTCTTTCTTTTTACTTTAGTTAACCTGGCTAGCGGCATAACAATGTTCTTGATCTTTTCAAATAACTAGATTTTGGTTTCATTGATATTGTTCTGATTTCCCGTTTTCGATTTCCTTGATTTCCACTCTAATTCTTATTATTTCTTTTCTTATGCTCACTTTGGATTTAGTTTGCTCTTCTTTCTCTAGTTTCTTAAAGTAGAAACTTGGATTGTTGATGTTAGATCTTTCTTCTTTTCTAGTGTATGCATTCAATGCTATAGATGTCTCTGTAAGCACTGCTTTCACTGCATCCCACAAATTTTGATAAATTATTTTTTTGTTTTCATTTAGTTGAAAATATTTTTAAGTTTCTCATGAGATTTATTCCTCAACTATGTATTATTTGGAAATATGTTATTTGACTCCACATATTTTGGGATTTTCTAGTTATCTTTCTGTTATTGATTACTAGTTTAATTCCATTGTGGTCTGAGAACAGACCACATTGTATGATTGTATGATTTCTATTCTTTTAAATTTCTTTAGGTGTTTAAGGGTCATTTTTAATACTAGAAAAAGGCAGTGTACTATGTCCTTAGAATGCTCTGGCCACAGTAATCTGGTCTATAACTTTATAGTTTAGAAGTTTATGGCTTTGCTTGAGTTCTTTTTCAAATATTTTAACCATTCCCAAACTCTTCTTTAGAAAAAATCTTGGCTCCCTTCAAATACTATTTGTTTATCTCTGAGCCAAAGTTCCTAGACCCTTCATCTGAGTACACTAGAAGTCAGAACCTTCTGAAAAGCTTTCTTGGAGGGCAAGAAAGCCCTGCTACTTCAGGTCTACTTAGAGCATGTCCAATTCAATTAACAGAACAAAACAGCTTTAATAAGGCGAAATTTGATTTGTGCACTATACAGTTTCTATCACAATTCCAGTTGAGATGGACGATACTTTAAAATGGTTATAAAATGAACATTCTAATAATGTGTTGATTTTAATTGTTGAGGATTTATGCCTATTAGTCAAGTCTAGAGTATATTACTCTTGACCCATGTACAATAGCCTTTATTGAATTATAATTGGATATTATATCCTTGGTTTTTAACAAAGGTTGGTAAAAGTTATGGGGCAGGCCCCTTGGCCGAGTGGTTAAGTTTGTGCACTCCACTTCAGCAGCCTGGGGTTCACTGGTTGGAATCCTGGGTGCAGACCTACACACGGCTCATCAAGCCATGCTCTGGCATCATCCCACAGAGAAGAACTAGAATGACTTGCAACTAGGATATACAACTATGTACTGGGGCTTTGGGAAAAGAAAAAGTTATGGCCAAAATTGACCATTGCTGCTTGGTTTTTCAAACCAGAGAGAGGGAGTCATATTGTTCAAGATGATCAGAAAACCCTATGCACCTAATTTACGCTAGATTTCAGAACTAAGAAAAACTTTCCTTCATAAAATTGTATTTCTTCTCTTATTAATAATTAGGTAGTCTCTAAACTTCCATGTTCCCCTCTGGTTTAAGCAGCCCAGAATCTCAGAGTCATTTATGCTATACATTCCTAGCGTAATCACTCCTCTTTGTCCCTCTCTATGTTCCGTGTTTACAACTTTGATCTGGCACTCTTTTACTTTTGTTTCATTGGTCTTTAGTTTACTAAAATTCTTCCCTACTCCACTCAGAGGCAGAATACTTTGCCAAAATTGAGTGAAAGGAAGCAATTAACTGTAATTTTTGGAACATCCACTCACATGGTAAACCTTTGCTGGGGAAAAGTGTTAAGGTACAGATAAAACAGAAATAATGGGAAGGTATGTTAGGATTGAAGTGCTTCAAATGGTGGGTGGGTATCCCCTTAGTCAAGCATGAGAAAAGTTCATTTTTCCTGACACATATTTGGGGGAGTAAATAAACCTGAAAAATATTATCAAAATAAAGCATTGGACAGTCATGGATCTTTGAGGGCAAAAACTTTATTTGACTTGCTGTAGATACCATGTGAGAACATCATTTCCTTCCCCTTTCTACTGGATTAGAGCTTTTGTTTGCCAGAAAAGAGGTGGCAAATTGTCTCTTTAGTATTTCCATTTTGTTTCTATTTTTTTCCTTCCTTTTCCAAGAGAGATGTGATTTTGTTGAACGAGTATCAATTTTGGAGTCAGATGTTTCTTAATTTGAATCTTGGGTCTACTAATTATTTATCTTTCTGAGAATATCAAGAATATTACTTAGCCGTTATGAGCCTCGGTTTCGCATCTCTTAAATGAGCATAACAATACTTGTATTATACCTCTGTGTGATAAATGAATACTATTCTATATAAAACATTTAACTTGGAGGCTGATAGGTAATATATTCTCAAAAGTATTTAGGATAAACAACGTAAAGAATAGTCCATAGAATTGGTCTACCTTCACTTTTTAGGACAGAACAATCTTTAATAACTGACCTACACATTTAACTCTGAGTCTGTCTCCTGATAAATATGTAGATTTCTATACAACACATTGAAAGTGATAACAGCTATTTGTTAAATGCTTACTGTGAATGTTGTCTTGAGTAAGCTACTTTACATGCATTATCTTATTTTACTCCCACAATAATTTTGTGGAAAAGAATATGTTATCCCAATTTTACATATGTGAAAACTAATATTTGATAATGGTGAAGACATATATGTAGCAACTCTAATCAGCTGCTGCAGTATTTAACTCAGTGTAAATTAGTGTAATCTGTCTGGAAAGTAATTTATCAATATATGTAAGAACTTTAAATACATTCGCAATCTATAATTCATTAGCATCATTTCAAAATATATGGCGTAAGGAAAATCACCTGATAACAAAGACAAAGGCCACAAAGATGCATGTTTAAGGATGGTTATAATTAATTACCTAACAACCACCAGAAAATATGCACCAGGAAGACAAGAATTATTGTCTGTTTTGTACACTGCTGCATCCCGGTGCTTAGAGCAGTCTTTAGAACAAAGTAGACGTTCATTAAATGTTTATGTAATGTTTCTATTTATGTAAATGAATGCATAGCTAACATATAGTGGGAAACTTTAAATACAAAAATTTCTCAGTGATGGAGTAGTAGTTAAATACATGAGTAAAAAGATAAATTGTTATGCATTCAATTTTGAATTAAGAAAAAATTAATGGGACTTCTGCTTTTTTAGTGCCTGAGAAAGATCTTTGTAGGCTGACTTTACCAAAGATAGCAACTTTAATTGCTATTCCTAAAAAGGAATTCACCAAAAAATCACAATGCATATCTCTTATCTCTGGGTTTGGGTATTCAGGTTATTTTAATTTTAGTTTTTGCAATTTTAAAATGTTTCTACCAAAAATATATGTCTCTTCATTAAAAAAGAAAGATAAATTGGCACCCTTGTGTTTATTTTTAGGTAGAACCAGGTTGGGCTGCCACCTGACCTTTCTGTTAGGGTCCTAGCCACCAAAAAGTGCCCTAACAAAGCACAGCCGAGCCGCCCTGACCCACTCATGCAGTCTAACCCTTCATTATTTGCACAAATCCCAAATTTCGCTTTATAATTTTAACTTTTAATTCAAAGTCTCTTTCTCTTCCTCGTCTCAGACTTTACGTAATGAGTTTTCCAACTTTTTTCTTAGTATTACATTTGTCACTGGAAAGCAAACTGATGCTACTTCTTTGGTTACGAGCTTAGATCTATCTATATTTAGTGTTTATTTCCCTTTTCTCTTTGAAAGTAGATTTCCAGACGCATAGCATTGACTGTCCCATACTTTGCTCTTCAGCTGTCCTTTGTCCTAGTACAGGAGTCTCTTCCGGTAGAATAGCTCTCTGCTGCCACCTTCTGGATTCTGACTGCTAAAGCCAGGCAGCAGGTCAAAGGTGACTATGTTTTAGTGTGGGCTCTTCCCAACATCTGAGATGCTGTCACCCCCTTTCCCTTGGCTTCTTCCAAGCTCTTCAAAGTGATCCTTTGATATCTTTTATTCCTTTTTTCAAAAACCAGAATTGAGCAGTTGTGACAGACACCTAGTGGCCCCAAAACCTAAATTATTTACTATCTAGCCCTTTACAGAGAAAGCTTGTTTGATCCCTGCTATAGAGAATACAGGAATAACAATACAGTAATAGGGAGCACCACAGCCTTTAGGGATGAGGGAAAGTACCCAAAGGAGGAACCAGCATGGAAGAAGCTGCCCTCCCCCAAAGCAGAGTAAGGCCTTATGGGAGACGGTGTGTCTCAGTGGATGATCCATAAGCAGCCAAGTACTGGGTGCCAGAGAAACTCGATGGAGGCTGAATGGACTTTGAATGGAGTTTCTGGGTTGAGAACCCAGCTGGAGGTCAAGCATGATTGGTTCTGCACACCGCAGCTGGCAGCAGTTCCACAGGGGGAAGGAGACAACACAGAACTGGAACAAGGTTGTGATGCCCCTTGCTGCAGCCTTGTAAGCCCCTCCACTGCCCTTTATTGATAAAGCCTAACTTTTCTCCAGCTGGCAAAAGAAAGCTGTTTACAAGATCCAGCTCCAGTATCTCGAATTAGAGTTAAAAGACTGGATTGAGAACTAAGAGGTGAGATAATTAGATAACTGGCACAAATCTGTAGTACATATGCAAATTTCTCTAATTCATTTGGTTGCTGTATGTAATCAAGCACCCCATAACTTTTTTTTTTTTTTAGATTTTTTTTTTTTCCTTTTTCTCCCCAAAGCCCCCCGGTACATGGTTGTATATTCTTCATTGTGGGTCCTTCTAGTTGAAGCACCCCATAACTTTTGAGTCTTCTTTAATCTTAAAGAGTCTCCTACATTTAAAAAAAATTTGTCATTACATTGACATTTTTTAAAGAGTCTTGGCAGTTACTTTGCAGAATTTCTCTCAATATGGACTTATTTTTATTTTATTATATTATTATTATTTTTTTGGTGAGGAAGATTGGCCCTGAGCTAACATTTGTGCCAATCTTCCTCTATTTTTATGTGAGATGCTGCCAAACATGGCGTGATGTGCGGTGTGTAGGTCCACACCCAGGCTGCGAAACTGCAAACCCTGGGCTGCCGAAGCAGAGCACACAAACTTAACCGTTATGCCACCGGGCCAACCCCATGGATTTGTCTTTTTGTTTGTTCATGATTAGATTCAGGTTAAACTTGAAGTTCAGGTTAAACTTTTGGCAGGAACATTACATGGTTATAATATTATGTCAACGAAACTTCACAAAGCGCATGGTATAAGTTTGTGTCATTACTGGTGATAATAAGTTTGATCATTCAGTTAAAATTATGGCGGCCAACCGACTTATCCATTTCCCTGTTGTAATTAATAAGTACTCAATTGAGTAATATTTTAAGAATATGCAACTGTCTTTGTTTCCACTATTGTCACAGTTGTGAAATGGCAAGTTTTGGGGGCTTTCATTCCCTTTACAAAGAATTGACAATTTGAAGAACTGAAAAGCCTAGCACAAGTTGTGCTGCAGGCCACGTTCCTGACAAAGGCTGTCTTCTTTCAGGTCTTATTCAGGTACTTATCTCTCTGCCTTTCCTACCACTTCACCCATTTCCCTACATCTCAGGGAAAACAGCTTGTAGGCCTTGTTTTACTATCCATCCTCCAAATGCTATTTATGAATGAGAATCTGTGTGATTATGATATTTTAATAGACACTGCGTTTCTCATTATATAAAGACATTTTTAAAAAACATATTTTTGAGTTTGAAAGAATTTGAAATTTTGCAGTTTAATTCCCCAACCTAGGGACCAAAAACAATTTGTTTGTTATTCATCAATGCATTCATTCCGTAAATTATTCATTCAACAAATATTATGTGCAGACAGTACTGGAAGCTGGGGTTAGAGGAGGGAGCTTACTTCAAAGTGCTGTAGAATGTGTCCAGGCTATGGTATCAAGCAGTCCTGGGTATTGATACTTGTTGAATGTTAGTCATGTGACAAATCCCATGACTTCTATGACCTTCGTTTTCTCATCTTTGAATGTGGATAATTGTAGCTATGTCACTAAATGGATACGTTGATTAACTTAAATACACACACAGGCACACAGGCACGTATACAATAGGCAGCGCTCACTTCCCCACAGCACCAAGTTAACTGAAATGTGTGCATATCTGAGCCGTGTCCTCATTTTGCATGGTCCCGATATGCATGAGTTTCAGTTAGCATGGCACTCTACAAGATGAGGGCTGCCTGTTTATGTAAAACATTCTAGAAAATTGCCAGGAATACAGGAATTCTCAAAAGTGGTACCTATATTAAATCAGGAAATCTTTTTGCAACTACTGTAGCTCTTTGTCATTCTCCAGTCTTTTCTTTTCTTTTTAAAGGTTGGCACCTGAGCTAACATCTGTTGCAAATCTTTTTTTTTTCCTTCCTCTTCTCCCCAAAGCCCCCCAGTACATAGTTGTATATTCTAGTTGTGAATGCCTCTGGTTATGCTATGTGGGGTGCCACCTCAGCATGGCCTGATGAGCGGTGCCATGTCTGTGCCCAGGATCTGAACCCATGAAACCCTGGGCCACGGAAGCAGAGCGCGTGAACTTAACCACTCGGCCACGGAACTGGCCACTCCAGTCTTTCTTCTTGAACATTTCTAATGATAGTGCAATTGATATTTTGCTAAGAAGACCACACTCTAGTTCTTGTGTTAATTTTACTGTAATTTATATCCATTTAATTCTGGGGCTGTTCTTAGCAGCTACGTGATTTATATTGTATAGTTAAAAGGCAGCATCTCCCTGGTGCTCCTAACTTTCCCAGCAGATTCTGTTTCAGAGCCAGCTATGGCAGCATTACCAGATTGGTGCCTCTTTAACACAGAGTCTCAGTTCCATTTTCAACCTGTCGTTTATGAGGCTAAGTTACAGAATTCAACATCCAGTTGCCTGGAAAGCCTCATGGACAGAGAAGCTTTGCGTGGACAGGGGCACATAAGAGTCAGAAGGCTCTACAATGGCTATCTCCCTCGCATTGAAGGGTCCTAGGTATCCAGGTGTCACTGAGATGCTAAATCAATGACATAAAGTCCCTCGGCTCTCAGACTCTGTGGATTAACAGCCTGGTTCCAAAATGTGCTAGCTTTTTGTGTTTCAGCAATTTATATAATCTCTCTGTCTCAGTTTTCCCATTTGCAAAAGTGGACAATAATAATTATTTCATGGATTTTATTATGAAGTTAAAATAAGATAATTCCACATAGTAGGCAGGTAGCCATAATTAATAGTAGGACTAACAATAGTTTTATCATTATGACATTTATGTTGCTTGGTGGACATAACTGCCCAGATTCCCCTTTAGGAATCAGTTAAGTCACTTTGCTTAAAGTCTTTCTCCTTCATGGGGAAGCTCACATCCAATGACTAATAAATATAGGAGTATAGCCTTGCCACCTTGGTCTCACTTGGAGCAAAGCTGAAGGTCCACTCTTGCTCGAGGACTCCCCATGGAGTTAACTGAGATTGTTGTTGGGAGTGGATTGCAACTCACCCTATGTTTCTGCCAAATCTTGCTTCCTTCCTCTCCCATTCTCTTCCTTATTTCCCGTACTGTCCCTTCTAGATTCCAACAGTAGTTGATTCCAAGTGTACTCCTTAATAAGGATCTTGCACACAAAACCCCACCTTGGAATCAGCTTTATGGAGAACAGTGCCTGTTACAACAGGAGGGGAAGACAATAAGTCCCCTCACTCAGATATTGCAGTCCATGGCCTAAGACCTGTGACCATTGGAGTTCACTTTATGTCAGTCTTTAGCGTGTTCTATGGTGTGTTGTAGCTCTTAGTAGCTCAATAATTCTCCTAGGAACTGGGCCATTTCCAAGCATTTTGCCAGTGCTGTGGTGGACCAATCATGCTTTCAGGAAGGGGACAGTACGAAGGAAGGCCTTGAGCATCTAGCTGGAAACACTGCTTGTGGCCTTGTGTCTACTGTAAGTGTAAAAGTAGCAGCCCAGCCATTAATAGGTATTAATAGCCTCCCTTCTGGGGACCAGTCATTTGACCTTGCTCTCTGAGTCACGGAAGTTTGGGGGCATGATAGAAAACAGCTTAGAAGAGTTCCCTAAGGGGCGAAGAGTGAAGCTCTAGACGTTTTTCCCATGGAGAGTGCAGATTCGCCTATTGATAACAGGCTGAGTTGGTTTCGCATAAATATACAAATTTCAAAATTTCAAGGGACTCTTTCCCTTCTTTTCAAAGAAATCCAATTGTTTTACTCTTGCAGCTTCAGACTCCTAGTCTATTTTATCATAATTTCTCATATGCCGCTTAAGTTTTTATTAGCCTTACATCCACAAGTTGTTTTTGTACAATATTAATTTATCTAAGATCAGGGACTTGAATTCATTTAAACAATGGATTGCTGTCTAAATAGTTGACAATAAAAAAAAAAAAAAAAAAAACAGGGACCGGCCCCCTGCCGAGTGGTTAAGTTCTCACGGTCGGCTTCCGCGGCCCAGGGTTTCTCTGGTTCGGCTCCTAGGCATGGACATGGCACCGCTCATCAATCCGTGCTGAAGCAGGATCCCACACAGAACTAGAAGGATCTACAACTAGAATATACAACTATGTCCTGAGGGGCTTTGGGGAAAAGAAGGGGAAAAAAAAGATTGGCAACAGATGTTAGCTCAGGACCAATCTTTAAAAACAAAAATAAAAGAAACAAAAAAACTTTGAAGAATGAATGAATAAATTTTAAGTAAACACCAAGTAATCAATCCATATTATAACCAGAATGACCTTTCTAAAACACACACCTTGTTTAACATCCTTCACTAATTTTCTTACTGCTCCTTAAAAATCCTAGATAATCTGGTCGTAGTTTATCTTTTCAGCTTCATACCTTAACATTCCTTAACTCATCTCCTCAGTGCACACAAACACACACACACATTTCTCAGTTAGTTTCAGACAAAGTTCAAATGTAGCACTCTATTTTGGAATATGATATATTTTTCTCCAGTCCATAAGGGCATTGTTAATTTGATTCCCTTTTTATTAAACATTCAACAAACTGATGGAACCACTGTGTATGTTATCATGTTAGAAGAAGCAACTAATTTCTTTTAAATTATCAAAATATATTATTGTGTAAATTGGTTTTAGGTGTAGGTATATCCTTACGTGAACTGATATATTAAAGTTATTGCTTTCCTTATGATCTTTCTATTTCCTTCTTTGGAGTTATACTTTAGGAGAGCAAAATTTTGATGAGTCACTATATCAAGAAAAGGAAGAGTTGTAGGAGAGACTTACCGACTTGTTTTTTCGTATTGTCTCTGTAGACCCTGGGATATGATGAGGGATTCAGTAATGAGGAATGGATATAGAGACGTTTCTGAACCTCCACTGTCCCTAGTTGCAAAGCTATGCATCTCTTTTGAATATAGAAAACAGCTTAAAACCAGGCCAGATCCTCTCTCAAATAAGGCATTCCAAGGTATAATTCTAAAGCACAAGAATCTTTTTGAACTAAAGTACAACTGAGAAGAGTCTAAGATTCTTTATCCGAGTAACAGAAAGAAGATTTTTCTACATATTTTTATCCTCTAACTTTCAAGGAATGATTAAAAGGAAAAAAAACAATTGTTCTAGCCAAATGGAGAATCAGATCATATTTTGCAAACTTCAGACTTGAATTGTGTCTATCTTGTTTTCAAAGTTGAAGTATGTTCATTCTGGAAAGTAATATTAACAGCAAACTACTAGTTTTTGAAAAGAGGAATTGAGGACTGTCTGATTTTTCCTTTTTGATTACTTTGATATTTTAGTTCAGGTCTCTAAAGTACTAACTGAAATCTTGTGTCTGTTTCCTGGTCTTGTATAACTTACTAACTTTGTCTCAAATAACATCAGGGTCTTTTTTTTTCTAATTTTATAATACTCAATTTATAATGAATATTTTACTCTTTACTACGACATAAGTAAAGTGTATCTTGTGTTAGCAATTGTCTTTAAAAATATTTTTTGATATTCTATAAATAAAACTTCCTTTTAAAAATATTTGATAACATATAGGGCAGAGAAGACTTCTTGAAAAAACTCACTCGAGGTGAAGTGGCTAATGGGATGATGATTCAGGTAATCCTAATTTGGTTTCAATATTGTATTCTTCCTTTAATTTGCATTTTACTTAGCATTTTAAATTTGCCTGTAATGAGGCATCTTTTCACTACTTGGTCTGCAAGCCAGCAGTTTTCTCTCCTTAGCTGATGACGGTTGCCCCCTGTGTACGACTAGCAGTGTCTGTTCATGCATAAAGAAACTGACCTCCCATACACATATCTCATTTTGTGGCTTAATGGGAATTTCTGCCAGTCTAGTAAAAAGGCAGTGGGATCTTATTCCTAACTGTCTCTTTAGTTTGCTTTGTGATGATTTTATGTTTTCTTTACTTTTAGTATCTTTCAATTGAATTTCTCTCTTTAATTATGAAAGAAAAATATATTATATTTCTATATAAAGATTTTGAAATTAAAGCACTATAGGTAACAAAATCAATTTTAATTTTTTAACCCTTTATCTACCACCTTCATATCCTTTGGAACCCAGGTTGGATATTTTGATCACTGGCATGTTTCTAGAATGCCTCCTCTTTGGGCATACATAAATATTTGAAATTAGTATTATAAGAAGAATAAAATCAAGAGGGAAACAGTCCAAAACAGTTTTGTTAAAAAATTGTTTGAGATTATCTGCAACTCAGATCCTCTTTGAAGCAAGCACAAATTTTGTGATTTCTTCTAGTAGGAAATTTGACATTTTCAAACGTATAAAAGCAGTGTTTCTCTGCTTCTATATGCTTGAAAATACCAAATTTCCTAATTTATTTCTATCTATTTACATATATATGTTCAATAATTCCATAATCTTCTAGCCCCTTTTGCTTAATGTTTTATTATTAACTTCTCATTCTTTGGTTTTATTTGCCCTTGGATTGCAGGAATTACATGTATATCAATATTTGTTGTTAGTGTGTTTTCTAACCTTAATATCTTCCAATGCTTACTTATGAATGTTTGATTTTTATTGTCTATTAAATTTTTTATCTCATTTTTTTCTAAAAATAACTCTGTGCTCTTTAAATATGCTATATTTCTACCTATTGCTTTTTATGGGGGCATTTTTTTTTTTTATTTTCAAGTAACAACAAATATTACTGCCTGGCAGAGGGGAGAGACTCAGTAAACGTTTAGGTAATTAATAACTGAATGAATTATTTAAAATTTTTCCTGGCAGAAAAAACTGTATTCCATTCAAGAAGATCAGATAAATGAGAAGCAGCAGCTTCTGAAAAAGAAAGCAGTATATGCCCTAACGCTGGCAGAATTAGACAAACCTATGCGTCAACTAGAAGAAGATGCTGAAAAGCTCAGAATTATCCACAAAGAACATTTTGAAGTAAGCATTTATAATTAATCCAGAAGCTAATAGGCAGGAATATGTGGGTTGATAAATCATGTATACGAATTTACAGTATTACTTGGAAAATTATGATTTCACATAGGAAGCCATGAAAGCATGGACAAAATAAGTAACTATTTCATGGCCACATACCTGATCTACGGTGAAACTATACAGCGTGACTATCAATGCTGTTACCTGAAACCCCATACTCTATCTTAGAATGTACTTAGGAAAAGCACATTTCAAATGATCGAGTGGTGATTTATCTGATGTGATTGCCCACCACTGTACATTTAATTCAAAGTCTTCATTGCTTTTAATAAAATGCTAACGCTATGTTTACTCAAATATAAACTATAATGCAGCTTGGCACTTTTATGGTAAATTTTTGATGGCTGGAGAAGAAATTAAGACAAGATGAAAAATATAGCAAATGTTGATAAAATATTTTCAAAACAACAAGCTTATGGCAGTAACTGATATTACTCGCCCTTCCCAAAGGAAAGTTTAGTAGACAAATACATATCCGTCACGTCCTCAGTCTTCTGGAGCAGTGGAGGGTGTGGTAAGAGCTGTACATTCTTGTCTTCAGCTGCAGGGGGGGTGTACGTATTTCATTTGGACCGTTTTGGCAACAGGATTTTTTCTTTGCAAATAATGATGTCACTTTACATTCTTAGTCTTTCATAATTTTCAAAATTTCTTTGTTTAGAAAACTTTGTGATTTACAAGGTGTTTCTATTATGAAAGTGTATTTTGATCTTTAAAGCCTCTCTATGGAATAGGCAAGCGAGAGTTTATCTGTATCGTGGACTTGAGCAAGCTTGGGCCTAAATGCACACAGCAACTTGTACAAGGCCATAAAGCATAGATACAACAAATTCTGAGTCTACTACTCCGCAGAGGGCTTCTAAATACTTACCCTAGAGCTCATGTAACGAATATATAACCAGTACTAACTCCTAATGAGAGAAATTATTTTAATAATGGCTCCTTCTCACATTAATGATGGAAATTTATTAATTGAATCAAAAGCCTCAGTATAATCATCTGAATGTGATAATAAATTCCAGAAAAGATTGATGATTTTTATTCCCCTCATTTTACAATAGCCATTGTTTTTTATCTTCTTGTCGTTAGTAATCATTTTTGTTTTTATTATATTTTAATAGTTTATAAATTATAAAAACTATTAATTTAGCATAAACTTTTGAAAAGAATAAGTTTTTGTACACTCTCTGTAATGATTGCTGACAATTTGTATTCAGAATTTTAATTTTGGTTAAAATACTTTAAATATCATGATGAAAATTTATAATTCCTATGTGAGTTTTTTAGTTTTTGTTACTTAGCTAAAATTGACTAGATTTTGGTTTTCTCAGTAATTCAAACTAAATATTGGGATTGTGGATATCATAGTATGTTTTTGTAGTTTATGTGTGGTGGTCCTTTCCCTTTATACCGAAATATATAGTCACTTGGGAACAATTTGGTCTAAACCAGTCTTAATTTCTGAATGTCTTCTAGGCTTTAAATGATATAATTCAGAGGAAAGAACAAATTAAAGCAAAGGTGAAAAGAACAAAGAAAAACTTGCGAAGAAAGGGGAAGAAAACCCATGATGCACTAGTAGAAACTGAGGTAAGAAATTTAATATAAAAAAAAAACTTTGAATTTACAACCTCTTTATCTCAATGAAAACTATTCAAGCAAATCTAATTTTAGGTGGATGCCTCTCATTTCTAATTAGTTGCACTAAATTGCCTCCTCATGCACACGCACACGCACATACACACGGAGTCTTCATTTTCTCTCTCTTATAGTGTCTTTCCCACTGGTCTGGTGTATCCCCCCCATTATCTTTCTACAAAGTAGAGGTAGGGATTTGTAGTGTACTAGGTAAAGACCATGTTTCTACAGATGAGACCAATCTACAGCCTGAAACATTTGTTAATATCTGGCATCTAAATTTTACCCTCAAATTGGCATATAGGCAGCATGGACAAATGGCTATACTAAATCAAAGGGCTTCAGAGCTTTTTCCAAATTAGATATATTTACTCCCTGAAAATCTTCACATCTAACATTCTATCTTTAGAGAATCATTGGATCTGGAGAAGAGAAGATAGTCCATTATCTTAAACTTACTATCTTCCAGATATATTTTAAAGGTAGCACCAATAAGATTTGTTGGTGAACAGCATGTAGATTATGAGATAGAGGTGTAATTGTATCATTTAAAAAATGTTTGCCCTATACTAGGCCAGAAAAGAAATGTAAAAAAAATTACAGAGGAAAATAGTAATGTTTATAATAATAACAACAGATATTAATATTTTGCATATTTTATATATGCTAGGCATTGTTCTAAGTGCTCAGACATATTAACTCATATGATCTTCATGATAACCCTATGAAGAATCTGCTATTATTATCTCCATTCTGCAGTTGAGGAATCTGATGCCTTGTTTTCTAATTAACTTGTTCTATTTTACACAGCTCGTTAGTGATGGAGTTGAGATTCACTATGTCTAGCACTGGCACTAGAATCTATGCTCTTAACCATGGCGTTACACTGGTCAAGCCATAGAGATTACTTTTATTGACCACAATCAAGTAATATCAAGATTCAATAACAAAAAATATAGCAGAAAGAAAAATATTATGTAGACTACTGGAAATAATTTTTTAAATCCCATTTTTATTTTTAATTTGCTTATCAGTAGGAAAATTCCAGAACTTCCTGAAAAAGAAAGGAAGGAAGCAGGGGGGTATGACATTTCAAATACATACCTAATGTTCCAAATCTTGGACAAACAGCAGATTTTCATAGGAAAATGAATATGAAAGATTAGCCATTCTTCTTGAAATCTATCAGAGTAGAGAAAGAATTAGGAAGCATGTGGGGAAAAACAGAGGAAAATAGGAGCAAAGGGAGCAGTTGAGATCGGTTGGGAGAGAAGCCCTAATTAGAAGCAATGTCAGATGTGGGAAGGACAGTCAGTAAGTCAGTCACCTAGTCAGTAATCAGCCAATCAGTATAAACACCAATAGTCATGAAGGGATGATGCAAAAATACACACAAAATCAAATCTCCCATCTGTAATTGCACAGGCCAGCCTTGGGAAATTGTGCTGGCATTAAATATTGATTTCTTTTGTTTGAAAGATCAAAACAATATATATCCTTGCTCAGCTTCAATGTACGTGTTTGAAAATCAGTGATCACATGTTTGCATCTTGAAAGGACCTTTAACGTGTATGTGTAAGTGTGGGGGAGTGGGGACAAGTTAGTGCCAGGGAGAGAGGAAAAGAGGGAGAGAGAGAGGAAGAGAGGTGGGGGGAGAGACATTACATAGTTCTAACCTATCTTTTAGAAAATCTGAGCTGAGGTAACAATGGAGAAGAGAAGATAAACCTAAATTGTTACTTATATTGGTAAGAGGTTACTATTTGCTTTTAATTGTTTACACAGCCAAACGTAATTGTGTTCTTAAATTGAAAGGATTTGAAAATCCCAGTATTTAAAATAAAACATCCCTGAATTTTTTTTTAGGAAAGAATATCAATGATTTTTAGAGAAATAGAGACTACTAAAGGTAAAACAAGTGTTTATCAAGCCAAAATAAGTCAATTGAATAAAGAGTTAAAAGAAAAAGAAAAGGAAAAGGAAAATTTTGATCAGATACTTGACAGTTTAAGGTAAGTAGATATATTTTATCAAAATTTTAAGAGCCCTTTAGGGATAAAGTGTCAGAAAAAATAGTTATGCACAGCCTAATACCATACAGCTTAATGGAGTCAAGTCAATGCACTCAACAAGGATTTGTTTAGCTATTACCATAGAGTAAAAACTTATTTTCAAAATGATAGTACAGCTTTATCTGGAAAAGACTAAATCATATTCACTGTATCAGATAAGAAAGCAAGGAAACATGTTTTACTTTGAAAGATGTTTATCCGCATTGTTTGATATCTGTAAGACTATTTTGGAGCTCAAAGGGATAATCCTAAAATTATGTAAATTATATTAAACTTCTAAAGATTTTATTCAAGCCAGATGAACTTTTTTCTTTCTTCAGGAGTCTTACCATTTCAGTCCTAATATTTTCTTCCATCCTGTGTCTAGATTATATTGATACAAGCATGGTCACCAGGTCCCAATGAATTAATTCCCTCTCTAAACTGGAGAAAACTCTGCCTTCCCACAGGAAAAGGAGAAAAAGTGTAGCTGACGTTGATCTATTATTTACAAATCTATTAATTAGTAGCAATGATGGATAATGTTAAGTATTATTTAAAACCACCATTGATTGATTTCCTAATGTGCCAGGCACTTTGCAGGTAATCTATGTAACTTAATCTCATCCAGTTCTCACAGCCGATTCTTAAATTATGTAATAACATTCCCATATGAATGCTGAAGAAACAGAAGCTCAGGGAAATTAAATCATTGTCTTAAGATTGCACAGCTAATTAGCTGTGCAGCTTAGGTTCACCCTGTTCCAAAGTGCATGCTCTTTCAACTGTGAATACTGACTCCCTAAACTAGGTTTGGAAAGGAAGATTACTGCAGACAAACCGTGTTAGGAATAATCTACTGCTGTTTTCAATAGGTGACCATATCACTTTAATCATTATTTATTGAGATCCCATAGTGTGCCTACGGCCAGGCACCAAGAAAGACAAAGAAATGGCAAGTGGGATTGTGTACCTCCAAGTGTCTCAAGATGTTTTTGGAAAGATAAACTTTGCACATGTAGAACAATTAAAATATGGTGATAAAAATAATAGCAATCAAGGGGCCGGCCGGGTGGCGCAGCAGTTAAGTTCTCATGTTCCACTTTGACAGCCCAGGGTTCACCAGTTCAGATCCTGGGTGTGGACCTACACACCACTTATCAAGCTATGCTGTGGCAGGCGTCCCACATACAAAGTAGAGGAAGATGGGCACAGATGTTAGCTCAAGGCCAGTCTTCTTTAGCAAAAAGGAGGATTGGCAGCAGATGTTAGCTCAGGGCTAATCTTCCTCAAATAAATAAATAAAAAAAAACCAATCAGAGCTACCATTGGCTCTCATTTAATTTTTGCGACTGTTTTCTTAACTAGAAAGTGAAAGGATTAAAACCCAGATGCATAGGACTTCACAGTTTGTTCCTTTTATCACTATGAGAAAGGAAACACTATTTTCATTCATAGATATACACATAAATATATGTTATTTATAATGGGTGTATATAAAATTAATAAAATGCTATGTTGAATATAATCCAGTCTCAAAACACTTAGTGTAGAGAACGAAGTATATGTGGTCAGAGGCAGTGATGTTTTCTGGGAGCAATTGAGAGTTTTTTGGTTTTGGTCAAACCAGCTCCTCCCTGTGGGAATTTCACTGGTTCCCTATGCTCCACAATGTCAATATTAGTGAACACTTATATGAACATCACATAAGAATTTTGGGTGTTGTTGGTGTGAATGATGAAGTAGAAAAAACAGTGGTGAGAGAGATGGAATGGAAGCACCTTATTCCATTTAGAAGAAGAGGCTGACATCTAAAAAATATTAGCAGAGAGTGATGTTTTCAAATTTACTGATAACAGCCGTAGAGAAGAGAGAGGAAAAAATGAGTACTTAATGTTGAGCTGTTGAATCAAACAGAGCCAGACAGGACTGGATTTCGATTCTGGTTCTGTCATTCACTGGTTAGCTTATGCAAGCTAATTATGCTGAAGTTTAGGTTCCTTGTCTCTAAATTGCTATAATAACTATTCTTTCACAGGATTGTTGTTGTATTAAATGTGATATCATATTCAAAGCACTTTAACATTTTAGCCCCTCAGAAATTTTAGTCCTGCTGCCTTTATAGTTAGCTGTGCAAATGATTCAATTTTCTATACCAGTAGAGATGAAAACGAAGGTGGGTAAGAGAAGACTGAGCTGCGCGTTGGCAGCTCCGCTTATTCTGGATTCTAGGTTGCTGATCAACCTTGGGAATTATTTCTAAATCATATTTATTTTTGTGATATTGTTTTAACGACTTTTTGATGCTTTTTCTACTAGTTTTGTGCCTTATATAACTACTGATTTCACCATAAAAATCATTTTACCTCTGTGTCAAGATGTACTTAGTTGCAAATGACAAAATACAGACATACATATGCACGCACACACACACACACACACCAGCTTAAACAACAGGCAAAGGTATCATCTTATAAAACAGAAGGCCCTTGGGGAGGGTGAGCTGCAGGTTGGTTTGACTCAGCAGCTCAACGCTAGATGCTCGTTTCTTTCTCTCTCCGTATGGCTGTTGTCAGCAAATTTGGAAACATGACTCCTTGTTCACATTTAGTGGAATGTGTGCCTCTCTTACATGGAATTAGGTCCTTGCTTTTCATCTTATTGGGCTATCTTAATATATGTGTTCACTCCCAGACAATTCGCCAAGTGTTGGTGGGCTTAGTCGAATCAGAATATATCATTGGAGACACCTGCTGCGTGGAGGAGGGGTTCTTTGGGAATGACAACAAAACAGAGGCATGCTGGGTAGGCAACCAAAGAAAATCCACTAAAATTTCTCCAGAGATTTTCTTCCACGTGGATCATTTAGATGTAGTTATATGGAGGGAGGCCTATGGAAGGAACTGGGGAATTTTTCTAAAGCCCTTCAGTTTTAAGATTTTTTCCATAACGGATCTTTCGAAATGTATCATCAAAGTATTTTAGAAAACAAAATATGAATTGATTAGTGGCAAATGCAATTCCTTCTTTATAGGGACCAACTTATAGCTATAAGATACAA
This sequence comes from Equus caballus, assembly GCF_041296265.1. Classification (NCBI taxonomy): domain Eukaryota; kingdom Metazoa; phylum Chordata; class Mammalia; order Perissodactyla; family Equidae; genus Equus; species Equus caballus. The sequence goes on along the minus strand of NC_091691.1, from coordinate 62,290,672 downwards.
AAAGGAACACGCACAAGCTGTGTTTGATCATCTCGCAAGTGAGAAAAAAGACTGTGAGGAGAGACTGTATGAGGAAGAACAGAGATTTAGAACACTTGTTACCATGAGGCAAAAAACTTTGGCGGATATTAAAGTGAGTATTATTTTTGGATTGTTTTAGAATGAAGGAAATATAGTGATAGTCAAATCAGCAGCTAGTTTGTGACATTCATTTTTCATTCTGAAGTAGCAAAGATGTTTGGATTTTAAAAATAAATGTCAGTATAACAAACATGAAACTTTTCATTTTTTCTTCTAAGTAATTATTATATATTCATGCAGCGTATTGTATTTTTCAATGCATTTATGTGCACTCTCATTTTGTCATTGTATTTTATTTTGAAGTTTACTGATGTAAAAGTGTAGATTATATTTATTCCAGAGCCATTTTTATGTTTTTAATGGGAAATATAAGATTAGTTCCATTTTGTTTCTGAATAAACATACTTCAAATGTTCACCAACCACCGTTTTGAAAAATGAGAATATTTCATGTTCTTTTCTTTTAGAAAACTTTTATATATGTTTTAATTGCACTGTAAAATTGCTGTTTAGAAACAGGGAAATCATATAAAACATGTCTTTTTAGATATGAAGCTTTGTTAATTACATTTTATAAAGCTATATGTATTAAATTTTTACATAGAATATGACTAAATAATATACATTTAGTTAAGTAAATCCTATCCCATTTTTATTTTGTAATAATTTTTACCTTTAATTGCAATAATAAATATCGTGGTTTTTACTTATTTTTGAGAGACACAATGGGAAATACTTCTAAAAACTAAATAATTCTGCATTTTATTAAAACTATTTTCTGCAAAACTTTTAAAGATAAATGTAATATCATAATATACTTCTATCAGCTATTTTTGATCCTGATATATATATTCAATTATTATATATATTCAATTCCTTTTTTTCCTTTTTACATTTTCAAAGACATTGCTAATACATTTAAGAAAAGATTATTTGGAACAAATATACGTTGAATAAACAAGTATGTGAGTGAATGAACATACCATCTTTAATCCTATTGCTGTGATCCCTCCTATAAGAAAATTATTAATAAAAGAGCAATACTTTCATTAATAATAGTGCTAAATAACATTCTTCCATTGTAAATATGACCATTATATAGAAAAAGAGGCCTTTTTTTGGCCTAAAAATATGAAAATAATTGGTGCCATCTAGTGGCAATAAATGATGCCTCCTCTTAGAGGAGTTCTGGAACTCTGATGGCCGAATCTCAGATATGTGATATACGAGTGGACTGGGGAGGCTTAGCCTCAAAGGCACCCCTCAAAACAAGGAGGCTTAAGTTATGTACTGACTTACGCATCAATCCCCACCTCATATTTTATCACAGCAGTAAAATTAGTTGTTTGAATTCAACCACATTTCCAATTGTACTGGTGCTGAGAACACAGTGGGATCTCAATAATCATTTATTGACCAGCATTTCAACACTTTAATGGAACAATCATAATTAGTGAAATGGCAAAATATGGTCAGCGGGAGAGAGATGAAGAAAAAATCCTGTATAACTAGTCTCTCGGTAATTGAGTTTTGTATTACTTTTCATCCAAACGCATCTCTCTGCTTTCCCATTCTGAAGTGTATGTACCCCCAGCCACTTGGACACATCACATGATCTCATGTTTTTTTTTTTCTTAGCACCAGTCTCTATCTGAACGTGTTTTGTCCATTCATTTTTACTTGTTTGTTGTCTGCCTACATCCTGCTACAATAATGTAGTCTCTATGAAGACAGGGGGTTTTCTGTCACATTCTTCTCTGTATCCTAAAACCTCAGAACTATGCCTGGCACAACAGAGGCAATCGATACTCTGACTGACTAAGTGAATAAATGGATGAACATATGCTTTTTTGCTAATTTTGCTATCCACATGCATGATGATGTCTAGAAGCAAGAGTATTTCAGAGATATTTTACACATGGCACTAGCCTGATATTTAAACAAATATTCATTCTGTATGCAAAAGCTGGGTCTCTCTCTCTCTCTCTCTCTCTCTCTCTCTCTCTCTCTCGTTGATAATACATGACAAATTTGCCATCCAGTCCTTTCCCTCTAGGTGAAAATGGTTAAATTGTCTATTGCTTTCTAGCAATTAAGGATCTGCTAAATAGCTCAATTGTGCTTCTCAAGTCACCTTAAATTTATAGGAACTTATCTCTTATCAGCACTTGGGTAGCTCTTTGTTATGGATTCACCTTACATGACCGGAAACATAGGGTTTGAACATGAAGAGTTTAGAGATTGGTATAATTCATCATTAGTGATGCTGTTTATCTATGATTGTGATCAGTTATTGGTGTTAAAGAGTGGAAAGCAATGTGATTCTTCATAGAGAACCTATTCTTATCCCTGTTTAGAAACTGGATGAGATAAAAATTTGTAAATATGTATGTGGTATAAAGCATTCGCAGAAAGAAACAAGTCTTATTAGGCATCATGATAAATGTGACATTACTAATCTGGGGTGTCCCCTTTGGGCAAAAGAGTTGATCACAATTTTGGATCACCTGAAGGAATTGTTCGATAAAAGACTTTATAAAAGCCACAGTGTAATTGGGGCCAGCCTGGTGGCACAGTGGTTGGGTTCGCGTGCTCCACTTCACCAGCTAGGGGTTTGCGGGTTCAAACCTGGGCGCAGACCTCCACACAGCTCATCAAGCCATGCTGCAGTGGCATCCCACATACAAAAACTAGAGGAGGATGGGCACTGATGCTAGCTCAGGGACAATCTTCCTCAAGCAATAAGAGGAAGATTGGCAGCAAATGTTAGCTCAGGGCCAATCTTCCTCACCAAAACCCCCCCCCAAAAAAAACAAAAGCCAGAGTGACTTAATTGAGGACATGAGGTAACACATAATAGAATTAGAAATACAAACAGCTAAAAGAATAGTTTAAGAAAAAACATACACAAACTTCAGATAATGTACAATGTGGTTCTGAGATAAATTCAATCTTTTTCAGTAGGCAATTCCATATAAGACATCTTTAAATGATAGATTTTTTTAATGTCATAGAGTTTTTACTAACTGCCTATAATTTGCAAATGCAATGACTTAAGATTAAAATTTCCGTATAGTCAAAATCAGAGTAGCTCTGGCTACTGATCTTCCTCTTTATTTCTGGAAAGGCATAAACAAAACTGGAGTTTAAGGCATTTTAATCGATTATGAGACGTCCTCAGAAGTCCCCCTGTCTTTCCTGTGCAAATGCCTTCCCCCGGTGTTCTTTCCATAGTCTTGCTCTCCTCCCTATAATTTAGAGTATGATACGAAAGGGGTACAGTGAACGACTTTGGAGCTTTGGCAGACAGAAGAACAATTTCCAGATTGAGTTCCAGCAGAGACAATACCCTGATACTCTGCAGAGTTTATTAATTTTTATTTTGCTTCACATTTTCCACTCTCAGGCAATACCTCTCCCCCTTGGCTGTAACCGTCTCAAATTTGGCTATTAAATCATCTCTTGACCCTTTCATGTGGAAGACTATCAGCTTAAAACGGAGGTAGTGATTCACTACCTCATTGGACAGACAGGCAGAGAAATAGTAAAAATCAAAAACAAATGTAATCTCTGAGATAATTTTAAGGATTATTACAATTTTGAAAATTATTCTCCTATTGGCCGCTTATCATTTCTTCATTCCTGCAATTAGTTTATGTGTTCTACTACGTTCAAGGCACTTCATGTTGGATGACCAAAACCCTAGCCTCAATTTTAAAAAACGCAATCAGCAGGAAGATGGAACATGTGAAAAACAGACTTGAATATAGTGACAACACTCAAATTACAAACAATAAATTGTGTCCCTGGCCTGCTGACCTGATACATTATATATTACTATAAATAATAAAAATTACATATGCTGTGGTCTTAATAGTAGGAAATTAATGAGTGAAAAACATTTAGAAGAACTGATGAATGAATCTCCTAGACAAGAATGATAATTTCCTTGCCACCAAAAGATTTTAATATAATATGAAATTTTAAAAATTAGGAACATGGTTTGCATAATTAATATTTCTCTTAAAAAGAATTCTTACAGGATTAAACATTAATTAATCACATATAATATTAATCAGGTTCACCACATTGCTTTTTTAAAGCAACTTGTTCAAATCTATTATGACTCTCTGAGAAATGAACATTTTGATTTGAGGGCTGGTAGAAAAAGAATGCTAATTTTCCATCAGGAAACACTTCAAGGTTTTGCACAGACCCTGTGCTGCAATGATCATAAGTACTTAGAAATCAGGAGAGAGTAACACTAGAATGTGAAAGAAGGATGTAGCATGGGTATGACGGATTCCCAAATATAAATTTAATATATCTTACATGTTTTCTTGGAGCATGATCCATTAAGCAAGGACGAACCTTCTTTTCTTTTCAGTTCTCTCTCTAGCACCATGTTACATCTTGTAGCTATGTCCCAGAATTTCTGCTGATACTATGTTATATGAAGTTTGAATAGGCTTTTTGTTTTTTGAACTGGCAGCCAACCACCATTTTTAGCTTTTTATTTCCCAACTACCTAGGGGAATCTATTACAGTCACTTGGCCAAAGTCCATTTTAGTTTTTCTATACATTGTCCTTTTTTCAACATAGCTGAGATAATACTCTATGAACACACCTTGGATATTATGATTTTTCCAAATAGTATTTATTTCTTAGTGGGGCCAATTTTGAAATGCCTTCCCCCGGGTAATGGCCTAAAGATGTGATTTTTCTCTCTTGATCAAGTAAAGTCATCATAATATGAGTTTCCAAATATCAAATTGCATTCATAAGTATACCATAATCGATTATGCTGTGTTAAAATTGTAATACATTACTGGATTCAATTTGCAACCATTTAATCTTGAAAATCTATTAGTCTATAGTTCTTTTTTGTACTTTGCTCAAGATACTGGTATCAGAGATTTACGAGAGTTTTTAAAATGAAATGAGAAGATTTTCCTCTTTTTTTCTCTATTAAATAGCATGACTCATTTCAGTTCCTTAAAGGTTGGAGAAATTCTGCCATGATACTATCAAGATAGGTGAAGAGTCAGAGATTTTCCCTCACTTGCAAGCTCACAAGTTAGTCTGCCTCAGCTTCACGGGTGCTGGCAGAAGACATGAAATGTCTGAGTGAAAGACAAAGGACTTTTATTACTCACCACACAACGCAGTGTGAGCTTTGTGTTTGCACAGATTCCCTTTGGCGCCAAGTGTCATGGATAATGTGAAAGTGGTCCAGGTGGATGGTACATATGCAGGAGATTTTTATCGTAGCTGGTGAACACAGAATGTAGGAAACCCCCAATTTTATAAGGGAGCTTCTAGCAAAATTGCCCAGCTTTTGCCTCAGAAGAAGGCATTACATTTGCTATGCAAAGAATCTTGAAAAGGTAGTTTTGGAAAAAAGCTGTCAAAAGAGGGGTGTAAGCATCACGGTGATGCTATTGAAGTCCCCTACTATTATTGCGTTGTTGTCTATTTCTCCCTTCATATCTGTTACTATTTGCTTAATATATTTAGGTGCTCCAATATCAGGTATATACATATATTTACACCTGTTATATCTTTTTGATGAATTGTCCCCTTTATTATTTTTTTTCTTTTGAGGAAGATTAGCCCTGAGCTAACTACTGCCAGTCTTCCTCTTTTTGCTGAGGAAGACTGGCCCTGAGCTAACATCCATGCCCATCATCCTCTGTTTTATACGTGGGACGCCTACCACAGCATAGCTTTTGCCAAGCAGTGCCATGTCCGCACCCAGGATCCGAACCGGAGAACCGGGGGCTGCCAAGAAGTGGAACGTGCAAACTTAACCGCTGCACCACCGGGCCGGCCCCCTCCCTTTATTATTATATAATGACCTGTTTGTCTCTTGTTACAGTTTTTACTTAAAGTCTACTTTGATATAAATGTAGCTACCCCTGCTCTCTTTTTGGTTTCTATTTGCACAGAAGACATGTTTTTTATTCCTTCACTTTCAGCTTATGTGTGTTTTTATATCTGAAACGAATCTCTTGTAGGCAGCATACAATTGGGTCTTGTTTACCTAACTTCACACCTCAAGGAACTAGAAAAAGAACAAGCTAAGCCAAAACTTACCATAAGGAAGGAAATAAGACCTCAGAGCAGAAAATGAAATAGAATGAAGTAGAGTCCAGAAAAACAGTGGAAAAAATCAGCAACATCAAAACCTGATTTATTGAAAAGATAAATAGAATTCACAAACCTTTAGCTAGACTACGAAAGAAAGAAAGACTCAAATAAATTTAAAAAGGAAAGCGGGAACATTATAGCTGATACCACAGGCATACGAAGAATCATAAGAGACTACTATGAGCTATTATATGCCAACAAATTGGATAATCTGGAAAGAATTGGTAAATTCCTAGAAATTTCCTAGGGAAAAAATAATAACTTTCTGTTAAATGATTTTTGTTTAATTTGCATGGGATTATCAGATATAATCACTGCAACTTTTGCTCCATAGATAAGTTATGAGCAAGTAAATTAACGAAATGTTTAGTTCAATTTGATTATACTTTTAATGTCATAAAAGTTACTATAGTTCAGTCTACTTGAATGTCATAGTCTATTAGTAGTATGTTGAAATTTTCTACATGAATTAATTTGTGGGTTCTGCTTCATATATTTTTAGGTCATGTTCTTCAGTGCATACAGGCTCATTAAATGACCATTTTAACCATAATTTTTTAATATAATGACAGTCCTCTCCTACATATTGTTTTAAAGTTAGTGCTATCAACATCTGTTCTTCTTGTTGACTAATCTAATTTTTCATTGTTTTAATCAACTATTCTGGTTTATTTTTTACACGTGCATTAGTAACCTTTTAGAGCAGTATTTAGGATGATATTTCGCTTTTCAATCCATTCTGATTTGGTAATTTAATTAATTTATATGACAAGTTTTATTGGTTCTTCTATCATCTTGCTTAATGCTTTCTGTATTGATACTATCTTTCTACTTTGTCGTTACTTTTTTGGCATATTGACTATTGTGGTTTGATTTTATTAATACAAAGTGAAGACATTCTACTTTTAATTATGTCACTTTCAAGTTTCCATCTAAATGTACTCTTATATTAGTAATGCAAATAGAAAATGAGAGATAAAGGTGAGAGTGTAGGTTCAGGATATATCATGAAGACCCAGTTGAAATGTATACACTTAATTCATAAAGATTTTGGGAGGCATGAAGAATTTTTGAGGCGGTAATGTGCTCAGACATAGTCTGTAGCAAGATGAATTAGACAGTATTATGTAGGATTAACTGAAATGAAATGAAAGCACAAGTTGAAGATATGAGTTACAAGAAAATGCTTTTGTAATCAAAGAGAAGTAATGAGGCACTGATGGAACAGGAATGGGGCTTGTAGGCTTAACAGAGACTGATGTCAGATTGGATGTGATATGTGAACAAGAGAATAGAATATGTAGGGCATGGTGTGATACTGATTGACTGGGAAAAGTTATGGGGCATTTATAGTAAAAAGAACTTTTGATGACTAGCTTTGCCGAAAAAATGATCTGTTGCAGACATGGTAGAGACTATGTAAGTGGCAATATGTACTTAAAAATTCACCCTGTGGAGGTGGAGTTGGGAAGAAAGAGTAAAAATGGAGTAGAAGATCAGTGAGGCAGCCACAGCTCCATGGGAGCTCACAAAAGGTTTGAAGAAAAGTGTTAGAGGACATCTGAAGACAGAACCTGGGTATGCAAGTTGTTACATTACTATCTCTCAGCATTTTTATATTCATCTTGGTACTGCTAGGGCTGGAGATTGGCAGACTCTATATTTCTTTCTCCTTTATCACATGCCTCTGAGTTAGGCTCTGACGGTATAAGGCATTAGAAGGAGATTGAATGGTTGAAGGAGGAAGAAGACACTTGTTCTTCCTGCCCGCTTCCAGCGGGCTTCCTGTCTTCTTGTGGTTCCAGTCAGCTTTATCCACAAATGCATATTCATCTCCAGCAGCAGTTCCTGTCCATAGCCATGCGTGAATAAAACTTGCAGCTTTTACAACACTTGCAGAACTCATTTTTTCAAGTCCTACCTCAGAGACACCAGAACCAGCCAACTAGAGCCCCCTCCCCAGAAGTCTGTGTCCCAGGCTCACAGAGCCTGTCCTTCGAGCCAAGAGACATTAGCATCAGTCAAGAGGTCTGAATTTCATCTCCACAGGGAATCAACAGGGCTATACATTGCCAAAGTATTGAGTCACACATTCTTAATTTGGCCATTAGGAGAGCATCAGTGACAGAGTAGTACGGTTGATTTGTTTGCAAATTGCGAATCCCAGGTATAATTTTCCAGCAAAGAGGAAAGAGACAAAATTGAGGGAGAGAGTGTATTATATGTTGTATTATGCAGTTTTGATTAAATATTTGGTTCCCATTCCAATTGGTGAAGCCTTTGATATCTCACTCATGTGAGTACTTCCAGAGTCCGTCACAGTGTCTAGGACATAATAAGTACTCAATCTTTGCTGAATTGAAGTCCAAATGAAGTAATGTGACTCCTGAAAAATAAGAGATTTTTCAGTCACTCCTGAGATTTGCATTTCCATTTACTTTGGCAAAGATAAAGGAAATTTTTCCTCATCCATCCATCCATCCATCCATCCATCCATTTATTTGTTCATTTTGAAGTTATTTATTGAGTGTTAGAATCCAAATGAGATTCTGAGCAGGTTGAATGAAAGGTAGCACCTGCTCTCAGTTAGGTTCACTGAGCAATGGTGAAGAGACAGGTATAAGTAAATTAAAATAAGGTGCAAAAACTGCTTTTCTTGAATTAAACATGGAATTCTCTGGAACCCAGGAAGAAGAGCTTGAAGGAAATCTGAGAAAGCTTGCTAAGGTGATAATAACAGAACTAAGTCTTGGAAGGTGGGAACAAGTTAGTCAAGGAAAGAATATTCAAGCAGTGAAAACGGTAGGAGGAAAGGCATACATGTGTCAAAAAAAATCATCATGTATTTAGGGAATTGCAGGTAGTTTATTATGTTTGGAGGTCAGAGGCAGGGAAAAAGGCCATTCATACAGGAAGGAGCTACATCATGAAGGCTCTAAATGTCACACTAAGGAGTTTAGGCTTTCGTTCATGAATAATTGATCAGAAGAGTAATAAAGCTACCAAGGTAGCTGAGGAAAATCTTACTAAAATGAGCAGAGATGTCCACTGGTCTGCTGTGGCACATTGCTGTGGTGTTCATGGGCCAAAGGTAAACTGAGACATTGATCCTGTCAGCAGTAAGAGTTGGGAAGGGCCTAAAATGGCTAAGTCTGGGCTCAGAAGACTCTGCCATCAAAGAGCCTGGCCCCTTTAAGCCAGTATGGTGAATATTTCTTTTTCTGTGCATTCCATGACATTACAATGGTTGGCGATCATTAATTACATGTGACAAGTTGAAGAGGAATGAATGATTTTGGATACAGTGATACCAACTAAGAATTTAGTGGTGAAATGATGAGGTTCCAGCAAGATGAAAGGATGAATTGTAGATATTGTTTTGAATTAATATAGACAGAAGTTGATGACTATCTGCCTATATAGTGAGAAAAATTATCCAGATATATGTCAAGTGTTTTATTTTAACAACAGGATGGTTAGTGGCATCAGCATCCAAAAATAGAGAGTGTGGTCTGAGGAATAGGTTTGAAACTGGATTTGATCAAATTTGATATATCTTTGGAGGAGCTAGTTGGCATCCATTGCCCAAGTGAATGTAAGCATCTGGAACTGAAGGAACAAGAGTTTGAATGAAGATATGGTTGTGGAAACTGTAAGCATATAGATTGCATCAGAGTCTTCAGGAAATCTTTAATAAGACATGGAAGGTTGAGAAGAAAGATCAAGACACAGTCCTGGTTGGGTGATTATGATATGGAAAAGGTAGCAAGAATAGAGAGGAAGCAAAAGGCACAGATATTGTAGTCAGAAAGTGAGATACAGGAGTTTAAAACTTCAGCTATGGTGCCAATCTAGAGGATAACAAAGTCAGAAGGGTGTCCGCGGGTATGAATTGCTAACGGGACAGGGAACTGAAGTTAACTAGATTTGAGGAAGTCCATAAACTTCAAGATTAAAATGTGGGATAGATCGTCCAGATAGATATTGAAGTAAAGCAGAATGATGGCGGAACAAGGGATACACAGGGAGAGAAGATTGAGTCCTGTAGGCCAGAGTCTTCCCTTAGTGTGGGAAAATGACCAGGAAATCATTAAATGACCATTCAATAGGGAGGGAGAAGGTCGAGGATTATGTTCTTTAATCAATATAAAAGTCAAAACGAGGAGTATTTTTACATAAGATGGAGGCATAATGGTTTGAAAGCAATAATGGAGAACTAGGATTATGCTAACTGCGACTAGAACCTCTAATATAGAGACCATGAGAAATTATTAATATTCTTTAATTCAGTCCTATGTTTAGTTGCTGCAAAGAGTTTTATCCAGTATTGTGTAATGAGAACAAAATACAATCTGAGCTTGTTTACCAGTGAATAGCACTTCCACACTTCACTTTGGAAAGGTTTAGGCTGGGATAATGGGTCAGTTCAGGTAATAAGTATATACTGAGTACTTACTACATAAAATACACTATTCTAGATGCTGTGGAATTTTTGGAATAAAGCACAGTCTAAACTCTGAGAAGCAGACCAACCTCACAGAGAAGAGAATCATAGCATTATTTTAATAGGTTTTGCTACCCAGCGATAGAATCAAAGGAAAAGAGAGACTGTTAAAATACAACTTGTAAATACTGTCAATTTTCCTGTACTTATCAAAAATTTTTTCAAAGAGAGAAAGTGAGTTACTGAGACCACCAAGACTTGAAATGGTATTGTTTCACCTATACCATTAATAAAGGCATCTACAAAATTACATTATAGCTTATAAGTTATTAGAAATACATACTTACATGTTAGTGTCTGTAATCAAGAATTTTTTAAAACTGTCACTTATAAAATGACTAAGCAGTGCTGAATAACATAACATTATTATTTTTCTTTTGGTTGTACATATAATTAAAAGAACCTCCAATTACCCTGTCTCTCTTCCTTCAAATTGCATGAATATTACTTCAGTTAGCTTCAGGAAGGTCACTTCATCTTTCAGAAACAAATGAATTTAATGTTGCATAAGTGAGATATCTGCAGTGTTATAATATTCATAAGCATAGATCTTAGCCTAAAGTGCTTCACCTCAGCTGGGAAATTGTTTTCAATTACTAAGAGTTTCTAGTTTGATTCTATTTCTCTAAGCTTTTCAGGAGAGAGAGAGAGAGAGAGAGAGAACATAGATGTTAGTGCGTGTGTGAGAGAGAGAGACAGACAGACACCAGCAGTCACTCTGTCTTTAGTGAGTTATCAGTGGCTTTCATATTAAGTATCAGCACCACGAATTCCCTCTTAAACTTAGAATTATTGAACCCGGCCCTGATGTTCTGACAAATATCACAACTGTGAGTTGCACAGTGTCCTGTGGGGAGTGTTGTTAGCATTACCCAAATAGCCCTCCCACTGTCTGATTTATTTGCTTATAGAGAACATGCATACCTGACCTCCTGAGGGAGCTACATATCTCAAATTTGGGTGCCATGATAATAATAACAGTTTGCGAGAAAATGAAATAGGCTATAAAGAGAAAGGAAATGGAATATATAAACTATTGTACAGTGTCATGTTCATTTTCAGTACTATATAAAATAATGAAAATGTTTTTCGATAACCTTTGTTGATTTTTATGATAAGAAACAGACTTTATGGAAAAAGACAATGAATGAACAAACCAAAAAATTAGCAAAAATTTTTTAGCTCTTCACTCAAATTTCTGCATAGGTTTTCCTAAGTTTAGAGTTGAATTCTGAAATAGAAACAGCTTTAAAATAAAGGATGTTAATTTCTATCTTTGGCAACTCTAAGTTACTCTTTCAGAGTTCAAGTACAAGGATGACCTCATTGATAAAGCGATCCAGTGTGGTAGGCAGCAAAGGTATCATGTTTCTAATTTTACTGTTGCAGTTGGAGCGCTTAAACTTGGAGACATTAAAGAAGACTTTCTCATAATAGCTCAATTTTTAAATTGTACGTCTGAGAATAAAATGAATATCCTTTCTAGTACCCTCCCCCTAAACCCTTCAGTAAACAGTAAAGGAGTAGGATATCATTACTACTTGTCACCAGGGCTGGGTGGCCTTACAGTGGTCCTTGCTCTTTGGGTACTAGGATCAATCAAGGGAAATTAAAGCCCAATTGGGCAGACAATAACCTGAGTAATTAAGTATCCTTCTGAAGTTAAAAGGTCGATAGAATACAAACAATGTATCAAGGCTTTCTCAAAATATTCATCAGTAAATGGGGCTTATGTTCACCAGGAACTCTTTACTCAGGCATACAGAACAAAAGTATCTCCTATTTTCAGCCTGTTCCTGTTATACCACCATAATCACCATCTGTGTGATGGGAGACAGGCAGGTTGTATATGTTGAGGAGGGGATATTTTCAGGAGTGATGAAGTTAGAGAATGTGGTACCATAATTTTGCCCTTAATTTAAAGACATTTGTGTACTCAACTTTTGACATGTTGGCATGTGATGGCACTGTACTTATAATACCCAGGAGTTTAAAAAAAACAAATGTTCACAGTCAGAGGACACAGCTACCGTGGACTGTCTTTGCTTCAGACACCAGCCGTAAGTTAGAGGGTCTTCAGGACCACTCTCACTTCAGACTAGCTGGCTACAAATTCGGGGGTCCCCACAACCACCCTCGGGTTTAATAATTTGGTAGATAGCTCATGGAACTCAGGAAAGCATTTGTCTTAGTCCATTGGTGCTGCTATAACAGAATACCATAGACTGGGTAACTTATAAACAACAGAAACTTATTTCTCACTGTTCTGGAGCCTGGGAGTCCAAGATCAAGGTGCCAAAATGGTCAGGTGAGGGCTCTCTTCTGAGTCCCAGAGCTCTCATCATATCTTCACAGGGTGGAAGAGGGCTGGGGGTCTCCCTGGAGCATCTTTTATAAGGCACTAATCCCATTCGAAAGGGTTCCACCCTTATCACTTAAGCAGCTCCCGAAGGCCCCACCTACTAATATCATCACCTTTGAAGGTTAGGATTTCAACTATCAATATATAGATATTTATCTCACTATAATTTTGCTCCGATTATGGACTTTTAGCATGCCTGTATCTCATTTCATTTGCTCCTATCTCATCTTATTCCTTGAAATAGTTCAGAATTATAGGTATTGCAGCATATATATCCAATAAATATTTGAAGCCTAGAAATTTAAAATTTGAACTCCCCATACATATGAGACCTCTTCAGTGAATATCTGTTAAAAGTCCAACCACCAAGCGAAGTTTCCAAATAATATTAAAAAGGAAAATGTATCTGTAATATTATATATTTTTGTATGATGCATTCCATTCATCTTGAGAAAAGACTTACATTGCCTACTCTGAAACTAATTCTCTTAACATAGAAAACAGATAAATCATTCTCATAATACTTGAAAATAAATTCAAAGTTGAAAGAAAGTGTCGTCAATGACTTCTTATAAAACATATGGGACAGTTTTTTAGGACAAAATTTTTTAAACATTTAAAACAAACATTGATGAGCCTCTAATATAAACTAACATGATGTACCTTAGATACAGATCCTGATTCCAATGAACTCACCATCTATTGGGGAAGTGTGACAGAAAAATATACAATAACAATGTAATATGGTAATCCAGTAATAGGTATAAGCACAGAGTACTATTATGAGAGCGTCCGACCCAACTTGGGAAAGTCAGTGAAAGAAGGAATTCTGAAGGAGGTGACATGTGATTTCTTAGAGATGTACAAGAGATAGTAGAACATAAACAAAAGAACGGCAGATTCATTTGTAAGTTTGAGAGTGATATCATACCTGAAATAAAGATGCCTGAGATGCTTGAACATCTAACCTCAAAAGATTGAAATGATCTGGAGGATATGAGAAGCAAATTCTGAGTGAGGAGCAAAGTGCATCTGCGTAGAAGGACTGAGTATATTGCTGATCTACTGAGATATCACTGAAAGTAATGAAAGGACCAAGAACAAGTAAAAGGATTAAAAAAGTGAAAGGAAGGAGGCACAGAGATTCCAGTTGATGTTTAAGAGCAGGTATTTGCAGGGGCCACCAATCTGCAGGTATAAAGGATGCCCTCTATACTCAGCTTCTCCAGGATAAATGTGGTACAGGCAGTTTTGTAATATTTTTCCGAGTTCTGGAATTTTTTGGTAGGGAGCCAGCTTTGCTTAACCGTCCATCAAATGTCTACCTTGGAAATACACAAGCTTTCAAGTTTGAAACACATTTAGAATGTATAAGCTTTCCTCATTGACTGATTTTGTGCTAAATAATTTCACTTAGAATAATTATTAAAAATATTCACTCAGAAAACAAAATCAGAAAAAGGAAGACATGGCATATGAAAATTATGAAATTATGTCTATTTGTTGTCTTAGAAGAGTCTCTGTTTAATAGCACAGATGTCATCCCTCAAATTCTGCCTAGCTGCACAGGAATTCAGTCTATATCAATCAGGATTCAGACAGAGAAATGAGCTTTTAATGAATAGTATGGGAATAAGGGAAATATTGTGGGAATTCAACCTAACACACAAGTGGAAAAAGCTTGGATTAAAAGTCTAGAAGAGGGGGCCGGCCCAGTGGCACAGCGGTTATGTTTGCACGTTCCACTTCGGCAGCCCAGGGTTCGCCGGTTCGGATCTCAGGTGCGGACATGGCACCACTTGGCAAAAGCCATGCTGTGGTAGGAGTCCCACATATAAAGTAGAGGAAGTTGGGCATGGATGTCAGCACAGGGCCAGTCTTCCTCAGCAAAAAGAGGAGGATTGGCAGTAGTTAGCTCAGGGCTAATCTTTCTCAAAAAGAAAAAATAAATAAAAGTCCAGGAGGGCGAGTTGGAAGATTGGAGTCACTAACCAATTTTCCAAAGCACTAGAATAGGTGGAAAAGTCTAAACTTTCCAGGAATTCTAATAAGCCTAATGTATCAAGCTATCAAAGTAGAACTGTGAAAAGGGAGCCCGTGGAGAGGTTTGTGGCAAGCTGTTGCTTCTAAGAATCAGCTACCTTTATAGGTCCATAGCCAAGTATCTTTTAGTTGGTCTAGGGTCAGCAGTCAGGAATATGGTCAGAGAGCAGAGCAGACGGGAATAAGGGCACATTTGTTTTCACTGGGCAATTTTTCATCTGTCTGTCACCATATATGACCATGATGATCACCCAAGATTACAGCCACTGCTTCACTTATGCCTTCCAAATCCCATACAAGATCCTCTTGGCTAACTCTAACCTGGAATTCTAGAGAGAAGGGGTTTCTGGGAAATGTAGTTCCTGACTTAACCAAGTTGATAACAACATAATTCAGTACAGTCAGCCTCTTGTCAGCTTGATGGTTAATACCCATAGATACGCTTTAAAAGTATAAAATACTGTATCGTATACTTGAAATTTGCTAGGAATGTAGATCTTGTATTCTCACCACACATACACACAAAATGGTAACTACATGAGATGATGGATATGTTAATTAACTTGATTGTGGTAATCATTTCGCAGTGTATACGTGTATTAAATCATCATATTGTACAACCTAGATGTACACAATTTTTATTTGTCAATTATACTTCAATAAATCTGAGGAAAATTTATATTTAACTTCCAAATAAAGGCAACTGCAAATCACGTTTCTGATTTTCATAGTACATTTATTCCCCAGACAACCCAAACATGCTGGTAATTTGGCCAAAATAAGATACTCAAAGTCCATATCACTTTGCACATTTTTTGTACATTTGGCTTAGTAACACTCTGTATGTGCTATCCTGTTATTTAAATACCAAGATATAAGATTAAATACTATTAATATGTTAAATAGTAAGGGAAAAGCATAGGGAAGAAAAAAGAAATTATATACACATATGTAAACATACATATAATATGCAAGTAAATTCATATCAAAACAAAGAAGAAATAATCATAATTACTATGGTCCTTTTCTCTGCAACATGATCATAGCTAGTATTTATAATTTTGTTCTTCTGCTGCTTACACTCTTGCCCTCGGCAAGCACCTCACCTTGTTGTGGTTGCTTGTGTTTTGGGATGACCCAAGTCTTCATTTCTATAGTGTTTGTATTATTGGCCATTCTGCCTGTGTTGGTTACAATTTTCCATTTACCTTTATCACAGGACGTGGGAGTACTAAGTGACACCCCAGAGAAACTCCTGCCTTCCAGATTTACTCCTCCTTGCTTGCACTGTATAGTAGTGACTCAATTTTCCTTTAAAAGTCATGATCAGTCATTCTGGCCAGTATAGTGCCATGAGTCTTTGCCTGTTGCTTCCCTGGTATGAAAATCCCAATGTGACCAGATGGAAGTTTCAACTTTTAGTTTGACAGAACTTTATCCTCTGGGGAATAATTTCTCTTATTTTCACCTCTAAATACTTGGACCATTGTATTAGCTTTCTCTTGCTGCCATAACAAATTACCACAAACTAAGATGCTTAACATAGTATCCATTTATTATGTCACAGTACTGTAGATGAAATGTCTGGTGAATTCTGCTGAAATCAAGGTGCAGGTAGAATAGTGTTCTTTACTGGAGACTCCCAGGGAGAGTCTGCCTCCAAGCTCAGTCAGTTTGTTGGAGGAATTCAGTTCCTTGTGATGGTAAGACTGAAGTCTCCATTTAGTTTCTGGCTATCAGTTGAGGCCACTCTTAGCTCTTAGATGCCTCTTTCTGGTCCCCGCATGTGTCCCCCATCTCAGAACCAACAAGTGGGTCAAATCCTTCTCACCTTTGGAATCTCTCTGACCTCCCTTTCTGATACATCTCTCCTTCTTTCCTTTTCTGCCTTCATCTGCTACTTTTAAAGCTTCACGTGATTGCATTGGGCTTGCTTGGACAATCAAGAATAATCTCCCTATTTTAAAAACAGCTGATTAGTATCCTTCATTCCATTTGCAAAGTCCTTACTCAGTAATACCTAGATTAGTATTTGATTGAATAATCAGAAGATGGGACTCTTGTGGGAACATCTTTAAACTTTGTCTACCATAGCCATGAATCTTGTACCATATATTGATTGTTGATTTAGAGCATGTACTGCACCCTGAAAGACACTATCTTACCCTGCATGATGTTTTCACTCAACTGGCACCATACCTGAGTCCACCATCTAATTACTTTTTCTCTGTTGGTTTAGTGCCATCATTTGGTTCATGCCATTCCAATGTTCCTTCATCCCCATTGAATTCAGATAACTGAATTTGGCAGTGTTATTTCCCGTAGCTATCATGGCCTGGCCAGGACTAACCACTACAGAGCTCTTGTAGAATATTGACATTTCCTTCCCCACTGTGCTTCTCAAAGCCTGGGGAAGGGAGTGTCCTCTAGATCCTCCCAGAGAACATAGGTACATAGGTAGAGATTGATGAGTAGGTCTTCCTAAAACTTTGGCTACCTTCCTCAATATCCCAAGGAAGTCATAGCATTTCAACTTTATTTAGTATAGGCCAGCTTTGGATCCTGATTTTAGCTGACTCACCAAGCAAATTGAGTGTCCTACATCTGATCAAGCTAACACTTTGAATTCTGAACCTCTCCTTAGTGCAATCATATGAATAAATTTGGCCCAATCCAACTTTATTTTCTTCTACTCTGATGCAAAACCTTTAGAATATATTCTTATATATATTACTCAGGTTTTTGTTCATATAAATTGGCAAAATCTTACAATTCTCTGATGTATGTTGTATGTACTCACAGGTCACACTTTGTATCTGACCCCTGAGACATCCAGAACTTGAGTCTGGTTATAAGTCTAGAAGCAATGAGGTATGTTGGGGGTGGTCTTAAGGAGGTCAGAATTTTTATGAAAAGCATTGCAGTTAAGAGAGGTCATTACAGGTTCTTCATTCAGGAGGAAAGTAACCTCCTCAGACAGGAGAAGAAAGACTGCTTCTACTGCTAGTGAAGATAAGCTGGATGCCGAGCAGTGGAGAGTAATGGCAAGCTGCATCTGCCCATCACTGCCTCTTTCCATCACTGTGTCTGGCTGCAATAGCCTTTTACAAGTTAGGGCCAGTGCTTCACTTCCACTTTCCAAATCTATCACCCATTCTTCTTTTGGTCACTTCTAAGCCTGGAGTTATGCAGGGAAGGGGATTCTGGGAAACAGTTTCCAGTTTAACAAAGTTGAAATTAACATATTCCAGCAGAAGGTTCAAATCTTAGTCTCTGAGCAATTTTCCTCCTTCATAGACAAGGTAGATTCACTTTCCGACTTGAGAGTTTGCTGAAAGAAAAAATAATCGTCTCCATACCCTAAGGTGAAACTAAGCAAGGAAACTCAGGGAGAGGTTTTTCCACTGATGAGGCAGCATGTGCATCCGTCTCCACTATGTTCTTGTTTCTGTTTTATTTTTCAAGCAGAATTGGAACGTTGACACTTATAAAACCATCTTTGACCATGTTTAGGTCAGTATACAGGTGAGAAAATACTTTCTCATTGCTAACACACATGCTGTGGTCAGTGAGATTATCTACATCTGGCTACAGACAGAGGCAGTGGTCTAGGACAAGCTGTCACTATATATGACAACTACGTTGGAATTTAGCGAAATTAAGTAAGTGAAAATAAATTGCCATTTAAGATTAAAACAGACAGCCAAAAATATATATCTGCTCTTTTACTTTGTCTAAGGCAACTCTTTGGATGGAAAATTGGGATAATTTCCTATTAGAAAGACAGGGTGATATGTAATTCTAAACATTTTGAATGGCAAACCACATTTTATTGTGTACATATGAATGTGAGAGTACTAAGCATTTGGAAACAGGCATCATCAACTAGAACAGATGTATTTAACCTGAGTTTAATCTAGTCATGTGTTACTTAACAACAGGGATAACGTTTGGAGAAATGCATCATTAGGCGATTTCATCCTTGTGCCAATGCTGCAGAGTGTACTTACACAAACCTAGATGATATAACCTACTACACACATAAGCTATATGTTACTTATCTTACAGGACCGCCATAGTATATGCGGTCCATCACTAACCAAAACATCGTTATGCAGCACAGGACTGTACAGTACTTGGCACATGTTAGACCATCAATCAATTCTCGTTAGAGGCTTGACTGAATAGATGAAAGGTGGAATCATGGTGGAAGGTCAAAGATGAACTCTATGAAGATGTATTTTGTTGTTATTGTTATTCTTGGTGGTGGTGGTAGTGGTGATAATAGTAGTGGTTCTGTTTTTTCAGACCATACTCGCTTTCTCTGTCCAGGGATGATCAGTCTGCTGAACCATCACGGCAGGAAAAAAGAGTTAGGAACTACTCCTCCATACCAATTTTAAGATGATAATTTCTACGCAAGATCTTCCTTAAAATTCGCAATATAAAGCCTGCTAAATTCTCTCTCTTCTTCTTGAGGGTGTTCACGATTTCCCTGAACTCAATGATTCCCGGTTCAGAACTTCTCGTTGTACTAAATATATCTAAATTTTCCTTTGTTGGAAAAATTTGTAATGAGTCTTTTATATATTTCCTTACTATGATCTCCCTTTGTAAAAGCTTTCCACTTTGGGCTTTGTTATTACTTTCAAAAATTTTTCTTAAAAATTTTTGTGGGAGGTGATTTATTTCCCCACAGACTGTAGTTTACTACTATAGCTAATATAATAAACCAGAAAGTAGAAAAGATAACACATTCTGGAGCATAATGTTGGCAATGATTTTTTTCTTTTCATGTTTGCAAAGATTCAAAGCAATACTCACAATGTACTCTTACCCCTTTCACCCATATCTCTTTTCCACATTTGAAGGTTCTTCACGTATTTGTTCTTTTAAGCAAGACTTTTCCTGTCACACTGCTTACTCTGGAAGAGATTGGGGTTTTCTCTGCTAGTTCATCCTTGCCAGTTTCCCTTTGTGTTTCCCATCTCCCCTTCCCTGCAGTAATCGTGATGGAGGATGAGCACATCACTCTGTCTCAAACCCCACTCCAGTGATTCCTTCAAGCTGCAGTGCACCTTTCTGGCAAGGAGGAGGCTAAGGCGTCATACACCCTGCACATTTAGCCCAGGGAACTTGGTGGCTATCTTTATAAGGTTTGCTGTTGTCTTGCTTTAGGGAGAAAAGACTGTCCAGCACGCTGCTTGGGTCTTTGTGGTCTGGTATAGATCCTTATCAACCCTCCTATTCTGCAACTATAGTGCAACTAGTCACAAGAGGCAGTAAGAGTGACCTGATTTCATTAGGTAACTGAGCAGGTTAAGTAAACTTGAGTCATGGCCACTCTGCTCCTTGAAAGAATTTTTTTTTTTTAGTTTATAATACTTGATGCTAATAACTGTACATATTTTCCATCATTTGTTTAGTAAACCATAAAATAATTCACTATTGTAGAATATACTCTGATTAGATCTAGTTCATCTATATTTGAAAGCTTAACTGGAAGCCATTGATTCATAAGAGAATCCTATA